>NC_066585.1:119885858-120508358 GCF_024323335.1 Lathyrus oleraceus
GATGATGATGATGAAGTTTTAAGGATAATAAAAAGAAGTGAGTTCAATACGGTGGAGCAGCTGCTCCAAACCCAGTCAAAGATTTCGGTGTTATCTCTATTGATGAATTCTGAAGCACATAGAGAGGTGCTGCAAAAGGTGCTTGAGCAAGCCTATGTTGAACACGATGAAATTGTGGATCAATTTGACCACATAGTTTCCAACATTACTTCTTGTAATAATTTGAGTTTTTGTGATGAAGAGCTTCCCGAGGAAGGTAGAAATCATAATCTAGCACTCCATATTTTTATAAACTGAAAGGAGGACGTGCTATACAATGTGTTGGTCGATACTGGTTCATCTCTTAACATGCTCCCGAAATCAACTTTGTTCAGGTTTTCGTATCAAGGCGTCCTAATGAGATACAGTGGCGTAATTGTCAAAGCATTTGATGGTTCTCGCAAAACCGTCATTGGTGAAGTAGACCTGCCAGTTAAGATAGGTCCGAGTGATTTCCAAATTACTTTCCAGGTAATGGATATCCACCCGGCCTATAGTTGTTTATGAGGAAGGCCATGGATTCACGAGGCAGAAGTTGTGACATCTACTCTACACCAGAAGCTTAAATTTGTGAAGAACGGAAAGCTTTTCGTTGTTGGTGGAGAGAAGGCACTTTTAGTGAGCCATCTGTCATCATTTTCTTATGTTGAAGCTGAGGAGGAGGTTGGAACTCCATTTCAAGCCTTGTCTATTGCTGAAGAAAAAAAAGTTGGGACACCCATGTCTTCTTTGAAGGATGCTCAGAAAGCTATTGAGACTGGCAACAACGATCAGTGGGGTCGTGTGATATAAATTACTAAGAACAAGAATAGGGCCGGATTGGGGTTTCAACCAGGGTCGTTCAACATCAAGACTAAAGATGTGCAACCGATTTTCCGCAGTGGAGGGTTCAATCATGGTAATGATCAACACTCAGCTGCTGTGATTGAAAACGACGAGGATGAAGATGAAGCCTGAGCCAACTTTGTGACGCATGGCTAGACTTTCAACAATTGGGTTGTTATTGACGCTCCTACTATTATTCACCGCTCTAAGTAATTTATTTTCATTTTTTAAGAAAAATCTTTCTCCTATGCCTAAGGGAGAAGTGAATATTGTGAGGCATTTCAATTATCATTAATGAAATACAATTTTATTCATCCACATCTGTGATGTTTTATTTTTTACTTTTTGCTTTTCTGAAAATGGTAATCACAAAAACATAAATAAATAACAAAATTCCATCTACATAATATTTGGTCACAATTCAATTCTCTATAATCAAAATATCAAATCATTATGCAGGTTGGTTCCCAAACCCATTGAATACAATGATCCTACTCCCTCTCTAAACTTTGATTTCTCTGTGTTTGAGGCTGAGGAGGAGACTGATGATGAAGTATCTGATGAGTTATCTCTTTTACTTGAGCATGAGGAAAAAGCCAGTCAGTCATTCGAATAGCAGATTGAACTAGTCAACTTGGGTTCCGAAGATGATGTGAAGGAAGTCAAGATTGGATCTCAAATGTGTCCGGAGGCTAAGAAAGGGTTGATTGACCTTCTTCGAGAATATTTAGATGTGTTTGCTTGGTCCTATCAAGACATGCCTGGGTTAGATTCTGAGATCGTGGAACATAGATTGTCGTCGAAACCAGAATGCCCTCCAGTCAAGCAGAAGTTGAGAAGGACTCATCCTGATATGGCAGTTAAGATCAAAGAGGAATTGCAGAAACAAATTGATGCTGGTTTCCTGGTTACCTTGGAGTATCCGCAGTGGGTAGCTAACATTGTGCCTGTTCCAAAGAAAGATGGAAAAGTCCGCATGTGTGTCGATTATAGAGATTTGAACAAAGCTTGTCTGGAAGATGATTTTCCTCTACTACACATTAACATGTTGGTGGATAATACAACTAAATTCAAAGTCTTTTGATTTATGGATGGATTTTCTAGTTATAATCAAATCAAGATAGCACCTGAAGATATGGAGAAAACCACATTCATTACACCCTGGGGGACATTCTGTTACAGAGTGATGCCTTTCGGTTTAAAGAATGCTGGTGCAACTTACCAGAGAGCTATGACCACTCTTTTTAACGATATGATGCACAAAGAGATTGAAGTATATGTTAATGATATGATTTCCAAATCAAGTGATGAAGATTAACATGTTGAGCATTTGTTGAAGTTGTTTCAGCATTTGAGGAAGTACAAACTCCGCTTGAATCCCAATAAGTGTACATTTGGTGTTCGTTCTAGTAAGTTGTTGGGCTTTATTGTCAGTGAGAATGGTATTAAAGTTGATCATGCCAAGGTCAAAGCAATACAAGAGATGCTTTCGCCCAAAACTTAGAAGCAAGTCAGAGGTTTTCTCGACCGCTTAAACTATATTTCAAGATTCATATCGCATATGACTGCCACATATGCGCCTATATTCAAGCTTCTTTGGAAAGATCAGTCTTGGAATTGGACCGAAGATTGCCAGAAATATTTTGATAGTATCAAAGAATATTTGCTTAAGCCTCTGATTCTGTCTCCGCCTGTCGAAGAAAGACCATTGATCATGTATTTGACTCTGCTTGATGAGAGTATGGGCTATGTTCTGGTCAGCAAGATGAATCTGGAAAGAAATAATATGATATTTACTACCTTAGTAAGAAATTCAGTGACTGTGAGACTCGGTATTTTATGCTTGAAAAGACTTGTTGCGCATTGGCTTGGGCTGCTAAGCGTCTGCGCCAGTATATGTTGAATCATACTACTTAGTTAATGTCCAAAATGGATCCAATCAAGTACATCTTTGAGAAGCCTGCTTTAATTGGGAGGATTTCCTGTTGGTAGATGTTATTATCCGAGTATGATATTAAATTCCAATCTCAAAAAGCGATAAAAGGTAGTGTCTTGGCTGACCATCTGGCTCACCAACCAATTGAAGATTACCAGTCAGTGAAGTATGATTTTCCTGATGAAGAGATTTTATACTTGAAAATGAAAGACTGTGATGAACCATTGCTTGAAGAGGGGCTAGAACCTGGTTCCCGTTGGGGAATGGTATTTGATGGAGTTGTTAATCAGTATGATAATGGCATTGGGGCAGTGATTATTACTACTCAAGGAACTCATTTTCCATTTACAGCTAGATTGACTTTCAATTGTACAAACAACATGGTTGAGTATGAAGCATGTATCATGGGGCTTGAAAAGGCCATTTATCTCAGAATCAAGCACCTGGACATTTATGGAGATTCAACTTTGGTTGTGAATCAGATCAAAGGTGAATGGGAGACGAATCAATTCGGTTTGATACCATATAGAGATTATGCGAGGAGGATTTCAACTTTCTTTACAAAGGTTGAGTTTCATCATATCCCTCGAGATGAAAACCGGATGGCAGATGCTCTTGCAACGTTGGATTCAATGATTATGGTGAAATTTTGGAACGAAGTTCCCCATTTGACTATGATGCATCTTGATAGGCCAGCTCATATGTTTGTTGTTGAAGAAGTCAAAGACGAGAAACCATGGTACTTTGATATTAAGAGTTTCCTCCAAAGTCAGATTTACCTGCCTAGGGCATCTTTAAAAGATAAGAAGATTTTGAGGATATTAGCTGGAAACTTTACCTAAATTGTGATGTGCTTTACAAGAGAAACTTCGATATGGTCTTGCTCAGATGCGTGGATAGACAAGAAGCAGACTTATTGATGACTGAAGTCCATGAAGGTTCCTTTGGTACTCATTCCAATGGACATGCTATGGAGAAGAAGATGTTGAGAGCAGGTTACTATTGGTTGACAATGGAATCTGATTGTTGCAAGTTTGTGAAGAAATGCCATAAGTGTCAAATCTATGCAGATAAAATTCATGTTCCTTCGACACTCTTGAACGTCATTTCCTCTCCATGGCCCTTATCCATGTGGGGAATTGATATGATTGGCATGATTGAGCCAAAAGCGTCAAATGGACATAGTTTCATTCTAGTGGCTATTGACTACTTCACAAAGTCGGTTGAAGCGGCATCGTATGCAAATGCAACCAAGCAAGTTATTATGAGGTTTATCAAGAACCATATTATATGCCGTTATGGTGTGCCAAGTAAGATCATCACTGATAATGGATCAAACTTGAACAATAATATGGTGGAAGCTATTTACAAAGACTTCAAGATTGCACACAATAATTCTTCTCCCTACATACCCAAGATGAATGAGGTTGTTGAAGCTGCAAACAAGAACATCAAAAAGATCATTTAGAAGATGGTTGTAACCTACAAAGATTGGCATGAGATGCTCCAATTTGCTTTGCATGGGTACCGTACATCCGTCCTCACTTCAACAGGGGCAACCCCTTTCTCTCTTGTTTATGGTATGGAAGTTGTACTCTACGTAGAGGTTGAGATCCCATCATTGCGTGTCTTGATGGAAGCCAAGTTGACCGAAGATGAATGGTGTCAGACCAGATATGACCATTTGAATTTGATTGAAGAGAATAGATTGACTGCCATGTGTCATGTTCAGTTATATTAGTAGAGAATGAAGAAGGCAAGAAGGTCAGGCATCCTGTGTTTAGAGAAGGTGACCTCGGGCTCAAGAAGATTCTATCTTTCAAATCTGATGTCAGGGGTAAATGGACTCCTAATTATGAAGGCACATATGTTCTTAAGAGAGCCTTTTCACGTGGTGCTTTGATTCTTACAACTATGGATGGTGAAGAGTTCACTCGTCTTATGAATATCGATGCAGTCAAGAAATACTTCGCCTAAAAAGATAAGACCAGCTCACTAGGTTGAAAACCCGAAAGGGCGACTTAGGAAAATATGAGCGTCTCGGTGGATTGAAAACCCGAAAGGGCGATCCAGGCAAAAATTAGAGACATAAAACAGAAGAAATTATCCTGATAGATTGAGCACCCCACCTTGGGATAATCTAGGAAAAAATTAGGGAGTATGACAAGTAACTGCATTCGGTTGCTCCCCTAGTCATGGGAGCAGTGTTGAGCAAGTCAATTGGTTCTGATTTGTCATTCTCAACTAAAGCCAAGAGCGCAGCGGATATTGAAGTTGGTAAGAGGGGAGTAGTGGTCATTGTATTCAATGTAGCCCTTTTCCATGTAAATTATCATTTCAACTATTTGTAAAGATCTGTGGAGTCTTGTCATTTACAGACTACCATTCTATTAAATAAAGTTGAGCTTTTGTCCAATTGATTCTACTCTTATTTATTTTTCAGCTAAATAGAATAGAATTTTATGAAGATAAATTCGAAATAAATTGAATAATAAAAATAAATTTTCTTAAAATATTAAAGCAATCACTTTAAAAAGAAATCAATTTCAGTAAGGAATATCAACAGCAATTTGAGAACAAGTAAGTCCTAAAGTGAGAAGCATTGTTGGTCTTCCCCAAGCAGTTGAGTTGATAAACTATTCCTCCCCAGTAGTAAGGCGGGTTTCCCTAACTGAGTCCGTGGATCTCCTCCACAGTTGAATTGTGGGCTCACACCCTCAACAATTTGCCTAGGCCCCATACAGAGCCTTATCTCATGTGGTCCCTTGCAGAGTTCATTTCTAATTACCAGCGGTGTTGATTCGGAGCAGTGTTTGAAGTGGTCCCCTGCAAGGTTATCTCCCATGTGATATGGTGGGGATCTAAAATTCCCCGTTGAGTGGACAATTTGGATCCTCGGAATATTTTCTTTCTCTTTCCCCAGCTAGGGTTGAGACCTTCAGGGCCGGATGATTTGTATCCATACCCTAGCATGTTTCTCCAGTTGGTGTCTCCATCTTGTCAAGATTAGCCGAGTGTTGCAGCGATGATTCAAATCTGTGACATTTGTATCCTTTGTGATAGTTTTGTCAGCATAATCATCAAACATATACACATTCCTGCATAAATTACAGCATTAGATAATCCATTATGCATTTGTTATTGCAATTTATTATTCTGATTCCTTGTTACGGTGATATTAGTTCCCATACAGGTTTGATGCGTCTGTCCTCCTTCAATTGTAGAGTGTCAGCCCCTTAAGCAGAAAGAATTTAACCTTTCTCATTTCCCCACTGAGTTATTTCCTCGTGGATGATTATGATTTCAGTTCCCTCTCCAGTTAATTATCTGGATGGAACCACTCCCCTTGAGTTATATCCTTATTGGGTTGAGTCCTTACCTGACTGTTTCTTTCTAGCTCTTCCCTAGATAGATACCTTTGGTCCCTTGAGAGTCTATCACCCAGTAACTGGTAATATTCCTCTGAATTGTTGAGTATTTTAATGTTGCCTAATACCCGATAAAAGTAACCTACTTTTTTTGTTGTCCCCGACGGATTCGTTTTCATGTGTCCTCAGGCAGCCTATCCTTGATATGTTCATCCTCACCGATGACGGATATTCTCCCTTTGTGGTTTTCTACCCAGTAAATGGGTAGTTGTAATCCCTATTTTGTTCCCCAGAGAGTTAATCCTTGATATGTTCATCTTAACCGATGACAGAATTTCTTCTTTTTTGGTATTTTGCCCATTAATCGGTAGATATAAACCCTACTTCTCCCCTCAGAGTTAATCCTTGATATGTTCATCCTCACCGATGATGGATTTTCTCCTCTTTACGGTCTTCTGCCCAGTAACCGGTAGTTGTAAATCCTGCTTCCCCTTGCTGAGTCTATCCTTGATATGTTCATCCTAACCGGTGATGGATATTCTCTCTTTGGTATTCTATCCAGTAGCCTATAGATATAATTCCTACGTTTTTCAGGAAGTTTATCCTTGATATGTTTACCCTAACCGGTAATGGATACTCTTCCTAATTCCCCAGGTGGTATATCCTTGATATGTTCATCCTAACCAATGATGAATATTATTCCTCTGAGTGTATCCTTGATATGTTCACTTTAACCAGTGGCGGATATTCTCTTTCTGGTCTTCTGCCCAGTAATCGGTAGTTGTAAATCCTATTTGATATTTTCCACAGTAGGTTATTCGCACCCAGTGACCGGTAACAAATACACCTCCTTTTCCTCAGTGATTCATCCTTGATATGTCTACCCTGGTCGGTAACGGATGCCTCTCTGTCAGAATATATTATCTTCCTACCCAGTAACTGGTAATAGATAATATACTTTTGGTACTCCTGTATTGAAGATTATCCTTCCCTAGTTGAGTTTGAGTGTGTATTTCCTCAGTGAAGTCGCCAATCCCCTATTTGGTACGAGAATTTCAGTTTTGTTCTGATTTACTCGTTTCCCATGCAGACTTTCGCTTTATCCCCAAACCTAGTCTTTCCATTGATTTATTTTCATGGAATTTTCTCTCGTGTCTTCAGCAGTTTTGAGTCGTAGCCTGACCTACGCACTTTCATTTTCATCCCCTAGAGTCTTCATCCCCCAGTGAGTTTTTCCTTATGCAATGCATTATGCTCTTATGGACTTTCAGTCTCTCCAGATTCTTTTCCTTTCTGGCAATATTTTCCCCACAAAGATCACTTTAACATTCATATCATATGTAACATGAGGTCTCTTAGGGACCAAAATTTATTTCTATATGTTGTTATTTAAGTCCATTCTACTGACTAGATACGAAGATTTTAACCTTCACATCCTCAGTTAGGATGTCCTTAAATAGGGGCAGCTGTAAGACCCTAATTTTGACCCTAAGATCCCTCATGCTATCTCATCATATGCATTGGCTTTGGGATCACACCTTGGAATCCTCCAAACCCCTTGTTCATTGGGTTTTCATTGGGAGAGATCACCAAGAAAATTTGATTGTATCATACTTTGTTTTTGTAACACCCCAAAATTTGCCCTCCTCATTCATACATTCATTTTTAGGTCATTTAGCGTTTCATATTGCATTTCATCATGTCAATCAGAATCAGGTCCGAGAAGCTTGAACATCATCCAGGTCACCTTGTGGGTTCTATCCAAGGTGATCGGTCAACGCAAGGAAAGGACTTGAGTTACTACCAACATGCGCAAATGGGGCCTAATCACTGTGCAAAATGCCAAGCTTAAGGAGCAAAAAGCAGAGCCTGAGCTGTCATGCTCGCTAGGCGAGAAGAATGCTTCGCTTAGCAAAGTGACCTGTTATGCTCGCTAGGCGAGCAAATCCTTCGATAGGCGAAGGGTACGCGTTTTCAGAAAATAACAGAAAGTTTTGGGCTTGAGCTGACCTCATTTTGAGCCCACCAGCCACGAAAATCAGTCTATAAATACAGAAGTTTCAGTAGAGAAAGAAGAACTGGAGTTTCACTGGAGAAAGAGCTTGAGAGAAGGAGGCCTAGGAACTACTCTGCAGCAACCTTCAGACAGCTTTGAGAAGTTCACTCCGACTCACACACTTTTTCACCTCCGCCTCACGCAAACCCTAACAGTGCTTTGCAAACCCAGTCGTGCCCTTCGATTTCAATCGATCTCTCCGATCAGGTTTGACCTTATTCCTTTAAGTACTCTATGCTTTCAATATTGAATTCTATGAATGTATGAGGTATCGTTTGATTTTTCCCACGGGTGTAGATGTGCATGAATGTATAAAACAATACCTTGAATGTTTTAATCGTTTTCGTTTATGATATGGATACCACAGGGTTTCGGATTATGGAAATCAAATTGTTATCAAGGAGGAATCCAAAACCCGCAGGACTTCGCTAGCCGCTTCGCTAGGCGAGCCTGCAGCAAAGCTTCGTTAAGCCTTCGCTAGGCGAAGCAGTCGCGAACGTGACAGTATTTGCTTTTTTGTTCTGTTTTGTTCTAACCTGTCTTGTGTTTCCATGGCATTGTTTTCCCTTGATTTCATCCTGTTGCTCTAGCCCTTTTGTCGAGTTTTTGTGAGGGCTCACATGAATCTTGCAGAGACACTCGCGTGGCTTCCCACTTTATTTGTGGGATACCCCCTGGAGGTTTATTCCGATTACCTGTACTGACTGACTTTCTGTGATGGTGTTAGCTTGGAAGGATCCCTGGGTTTCCCATTCCTCTAATTGCTGTTACTTCGGATCTTTATCTGCGTGGTACTTTTACCTTTTTCCCGCATTCTACCACTTTCATAGCTGGAAGACCTCGATAGGAGGCAATGTTTTTGTGTGTTTACTTTATGCAGGCTCCTTCGTCCAGGACTCCTTTTGCATGCGCGTTCCTAAAACGCAAACAAACCCTTCATTGATTTTTCTTCTCCTAAACACACGTTTACTCCTTCTACTACAGGCGAGTAAGTCTCCCAAGGTCGAGCATTCGGTAGATTGCGCAGTAACGTCGTTCACCCAAAACCCAACCCTTAACCCCGTAGTTAGTCGAACTACGTTTTGCTCTGATTCTCAGGCCATATGAGATACGTAGGCATAAGACACGATGTCTTAGCGAGCACACACCCCCTAACCCATAGGCAGCCGAGCTACGAAGACTCTGATTCTCATATATAGATGAGATACGTATGCAGTGGATGCGACATCCGTGCGAGTCATTTTCTTTTGACCCTTTCTTAGTAAACAGCACAAGATAAACTCACACCCTTTAGACAAAACAACAATCTTACAACAAATGTGAAAAGGGTTCCCTAGGAGTACCTAGGATGTTTTGGGTGCCTAACACCTTCCCATTGCATAACTAACCCCCGAACCCAAGATCTGGTTGCGAGACCTTGTCTTTTCCTTTTCCTTCAGGTTTACTTCGAGCGTTTCCTTTCCCCCATTTGGGATAAATAATGCACGGTGGCGACTCTTCTGTCATCTCTTTCCTCGCCAGGTGTTTTTTCGCACACTGTATTTTTCAGGTTGCGACAGCTGGCGACTCTGCTGGGGACTATTACCCTAGTGGGTTTTGCCTACTTTTCATATTTGTTGTATTGTATTATATTTTTTTTGTGACATATTTTTGTGCAAATTGGGATTACTGTATTGTATGTAATGATTGAATTGCTTGAATATTAATTCCTTGTATGCTTGGTGATCTTTGTGAGATGAGTTTTATACCCGAACTCGAGTGCACTTAGGATAGGAGAATGGCATAGTCTTGTTGACTTGTGTGGTGTTATTCCTTAGAAAGTTGACTTGCAAGTCCATTCACTTGGTGGAGGTCATGTTGGGATCAATAATGTCACACAAGTAAGTTGTGGTTAGACATTACTTTTTCCAATATAGACCTTAGAAGCCAAGGACCTTAGTTTACCAAACCCATCTTGGCCTATTCGTAGGATGTAGTGCGAAAGTCCTTCAAGTGTAAGTTTTGATACGATTGTTACGCGATACTACACTCATAAGAGTCACTTTTGAGAATATTTTTGGAATACGAGTAGTCGTTCCTCCGATAATATCCGAAAGATGGGATTATGACTATGGGAACCTTTTGTAGAACATGTTTGGCAAGTTTAAACCTTAGTACACTCCCTTTGGGTGGTTCTTAACCTAAACTCCATGCTCGTGACTTGCAACGAACCCTTGATTCATGGTTGATCCGATCAGGTATCCTTAATATCAATGAAACTTGGGTGTTGATAAGGTGTAAACCATAATCCACCAAAATGGATGGTTGATATTAAGGATAACATGATCCATCCCATGACCTTTGTTTGGTGTGCTTTGCTTGATCCTTTTAATTTCTCTCCAGGCAGTACAACCTGACAGATGTTCAAGCGGATACAGCAATCCTGATTGACATGCCACTGCATTGCATTCACATAATTTTGCATCCATATCATTTAATACATGTTTATCTATTCCCATGGGTTTATATCTTCTACTTGATTCTAGTCGGAATTTTCTGGTTCTCATCAACGGCTTAGTCTTTTTACATTGTTTATCTATTGAGAGACTGGAATCAAGGGGTTAGAATACCCTTTGGAATCGATAAATATGTCCTTTGCATTGCATAACATCATCTGCATATTTGCATCCAACATCAGTGAGGTCGTGCCCTAAGCCGTCTTTTCACCTAAATCTGAGAAGGTCGGGACTTCTATCTCTTCATACAAGCAAGTTGTTGAAGTGGTTAAAACTGGTAATGCCCAAGGTCTGGGCAAATTTGGGGAGCCAATCATAAAAGAAGACAAGTTTGGATTGGGGTATACTCCGGGGTCTCAGAAGAATGAAGCCGGTGCTTTCTCCAGCGGGTGTTTGGTTTCTCCACACATCGTCAATGCTGCAGAGGAAGACAGGGCTGACGGTGACTGTGACTTAGATAGCTGGATTCGCCCATGTGTCCAGGGAGAAAAGCTCAACAACTGGTCGTCTGAAAAAGTCATCCGGTTTACTCTACTGAAGGAGTAATTTTTATTGTTTTCCTTTTATTACATGCATAATAAAGTCTTACACTTTGACCAAGGTGTAATGACTCATTTGTAGGGTCATCCATTTAGTTACATTTCGCAATTATTTTCATCATCAATAAAAGACAGCTTTTGCAAACAATTTTGTGTTCTCTTTCTTTCAATTTACTTTTACAAAAACGACAATGTTTCTTTTTCATGTTTATTTTTCGTTTTCTTTCCAAAAAAATCCTCCATCATGATCACCCGGATCTCACTGCTAACGACACTGCTATGGCCAAGTATGACTTCGACAATCCTACCTATCAAGTCGAAGAAGGGGTCGAGGAAGACTGTGAATTGCCTGAAGAGTTAGCCAGGTTGTTGAAATAGGAGGACCGAGCTATTACACCTTATCAGGAAGTGATTGAGACCATCAACATGGGTGACCAAAGACGACAAGAAAGAGATCAAGATCGGGGTCAGTCTACGGGCTGAGAGGAAAAGACCGTTGATCATGTACTTGACCGTGTTAGAAAGGTAAATGGATTGTGTGCTCGGTCGGCATGACGAGTCAGGTCGAAAAGAGCATGCAATATACTACCTTAGCAAAAGTTTACCGACTGTGAACAAAGATACTCACTGCTCGAGAAAACTTGCCACGCTTTGGCATGGGCTGCTCGCCGACTAAGACAGTATATGTTGACTCACATGGCTCTGTTGATATCAAAGATGGATCCAGTCAAGTATATTTTTGAAAAGCCAGCGCTTACCGGAAGGGTTGCTAGGTGGCAAATGATACTGATAGAGTATGACATCCAATACACTTCACAAAAAGCCATCAAAGGAAGTGTCTTGCCAGATTTACGCAGATAAAGTGCATATCCCTCCAAAAAAAATGTTGGGGCAACACCTTATCAGTTTGTATATGGCATGGAAGCAGTTCTTCCGGTTGAAGCCGAAATTCCTTCTTTGCGGGTCCCGATGAATGTTAAGCTGGACAAAGCAGAATGGATCCATTCTCGATACAATCAGCTAAGCCTAGTTGAGGAAAAGAGACTAGCAGCTATATGCCATGGCCAGCTATATCAGAGACGGATGAAGAGAGAGTTTGATCAGAAAGTGCGCCCTCAGGAGTATCAAGTTGGTGAATTGGCACTCAAAAGAATTCTTCCTCCCAACACAGATCACAGGGGAAAATGGACACCGAACTATGAGGGTCCATACGTGGTTAAAAGGGTTTTCTCTGACAGAGCTCTGATGCTAACAACCATGGATGGCGAAGACTTCCCATCCCCTGTCAACACAGACGCAGTTAAAAAATACTTCGCATAAAATAGACCCGCTGGACAGTAAAAAGAATAATCCAGGCAAAAAAGGGCATCCCGACGAACCAAAAAAAAAGGAATGAAGAGGTTCGGGCAAAAATTAGGGATATAAAAATAAAAATGTACACCCGGTGAGTCGAAAATCCGAAAGGGCGGCTCAGGAAAAAAAGGGTATCCCGGTGGATTGAAAACCCGAAAAGGGAAATCCAGGCAAAAGTTAGGGAATAAGAGAATGACTGTGATCTGAGTTCATCTGTGTTACATCACCGCTTCATTCAATCCGGAAATCTTCGAAGGTTAAAGATCGACTAATCATCCACTTCAGAAAGCAAGATGAGCAGAGCGTCTTGAGGACATACGAGCCATAGCAGAGTCGAAACTCAGTGGGACCCCGTTTCCACATTGCCGTTAGGATAGTTTCTCTTGTTTAATTTATAGCGATCACCTCTTTTCAGGGATCAGCTTCTTGATATACTTGCCTATTCCTGGCACAAACTTCTCCCCAGTAAGAGTCGAATAATTCAGTTAAAGAGCCTCTTTATTTTTCAGTTATCAGTTTGCTTGCAAAAGATGTCTGAATTCTTGATGAAGCATATTGCATCTGAATATAATGGTGGCTTTTGCAGATGATTTGCACAGGAAAACATTTAAAATTTCTTTGAATGTGCTTAATCCCGGACGGTGAATTCAAACCGAGTAATCCCCTGGGGCATGCGTGTATTTTTTTAGTTACAGGTCACAGGAACCGGATGCCAAGTCATGAATCCTCATTTCCAAGCGGTTGACAAAGTCTCTCCTCAGCAAAGCAGGTTCCCCAGTAGAGTTGACAGTATCCATACTGTATATCCTCAGTAGAGCAGGTTCCCCAGTAGAGTTGACAGTATCCAGACTGTATATCCTCAGTAGAGCAGGTTCCCCAGTAGAGTTGACAGTGTCCAGACAGTATATCCTCAGCAGAGCAGGTTCCCCAGTAGAGTTGACAGTATCCAGACTGTGTATCCCCAGCGGAGTCGACAGTGTCAGACTGTATCTTCCCAACAACAACGGAGTAGTTGCATACCCAACAGACAAGAGGGCGGTGTTCCCAGTGTTCATATCATTCCCCAGCAGATATTCTTAACAGATTTGTTTTAATCCCCAGCTTGAGGACGATTAGCAAGTTCATATCCCCAGCAAAGGTCGATTCCTACGACATTTCCCTAGGAAACACTTTCCCCACAGACTCTCCTCACAAAGCCCCGCCGAACAGAGTTCCCATAATTGATACTCCCCCAGCAAAGGTCAACTTCCCAGATAGAGAGCCGATTTATTTTTGGTGGCTCATTGGTCTCGGCAGACGGATCATTCTCCACAGAGCATTCAAGGATTGATACAGCAATTCGTTCCCTACCGAAGTCGCTTCCCCAAGCAGATTTCTTTTTGCACGATGCATAACATTCGCATTTGCATGCATATCATATCAAGCATACACATAAGTTGATAAACAGGTTCTTCAAAGCAGACCGAAGAATTGCTTTACAACTAAAGTCATGAGATCCAGCCAGAGGGTTGAGTGTGTGTGATCCAGCCTAAGGGTCATTTTGAAGATTCAGCCTGAGAATCGTTTTCCAGTGAGCCAGCCCGAGGTTCAATTTCGAAGATTCAGCCTGAGAATCGTTTTCCAAAGATCCAGCAAGAGGATCGAGTGTGTGTGATCCAGCCTGAGGGTCATTTTGAAGATTCAGCCTGAGAATCATTTTCCAGTGAGCCAGCCTGAGGTTCAATTTCGAAGATTCAGCCTGAGAATCGTTTTCCAAAGATCCAGCCAGAGGATCGAGAGTGTGGGTGATCCAGCCTGAGGGTCATTTTGAAGATTCAACTTGAGAATCGTTTTCCAGTGAGCCAGCCTGAGGTTCAATTTCGAAGATTCAGCCCGAGAATCGTTTTCCAAAGATCCAGCCAGAGGATCGAGTGTGTGTGATCCAGCATGAGGGTCATTTTGAAGATTCAGCCTGAGAATCGTTTTCCCGTGATCCAGCATGAGGGTCATTTTTGAAGATTCAGCCTGAGAATCGTCTTCCCAAGAGTCAGCCTAAGGCTCAATTTGAAGATTCCCCAGTGAAGTCTCATACAAGCGTTATTTCCCCAGCAAGCCAGCCAGAGGAGTAGATTGACAGCTCAACAGAAAATCAATCGGATCCAGCCCGCGGATCGCCATTTAAAAACAAAGTCCAATTGAAGAGTCGTACAACATGTTCTAGCCTGAAGAATATGTACGAAGCCAAAAAAGTGGAATATTCAAGAGGGTCAACCAGCGCATGCCTCAGATGCGAGATCGTGATGATGGGAATTTATCATCAAAACAATCCAGATCTAGCCAGAAGATCGTAGTCAGGTCTAGCCCGAAGACCGAAAATAGATTCAGCCAGAGAATCGCATCAACCCAGATCTAGCCAGAAGATCAAAGTCAGGTCTAGCCCGAAGACTGAAAATAGATTCAGCCAGAGAATCGCAACAAAGTGGATCTAGCCAGAAGATTGAGGAAGATCTAGCCAGAAGATCGAAGTCAAGTCTAGCCCGAAGACCGAAAATAGATTCAGCCAGAGAATCAAAGAGAATAGATTCAGCCAGAAAATCGAAACAAAGAGGATCTAGCCAGAAGATCAAGATCGTATCCGGCTCGAGGATCAAAGTTAATATCCAGCCCGAGGATCTAAATTGAGTATAGATTCAGCCAGAGGATCGAAACTCCAGATTAAGTCAGAAGACCGATTCAGATTCAGCCAGAGGATCAGAAAAATAAACAGCGCGGTGTATTTCAGCGTTTTTGTGGTGTTCTCAGAGCGCAAATTTTCGGTTTGTCTTTGGTATTCAATCACAGCTCACCCCGTTCGTCTGATAAGTTGTTCGCTTTCATCCCGCTCGGGTTCGCTGATGATTAAATAGGGGCAGCTGTAACACCCCAAAATTTTCCCTCCTCATTCATACATTCATTTTTAGGTCATTTAGCGTTTCATATTGCATTTCATCATGTCAATCAGAATCAGGTCCGAGAAGCTTGAACATCATCTAGGACACCTTGTGGGTTCTATCCGAGGTGATCGGTCAACGCAAGGAAAGGACTTGAGTTACTACCAACATGCGCAAATGGGGCCTATTCACCGTGCAAAATGCCAAGCTTAAGGAGCAAAAAGCAGAGCCTGAGCTGTCATGCTCGCTAGGCGAGCAGAATGCTTCGCTTAGCGAAGTGACCTGTTATGCTCGCTAGGCGAGCAAATCCTTCGCTAGGCGAAGGGTACGCATTTTCAGAAAATAACAGAAAGTTTTGGGCTTGAGCTGACCTCATTTTGAGCCCACCAGCCACGAAAATTAGTCTATAAATACAGAAGTTTCAGTAGAGAAAGAAGAACTGGAGTTTCACTGGAGAAAGAGCTTGAGAGAAGGAGACCTAGGAACTACTCTGCAGCAACCTTCAGACAGCTCTGAGAAGTTCACTCCGACTCACACACTTTTTCACCTCCGCCTCACGCAAACCCTAACAGTGCTTTGCAAACCCAGTCGTGCCCTTCGATTTCAATCGATCTCTCCGATCAGGTTTGCCCTTATTCCTTTAAGTACTATATGCTTTCAATATTGAATTCTATGAATGTATGAGGTATCGTTTGTTTTTGCCCACGGGTGTAGATGTGCATGAATGTATAAAACAATACCTTGAATGTTTTAATTGTTTTTGTTTATGAGATGGATACCACAGGGTTTCGGATTATGGAAATCAAACTGTTATCAAGGAGGAATCCAAAACCCGCAGGCCTTCGCTAGCCGCTTCGCTAGGCGAGCCTGCAGCGAAGCTTCGCTAAGCCTTCGCTAGGCGAAGTAGTCGCGAACGTGACAGTATTTGCTTTTTTGTTCTGTTTTGTTCTAACCTATCTTGTGTTTCCATGGTTTTGTTTTCCCTTGATTTCATCCTGTTGCTCTAACCCTTTTGTCGAGTTTTTATGAGGGCTCACATGACTCTAGCAGAGACACTCGCGTGGTTTCCCACTTTATTTGTGGGATACCCCCAGGAGGTTTATTCTGATTACCTGTACTGACTGACTTTCTGTGATGGTGTTAGCTTGGAAGGATCCCTGGGTTTCCCATTCCTCTAATTGCTGTTACTTCGGATCTTTATACGCGTGGTACTTTTACCTTTTTCCCGCATTCTACCGCTTTCCTAGCTGGAAGACCTCGATAGGAGGCAATGTTTTTGTGTGTTTACTTTATGCAGGCTCCTTCGTCCAGGACTCCTTTTGCATGCGCGTTCCTAAAACGCAAACAAACCCTTCATTGATTTTTCTTCTCCTAAACACACGTTTACTCCTTCTACTACAGGCGAGTAAGTCTCCCAAGGTCGAGCATCCGGTAGATTGCGTAGTAACGTCGTTCACCCAAAACCCAACCCTTAACCCCGTAGTTAGCCGAACTACGTTTTGCTCTGATTCTCAGGCCAGATGAGGTACGTAGGCATAAGACGCGATGTCTTAGCGAGCACTCACCCCCTAACCCATAGGTAGCCGAGCTACAAAGACTCTGATTCTCATATACAAATGAGATACGTATGTAGTGGATGCGACATCCGTGCGAGTCATTTTCTTTTGACCCTTTCTTAGTAAACAACACAAGATAAACTCACACCCTTTAGACAAAACAACAATCTTACAACAAATGTGAAAAGGGTTCCCTAGGAGTACCTAGGATGTTTTGGGTGCCTAACACCTTCCCATTGCATAACCAACCCCCGAACCCAAGATCTGGTTGCGAGACCTTGTCTTTTCCTTTTCCTTCAGTTTTACTTCGAGCGTTTCCTTTCCCCCCTTTCGGATAAATAACGCACGGTGGCGACTCTTCTGTCATCTCTTTCCTCGCCAGGTGTTTTTTCGCATACTGTATTTTTCAGGTTGTGACAGTTTTTCATTATTAACTAACCAAAATGCCAAATATATGTCTATGTATAGTTTAACTCTTTTGTAGGAAGTGTGTGTGTTGACCTATGCTCCATCAAGCTCATATCTAGGGTTTGCAACCCTCAATACAAGGAAACCAATAAAGAAATAATTCACAATGACTATAGACATCATGTATGGATCCCCATGGTCTTCATATATCATTTTGATCAAGAATTCTTCAAGAGTTTGAAGCTTGTTTACCTTTGAAACCCTAATTCATTTGGGTATCTTGTGTGACTTCTTCAACAGGTTCCTTAAACATTTGATCAAATATTTCAAGGGATACTTAATATCACATCATCTTACACATATGTGATCTTCCATGAGTCCCAAAGTTCAAGAGAATGTCAAGCTAGCAACATGGTTCTTGGTGGTTGACCAAAGAAACTCAACTGGTCAAAATCGGGGTTCCCCAGACCCTATCTCCTACAGTTTTTGTCATATGAAAATGATTCCAAGAGAAATGTTACTCATAATTACATTCCAAACAACTTTCATGTTGAAGTCAAGATCTAGGTTTGCTTGGAAAATCAATTTTTATGGTTAAAGATTATAGGTCATTTTGTCTAAACCCTAGTTAGGAGGTCAATTTCCCAAGATCATAACTTGCTAAATTTTTATGAGATGAAATCCATTCAAATTACATGATCCAATTCAAGATGTCCTTTTCAAATTTTATGTTTGGAGGAAGTTCAAATTCAACTTTCAAATGCATGTGCCAAGAGGAAACATTATAGGTCATTTTGGGTCATTACCATTGAACAAGTGATTTTCCTCAAATTCTAAAATGCATAACTCCTTCATGACTAATCCAAATTAGGTCAAATTTGTGACCAAATTGAATATGTTTGAAATATCTACAGCTTTTATGAAGGATGTTTTCCCATTTGAAGTCCATGACAAAAATTATTCAAGGTGGAAGATGTGAACATATGACTTGGTACTTAGAAAATTTTCAAATATGTTTGATTTTCAAAACTTCCACCTTAAATTCATCATGATCCAAGCTTAAAATGAAAAAGTGTTCACCATGAAAGTTGTTCCCCTTGATCTCATCTTTCCAAAAAGTCCAAGATCATCTCATTTGCATCAACATTGAAGGACTTGAGCATGGGTGCAATGTATGGTACCATTTGGAGAATTTTCATGTTCAAATTCATTTCAACATTACATGGCTTAATGCATTGCTTTCAGCATCACATGTGCAGACTTTTGGACCTTTGCCAATCATTCTTTGGGCTTTGTACATGCCCATGCAAGCTCATGATGCAAGGTTGCTAATTTTGGATTTTCAAATGGAAGTGTGTGAAAAGCATATGAATTAGCTATAAATAGAAGAGAAATGTGATCAGAACTTCATCAACACCTTGCCCAAGCTTTGCCAGAACAATCCAAACCCTCCATTCCATAGAATTCTTGAAGATTTCATTTGAAATCGTGCTTGAATTTCATATTTTATTTGGAAGTTCAAACTCCAAGAAATCATTGCACTTTTCATCTCAATTAGTTACTGCAAGCAAGAGGAAGAGGAATCAAGCAAATCCATATCAAGATCAAGTGAATTTGAAGCAACTCGAAGGTGAAATTTCAGAAACTTCATCTCTTCGAGTCTCTCTCAATTCTCTACTATTCTTTATGATTATTGGTTTGATGAAGTCCTACCAATGTAGGCAACAAGATTGAGTTTCTTTAAGGTCAAATCGAAGCAACTCAGATCATGAACCTCAAATTTCAAATCCATGTATCTTTCAATATACTTGGAATTGTAAGAAATGGAGGTCAGATTCGTGCTCCTGAGCATTTTTCCTTCTAAATAGTGTATTCATTTTTCATTTTTCATGAAGTTTTGGTTAGACCAGTCCGGTGGTCCTCACCGGAGAAAATGACCGGAGCTAGGGCTCCGGTGGTGTGGTGGCGTGACATGAGCCATCTGATCTTGGTCCAACGTTTTAATCTGAGCCATTTTTCCTGATTACCATGTGTGTACACGCGTTGATTGCAGAACATGATGGAAGCGCACGCTTGGCCATCAGATCTACCACCTCAATTAATGAGGGAGATCTGATGAGCCTTATTTTTTTGAATTTCCTTTTATTTTCTGATTTTTCATTTAATCTATTTATTATATTTAATTCATATTAATTTCATTTTTAATCCAAAAAATATGGGACTTTCACCAAAAATCTTTAAATATTTTTCTGTTTCATTTTATGAATTAAAATTATTTTTTGGATTAATTTTGATATTTTTCATGAATTATATGTTTTTTGAGCATATTTTTAATTGTTTAAAAATACTTCTGACTTTTCATAAATCATGAAATTTTTTGCCTAAGGTCATTTGACCTTTATTAACCTAGGATAAATATCTTGGCCATTTATTTGGTGTTTTGAAGAGGTTTTAGGTTTTGGCCAATTTAAATTGAAATTTAATTCAATTTTAATTTGATTTTTAATTGACTAATTGTGTAAAAATTATGTTAAACTATTGCCATGGTCTTGTGATGTTTGACTATTTGTTTGGGCCTGGGTCAAGTTTGATTTGACTTTTGTTAAATTAAAATAATTGGATTTAGGGGATTGATGAAGATCCGAGCAATCAATTAGCAATATCAAATCATTGACTTTTGTTGAATTAAAATGAATGGATGATTTTAATTTTAAAAAATTCCTCCCATGACCAATTTGTGTTTCTCTCATCTCCCCTCCCCTTTCATCTTCATCCCCATTCTTTCACATTCCTTTCATTGACCAATGAAGTCTCAATATCCTAAGGCTAATTGGTTCATCAATGACTTCGTGTATGATAAACCAATACAAGTATGGATGAGATAGGTCCACTCCTTTTGAACTTTTCTTTTAGTGTGTGGTATGTTTTAGGAGTTTGGTTCATTATATCAAATCTCTAACATGCATTAACACCTAAATTTTTATTGTCCAGCCTCAGATAGTTGTGACTTCTACATAAGTCCAATTACGATTGCTTAACATAGAGCTAAATTTTACCCCTAAAGGCATAACATTCTAGTAAATGGGATTGTAAGTCTCCCATTTATTATGGTATTGTGTGGAAACTTTTCCCTTTTTCCTTCCTATGGAAGATGTTTAGTTCAAGGATCCATGCTTGTGAATAGATAGTTGAGTGTTCTCCAAAGAATGACTTAATCAATTTAAAGAACAAAACACAACTAACATATAATTAACTTTCACTAAAACTTACTATTGTTAACATTGCTTTACTTTCAAGTCATTTACTTTATGCAATTTAATTTCAAGTTATTTATCATTCATTGCCATTTTCATTCCATTAAACTTGTGTATGTTTATGCCATTTTCACTTTGCTCATTTGAGCCATATATTGTGATTATATATATTTGTTTGTGTATTTTGTTTGTGTTTGTGGTCTTAGGACCTTAAAATTCCTAATGAATGTTTGTGTGGACTTTTGCTTGACCTAAACTTTTAGACTTAGGATTAGGCAACATTCCATATGCAAAAGGACTTGGCCAATGCCAACATTTTTTAGACCAAGTTATTGTGATTTGAGATTTCATCTGATGCAAGTATTGGGATCTATTTGAACTTATCTGCTAGTTGGTCTTACTGCAACTGTTATTTTGACCTTGTATTTGAGGCATTATTTTGAGTCAATCAAGGAGTACTTCATCGGATGCATGAGAAGACAAAAGAAGACTGCTAGCTATGGATTTGCTTGCTTGGAAGTGGCCATCTTTATTTGATGCTCAGATCTTTCTGATGTTTGATATTGCTAATTGATTGTTGATTATTGCTTGATTCAAAGTCCAAAAGGAAAGTGGGTTTTCTATATGACATTCTTGTCTATTGGATTGCATCCCATTGGTTAGATCTTTTTAACCCTTAACTTTTAAATTTGTGCTTAAGATAGCCTCTTCATCTTCTCCCACTTCTTAAATCTCAAAATCTCTTCCCCTTTTTCAAAAACTTTCTTTGCTTGTGATTTCAAACTTATACATGTTACAAATAAGAAACTTTGGCCTTATGCCATTGAATTTTTAATCTTTCTTTTTTTAAGTCAAATTTGTAAATGAATCTAATCATATTGACTCAAAATTTCAAAAGACAAAAAGAACTAACACTCATTCAAACTTCTGGGCCCTTTGTGTCTCTTTCCAATTAAACTTTTGTGAAAAGAAATTCACCAACTTTGAAATTGTTACCACGAACTATGAGGTTTTGATCCCTCATTTTTATGTTGGTACGTAGGCACAAGTCCGAAGGTCTAGTCAAACACAAAAATATAATCAATAAATTCTTTTCTCATCCCCACACTCTATTTTTCTCAAACATCATTTTATACCAAATACACATATGCACATAAAAAAGGACTCTCTAGGAGTACCTAGGACACTTTGGGTGCTAACACCTTTCCTTTGTGTAATTAACCCCCTTACCCATAATCTCTGGCATTTTATTAGTTTTGATTTGAAAAGTTCTTATCTTTGGGTTTTGTTCGTACTTTTTCCATTTCTTTTGGAAACAATAAAAGTACGGTGGCGACTCTGGTTTTATTGATGTTAAACTTATCCATAGTTTGATGGTCATGAATTTACCGCTACAATGCTCTCTTTTTATTTTATTTTGTTGAAAGATTGTGACAACCATGTTATTGGTCATTGAGAACAAACACTATAATTTCTCTTTGGCTTTTAACGACTTCTTCGACACTTTAAGATTTGTGTAAAGTTTGTGGTAGATCTTCAGGTGGGATGTTTTCTCTTGCAATTTGAATGCAAAGTCAAATTACTTGAACAAAAACAACCATGCCCCTGGTTATGATTAAGGGTTTGAATTGTGAAAGAAACACCAACTTCTAGGCTCAAAGTAGTTGACTAGGGATTAACTCCTTATCTCTTCGGTGTTTGGGGATTTGAAACAATGTCTTACGTCATCAACAAAGTTGTAATTGAAAGCATACCATCAGGAATTATGGGTATTTAGTTTTGATCATCCTCCCTCCAATCTTTGCTTTAAACAACAATTTGATAAAGATAAGTGAAATGAGAGAAATATTGTTTTTTTTTTGTTTTTGAAATAAATGAAAAATGAGAGAATACGACATAATTGATTCAGAAAATGCATAATAATTTCATTAATGTTACCATTTAAAAGAAAACAATAATGCTTAAAAATAAATAAACATCCAACATGCAAAGAAATTATAAATGGAATGCTGAAAACAACCAAATGATTGCTAGCTTTAGGGAATTGAAACTTCCTTGTCTGATGCATAGACTTTAGGGAATTGACTTCTTAAAACTTGATTCATGCTTCACTCTCCATTTCCTAGAAGAGGGTTATTTCCAAAATTTGGGCCCACATCCTTGAAGGATAAAATATTATTGTCAATCAACTCCCGCAATTTATGCTTCAAAGTATAATAGCCCTTTAAATCATGTTTAGGAGCACCCTTACGGAAAGGACAATGAGCATTTCGGTTATAGTATGGTGGTAGAGGGTCAGGAGGAAGTCCTAGAGGCATGGTAACCACTAGTCCCTTTTGTATCAAGGAAGGATAGAGATCAGTGTATGTCTTGGGAATTGGATTGAAGGTGACTCTACCCCTTTGTCCCCTGTTCTGGTTTGGAGCATTTTATGGGCGCGGATCCTGGACCCTCGATTGATGAAAAGCTCTTACTATAGGAGCTTGTTGGTGTCAAGGTGATACTTTATTTGGTTGATACCATGGTTCAAAAGGTTGCAGATAGACAGGGTAAGCAGGAGGAGTTACTTGTTGGTAAGTTGGCAAAACAACAGCTACATACGGTTGTTGAGCATACTGTGCGGGGTAGACATACTGTTGATAGGCATATTACTATTGTTGTTTCCTTCTTGACTAGTTTCCTCTTTGAATACCAGACATAACATTAGTCTCTCCTTCTGGAATCCTCTAGGGGGTTTCTTTGCATTACAAGAGACTTCGACAGCATTGGCAATCTTGCCATTCTTCAAGCCATGTTCAATTCTCATGCCAACTACGATCAGGTCAGTGAAACACAGCGATACATTTCCCACCATTTTCTCATAAAAAGTGGGATGGACCATATCCATGAATAGGTAAGCTAGCTCTTTTTCTTCTAGAGGTGGTTCTACTTGAGATGCCTCATCCGTCCACCATTGTGTGTATTCCTTGAAAGACTTATTGTCTCTCTGAAACATACTTTGCAGTTTCCATCTATCCGGTTCCATATCCATATTATATTTATAATTCTTGATGAAGGCATCAGACAAGTCTTGGAAGCATTGAATGCGACTCTGATCCAAACTCAAGTACCATTTCGAGGAAGCGCCACTCAGGTTGTCCTAAAAGCAATATGTCATTAATTTATCTTTCTCCACATGTGCAACCATCTTGCGGTAATACATTATCGGATGGACTTTGGGACAAGATTTGCCCTCGTACTTTTCAAAGTCCAAAATTTTGAACTTAGAAAGGATCGACAATCGGACACCATGAACATTTCTTTGGTAGCAACTCCAAAGAATTTTTTCCCTTCCATGGCTCATAGGATCTTCTCGAGGATATGATAGCTCTCTTTCACGCCCCTGATTTATTCATCTCTCATATCATCATCTCCAACAGATGATTCAACAATATATTATATTTGATGATGGTCCTCGAAGTATGACATGGCCCTTGCATGGACAATCCGTGGTGTAGCCGTGTGGACGATTGGTCGTGCTTCGGTGAAGAGGGATAAAGGTACCATCTACTGAGCTAATTGTACACCAGCTAGAGTTCCATATACTTGAGGTACATAGTTGTGAAGTAGCCCGAATGGCAGCCATGTAAAAGGTATGATTATTGCAGGTTAGGGTTCGAATGAAGGACCTGAGATCTCCAAAATAATAGTCATTTGAGGAACTTCAAGCCTGGCGATTAAAACTTGGAGCATCTCCATCATTTGGCTCATATTTCCTTACGATTCAGGTTGGAACTGATGAGGAGGAAAAAAAGGAATGAGTTTTTTACTTGAAGATATGCATGCATGTTGATGAATGCAGATGCAATGGTATATGAATGAATGCAATGCAATGCATTTTTTCATTTTTCCAGGTACAGGGTCTCATAAGTCCGAGGTACATATGGAAGATAAGTCTGATTGCTTTATTCATAGGGTTCTCGATAGAATGTTTTCCTCTTATGGAAAATTACTTGTTAGGCGTCAACTTCTTCAAGGGAATCTATTATGGGTGAGGTTTTCATACCAACCCTTACGAGAAAAACATCTTGGGGACCCGGACTATGCAACCATCGACATCAGATTTCTAGACAAGGTTCTCAGAGTCATGGATCCATAAGAATGTTTGTCGCTTATGTTAAATTACTTGCCAAGCATCAACTCCTTCAAGGGAATCTACTTTGAGTGAGGTCCTTGTGTCGACCTTTACGAGAAAAATATCTCAGGGACCCGCACTACGTGACCATCATTCCTAGTTGGCCAAAGGTTCAATGTACTACAAAGATCCTTAGAGTCACAGATCCTAATGAAAATATCAAAGAAAACGATAAGTGAGGTTCTCATGTTGACCCTTACGAGAAAAACATCTCGGGGACCCACACTACTCAAAATCATCCTATCTTATGTTTTTCCTCTTGACTCGGGTAGAGATTTTTTCCAAAATGTTTAAAGAATTTAGAGCATCCATATCAAGAGCTCATGGGACCCAAGCAACAAAATATATGATAATAATAAAGTGAAGCATAAGATATACACAAAGTCAAAAGATATAAGAAAGAGAATAAACAAAGCTAACAAGTATCATAAATCGAACTAAGTTAGGTTGGACTCTCTCTAGCTTGGAGCATGCTCCCCAACAGAGTCACCAGCTGTCGTACCTCGAAAAATATGATCCTTCGCGAAGCGTATTGCAACACTCGTGGAAAATATGTTCGAACAGAGTCGCCATCTAACTTTATTTATTCCAATGAAGGAAAAGAAAAATATCGATAAAACAATTGAAAAGAAGATGGTTGTCACAACCATATTCGGATTTGGGAGTGGATTATGCAAGGGGAAGGTATTAACACCCCTCACGTCTGTTGTACTCCTCGGGAACCTTTTAGTTAAACTTGCAATTAAATGTTAGCTTATTATCATTTGTTTCATTTGAGTTGTAAAAGATTAAAGCAAAAAAAGAAAGGGGTCGCAAAATAAACGGGTCCCTTTTTATTAATGAGCTTGAGAAAATAGTTTGATTAGTTTGAGTATGTTTTATACTTGAAAGACGAGTATTCATGCCTTACAAACGATTATCAAATGGGCCTAATACTCAGGACTATGACTAGACCTTTCACCCAGGTAGTCTTTTTCTTTCAATTTGTTTGCAAAAATGTTCAAATATTTACAAGTGTTTTGAATGAAAGACGAACACTTGAGCTTGCAAGCAATTACTACTTGGGCTTAGTGTTCGGGGCTATGGCTGGACCTTTCACTCAGGTGGTCTTTTTCTTTCAATTCGTTTGCAAAAATGTTCTAATATTTACAAGTGTTTTGAATGAAAGATGAACACTTGAGCTTGCAAGCAATTATTACTTGGGCTTAGTGTTCGGGACTATGACTGGATCTTTCACCCAGGTAGTCTTTTTCTTTCCATTTTATTATAAAAAGGAGAAACATTCTTATTTTAGTGAAAGACGAGGCATTTATGCCTTGCAAGCGATTACCACTTGGGCCTAATACTCGGGATTATGATCGTAACTTTCACCCATGTATCGTTTTTCTTTCATTATTGAAAAGTGTCAAAGCATGAATTAATTATTTTGAGTTTGAATATGAAAAGAGCTTAATGTTGGGTTAAGCTTTTGATTTATGTTGAGGGATGGATTGAGTTATGAAAATGGTTTTAAAATGATATGAGGTGAATATTAGAGAAAAGAACTTGGTGTGATTTTGAAAAATGTACTTGATGATGATCAATCAACATTGATTTTAGTATTTTTGAAAGATTAATTTTAAGGGTCATTTTATCTTTTTGGATTAACAATTGTGCATCAACTAAAAATACAATAAAATAAACTAAAAATTAAAGAAATGAAAAAGATTAAAAAAAATAATAAAAGGGAAGGGACACACTATCAAAACAAGGGGTAAAAGAGTTTAAAAAACTAAAGGAAATAAAAGAAAAAACAAAAATAAATAAATAAAGCAATAATAAGAAAACAATAAATTAAAATATATCCAAAAGACAAAAACATGCTGAAAATTGGGGGTGTAGCTAGAAAAATGATTTAGGCCCAAAAGATTGGGTCATAGGGGCGTACTGAGTAATCAGGGGATGTGGAGGAGACTTCATCTTCTCCAACCCCATATTTGGTTACTATTCCTGTAGCAACAAAATTGAAAGAAAAGTATTCAAACGAAAACGTAAAAACACCATAACTTTCTCAATTTTCATAGAACTAAGCAAATAAATAATTAAAATTTATCTACTCGATCTCACAAACACAGCAGTATATTTAAAATCAGTAAATAATTCTAAAAAAATTGAAGCTTAACAAAATACAGCAGCATATATTTGCTTGATTCAGTCATTTTATCCACCCTCATGAGAAATGAACCATAGATTCATGCTCTGGGTGATATTGGGAAGCTATTGGATATATTATTTATATAAAATAAATATCAATTTATATTTTATCCTTTTTATTCATGGAGGTTCAAGAAAACTGTAAGCTCTTAATTTTGAATCAATGGAGTTTTCATAATAAAATAATGGTGATTAATACACTAATTAAGTGCAACAAGAATAATAATTTAAAGAAAACTAAATAAATGAAAATTAAGTTACATTTAATCACTTTTTCTCAATAAGGTTGAAGAACACTTTAAACTATCGATTTTGAAACAATTGAGTTTCCATGCAAAATGGTAATGACTAAAGTATTAATTAAGTGAGCAATAATAATGCAAAGAAAATTAAATTAACGAAAATTAAAACACATTTAATCACTTTTGTTCATGAAAGTTCAAGGACAATTTAAACTCTTGATTTTGAGTCAACCAAGTTTCCATTTAAAATGGTGATGATTAAGGTACTAATTAAGTGTAGTAAGAATAATAATGCAAATAAAATTAAATACATAAAAACTAAAAACATACCTAAATAAAGAAGAATATAAAGTGACTTGAAAATTTGAGAGAAATTTGTACAAAATTTTGGCTTGTTCTTGTGAGTAATTCTTGATGAGATTTGTGAATGAGAATTATTTTATTTATAGGTTCTAAAAAGGATAATTTAGAAATTATGTAAAGAGTGTGATTTCCTTCTACAAACTTATTTAATTAAATTGTGAACAATGATGTAGTATATGGATGGAATGATGATATAATATATGTGTGGAATAATGATGTAATAAATATGAGAGATTTTGGACCTTCTAGAAACATTAATTTTTGTTTTATGATGTAATTATTGGTATTCTATGATTGACTATTAAATTGGTGGGTTTGGATCAAATTCAATAACTAAATTTCATTTTCTCCAATTCAAAAGAATGGATGTTGGAAGCATTGTGGAATTTTCTTCATTTTGAGACAAGAGAGGGATTATAGTTATTCTCTTAATTGTTAGATACCTTTAGTAATAAAAAAATTTAATTTGATGCTTGTTTTTGTTTGTCAATGAAAATTTTTCAAATATAAACAAAATAATAGAACACTATCAAATGGGAACTCGAGTATCAAAGACTAAATCAAACAACATTACATGGATCATAGTACATAGTGAGTATCATATTCTAAAAATGGTATGAATTTCTAATTTAGTTATTAGTTTAATACTTAACATTTTTTTATCTAATTAGTTTTAAATCAATCATATTATATATTATGTATACTTTGATGACTTCAAGTGTTTTACTTACTCGAAAGATAAATTGAATCAAATTAAGGAGGATTGGAGTGAATACAAATATGTAAGAGAATAGTTGCTTAGAGAAGATTGTAAATTATCATTTGTGGTCATAGGAGTTAGATATTAATTAATAGTTGTTTTTCAAAAAATATGATATTGATGTAATATATGAGTATCATTTTGGGTTAGTTTCACATGACTTATCCCACCATTTCAAGTGCAACCTTGAAAATAATCATTTTGGTGAACCAAAATTTTTAATTTGTACAAATATAAATATGATACTCACTAGTTTCAAAAGTTCTTTATCAAATATAATGATTGATCACTAAATTTTTTATTGAAATATAATGAATATAATATATGGCATAAATTGATTGGTCACATAAATGTTTTACGTACATGGTATATAAAAATGAAAGATTTCGAAGAAGACATTATTAAAGTAATTAAATATCATATTATCAAAAAGGAAGGAATTATACTTCAATATAACATGGAGATTATATAATTTTGAATAGATATAGGTCATCATTTTCTTGATATATCTACTTTTGAATTTGTATTAGAGAGATTATAAAATTTATGTAAATGCAAGTTAGTTTAATTATGGTTCTTATTGATCACAATACATTATTGATCTATGATTATGGTAATTGTGGAATTTATGGTATTTGAATTGAAGAAATAATTTTGATATAGAAAAAATATTATGAATATTCACTTGTGTTGTTTTATAATTATATATTTTAGGACAATCAATCTTAGGCTTTAACGAAAAGAAGAAAAAAAGTGTTATCTAAAGATGGCTTCAATGAACACTTATCAATAAAAGGGCTTCCTAATTAAAGGTGACTTGAGCTAAATAAAATAGTTGTGTAAAATATATATAAGACTACATTTATTAGCAGAAAGTGTTGTCTAATGATCTTACGCCAACATTTTTAACAGAAAGTGTTGTCTAATGTATACTTAAGCCAACGATTTTACCAAAAAGCGTTGACTTAAATGCACTTAAGCCAATGATTTAAAAAAAACACTGCCTAAAATGAACTTAAGCCAACACTTTTAACAAAAAGCGTTGGGTTAAGTGCACTTAAGTCAGCGCTTTTAAGAAAAAGTGATGCCTAATGTTCACTTAAGTCTGCGCTAAAGTGCATTTAAGTCAGAGCTTTTAACAGAAAATACTGGCTAAAGTACACTTAAGCCAACGCTTTAAACAGAAAGTGTTGCCTAAAGTGCACTAAAGCTAGCGCTTTTAACAAAACGCGTTGCCTAAAGTGTATTTAAGCCAACATTTTTAACAAAAACTGCTGCCTAAGGTACACTTAAGCCAACGATTTTACATTAAAAAATGTTGTTTATACCTATAGGAGCACTAAAATAGACAACGCTTGAAAACGCTGCTGCTTAAGATAAAAAAAGTGATGCCTAAGGTTTTCTATAACATAATGTTTGTTCTAAAGATTGATATAATCCATCATAAGTTTGAGTTCTTGCTTCACTTATCGCTTTCTTTATCTCGCTTTTGGCTTTTTTATATTTTCCCCAAGTTTTGGCATTTTTACTCTTAGACCATTCTTTACACCTAGAACATTAATCTAAACACATTTTTTCTGTCACCATAATTCTTTACCCCTAGGTCCAAAGCCTATAGATTTTTCCTATCATCTTATTCCACATATCATTTGAACTTTCTTGTGGTTGTCCAAACCCTCATTCTAAAATCGTGTGTTGGAAACTTCCTTATTTTTCATTCTTCAAATTCCACCGCTTAATATGTGGCACTCCCATGTAACTTTTTTTTGCTCTTCTATTGATTTTAACATCCATAACATATATTCTTTCTTGGGTAGTCAAGTTGTCTCTTATAATAATCTTACATTCTAAGGAAATCTTCCTATCTAACTTCCTATTTAGAAAGAAGTCCATCTGAGAACATGTCACCCCATTCTTATATGTGATAAGTTGTTCATCTATTTTCCTAAATAAGATATTAGCTATGATAAGATCAAAAACTGTAAATACTATCTGATACCATACTGTAAGACCCCAATTTTGACCCTAGGATCCCTCATGTTATCTCATCATATGCATTGGCTTTGGGATCACACCTTAGCATCATCTTTACCCCTCATTCATGGGGTTTGCATTGGGAGAGATCACCAAGCACATTTGATTGTATAGTGCTTTTTTTCATTATTTACCAGCTAAAATACCAAAAATATGTCAATGTATAGTTTAACTCTTTTGTAGGTAGTGTGTATGCTCACCTATGCTCCACCAAGCTCATATCTAGGGTTTGGAACCCTCAATGCAAGGAGACCAATCAAGAAATGATTCACAATGGCTCTAGACATCATGTATGGATCCCCATGGTCTTCACATATCATTTTGATCAAGAATTCTTCAAGAGTTTGAAGCTTGTTTACCTTGGAAACCCTAATTCATCTGGGTATCTTGTGTGACTTCTTCAACAGGTTCCTTAAACATTTGATCAAATATTTCAAGGGATACTTAATATCACATCATCTTACACATATGTGATCTTCAATGAGTCCCAAAGTTCAAGAGAATGTCAAGCTAGCAAGATGGTTCTTGGTGGTTGACCAAAGAAACTCAACTAGTCAAAACCGGGGTTCCCCAGACCCTATCTCCTACAATTTTTGTCATATGAAAATAATTCCAAGGTAAAATTTACTCATAATGACATTCCAAACAACTTTCATGTTGAAGTAAAGAGCTAGGTTTGCTTGGAAAATCATTTTTTATGGTGATTATAGGTCATTTTGTCTAAACCCTAGTTAGGAGGTCAACTTCCCAAGATCATAACTTGCTCAATTTTTATGAGATGAAAGCCATTAAAATTCCATTATCAAATTCAAGATGTCCTTTTCAACTTTATTTTTAGAGGAAGTTCAAATTCAACTTGCAAATGCATGTGCCAAGAGGAAATATTATAGGTCATTTTGGGCCATTACCATTGAACAAGTGATTTTCCTCAACTTCTAAAATGCTTAAATCCTTCATGCCAAATCTAAATAAAGTCAAATTTAAGACAACATTGAAGAGGTTTGAACTAGCCACAACTTTCATGAAGGAGTTTTTTCCATTTGAAGTCCATAACAAAAGTTATTCAAGGTGGAAGAAGTGAACATATGACATGGTACTTAAAAAATTTTCAAATATGTTTGGTTTTTCAAACTTCCACCTCAAAATTAATCATAATCGAAGCTTCAAATGGAAACTTGTTCAACACGAAAGTTGTTCCCCTTGATCTTACCTTTCCAAAAAGTCTAAGATTGTCTTATTTGGATCAATATTGAAGGACTTGCGCATGGGTGCAATGTATGGTACCATTTGGAGAATTTCATGTTCAAATTCATTTCAACATTGCATGGCTTAATGCATTGCTTTCAACATCACATGTGCACACTTTTGGACCTTTGCCAATCATTCTTTGGGCTTTGTAAACACCCATGTAAGCTCATGATGCAAGGTTTCTAATTTTGGATTTTTAAATGGAAGTGTGTGAAAAGCATATGCATTGGCTATAAATAGAAGAGAAATGTGATCAGAACTTCATCAACACCTTGCCCAAGCTTTGCCAGAACAATCCAAACCCTTCATTCCATTGAATTCTTGAAGATTTCATTTGAAATCGAGCTTGAACTTCATCTTCTGCTTGGAAATTCAAACTCCAAAAAGTCATTGCCCTTTTCATCTTAATTGGTTACTGCAAGCAAGAGGAAGAGGAATCAAGAAAATCCAGATCAAGATCAAGTGAACTTGAAGCAACTCGAAGGTGAAATTTCAGAAGCTTCATCTCTTCAATTCTCTCTCATTTCTCCAATATTCTTTATGAGTGTTGGTTTGCTGAAATCCTACCAATGTAGACAACAAGATTGAGTTTCTTTGAGGTCAAATCGAAGCAACTCAGATCATGAACCTCAAATTTCAAATCCATGTATCTTTCAATATACTTAGAATTGGAAGAAATGAAGGTCAGATTCGTGCTCCTGAGTATTTTTCCTTCAAATTAGTGTATTTATTTCTCATTTTTCATGAAGTTTTGGTTGGACCAGTCCGATGGTCCTCGCCTGAGAAGATGACTGGAGCTAGGGCTCCAGTGGTGTGGTGGCGTGATATGAGCCATCTGATCTTGGTCCAACGTTTTAATCTGAGCCATTCTTCCTGATTACTATACGTGTACATGCGTTGACTGCAGAACATGATGGAAGTGCACGCTTGGCCATCAGATCTGCCACCTCAATTAATGAGGAAGATCTGATGGCCCTTGTTTTTTTGAATTTCTTTTTATTTTCTGATTTTTCATTTAATCCATTTATTTTGTTTAATTCATATTAATTTCATTTTTATTCCAAAAATATGGGACTTTCACCAAAAAAAATTAAATATTTTTCTCTTTCATTTTCTGAATTAAAATTATTTTTTGGATTAATTTTGATATTTTTCATGAACTAAATATTTTTGTGCAAATTTTTAATTGTTTAAAACTACTTCTGACTTTTCAAAAATCATGATTTTTTTTTCCTAAGGTCCTTTGACCTTTATTGACCTAGGATAAATCTCTTGGCCATTTATTTGGTGCTTTGAAGAGGTTTAAGGTTTTGGCCAATTTAAATTTAAATTTAATTCATTTTTAATTTAATTTTTAATTGATTAATTCTGTAAACATTATGTTGAGCTATTGCCATGGTCTTGTGATGTTTGACTATTTGTTTGGGCATTGGTCAAGGTTGATTTGACTTTTGTTGGATTGAAATTATTGGATTTAGGGGATTAATGAAATGTAAATTTCATCTCCCAAATGAATGGATGATTTTAATTTGATAAAATTCCTCCCATGACAATTTGTGTTTCTCTCATCTCCCCTCCCCTTTCATCTTCATCCGCATTCTTTCCCATTCCTTTCATTGACCAATGAAGTCTCAATATCCTAAGGATAAATGGTTCATCAATGACTTTGTGTCAAATGAATCAATACAAGTATGGGTGAGATATGTCCACTCCTTTTGATCTTTTCTCTTAGTGTGTGGTATGTTTAGGAGTTTGGTTCAATATACCAAATCTCTAACATGCATTAACACCTAAATTTTTATTGCCCGACCTCAGATAGTTGTGACTTCTACATAAGTCCAATTACGATTTCTTAACATAGAGCTAAATTTTATCCCTAAAGGCATAACATTCTAGTAAGTGGGATTGTAAGTCTAACATCTTTCATTGTATTGTGTGGAAACTTGGTCTTTTTTCTTTCTTATGGAAGATGTCTTGGTTCAAGGATCCATGCTTGTGAATAGATGATTGAGTGTTCTCCAAAGAATGACTTAATCAATTAAAAGAACAAAACTTAACTAACATCTAATTTACTTTGACTAACACTAACTATTGTTAACATTGCTTTACTTTCAAGTCATTTACTTTATGCAATTTATTTTCAAGTCATTTATCATTCATTGCCATTTTCATTCCATTAAACTTGTTTATGTTTATGTCATTTTTACTTTGTTCATTTGAGCCATATATTGTGATTGTATATTTTTGTTTGTGTATTTTGTTTGTATTTGTGGTCTTAGGACCTTAAAATACTTAATAAGTAACAAAAAAACCCTTAAAAAAGTGTGTGTGGACTGTTGAGTTTGATCTGAACGTTTGGACTTAGGATTAGGAAACATTCCCTATGCAAAAGAACTTGGCCAATGTCAACATTTTGAGACCAATTTATTGTGTTTTGAGCTTTCATCTGATGCAAGTATTGGGATCTATTTGAACTTATCTGCTACTTGGTCTTGATGCAACTGTTATTTTGATCTTGTATATGAGGCATTATTCTGAGTCAATCAATGAGTACTTCATCTGATACATGAGAAGGCAAAAAAAACCTGCTAGTTATGGATTTATTTTCTTGGATGTGACCATCTTTATTTGATGCCTTGATCTTCATGATGTTTGATATTGTTAATTGCTTGCTGATTATTGCTTGATTCAAAGTCCAAAGGGAAAGTGGATTTTCTATATGACATTCTTGTCTATTGGATTGCATCCCATTTGTCAGATCTTTTCAACCCTTAACTTTTAAATTTGTGCTTAGTATAGCCTTTTCATATTCTCCCACTTCTTAAATTTCAAAATCTTTGTCCCCTTTTTTTCAAAAACGTTATTTGCTTGTGATTTTAAACTTAGACATGTTTCAAATTAGAAACTTTGGCCTTATGCCATTGAATTTTTAAGCTTTCTTTTCTTAAATCAATTTTGTAAATGAATCTAATCATATTGACTCAAAATTTTAAAAGACAAAAAAAAACTAACACTCATTCAAACTTTTGGGTCCTTTGTGTCTCTTTCCACATAAACTTTTGTTAAACGCAATTCACCAACTTTGAAATTGTTACCACGAACTACGAGGTTTTGATCCCTAATTTTTATGTTGGTACGTAGGCACAAGACCGAAGGTCTTGTCAAACACAAAAATATAATCAATGAATTCTTTTTTCATCCCCACACTCTATTTTTCTCAAACATCATTTGATACCAAATACACATATACACATAAAAAAGGGCTCCCTAAGAGTACCTATGACACTTTGGGTGCTAACATTTTCCCTCTGTGTAACCAGCCCCCTTACTCGTAATCTCTGGCATTTTATTAGTTTTGATTTAAAAACTTCTTATCTTTGGATTTTGTTTGTATTTTTCCCTTTTCCTTTGAAACAATAAAAGTGTGGTGGCGACTCTGATTTTATTGACGTTAAACTTATCCATAGTTTGATTGTCATGAATTTACCACTACACATACCCTCAATCATGCACACACTTAAAACCTCTGGTTAAGCATTCTAAATTCTCTCAAACTTTTATATTAAGGTGTTATGTTAACCCAACCTGAAGTGCGTAAGCACTAATAACTTTAAATGTGTCTTGATCTACTATAAATTTCAAGATAATGATTCGATCTTCTACTCTTTTAAAATAATTATACTCATTTAAAATAACTATATAATATTATTTTAAATGAAGTGAATATTCAAATAAATATATTCATGAATATTAGTTTAAATAAATATACTTATTTAAAATTTAAAATAATATATATACTCATTTTGTTATTTTATTGTGTTTGAATATTATCTAAGTATTTAATTTAAATGTGTCAAATACGTTAAATGAGTGTAATCTATTGATCTAGGGTTCAATCCATAGCAGAAACATTTATTTATATTTATGCATTAATGTAATCAAACTCATAGTATTAACTAAATCCCTATCTAAAAAATTCTAAAAGAGTTTAGAGAGAGAGAGGGGCTCTCTCTTCTCTCTAAAACTAGGGCTTCTTGATATCGATGGGTGTCGTCTCCCCTCTTGTAGGGATCTCTCCTCCGGTAACGGTACTTCTCTCCCCAGCATTGAGACTCTCATTTCCTCTATGGAGTTTTCTCCCTCATTATGGGATTTTCTCCTTTCATTCCCATTCTGTTGAACCATTCATCTATGATGGACCTTTGCGTTACTCTAACTTCAACCTCTATCATGGTTTCACTCCTCTCCTCTGACAACCACCAGGATCTTGCAGTGTCGAACCCGTCTTCAACAACCAATGGACAAAAATTGCACAAACATGGAAACCAAACTCCTCCAGAGCCTCCGCCACCGGAAGATTCAAAACATATGAGATATTGTGTTTGTGATTTTGCCATAGTTATTGTTTTATTTTCAATTTTGTCTCTGTTGTGTATGTTGTTTTTATGTTTAGGTTATTTTAAGTTTACTCGTGTTTGATGAAATGCTCCAAAGAAATTTTGATGAAAAAAACGTGTTGATGAGTGAGAATCTAACCGTGGTTGTTGCAAATCATACTCACTCTTCAACTCAACAAATGATTCCTTCACGGTGAGTTAAATCAAATCCGCGAGCCTGTATGATCAGATTATATGATCCAAATTTAAATAAATGATCAGTAACTAGATAGGTTTTAAGATGGAGCATACAAGTCTAGCTACTAAGATAAATTTTGGTCTAAGTAAGCTTACATTAGTATCATTATCTAGCTGGAAAGATGGGCTTGGAAGGCAATCAATGCAACCGTTTTGTACGCTACAATATTGCCAAATATGCTGAAACACCTTTTTATTCATTTCACTTAACTTTTACTTTTATGTTTGTAAAATACTTTCAACTATCTCTCGTAAAACATTGTTCACCAAAAAGAATGGTACCTATCTACAGGACAAAAGAATAAAGCCATATGAAACGCAAAATGAAGGGATTGTTCCATAGGATATGCCCATTCTAGCAAGCCATAAATAACATTCTGAGTAACCTATCCTTCTTGTGCTTGTGCATGAGTGTGTATCTCATTTGTGGCAGCATTACAGGGCATGTTCTCTTTTGGCAGGTTATGATATTCATCGCAAACATACCCTTTGACTTTGAGTGTGCAATCTGCCAAAGGAGATTTGCCCAGCATTGCTCCCGCAACTCTATTTCAATGGAAAGGTCTAGTCGCATTGGTTCTTCACTAAGCAGAAGGTAATATTAATATCGTAATAATACTAATATACTACATTAATTCGTGAGTTTTCCCATATTTAAAGCATAGTTTACGTCACTGTTTTTAAACTTATGCTACACTATATTCTTTTTACACTCTTTTTTGATAAACATAATTTAAACATGTATTAATTACTTTCTTTCCAATTTTTTGGAATTTTTTTTATTAATTATTATGATTTTTAGTTTAAAAACGACTTCATATATATATATATATATATATATATATATATATATATATATATATATATATATATATATGGAAAGGATATTTTTACTTCAAGATTAAATTTATAGACTTACTCTAAATTTTAATTGTCGGTTTTCATTAATCTAACGATTTTGATTGATTATTTATGTAGAAAAATATCCTTAAAATATTTAAATTAAATGATCATTTAAAATCGTTAGAATAATAAAAATAAATAATTAAAATTTAGAATGAATCTTTTAAATTTAAAAAAAAACACATATATATATATATATATATATATATATATATATATATATATATATATATATATATATATATATATATATATATATATATATATATATATATATATATATATATATATATGGAGATCATTTATAAATCACATCTTGTTGGACTTTGCTACAAGAGAATAGTTAGAGAGTAGTCTTTTTTTGTATCTCAACAAAAAAGAAGTTATTGAATGATTAAAAGTGTTGGAATGAAATGTGAGTTTTTATTTAAAAATAAATTAAATTCAAAACAACCCATAGACATGAAAAATGCATCTTACGCCCAACATAATATTCAGATACGAAAAAGAAAAATGAATCCAAAAAACTAAAAATCCCACAATAGAAAATTTACTAAAAAATAAACAAAATAAAATTAAAATTAAATAATTGTATGAGTGTACGAGTATATGGTGGATGGTAATAGTTAGCTTTAGTTGCAAGGGAGACTATCTATCCGGTAATTCTATGACGCGGCATTGGGAACATCACAAAATAAATTTCTTCTTCTTTTTCTTAGATACATCCGAGAGAATTAGGAGTGTGCAAAATAACCAATAATCATGAACCAAATTCCTATCCAAATTAATTCAAACTTTAAAACCGAACCCAAAATTATATTTTGAAATTGGTGATCCATTTATCAAATTAAAAAAAAACCGGAACCATTATTACAAACCGGTTCAAGTAAATGGTTACCATTTTTCAATAATCATTTCAAATCAACCCAAAACACAAATTTCAGAATCCCTAATTCTCAAAAATCCAAACTTTTTTCATTTTTTTTCTCTTCATCATTCTTCAAATTCCAAACTCATCAAAACCTGCATCTTATTCTAAATGGTATTGAAAGTTGTGATGTTTCCTTGCATGTTGGTGTTCTTTAACAATGTTCAAGTCAAATTCTGTGAATAGTAAATTTGTAATTTTGTAATTGTGTGTTGTATTATGGAGTTATTTTTTTCCATTTTCATAGCTTTAATTGGTTGTGAATTGTTTCTATTGATTTCTGTTTTTAAAGATTTGTATAGAAAATATAGTATTAGTATACAATTTGTTTTTCAATGTTTTTTTCCTGTATATTTGGATATTTGCAAAGAAAACAAACTGAAAACAAGTTGGCAATTTCGTCCCTAGTTATTTGTGAGTTTGAAAAAAGTCAACGAAAATTTTATCATTTTAATTTCTCCTTACAACTAGTCAGTTATTTTAATGACGTGGCAATTACTTTACTTTTTTATTATTGTAAAATTAAATGTGGCATTGTTGATCATTATCCTCTTAAATAAAATTGAGAAGCTGAAAAAAAACTACAGTCAATAAAACTGCACCGTATGATTTTTTAAAACTGATTTATTTTTATAATTTTTTTAAATTGTTTTTTTTTATAAAATTGTTTTTTTTATAAAACTGTTTTTTTAAAGAAAATAAAAAATTGGTTTTAGAAATACCGATTTAAAACTCGTTTTTTAAAATTGATTTTTTTTTCTATCTTATAGGTAATTACTTAATTTTGATTTTTCAGATTGAAATTTAAAAATAGTGATTGATTTCAAGAGCGATTGGATAGAGTTAATAAGTTGTTGGAATGAAAATTAAATTTGAGGGAAATTTGATTTTAAAATTGATCCAAACAAAAATTATTTTTTTTAGTACAAACCGGTTATTAACCAAACCGATCCAAACATAAACCGATTTTAAAAATATAAACCGGTTTTATCAAAGCGGTTTTAAAAACCAAACTGATCCATATATTTGGTTCTATTTGGTTATGGTTTTGAACCATGCACACCCCTAGATAGAACGCCTGTTTTTGAAGAACCTTGCTTATACGTTTCCTTTTTCAGACATCTGTTCCGGTGGAAATTGTTGCACTTACTGGAGGGTAAGGTTGTAGTTTGTTCAGCGTTCTTGTACTTCGACCGTACTTGCGCCCGAATATATCCATTTCTTAATGCAACGTCCTGGATGCAATTGAAAGAGGGAGTTTGCTAGAAGGTCATCATTGGAATCAATTGCCATTCTGATAATAATTTACCTAAGCGATAAAGGAAAGGATGTAGCAGAGTCGACATGCTCCATCCCAACTTGCTGGATCTAGCCTGACAAGACCCCCCTTTCAGCGGTCAAAGATCCTTTGGTACCTATAAGAGACACTCTAGTATCAGATCAACGCCAATCATTAATTATAAACTCGTCGTATCTTCAACGTCGCCACAATTAGTATCACGTTGATGGCGGAAGATGGAGGTAATGTTATATAGAAATATATATAGTTAATCCTCGACAAAATGTCCAAGGAATTTTCCCTTGCTATCTTGTAATTTCAGTGCAGGTATGGATTTGGATCTAGGATCCTTTTTTCTCTTGCTTTGTGGAGTTCTTGAGGGAATATGAGATCAGGAAATCTAATGAGTAGTAGCCGAAATGCTAATGGATTGGATTGAACTCGGTGAAATTCTCTTGATTCGATGACCTTAGGAGGCTACAAACTGGTAAATTGGAGATTGGATATGAAACCATGGAAATCATGATGTATGCTGACAAATAATCTATGTGTATTATTTGTACATGGTCTTTGACGCTGGAGTCTAATTTGGAAGATTGTTTGCAACGATATGCATAACATCTTGGATGTTGTGAATTTGTCGTAAAATTGACCAAATGGAAGTTTGTTATTACATTGGTTGACAAAAAACGATTTGTAGGCATGTTAAGCAAAATGTTCAGACATTATGTGATACATTTTGTCTCGAGGTGTTTCATGGAGCAATTATGGTAAGAAACATGTTATGTAAGATGTTCTAAGATTATACAAGTCATCCCGTCTCGAACTACTTACTTGGCGCACATGTTTTGGTGGATTAAATCTCGTGCTTTCAGGATTTGTTTCCTTTTATGTTCAATCAAATATTTGATTTTAAAGCACATACTCGTTTCGAAAAATATATATTATGAATATGTTTTTGAAATTTTGGAATTCTTATTCTCATCAAATTTAATCAAGATATGTTTCAATCAAGATTCAGAATCAACATTATGAAAATTGATATTTTGTGCGCTTTTTGAAATCCAGTCTTATTCATGCCTAAACCCTATTAGGCTTTTATGATGGGCAATTGTTGATATTTAAGAAGAATTTCTCCATTTTTGAAGACTCGGACCTTGCATTGTGAGGCTAGTTGATATTGAGTATTTGTGTCATGGGTTCTAATAATTTATTCATGTGTTATCTTTCCATGTTAAGAAAATATAGTATTTATGTTGTAATTATGATTCGTGACTTCATATATTTTTGTTATTGTACAAACACTTCGAAAATTATTTTAGTGAAAGTGATAGGGGTCTCAGATTTAGGGGTTCTGAATCAAACTTTAGAGATAGTATTAGGAAAAAAGCACTTAACATGGAGAGTTTAGATGAGAACATCATGTACTATTCACTACTAAGAGTGAATTCTTTTCATTGGGTTAATGCTCTCCGGATGTAGGTGACTTTGCACCAAACTGGATTAACAACTCTTGTGTTATTTATTTTACACATTTATTTTTCTTTGTTACAGAACCTTGTTGTCATACACATTATTTCAACATTGTGTCTGACATATTTTCATCATTAGAATAGAAATTCAATGGCTATAGAATTTCCTTCACCCTTATCTAATGTGAAATAGTCCTCCTCATCCTCCTAATTGAACTCCTCTTTCAAGATCTCACAAAGCATTTCATGCATGGTGCAATTAAGAGACACTGAAATAAAAAAGAATATATCATTGAAGTCTTCAAAGAATTCATGAATAATTAAAATAATTTATGACTTTGTATCAATGAGAATCACACTTGAGGTTGGCCAGGGTCAGTAGACTTCTTTAGAACATGGAACAAATGGAGTAATAGATCCATCTTGGATGGATCTTTTTGTGTTCACACATATATTAATAAGCTTTGACATATGACCAGTTAGACAAATGCAATTCAGAGAGGAATAAACCTCAAATTATTAAGTACCTCAACCTCAGATTTGTTGATATGTAGAGTAACTTGTGTAAGGGAGAACAAACACTCAATCATGGGGAGATGCACACCCTATAGCAAATAGAGATTCTCATCTCGAATCCATAGATACTTATCTACCAATCTTAAGAAAATCCCACATCCCAAAATTCCAGTCCAGCTTGTCCTTGGTTCCAAAGAATGATCGACATCCCATATTTTTTCTATCCACCAAAATATATTCTTTAGCATCACCATGGAGATCTATATTCGAAATTATGCTTTATACCCCCATTTCCTTATCACTGTTCAAAGACAAAAAAATGATGCCCACGACTCATACATCTTTCTTTTTCCTCCATCCACTACGTTACTTCCCAACACTAAGTGGTTGCTTGAAGTGATTCTCTAGTCACAAAACAAAATTCCTCACTTTGGGATCATCTGTGAATATTAGGGGTTGATCACTTATGGTTCAGTGGAGGAAGCTAAAGGAAAATTCGTTAGATTTAATTTAAGTTTGACAAAAGAAATTAAATGACGGAGCAGATAATCAAATACACAACTAAATCTAGAAGCCTCCGCAAATAAATACAAAGAAAACAAGAGTATCTATGAATAAGGAAAATAAAGCAAAATTAGAAACATATGAAGAATTTAGAAGTTTATTCTTCATAAGTAAGGAAATGATCGACTTCAACGGCCACAATCTGTTGGAAGTTAAAAGATGCCATTTAAAAATCCACATCATTTTTCAAAATAATAATTTCACTAGAATGTGCCTAAGTACGTCACCTTCCTCCCTTACTTGCATGGTACACATGAAGGCCATTAACTTTAAAACTTTTTTGTTAGCACAATGATATTTAGTGAGCATGTTCCCGTATGCCAACTACTCCCACTCACCAAGGAGCCTTTTCTCTACATACAATATTATTACATATCAGAGTGTTGGGAAAATCTCAAATACTTTTATATCAACAATTATCACTTCAAATTTATAGGCTTTCCAACTGCCCACAAGACCGACCCAATCCACATAGGCACGATCTCTTGAAGATGCTTAACTCTATGACTAATAGGTAGGCCTACCTCACTTTTCACCGCATAAGATCACACGCCCTTTTTCATTCAAAGCCATACAACAACCATTCATGCTCCAAGTAGCACAACAAATTAAATACTACAATGGTTTCTCATTAATAAGTGTGAACCTTAATCATACTTAAGAATGACCTAACTCACACTTACAAAGTTGCACCTCATTCTCATATTGACTGAGGTCATAGTGCTAACCTTTTTTACAAGTACTCTTTTCACCCACCATAGGAACCATCTCAATCGCATCAAATACATTCATATATAGTCTTAACCAGACCGATCATTCTCTGATCTCTTTCAAGACAGAGGGTATGCAACTTCACCAAGTCTGAATCACAATTTCCCAATGTAGGATATATTAGGACGTACATGACATTAATTATTGGGTGGTCTCAGTGTCTTTTGTTTGTTTGACCTAGATTTTATTTGAGCCTATATCAATGATATCTTGGTATAATCTATTGGTAGTGATGTCGTAAATGTGCTTATTTCTCCTTTATGTTGGTAGTTCTTGTTGAATTATTTTAGTTTCTTTTATCCGGTGAACATTCATTATGAGGTAGAGGAGGCCAAATAACACTAAATAGATTGAGACCTTAAATACTCCTTGCTCACTTAGTTATGTCAGGCGGTAATCTTAGGATCCACTAATGGCCCATCAACATCATGAAAAATGGTTTTCTTATCCATTTTACAGCTTAGTCTATCCACCATCTCACATTGCATGAGAGGTTCAAAGAACAATACCACCCCCTCCCCAACACACACGCACGAACACGTGCACACACACTTTCAAACCCAAATGATGATTTAAAAGGTTGTTCGTTAAAATCATTTGCATACTTTGAAAACCATGATCTCTAGAGAAGGTTACTCTTCATCCCCAAAGACCATTTCATCCACTTAGGAAGAAGCTTTACAACACACATAAATAAAATATGATGAAGGAAGCATAAAATCGTCCAATGGAAGAAGATCAAAAAGTGGTTTAAATATGTAAATTTGAATAAAGATATAAATGGTGTCTAAGATTAGGAAAAACTACTTGTAGTATCAGAGGAGTAGAAATTCAAAGTGTCATAGAAGAAGAAATGAAAAAAAAATGGTTCCAATTTTTTTAAATACACATTCATTTTATCCAATAAAATAAAGATTATATAAATATAATGGTTGGCCTTCAAGGATCCACAGGAAAGATGTTAGGGACCAATTAGTACTACTTTTTATATAATTGTATTGGTCCCTTTTACCAATTTTTGATGTAATTACACACTTTTATTCTCACAATTTTGTAGAAATGCAATTAGGTTTAATTGATGTTGTTTTGAATGGTTATTTCACGTATTTGTTAGTTTTGTAGAATTTTTGGACAAGAGAGCTTCGGAATGCATAATCATAATGGGGAAGAAGTGTTGAATGCAATTTGGAGGCCTATTTTTGAAGATTAACACTTGGAAGAATCATTGCATGAAGCTTGCAAGGCAAGGAAGCTGAAGTAGCTTCAATTCGCGCCGCGATCTCCCTTCGCGCCGCGAACCTTGCGAATCCAGCAAGCTGTTTTGGCCAAGTGTTCTGTTTTCAATGCCAGCTGTGTATGACAGTTTTGTATCTGTTTTAGGGGGCTTTTCAGTTTGAGATGAAAATGAGCATTTTAGGAAAGGTCAACCCTTTAAGAAAACAGAATGGAAAATAGAATTCAATTCATTGATAGTTTGATATTTTCTAAGAAAAAAAACAGAGTTTTTATCATTACCTTTTGCTTTCCAAAATGATGATGAGGAGCTAAACCCCATTTTGTCAAGATTTGAGGTAGTAGCTATTCCTATTTGTTTATGTATTTCATTTGATTCTTATATATGATAAAAGGTTATTGATGTATTGAATGATACTTTTGCCCTAAGTTGAATATTAGATTTGAGTAGTTGTTGAAAGAGATTATTTAAGTCTTGATAGAAAATATGTTTTCAAGTAGTGAATAAGTTGTAGAAATAGATTTATTCACTACTCTTCTTTTGTATCAACCATTAAAGATTGCTATATTGATAGTTAGGTGGAGAAATCATCTAAAGATTAATATTGTGATTATCACAATCTCATTTAGACATAAATGATATTGAGAGGATACTTGAACATCATCAATAATCTTAAATCTATATAGTTGTCATAAGGAGTCATAGGCAATTTGAATAGTGAACTCCAATCTTGCCAAACCTTTTACATTTGACTAAAACTATTTTATTGTTTTAGTGACATTTTACTCAAAAGATAACTTTTCAAACAAAACAACTTGGTTACATTTTAAACTTATAACAATTTGGATTATATAACAGAGGTAATAACAACCAATCTTTGTGGATACGATATTAAAATATTTTCCGAAAATATACTTTTCAACAAAAGACAAAGAGCCAATTCTTGAGTGCCACATCTTATAGGAAGATCTTGTTTCTCACAAAAGCCATTGTTGCAGTTATCGTATTGTTAGAACTTTTGGTAAAGTTGAATGGAGCTAGGACTAAATCGTGAATGAATTCACTTTTCTTAAAAGTATTTCAAACACTCTCTTTATGTCTTAGAGTTGGAAGCAGGAATACCCAGGATAATTTAGCCTTATCTCGATTTTGCGTAAGACTAACAAAAACTCGATTTATAGCGAAGAGTGTTTGGAATTCGTGCAAGAGGATATTCAGTTTTGTTGTGATGACTTTCTAAATTTGGAGTGATGTATTTATAGGCCATGCATGTGTTGTTTCACAAGGTTGCAGCCCTTGATGAAATAACATCTTTTAACTGAAAGTTTCATTGTTTTCAATCATTGCCTATCTCCATTCTGCAACAACATTTCACAAAGTGTTGCTTCTATTCGAATTCAAAAATTCAAATGCATGCATCGAACAAAATGAGAGCAATAGTGAGGTCGGGCGAAGGCCGGCGCTGCCCACCGGAGCGCCACTGATTCCGCCTTATAATGCTGTGAGTATCCCGATTGCTTAAATGCATCATTCCTAAGTGCTCAAGTTCCCCTACATGGCGCCACTAGCGCCTTTATGCCCATGCCTCAGACCCGGTCCCGGAGCCGAAGTCGGTGTCATAGGTGGTGACACTGACAAGAGGTGTATGGATGAGACAAGTTGCATAATGCTTGGGACCACCACATTTATCCATGTGGCAATTTATTCTCTTTTTTCCTTTTGTTAAGTTATTGTTCTTAACTCTTTATAAAAGCTTTTAATGTGAGTAAAACATCTGAGACTATTTCCCTTTCATTTATTAACATTTACTCAATTCCACTTTTCTTATCATTTTAGAACATACACACATGGACATTTAATGTTCATGAATTTATAACAATCTCCCACTTGTTCCAATAATGACAAGACTAATTCCATAAAAGGAAACAAAGAATATTAGTACAATTAGGTATCTTTCGATTTAAAACTTAACCTTAGTAAAGACAACACAAAGTTTACTCTGAATGTTAGGTAACAATGCTTTTAAACCATTAATCCATGTGAATAGACCGGCGTTACATTACATACATTATTTAAGGGTTGTTCGCATACATTTCTAGCATAGCACTTATTTATGGCCATATGCTTTCCTATTTCATGAATTTTCGTGAGAGAAACTCCAACTCTCACTTTGAGACGACACCATCTCGAAATTCACATAGGTGAAATTCATGTTGCATCCTTTTCCATGAGACACATATCTTCGGTATTGAACTTCATTAAGAGTTTAAATAAAAACTCAACCCTTATTTTAAAAGGCAACATTATCACGAAATGTTCGACAAACATCCAAATCAATGACTTGTTGTTAACCATTGAATCTTGAGGTTAATGTTCTATTAACATAAGATTGGGTTGTCGTCATTGTTGAAACTCTTATTCAAGGAGTTTCAACCACATACCTATCGAGGTTGTTTTTACTAAGTCTCTGGCCAGTGGCTTAGTAAATGGATACCCCAAAATATAGCTCGTTCGTATATAGATGAGTGAAATGATTCCATCTTTAATCAATTTTCTCACAAAGGAATGTCTGAGTCCTATATGTTTAGACTTTCCATTATACACTTTGTTGAATGCTCTAGCTAAAGTGGCTTGGCTATCGTAGTGTATCAACACCTTTGAAACATTGCCTTTTGCCAATGGAACTTCTAACAGAAGGTCCCTCAACCATTCCGCTTATTGACTAGCGGAAGCAAGAGCCACGAATTTTGATTCCATGATTGGAAGAGTAATGCATGTTTGTTTCTTTCTCTTCCAAGAAATTGATCCCCCAACTAGTGTAAATATCCACCCTGTTGTGGATTTATGATCTCCAATATTGGATATCCTACTTGCATCAGTATATTCATCTAGTATATCCTTATAAGTTCGTGTTGGTGTAAGCCCTAGAGGCCAATACTTTTGGTACTTGTATCGAATTATTTATTAATAATAAAAGGCTTTTTCTTTATTACGTTTGTTTAATAAAGTCCCTAGAATAGCTAGTATGTTTAATGTATCAAGTATGACTTAATCATGAGATCACATTAAACATAAGGACACTATTCTTAAAGTATCCGTAGTCGAGCTTTATTGGGAAGTGGGATGACATTAAAGCATTAAGACTATTATGTATATAGACTGATGATCACATCTCATGGATCATGGATAAGGAGTTATCAAGTCTTAAACATAGGTATGAATATTAAGAGTAATATTTATACCGGATTGACCCGCTATGAGAATACTATATAGAAAGTTATGCAAAGTGTAATAAGTTATTCTCATGGTGATAATGGTGTCTACCACTCTTCGACCTGAAACCACTATGGACCCTAGATGTAGAGTCGAGTGCTTTATTGCTGATCAAACGTTGTCTATAACTGGATAACCATAAAGACAGTTGATGGGTACTCCACGAAGCATGCTGAGGGACATGAGTGACCAGATGGAATTTGCCCATCCTGCATAACAGGATAAATGTCTATGGGCCCAATATTGAACTGGACAAGGATGACACGGTATATGCCTTGTGTTCAATATAGACATAAGGGCAAAAGGGTAATTATACACATAAGTATTATCACAGAAGGAATTGTCAGATCACATGACATTTTCGTGTCTTGGGTAGCAGTGATGTGTTGCTAGATACCGCTCACTGTTTATTATGTTAAATACATTATTTAATATAATTGCCAATGCCACGAAAACCTACAGGGTCACACACAAAGGACGGATTGATGAGAGATAGAGTAACTAAGGAACACCATAAGGTACGGTGCCCTTAAGTGAATTGTAGAACATCGTAAAGGTACGGTTTACTTAAGTAGAATATGAAATATGGTAAGGTACCATGAGCTTAAGTGATTTTGGGCATATTATAAGATATGGGCCAAAATACACTTAAGTGGGCCTTTTAGCTTGAAGCCCACACAAGTGGTTCTATAAATAGAACCCTTGTACAGAAGCATTGATTGCGGTTGCATTATTTTCGTTTTCTCTCTCTCTCTCTCTCTCTCTCTCTCTCTCTCTCTCACTCACTCAAAACCTTCATTCGTACCAGCTAGCACTGAGATTGAAGGAATCCGTTCGTGTGGATTGAGTAGAGACGTTGTCATCGTTCAACGTTCGTGATCGCTCCGTGGATCTGCATCAAAGGTTTTGATCGTCACAAGAGATCTGCACCAAACGTTTCAATCGTCACAAGAGGTAAATATTCTATCACTGATCATGACCATTCGTAAGGATCTCCAAAGGAGAAAATTTTAATTTCCGCTGCGTTTTGGATCGCAATTCTCCTTTAGTGGTATCAGAGCCACTTACGAAACCATGAATCAGATTGCTGTTTATTTTCTGTATTAATATGATTAAAAGACAGAATGAATCAATTAATTAAACGGGTAATTAAATTTGGCATCATATGTGTACGAGTTGGATGATAGATGTTGACTATGCTTCGGAACCGACATTTGTATGGTGAAGCAGCGATACATCGATCGTCCATAGGTTACGCAATTGAGACCGATCAACTTATATATGATATAAGTAATCCTAATGCAAAGTACAGTATATATGATATATTGTTTCTGTTTCGTTCGTTCAAACACTAAATGATTGTTTTCCTTTGAGCGATCAATGGTCATTTGCTTCGGAATCCGACATTAGTATGGTGAAGCAATGACATGTTGATCAATCATACTGAATCAATAATCGAGGTGTGTTTGACGGTCTGAAATTGGTGCATTAGGGTTAGTGACGGCGCAAGGGTTGTGCCGACAAGAAGTTGTGAATTAAGGGCTTGTTGGAACACGTCTGTTGACTATTTCAAAGCGCTGGGTTTTGGCCGCGTGACGATCGTCATGGACTTGTGACGATCGTAACAAGCTGGACGTGACGGTCGTCACGTGCTTTGTGACGGTCGTCACATTCACAGATCCAGAATTCTAGGCGTTTCTGTTTTTGGCCGCGTGACGTTCGTCATGGGCCTGTGACGGTCGTCATGGGCCTGTGACAGTCGTAACATGCTTGTGACGGTTGTCACACTCACAGAGTCAGAATTCTCGGGGTTTCTGTTTTGTGACTGCGTAAGTGTTGTATTGATGCAAAACAATGTCCATTTCAAATGAATTGTTCATTAAAGTTGTGTTGACCGGGCAGCGGAAACCCCGGCTAACTCTGCGTAGTATGATCGGTCGCCGAAATTTAATTTGGTTTTAATTAATTAAAGGAATTAAAATTATTAATAATAATAATAATGTGTTTATCATTATTGCCTTATGGTGATCAGTTATGGCCTTAGTCTTCCTTCATTTTGTTTTGGGTTTTTAAATACGACCTGCGTGTCGTGTCTCTCCTTTTAATCTCTTAATGTAACTTCTTTTCTCATCTCAATCCCTCGTATGTAAAACGAGTTTCTTCTGTAATGTAATGTTATGAAGAATGAGAAGAAGACAATGTTATGAAGAAAGAGAAGATTTCAATATCAAAGGAGACAACCTTGAAGATCAAAGGAGGACAGCCTTGAAGATCTTGCTTGGAGAAGCTTAGATTGTTATTAGGTTAGCTTAGGTTCTCTCATTGGCTTGGGAGAACAATTGCGCTAGGGGCCATAACTGTTTCATTATGTATGTATGTTGATGCATGTGAGAGACGATTTATATGATAAATAAGCCAGTGAGATCATAACGATTACAATTCCCTCAAATTAAATATTAAGTTTATGCTTTCCAAGTTTTAGCACTCATCAAGACTAGTATCGGATAATGTAGGTTTCGCCTACGCGAGGTGCATGTTCTATATTAGTAAGATGCGATGGGATAATTGTAATATCCAACTGCTAAAACAATGGTTCAAACTTAACTAAACAAATTATAGTAAGATTATATATGTTTAGAAGCAAGAGTTGGGAATGATCCATATGATGGATTGGAATAAGGAGTTATTCACCCAACTGAAATTTTCGAGAGTTGTATGAGATACAATTGGAAGGAATTCCTACCTAAATAACCTAGTTTTATGTAATCCGCCTACGCGGACTTAGAACAAAGTGAAATATGGATCTCGACCCACTAGAAAATCTTCCAACGGGATTTTCCGAATCAAATGATGAGGGTCATTTGTTTTGAGTAAAATAGTGGGAGCATATTTAATTAAAGGCCTAATTAAATATGTTATTGATACTTATATTTTCATTAATTCTTATGTAGATTACCATGACAACAAACACCTCTAACAACATCTTGCGATCAATCCTTGACAAGGAAAAATTGTCTGGGACAAATTTCCTGGATTGGCACCGAAACCTGAGGATTGTCCTCAAACATGATAAAAAGCTGTATGTCTTGAAGAAACCTGTTCCTGAAGAGGAACCTCCTAGTTCTGCACCTAAGGCAGAAAGAGATGCTTATAAGAAGCATGTCGATGATGCCAATGAAACTGCTTGTCTCATGCTAGTTACCATGAACTCAGAATTGCAAAAGCAACATGAGAACATGGCAACGTTCGATATGATCGAACACTTGAAGATGCTCTATCAAGTGCAAGCAAGGCATGAGAGGTTTGAAGTTTCAAAAGCCCTTTTTCAAAGCAAGTTAGCTGAGGGAGCCCCTGTAAGTCCCCATGTGCTCAAGATGATTGGGTATGTGGAAAACCTTGAAAGGTTGGGTTTTCCCCTCGGAAAGGAACTTGCGACTGATTTGATCTTGCAATCGTTGCCAGATAGATTCAGTCAATTTGTCCTAAATTTCAATATGAATGATATGGATAAATCTCTTCCTGAACTGCTAGGAATGTTAAGAACATCTGAGCAGAATCTGAAGACAAAAGGGAAGTCCATTCTGATGATCGGAAATGGAAAGAGACAGAACAAAAGGCCCACCAAGCAGGGTGATAAAGGGAAAGGCAAGGAAGTTGCCAAACCCAGACTCACTGTTGCTGCTTTGAAGCCTAGTGGAGGCATAGCAATGGCAGGCACCTGCTTCCATTGCGGTAAGACCGGACACTGGAAGAGAAACTTCCCAAAGTACCTGGAAGATACGAAAAATGGAGTATAGACTTCAACTTCAGGTATTTTTGTTATTGAAATAAATTTATCTACTTCTGCATCATGGGTATTAGATACTGGATGCGGTTCTCACATTTGTACAAATGTGCAGGGGCTAAAAAGAAGTAGAGATTTGGCAAAAGGTGAAGTTGACCTACGAGTTGGCAATGGAGCAAAGGTTGCTGCTTTAGCCGTAGGAACTTATGTATTAACTTTACCTAGTGGTTTAATAATTCAGTTAGAGAACTGTTATTATGTACCTGCAATTAGCAGGAATATTATTTCCATTTCTTGTTTGGACAAGTTTGGTTTTTCATTTATAATAAAGAACAATTGTTGCTCAATTTATTTGAATGATATATTCCATGCTACTGCACAAATGAGCAATGGACTGTATGTCCTTGATCTCGAAATGCCTATATATAACATTAATACTAAAAGGATGAAACCTAACGAGTTAAATCCAACTTACCTTTGGCATTGTTGATTAGGCCACATAAATGAGAAACGCATTTCCAAACTCCATAAAGATGGACTCTTGGACTCTTTTGATTATGAATCATATGAGACATGCAGATCTTGTTTAATTGGAAAGATGACAAAGTCTTCATTCACAGGAAAAGGTGAAAGAGCGAATGATCTTTTGGGCCTAATACATACTGATGTATGTGGACCACTGAACATACCAGCCAGAGGAGGTTTTCAGTACTTCATCACATTCACTGATGATTTCAGTAGATATGGTTATGTGTATTTAATGAAACACAAATCAGAGTCCTTTGAAAAGTTCCAGGAATTCAAGAATGAAATACAAAACCAACTAGGTAAGAATATTAAAACTCTTCGATCAGATCGAGGTGGTGAGTATTTAAGCCTAGAGTTTGATGACCATCTGAAAGAGTGTGGGATCCTATCCCAACTTACTCCTCCTGGAACACCACAATGGAATGGTGTATCTGAGAGAAGAAATCGAACCCTGTTAGACATGGTCCGATCCATGATGAGTCACGCCGATCTTCCAAACTCCTTTTGGGGACATGCACTATTGACAGCAGCTTACACACTAAATCGTGTTCCATCCAAAAAGGTTGAGAAGACACCATATGAGATATGGAGTGGTAAGAAACCACATATGTCTTACATAAGGATTTGGGGTTGCGAGGTTTATGTGAAACGACAAATTACAACTAAGCTTGAGGCCAAATCTGACAAATGCTTATTTGTGGGGTATCCTAAAGAAACAAGAGGGTATTACTTTTACAATCCTTCTGCGGCAAAGTGTTTGTCGCTCGAACTGGAGTTTTCCTAGAAAAGGATTTTATTTCCAAAGGAACCAGTGGGAGGAAAGTAGAGCTTGAAGAAATTCAAGAATCACAAAGCATAGATACACCTATGGAGGAATTAGAGCAGGAAACACAAGAAGTTGGGGAAGAGCAACCTGCTCAAGTAGAACAAGACCAGCGTAGGTCAAGCAGGATACGTCAACTACCTGAGAGATATGGATATCTCATAACTGATCAAGGTGATGTATTACTCATGGATCAAGATGAGCATGTGACCTACCAAGAGGCCATAACTGGTCCCGAGTCTGAGAAATGGCTAGAAGCCATGAAATCTGAAATGGATTCCATGTACACAAACCAAGTTTGGACCTTGGTAGAGCCTCCTGTAGGAGTTAACCCTATAGGATGCAAGTGGGTCTTCAAAAGGAAGACTGACATGGATGGTAAGGTACATACCTATAAGGCAAGACTGGTTGCAAAAGGATATAAACAAATTCATGGGATTGACTATGATGAAACCTTTTCACCAGTTGCAATGCTTAAATCTGTTCGGATTTTACTTGCTATCGCTGCATATCATGATTATGAAATATGACAGATGGATGTCAAAACTGCTTTCCTTAATGGAAATCTTCTTGAGGATGTGTACATGACACAGCCTGAAGGATTTGACATACCAGAGGAAGCCCAAAAGATATGCAAGTTACAAAGATCAATCTATGGATTGAAGCAAGCTTCCAGAAGCTGGAATATTCGTTTTGATGAAACAGTAAAACAATATGGATTCATCAAGAACGAAGATGAGCCTTGTGTCTACAAGAAGGTTAGTGGGAGCATGATCGTTTTCCTGGTATTATATGTAGATGACATATTACTCATTGGAAACGATATCCCTACCCTACAACAAGTAAAGTCTTGGTTGGGGAAATGCTTTTCTATGAAGGACCTAGGTGAAGCAGCCTATATATTAGGAATCAGAATCTATAGAGATAGATCACAAAACTGCTTGGCCTAAGTCAGAGTACATACATAGACAAAGTGTTGAGACGCTTTAATATGCATGATTCCAAGAAAGGATTCATACCTATGCAACATGGCCTGTGTCTATCAAAAACACAATCCCCTTTAACTAAGGAAGAAAGGGATCGCATGAATAAGATTCCATATGCATCTGCAATAGGATCTATCATGTATGCCATGTTATGTACTCGACCAGATGTCTCGTATGCTTTAAGTGCAACGAGTAGGTACCAATCTGATCCTGGTGATGCTCACTGGGTAGCTGTCAAGAATATCCTTAAGTATTTAAGAAGGACTAAGGACTCATTCTTGATATATGGAGGTCAGGAAGAGTTGGCTGTAATTGGATACACCGATGCTAGCTTCCAGACAGATAAGGATGACTTTAGATCGCAATCTGGTTATGTGTTTTGCTTAAACGGTGGCGATGTGAGCTGGAAAAGTTCAAAGCAAGATACAGTTGCTGATTCTACAACCGAGGCCGAGTATATTGCTGCCTCAAGTGCATCAAGGGAAGCTGTTTGGATCAAAAAGTTCATTAGTGAACTTGGCATAGTTCCTAGCATTGTGGATCCCATTGGTCTCTACAGTGATAACAATGGTGCTATCGCACAAGCCAAGGAGCCTAGATCTCACCAAAGATCCAAACACATACTTAGGCGTTATCATCTCATTCGAGAGATAATAGATAGAGGAGATGTGAAAATATGCAGAGTACCTACACTTGACAATATTGTTGACCCACTGAGAAAGCCTCTTGCGCAGCAGAAGCACGATGGCCATACTAGATCTATGGGTATTAAGGGTATGCCTGATTGGCTCTAGTGCTAGTGGGAGATTGTTGGTGTAAGCCCTAGAGGCCAATACTTTTGGTACATGTATCGAATTATTTATTAATAATAAAAGGCTTTTTCTTTATTACGTTTGTTTAATAAAGTCCCTAGAATAGCTAGTCTGTTTAATGTATCAAGTATGACTTAATCATGAGATCACATTAAACATAAGGACACTATTCTTAAAGTATCCGTAGTCAAGCTTTATTGGGAAGTGGGATGACATTAAAGCATTAAGACTATTATGTATATAGACTGATGATCACATCTCATGGATCATGGATAAGGAGTTATCAAGTCTTAAACATAGGTATGAATATTAAGAGTAATATTTATACCGGATTGACCCTCTATGAGAATACTATATAGAAAGTTATGCAAAGTGTCATAAGTTATTCTCATGGTGATAATGGTGTATACCATTCTTCGACCTGAAACCACTATGGACCCTAGATGTAGAGTCGAGTGCTATATTATTGATCAAACGTTGTCCGTAACTGGATAACCATAAAGACAGTTGATCGTTACTCCACGAAGCATGCTGAGGGACATGAGTGACCTAGATGGAATTTGCCCATCCTTCATAACAGGATAAATGTCTATGGGCCCCATATTGAACTGGACAAGGATGACACGGTCTATGCCTTGTGTTCAATATAGACATAAGGGCAAAAGGGTAATTATACACACAAGTATTATCACAGAAGGAATTGTCAAATCACATGACATTTTCGTGTCTTGGGTAGCAGTGATGTGTTTCTAGATACCGCTCACTGTTTATTATGTTAAATACATGATTTAATTTAATTGCCAATGCCGCGAAAACCTACAGGGTCACACACAAAGGACGGATTGATGAGAGATAGAGTAACTAAGGAACACCGTAAGGTACGGTGCCCTTAAGTGAATTGTAGAACATCGTAAAGGTACGGTGTACTTAAGTAGAATACGAAATATGGTAAGGTACCATGAGCTTAAGTGATTTTGGGCATATTATAAGATATGGGCCAAAATACACTTAAGTGGGCCTTTTAGCTTGAAGCCCACACAAGTGGTTCTATAAATAGAACCCTTGTGCAGAAGCATTGATTGCGGTTGCATTATTTTCGTTTTCTCTCTACCTCTCTCTCTCTCTCTCTCTCTCTCACTCAAAACCTTCATTCGTACCAGCTAGCACTGAGATTGAAGGAATCCGTTCGTGTGGAATGAGTAGAGACGTTGTCATCGTTCAACGTTCGTGATCGCTCCGTGGATCTGCATCAAAGGTTTTGATCGTCACAAGAGATCTGCACCAAAGGTTTCAATCGTCACAAGAGGTAAATATTCTATCACTGATCATGACCATTCGTAAGGATCTCCAAAGGAGAAAATTTTAATTTCAGCTGCGTTTTGGATCGCAATTCTCCTTCAGTTCGTAACCCCCCACTATTTCTCCTTACTTTGATCCCTAAATTTGGGTCAACTAATCCAAGATCTTTCTTCTTGGATGTGGAAGTTAGAAACATTTTTGTCTCTAAAATTCCATCCATGTTGTTGCTCATTATCAACATGTCATCAACATATAGACAAACGAATATTACAATATTTTTTCATACCTTTGTGTATAAACATTTGTCACATGAGTTAGGGGTAAATCCATTTAAAATTATGACAAAATCAAAATTTTGATGCCATTGTTTTGGTACTTGTTTTAGTCCATATAGGGATTTGACAAGTTTACACACCTTTTGTTCATTTCCAAGAAGCACTTAGCCTTCTGGTTGTTCCATGTAGATTTCTTCATCGAGATCTCCATTTAAGAATGTTGTTTTAACATCCATTTGATGAACTATAAGGTCATTCAAAGATACTAAGGAGAAAAATATTCTAATTGTTATTGTTCTTGCTACCGGTGCATATGTGTGAAAGTAATCAACACCCTCTTTTTGTCTAAATCCCTTTGCTACTAGTCTTTCCTTATATGTGTTTAATGTACCATCACTATGATACTTCTTTTTAAACACCCACTTGCATCCAATGGGCTTTGATCCCTTTGGTAAGTCAAGAAGTTCGCAAGTGTGATTTGACTTGATTGAATCCATTTCATATTGGATAGCATCCTTCCAAAAAGAAGAGTCTCTCGAAGCCACTACTCCCTTATAAGTTTTAGGATCATCTTCTACTTGAAGAATAGTAGGAATATTCCTTACATAATTCTCACGGTTTACTTCAACTAGGTAAAAAGAAATAAGTTGAGAATCGATTTTGTTTGGTCCTAGATCCTTTGTTTTCCATACTTGAGCACAAATTTATGTCATGTTTAAGTTGGCATGAAAAACTAATCATATAACTTAGAAAAATTAAAGTGTTCCATGGTTTAAATGACCCATAATGTCTCAATGAATTCCATGGCCTTCCAATCATATTTTCACCTTGATCCTTGAAGAAAACATGTAGATGGCATCACGAATGACATTGTGAAAAAAGAATCAGGCTCAAATGTTGAAAATTGAGGAAGTTATGATCTTTGAAAGTTGAGAAAAAAGTCACTTGAAAATATGTCAAATTTCACTAAGCCCACAAATGACCTATAATGTCTCCAAACTTTTGATGATCCTCCAAGCATAATTGGCTCTTGTCATATAAATAGAAGTTGTAGAGGATGTTGGGAAGAGTCATATGAAAAAATAATCATTCAAAAATATTAAGAATTGAAGGAGTTGTGATCCTTGGAACTTTGACTTCAAATGTTGACTTTTTGGTCAAACCACTTGGAACAAGCTTGTGTACTTGGACTTTCCTTGCAATTTAAAGCATATGAGTGATCATATGAACTCAAAATAAGGTGTCATTAATTTACTCTTGATTAAATTTCCCAAATCTTGAAGTTGCTTGTTGAAGAATGTAGTATCCCATATTCTCTTAAATGTTTCATTAGTTGTCAGTTTAGACCAATTGAGTTCCTATATACTCTATCTATTATCAGTTGTAACAATTTGAGCTCATATGTGCTCTAAGTGTTATAAGTTGGGACCAATAGAGTAACCAGTGAACTCTGAAGAGATTAATTATTAATAAAGGAGACAGACCAATATTAGTAAGTACAAGAGAGGACATTTTGGTAACATTGATATTTGGTCAATTGGTAGTAGAAGACAAAATATCAATTGGGATATTTTGATTACTACTTGATATTATATGTTATAATTATATATTATGTATGTATATTGTCTGGTGGGGATTGAAAATAAGTAAGAAGGGGATAAGAATGAAGATAGAAAGGAATAGTAGGTAGGAAGAGAAAGAGAAATATCAGAAAGAAAGGGGAAAAGAAGAGAAAACAATACGAGAAGAGAAGGAAATAAAGAAAGAGGGAGAGAAGAGCTTTGGAGGAAAAAATAAGAAACCACCATGAAGGGTAATCATCTTCACCAACATCATCTCATCTTCTTCTCATCATTTTCACCATCTCCATGTGTCCAAGGTGAGTTCTAGTTAGTTTCCTCTCTATAGTAAGATTCTCATGACATAGAATACTAGGGCTTGGTGTTGTTGTCTTGAACCATGAAGAAAATGGATAGTATGGTAGATATCCTTATTGTTATATGTTGTTTGTGATCTTCTATGTTTCCTATATGAATTGATGCTATGTTGTGTGGATTATGTTGTTGATTCATATGAGCTTATGTTGGTACATGTCTTGTCATGATTTGGAGTGATTATAAATGCCATAGGATGAGTTTAGAAGGGGTATTTTTGGAGTTTATTCATGTGTCAATTGATTGGTTGTAGAAAAGTTGCAGAACCAATAGATTAGTTCATGATTCTGTGAAGAAAAACTGAATTTTTACTAATGTCAATCGATTGACATGGCTGACCATTCGATTGGTCCTGTTAATTTTGTGAAAAACACGTTACAGAAACTTCATGCAATTGATTGACTCCAAATGCAATCGATTGGTCCAGCCTTATTTTTCCAAAAACCACTTATTTCATGTTTCTAAACCACCTTGGATGCATTATAACTTATACCATGATGTGTATGCATTAGATTAACATTAATCGGTCGATTTATATGAGTTTGTGTATGTTTTAACCTATAATTCTGACTAGGTTGGAATGATTGATTAATGAGTTAGATTGTGGCGGGTTGAGTGATAACCTTGCCTATGGACCTTGTAGCATGTTATGTCATCTTGTGGACTTTAATGTATGTTATACATGTTATTAGTTGTAGTACTTGTGTGTGTGCATGAATGATTAAGAGCTTATGATTGGTTGATTGTATTGGTTACACAATAAAATGACTAAAACCTTATGAGTGAGGTAAACCTATGATAATATTAGGTAAATGACTTAGAAAGATAACTTAAGTTATGAAATGATTTAGATAGTGATGCTTGGAAGTAATCGTACCGTGGTGTGTACAACGAACAAGTAGTCACAGAACCATATGTTAACATGATTTGTATGGAACATGTGTGTTTTATGTATGAGAATGGATCATGTTATGATTCCATGAGAATTGATATGATATCATGAGATTTGATTGATATTTTTGTGAGGAACTTTTGTTCAAAAAGTCCTATTTTGGTGACGAACGTTGCTCAAAAAGTCCTATTTGTTGTTGTGAATTAATCACATATTCAGAATTAGTTTTGATGGTGCACATACCGCTTCAAAGGCTTAGGTAAAGCGGTAAGTGAGGATGTGGCACCAATAATCCGTGCCTCAATTGGGTTTAAGCCCCAACCTTGGCGGACATGGGGGAAAGGTGGACACCTAAGTGGGTTAGAGTCCCATACGGTGAAAGATACCCTGAGTGGGTTAGAGTCTCATACGGGTGACGGTCGCTTGAAATGAGTTGGAACTCATAGAGGACCCGATATCCACCGCGAAAGTCGAATCAATGAGCACGCATGAATCAGGTCTGGCTTCGACGTAAGTCCATTCGGGGATTGATGTTTCGTGAATCCGAATAGCGATTTGTTGAGCGGGTGCACTCAAGTAACATGTTTCAATACATTGTGATTACCCCTTAGATACTCAAGTCCTAGTTACATGGTGCGAATGATGCACCGATAACGGAAGGTGAAAAAATGAGTTAGAATTGAGTAGAAACCCTGTAGAGCCGAGTGGACCCATAGGATAGGAGAAATCACTGAGATTATTATCTCATCCCATTATTGTTGTTATTTTTCAGGTATTCCTTGCAGGTTGAATTCAAGAGAAGCTATTTATTGATGTTTCAAGGGACAATGATTATCGTGATCGTCCGCTGTGGAGTTGTGTATAATGAAGATATTGTACATAGTTCTTAGATTTTTATTTTTAGGCTTTATTGTATGACATGTGCCATTTATGTTTTTATTTTGGAAATGTGTATATAATTATGCCAATAGGTACTTATGATTGTGTCAATAACAAATAATAACACTTGTATGACATGTATCTAGATATATATTATACGGGTTGTTATAGTTGGTATCAGAGCAGGTCGATTCTCGACCTAGCCTTGAAACATCATAAGTAAATATGTTTCTTCCTCATATGTGTGTTTAGCTAACATGATTCTTAATATCATTGTATGCAATATTGGGCCTCATTAACTTAATTCTATGTGCGTGGTATGTAGGATCATTGTTGAGCAACCACGAGGACTCTGAAGTGTTGGTGGAACTTGTGCTTTGAGGGTAGGCTCAAGACAAGAGTTAGAAAGTAAGGGAACCAGATGGCTCAGTTAATGTTTCAGTAGGAGTCGTGATTTAGGTAATGTAGAACCGAAGGGTGGTTTGTGGTTCAAACAATCAAGTAGTGTTGAGGAAGTCGGGAAGTTAAGGATTTCAATTGGATACACTGGCAGAGCTTTAAGAGAGACGTGAATTTTCTAGTGGAATAAGATATACCCACTATTATGGAATAAATATTGTAAGTAATTACGTATGGTGCAGGAGAAAGGATGGCTATGTTGCACACATGTCATAAGGTCTGGAAGTGAGGAAGTGTATCAGTGTTTTAGTTTCTAAGGTCATTAGAACATCTTGAAAGAACGAGAGTACTTCATGGAGTATATATTTGGAATGGTACCTTACAAGTGGCTGAGAACTTAAGAGATAAGGGCATTCAGTTTTGTTGGGAGCCTAAGGTAGTGGTGAAGTTTAAGGATAGACTCGAGGACATGACTACCTATTTCAAGTGAAACAGGTATGCACCAAATGAAGGCTATAAGATAAATCAAGTATATTCAGTCTTAGAAAGGAGATCGGATTCAGGATAGCTCGTCAGAGGTTTAGTGTTAGTGAGAAACTATTATGGAATGTTGAGTAACCAAGGATCAGTTAAAAGAGGTGTATGTTGAAAAGAGAATAAGCATTATATAACAACGAAATCTCTAGTAGGATGGGTTGAAGGAGATTTGTGTTGAGGAAAAGAATAAGTAATTGGATTTAAGGAATTCTAGTATAATGGTTCTGTAATTGGAATTGGGAGAATTACCATAGGAAGATAAGTGAACGCAAAGTGTGGAAGTAATGTGAATGTTGTAATACAACTGTTGTAATGGGGTGCATTTAGATAAAGGCACAATGGGATCATCAAGATTCATTAAGACTAAGTTATGGGCGTGTAGTTGATGATCTTTCGCATCGGAGATTTCTAGAGTATGTAGTGGAGTGGAGGAAGTTATACCTTAGTATTAAGAGAAGTATGTGATAACGACATTATGGTCACAAGTATGTGAAATGGATTCCTTGTCTTAAGATGGATGGAAGTAACACATACTTTGTTGAGTAACGAGTCTTGTATTATGAGAAGTTGAGTTGATGATAGACAACGAAAGACAAGCCAAGGTGGAGCATGGGGACTAAGTGTAGGATGTGAAATATGTTATGTTGTAAGAGCTTATAGGGAGACAATGATGATTTCCTGTGGCAAGTCATCTAAACAAGTAACCCCAGTATGATGAAGCTTAGGGTGAATTTCAATTTAAGGGGGGGGGGGGGAGAATGTTGTTAGTGTAAGCCCTAGAGGCCAATACTTTTGGTACTTGTATTGAATTATTTATTAATAATAAAAGGCTTTTTCTTTATTATGTTTGTCTAATAAAGTCCCTAGAATAAATAGTCCGTTTAATGTATCAAGTTTGACTTAATCATGAGATCACATTAAACATAAGGACACTATTCTTAAAGTATCCATAGTCAAGCTTTATTGTGAAGTGGGATAACATTAAAGCATTAAGACTATTATGTATATAGACTGATGATCACATCTCATGGATCATGGATAAGGAGTTATCAAGTCTTAAACATAGATATGAATATTAAGAGTAATATTTATACTGGATTGACCCGCTATGAGAATACTATATAGAATGTTATGCAAAGTGTCATAAGTTATTCTCATGGTGATAATGGTGTATACCACCCTTCGACCTGAAACCACTATGGACCCTATATGTAGAGTCGAGTGCCTTATTGCTGATCAAACATTGTCCGTAACTGGATGACCATAAAGACAGTTGATGGGTACTCCACGAAGCATGCTAAGGGACATGAGTGAACTAGATGGAATTTGTCCATCTTGCGTAATAGGATAAGTGTCTATGGGCCCAATATTGAACTAGACAAGGATGACACGGTCTATGCCTTATGTTCAATATAGACATAAGGGCAAAAGGGTAATTGTACACATACGTATTATCACAAAAGGATTTGTCAGATCACATGACATTTTCGTGTCTTGGGTAGCAGTAATGTGTTGCTAGATACCGCTCACTGTTTATTATGTTAAATACGTGATTTAATATAATTGCCAATGCCTCGAAAACCTACAGGGTCACACACAAAAGGATGGATTTATGAGAGATAGAGTAACTAAGGAATACCTTAATGTACGGTGCACTTAAGTGAATTGTAGAACATCGTAAGGTACGGTGTACTTAAGTAGAATACGAAATATGGTAAGGTACCACGCGCTTAAGTGATTTTGGCATATTATAAGATATGGGCCACATACACTTGAGTGGGCTTTTTTTTAGCTTGCAGCCCACACAAATGGTTCTATAAATAGAACCCTTGTATAGAAGCATTGATGCAGTTGCAATTTCGTTTCTCTCTCTCTCTCTCTCTCTCTCTCTCTTACTCAAAGCCTTCATTCGAGTAGCTTGCACTGAGATTGAAGAATCCGCTCGTGTGGACTGAGTAGAGGCGTTGCCATCGTTCAACGTTCGTTATCGCTCCGTAGATCTGCATCAAAGGTTATAATCGCCACAAGAGGCAACGATTCTATCACTGATCATGCCCATTCGTAAGGATCACTAAAGGAGAAATTTTAAATTCCGCTGCATTTTGGATCGCTCTTTTCCTTCAAATGTAATATCCCATGTTCCCTTAAATGCTCAATTAGTTGTCAGTTGAGACCAATTGAGTTCCAATGTACTCTATCTATTATCAGTTGTAACAATTTGAGCTCATATGTGCTCTAAGTGTTATCAGTTGGGACCAGTAGAGTAACCAGTGAACTCTAAAGAGATTAATTATTAATAAAAGAGAGAGACCAATATTAATCAGTACAAGAGAGGACATTTTGGTAACATTAATAATTGGTCAATTGGTACTAGAAGGCAAAATATCAATTGGGATATTTTGATTACTACTTGATATTATATGTTATAATTATATATTATGTATGTATATTGTATGGTGGCAATTGAAAAGAAAGAAGAAGTGGATAAGAATGAAGATAAAAAGGAAGAGTAGGTAGGAAGAGAAAGAGAGATATCAGAAAGAAAAGGGAAAAGAAGAGTAAAGAAGAGAAAAAAAGAGGAGAAGAGAACGAAAGAAAGAAAGAGGGAGAGAAGAGCTTGGGAGGAAAAAAGAAGAAACCACCATGAATGGTCATCATCTTCACCAACATCATCTCATCTTCTTCTCATCATCTTCACCATCTCCATATGTCCAAGTTGAGTTCTAGTTAGTTTCCTCTCTAGAGTAATATTCTCATGACATAGAATACTAGGGCTTGGTGTTGTTGTCTTGAACCATGAAGAAAATGGATAATATGGTAGATATCCTTGTTGTTATATGTTGTTTGTGATCTTCCATGTTGCCTATATGAATTAATGTTATGTTGTGTGGATTATGTTGTTGATTCATATGAGCTTATTTTGGTATGTGTCTTGCCATGATTTGGAGTGATTAAGAATGTCAAAGGATGAGTTTAGAAGGGGTATTTTTGGAGTTTATGCAGGTGTCAACTGATTGGTTGCAGAAAAGTTGCAGAACCAATCGATTGGTTCATGATTTTATGAAGAAAAGCTGAATTTTTGCTGATGTCAATCGATTGACATGGCAGACCAATCGATTGTTCCTGTCAATTTTATGAAAAACCCGTTACAGAAACTTCATGTAATCGATTGACTCCAAATGCAATCGATTGGTTCAACATTATTTTGCCAAAAACCACTTGTTTTATGTTTCTAAACCACATTGGATGCATTATAACTTATACCATGATGTGTATGCATTAGATTAACATTAATCGGTCGATTTATATAAGTTTGTGTATGTTTTAACCTAGAACTCCGACTAGGTTAGATGATCGATTAATGAGTTAGATTGCGGCGGGTTGTGTGATAACCTTGCCTATGGACCTTGTAGCATGTTCTGTCATCTTGTGAACTTTAATGTATGCTATACATGTTGTTGGTTGTAGTACTTGTGTGTGTGCATGAATGATTAAGATCTAATGATTGGTTGATTGTATTGGTTACACAATAAAATGACTAAACCTTATGAGTGAGGTAAACCTAGGAGAATATTAGGTAAATGACTTAGAATGATAACTTAAGTTATGAAATGATTTAGATAGTGATGCTTGGACGTTATCGTACCGTGGTGTGTACAACGAACAAGTAGTCACAGAACGATACATTAACATGCTTTGTGTGGAACATGTGTGTTTTATGTATGAGAATGGATCATGTTATGATGCCATGAGAATTGATATGATATCATGAGATTTGTTTGATATTTTTATGAGGAACTTTTGTTCCAAAAGTCCTATTTTGGGGAGGAGCGTTGCTCCAAAAGTCCTATTTGTTATTGTGAATTAATCACGTATTCAGAATTAGTTTTGATGGTTGTTAGATACCCAAAAGTGCTTATTTGAGCTATCAAATATGGGCATCTTTCACTCTATTTCCTTGCTAAAGTGTTCGAAACCACCTTTGTTTTAGATGAATTGCAATACAATGATAAACGATCTTGGTACCTTTGATTTGTGTGTTATTGTGCAGGAATTAGGCATGAAATAATAGAAAATGAAGGCACAAGAAAGTTGGCAAAGGGACCAAAAAAAGGATGCATTCATCAGCTTGCTCGCTAGGCGAGGGCTGTGGCGAAGAGCTCGCTAGGCGAGGCTCCAGCGAGCATCCAGCGAACAACTCCAGTATTTTACAGTAGCAAACATCAACAAACTCGTTAGGCGAGCAGCCAACGAAGGTGGTAGCGAACACGTCCAGACTTGGTCAAAAGCGCAGCCAGCACTCACTCGCTAGGCGAGCCATTAGCGAGCTCCCAGCGAGCAATTCCAGTAGCAAAACCTCCTAAGCTCGCTGAAGCGAGGGTTGAAGCGTGGGCTTCGCCTAGCGAAGGTTTTGTTCGCCTAGCGAACATGCAAATCTGGCAAAGGATATTTCTCTGGGCGCAGGTGCCTCAGGTGCCTCATTTTGGGGCTCGCTAGGCGAGCCATTCTGCTCGCCTAGCGAGCATGACAGCTCAGTAGCAGCACTATAAGTAGCAAGGGCTACTTTTTGGAGCCATACCTTACACTTCCATACTTTTGTACTTTCTAGATATTTTTCCAGCATTGCTTTAGAGATACTTTGTGACCTAGAAATCATTTCTCTTCATCTCTTAACAATCTTTCACAAAAAGAAGGTGGATTCCCATCCAATCTCGATTATTCGACTCGGATGTTGATCAACCTTCTTCCGAAACTTGTTGACCAAGCTACCATGAAAATGAGTAGCTAAGTTCTTCATTTTGTCAAGGTTAGATGTAAATGGTCATAAGCTTTGTGTGTATATGAGATGATCTTCATTTGTAAACTCTTTAATGATGAATATATGGTGAAAACTTTGTTTTATTGAAATCTCTTTGTGTTGGTTTATGATCGAGAGATGTTTACCAACTCTTTACCTAGGTTTTCATCCAATCTTGTTTGTTAGCTAGAGATAGTAATGAATGATTTTGTTCACCATAAGGTTGAACCAAAAAGTTGTCATTTTGATAGATTGTGTTAGAGATAAACAATGGATCAAAATGGGAAAACTCACAATGTGTGTTAGAGATAAACACATTGGGAGGACTTTGTAAAATAGTTTATCATCTAAAGGAGTTTATAAGTTTTGTTGATCGAACATATACATGCAAAGTGATCGTCGAACCCTAACTTTGGCAATATTTCTCAAATAGAAAAACCAAAACTTTTACCGCATTTTATTACACTTTTATGCAAGATACCGTGACTAAAACCTGTCGCATTACGCGAAAAACCGGCGGGAAAACGAAACAACAGAGCCGCCACCGTGCGTTATTTATCCCAAAAGAGGGAAAGGAAACGCTCGAAGTAAACCTGGAAAAGACATGGTCTCGCGACCAGAGAGAGATGGGATCGGGAGTCGGTTATGCGAAGGGAAGGTATTAGCACCCCTACGCATCTGTCGTACTCGACGGGATCCACGCACAAAAGGAAGGATAAAGGTTGCTAAAGCTGCTCAAACAAACATCAAACACTGGCTGAAAGAGACACAGGAAAACAAAAGAAACTAACTCGGCAGGATATCGCATCCTGGGCCTACGTAGTCTGTCAGGCACAGACATCAGAGTCGACGTAGTTCGGGACGGGGAAAACATGCTCGCTAGGATGTCGCATCCTATGCATATGTATCTTCTCGGACTAAAGAAGAATCAGAGCACTCGTAGCTCGGCTAACACACGCCAAACAAAACAACACAGGAAACTGACTGCCAATCGCTGGACTTACGTCAGACTCCACACAAAACAGGCAACCCTGTAAACCGAATGCCAATCGCTGGACTTGCATCGGACTCCAACACCACAAAGAGGATACGGAATGCCAATCGCTAGACTTACATCCATCTCCTAACACACACAAGAGACAAAACAAAAAGGGCGCCCGAAGAGATTAGCTCATCTCCTGCCTATGTACCTCATCTAGTATGAGGATCAGGGCGACGTAGTTCCCCTACGCAGGGACAAAGGACTAGCCTAACTAGATGCAAAGGGAGACACAAACTACTAGGGAGACTACGACTCGAGCCTAGAAGTTGTCATGCATACGATCCCTAAGTTAAGGTTGCTATCTAACTTGCACAGGAAGCAAGCTATCCTAATCAGCACAAGCAAAGCAAGCAAACAATCACAAATAGCACACACTATATACAAACAAAGTGGGCTCACACAAGGTTAGGCTGTGAAACACAAGCCAACTGGAATCGGGTGATGTTAGCTCTTAACCCTAACATTGAGAGTTAGGGTGAAGCAGATGAAATGGGAAGTGAAGATAAGACTTCACAACTCTTATCCCTGGCCTGGGAGAGCTTTAGACAATAGAAAGTGTGGGAGTTCAGAAAATTGGAACTCTTCTCCACATATGACTGACTCAGCAAAGATCTTGGGTTAGTATCCACAATGCATCAACATGTAATGTGAGCAAAGGGATGACACACTGAATAGCAAGAGATGGATTGCACATCTCTTTTATCTGCCAATTGCCTCATAGAGGTCTTTTCCTGCTTGGCACTAACATAAACAAACATAAGCATTGCCTCTTAAGGAGGGCTTCAGACAGGTGTCTGCCCAAGTAACAGGACAGGTCTTCCAGACTACATGAAGTCAGAGAAATTATACCTCAATGCTTAAGCTATCAAGCAAAGCAAAAGCAAGTTCACAATGAACTTAAGCAACTAATGTACCTGAAAACAATCCAACTCAATCAGTACACAACTCAAAAAGTCAAACAGGCAGTTAATAGTCAACAGTCAACTCAAATAAACAATGCAACAAGGTGCAAAGCACAAGCTCAACTCAAATGAGCTAAGAGCCACCTACAAAACAACTCAAGATTAGTCAATCATTAACCAATTAGTCAACTTAAGCAAGTGAATCAATCTCCTTCATGACCATATGCTTCTTAACCTGAAAACAAAGCTCAAACATAAGCACAAACCACTAGGACAAGGCCTAGGGTCAAAGATGGAGAAATAATTCAAAACAGAACATGAAAATTGACATGAGTCAACTTAAATCAATTAGGAACACAATCCAAAACGTCTCATGTCAATAGCATCAACCAAATTCATTTCATAAAGCAATCATGGCACGGCATGCAAGTTGGAACCACATTGATACAACAAAATGAACAAATCCACATTAATTCAAAAATGGTTCAATAAATCTCAAGAAAAATCATGGCTAAACAGAACACATTACATGATCAACACACCAAAAATCAAGGCATTTGGACAAGTTTAAGCATGGCAATAAAATTGCATAAGGCAAGGCAAGCACAAACAAGCTCAATTAGGGCACAAAATGCTACTTCAACTTAACACAAGCCTAAAACAGAATTGACAAATGATAAATGTATCAAACCAAAGCCACAATAAACTTCAAAGTGTCTAAAAACAATTTGCAAAGTTTCACATTCATAGGATACACAACCAGCATTTCACAAATCATTGAAGTTCATGACTATTCAAAAGTCCACAAATGGTCATCCAGCAAGAAAAATACCAAACAAATCTGAAATCCATCCAAAAATTCCACAAAAAATCATGATCAATTCTAACATCCAGAAGAAGAATCATGCAAAAAATCACATCAATTGGCATTTATTTGGCATGGCAAAGAAAATACACAACTCAAGCAAGCAAAGGTGTGACACATATTGTCACACCTACATTAACCAGATCATATCTCAACAACCATAAATGCTAAAAATGCAAACTCAACACCAAAAAATCAAGAAAATTGTCTAGTTTAAGCATACCAAAAATCAAAAGCATTGGATTAAAATTCATCATTTCACAAAGCATATGGAAAGGTAGGTCAAGAAAACACATGCATACACAAACCCTAGGTCCAAATTAATTCCAGCCAGGCACAAATTGTGGAAAAATAGTCATAAAAAACTAGACATGATAAGGAGAATAATGCAAAAAATCTCATGTCATTTGGATCATTATTTATGGAGTTATGAATTTTCAAAGTGAATGAAAAAGTAAAAAGACATGAATGAAGGTACATGAATAGCATGGCATAGTATGGATAAAATATGCAAGGCATTTTGGATTTGGCTAACACTGGGAATCGAACTGAAGAGCCATTTGAAATGAGGCGCGTTTCCTAATGAAACGCACCGTTTCATTAAGTCTATGTGGCAGTGGGAAGCATTCCTGGCCAATCAATTCGCCATCCCAGCAACACGTGGTCCAGTACATGGAGAGAAACACTTAAACGCATGCAAAACACGCCAGGCACGGATCAACCACGATTCTGGGAATAAAACCCACACATTCATACAACCTTCATCGTGTTCTTGAGCTCAAGAACACAAGTGTTCAGAAATTCAACATGCCATGCTTAATTTGTTCTAAATCAACACATATCAACAGATTCGAAGCCATACATTTTCATGTGTCAAACCTAGAATCACCATAACTACTTCATTTCTTCATGAAAATCATGGATCTAAAGCTCAGCATGCTCCACGTTCAAAGATCTATCCTAAGCACACAACAATTTCATGAATCATGAGAGTCGAATTCTGACCTTAATGGAAATGCAGAAGTGAAACAGGTTGATCCAAGCCTTGTTAAGCACCAACAGTTCTTCCTCAGCTCTTGTATGATGATTTGGATGAAGGATGATAGCTTAATCTTGCACGATCTAGCCAAAAAATCCAACTGCCATTGATGGATGGAAACTTCAACAGTTTCAAATCAGCTCGAAACCTGATGGATCTTGCTTCCAAGATGTTCAATTATGCTTATGGATGAAGGATTAATCAAGGACAAGCAATGCTTTTGAAGAAATTTGCAGAAAAATTTGAAAGCACAATGTGAAGAAAATTGTGAAATGGATCTAGATCTCAAAATTATGATGTGTTTCCCTCATTTTCTGTTATGCTTTAGCTTATATATGATGCCTTAATCCTGTTTGTTAATCACAATTAGCCAAATGCCAAGGGATTAATGAAAACCAAGTGTTTTGCAAATTTGCCAATTCACCCTCATGTGTGTAATGCAATGCTACAGTGCACGAAATCCTTTGGAAATCCACTTCAAATGTTGTTTGGAAGCAAATGCAATTGGTGGGAAGTGAGAGCAATGCATAATTTTCAAATTACCACTTTCCCTCCAAAATTCAAATGAAAAGTCCAATATTTTTGTAATGGAAATGCATGGCTTATGATACATGTTTTGGATAGTGCATGTCAAGAGAGAAATGTTGCAAAAAGAACCACTCCATTTGGCCTTATGGTTCAAAAGTTATGCATGCTTGAAGTTCAAAATCATTTGACCATGATTGATCCATATCTTTTCAACCATACATGGGAAATTCATGTTCTTTGACTTTTTGGAAATGGGAGAACAAGATCTTCAACATTAATGTTGGACAAAATTTCCTTTGAAGCTTTCTTGATGATGTAAACTTGAGGAGAAAACCTTTCCATTTTTGGCAGTTTCAAATTACAGGTCACTTACTATTTTTGGAAACTTTTCATCTGACCTCAAATCCTTCAATGTTGATGTTTGAAATGTCAAATGATACTTGTATGGACATGAATGAGGCCTCTCTAACCATCTCCCACCTTCAAATCCATGATTGAATGCACAGTTGACTTTGGTTGACTTTCTAGGCTTTTAAGATGAATTGCATCTTGACTGTTGAACTTTGAACCTCCAATCGTTGGCCAAACCACTTCAAAATGATCCTTGAATCATATGAGCTCCTTGAACCAACCATAGGGCTTTGCTTCCATAGGATATGCACTTGCTTGCTTGCACAACTGGACCTCCTGACCAGTCTTGACTGAGGAACTGATGACTTGGCAATGGACAATGCAATGCTATGCAGTGGACAATGCAATGCTAATGACCTAAAATGAAAATGTATATACAAAATGGGAGGTGCAAATTTGAGGTGCTACAGCTGCCCCTATTCAATCAACTGGGAACCCGAATGGATGAGAGCAACGGTTGTCAGACTTTCAGGGTAAACAGGGATTGAATACCAAAGAACCGTAGAAATTTGCACACTGCGGGGGATGACTTATGATATTTGCACTCTGCAAGGGATAATACAAAGGAAAGCCAAGCAACCAGACAAGACGTTTACCGACGACTCCTGGGGATTTGAGTTTTATCAAAAGAAAGGTACAACCATACGTCAACGGACGAATGGGAAAAACTAAACGTTTATCGACACCAACAGAGAGGTGACTAGACATTAACGAATGACTGGGAAAGACTCGACCAGACGTCAACGGACGAAAGGGAGAAGCTCGACGTTCATCGACACCAACGGAGAGGTGAACACTTCACTAAGGAAGGAATACAACAACCGGAAACCAAATAGGACGTTTACCGACGACTCTACTGGGGACTTCTGGCTGGGGATTAACCAGACATTTACCGATGACTGGAATGAGACTCGATGTTTACCGACATCGAAAGATGATGTTTACTGACACCAAACAAAGACGACCAGACATTGACCGATGACTGGGGAATAGGGTATACAACCAGACGTCAACGGACGACCGGGAAAAAAACTCATCGTTTATCGACACCAACGGAGAGGTGGATTTACTGGGGAAAAGATAATCACAACCAAACATCAATGGATGATTGGGAAAAACTCAACGTTTATCGAAACCAACGGAGAGGTGAACTCTGACTGGAGAATAGCTATTCGTCAACGGACGAAATAGGAAAAACTCAACGTTTATCGACACCAACGGAGAGGTGACTCTGAGGGGAAAGAAAATCACTATACATCAACGGACATATAGGAAAAACTCAACGTTTATCGACACCAACAGAGAGGTGACTCCTCTGAGGAGAGAAAATATAACTCAACCAAACATCAACGGGTGATTGGGAAAAACTCAACATTTACCGACACCAACGGAGAGGTGACTCTGACTGGAGAACAGCTATTCGTCAACGGACGAAATAGGAAAAACTCAACGTTTATCGACACCAACGGAGAGGTGACTCCGTGGGGAATCAACAGACATTAGCACATGATCCGTGGGGAATATGCAACTATACGCCAACGGACGAATAGGAAAAACTCAACGTTTATCGACACCAACGGAGAGGTGGATTATATGCTGGGAAAGATGTACAAAGATGTTACGAACATCGAAAGATGATGTTTACCGACATCAAAAGAAAACCAGACATTTACCGATGACTGGGGTAGGACTCGATGTTTACCGACACCGAAAGAATGGTGTTTACCGACACCAAGCAAAGGACGACCAGACATTAACCGATGACTGACATGGGACTCGATGTTTACCGACACCGAAAGAATGGTGTTTATCGACACCAAAGAAAGGACACACACACGCGGGTGGTGACATGACACTGATCGGTATCACAGAGATGACGTCTACATATGTCAGGGCAAGGCTAAACACTTGCCGGGGATCTCACTGGGGAGAATCAAGCTTTCCTTCACACACGGGTTAGGGAATAAACCTTTCTGGGGGAGATATCAATCCTGAATGCTGTCAGGAGCGACTGTAGCAAATATGCTGTACAGATGTTGAACAAAATCCGCCTCTGCCGGGGATATGGTCTGATTGGTTCCAACACATGAATGTATATGTTTGAATTTCTCTATGGCGTAATGCTCCATATTGAATGGAAATGCTACGCATTTTGAGGATGCAATGATCACTACATGCAAAATGCAAAATGACGAACTCCTGCTGGGGAGCCAAAACTGATTAAATACTCCAACTCTGTGGGGAGACTCTGTCTGAGAAATACTCTGCGGGGAGAGCACCGACTTCTCACTCATGCCGGAAAAAAATAGCACTACTGCTAGGGAAAGGATCCCAATCCACTCGGGGACCCTGCTTGGGAAACAAACAAAGCGACTTTGCTGAGGAATAAACAAGGCGACTTCACTGGGGAGAGTTGCCAATCCAACGGTAGGATAAACTCCGCTTTGGGAAAACAAATGCTACTCCGCTGGGGAAAACTCATCCAATCCACAGGTAGGATAAACTCAGCTTGGGGAAGCAGATATTATTCCGCCGGGGAAATCACATCCAATCCACAGGTAGGATAAACTCTGCTGGAGATAATCTTCACCGGATCTGATCCACTCGGGGAACCTGCTGGGGAAAACCATCAACACAAACCTCTGCTCGGGAGATCTGCTAGGGAAAGCAACCCTGTTGGGGATAACACACCAGATCATGCTGGGGATGAAACACAACCTTGCCGAGGAAAAGCAGACTCTGGTGGGGAAAGCAACATACCAACCTCTGTGTTGGGGATAAACATCCACAACCTTGCTGGGATAAGCGCTCACAACCACGCTGGGGACAACAGTACTTCAAACCAGACTGCTGGGGAATGGCACTACTCCACTGATACCTCCGTTGGGGATACAACATCCTTCCGACTCAGTGGGGAATATCCATCTTCAAACTCAGCTGGGACCTCAACTGGGGAAAGATCTGCTGGGGAATCGTCCTCATAGATGACAACCTCAAAACAGCACAACATACATGCGCCAGGGGTTTACATGGACAAGATATGCTCAAGTGTCCTCAACATTCAAAATGATTTTCAAATGTTTTATCTTTCTGCACGTTATTGTTTAGCCTTCATGTTTTTATATGCAATGTTTATCAAAATTCGGACGCTTTTGCAAACAAAATAGTAAAATAAAAACAAGAGAGCTATTTATCTGAATAACGACTTTTATTGATTGAAAATGGGCCTGAAAAGGCGAATACATCGGGAAGAAATTCCTAGAAAGAGGTAATTGCTCACAAAAGGAAAAATCTATCCTAATGGCAATGTGAACACGGCATCCACTATTTCCCAATTCTGTTATAACTCACAGATCATCAGCTTTCCTCCCAACTTCCTTGCTTTCTGAGAAGAATGACTGGACCGATCACATCTTTGGAGATGGCAGACGACGAAGCGTGATGAAGTACGGATAACTCAGACTGTAGTCTTCGCTTTAATCCCTCTTTTGCCTGGATCGCCCTTTCGGGTTTTCAATCCACTGGGATACCCATTTTTGCCTAAGCCGCCCTTGCGGGTTTTTGACTTACCGGGTGTACAAATTTTTCCATTTTTATCCCTAATTTTTGCCCGAACCTTTTCTTTCTGTTTTTTGGTTCGTCGGGATGCCCTTTTTTGCCTGGACTCTTTTATTCTTTTTGTCCAGCGGGTCAATTTATGCGAAGTATTTTTTGACTACATCGGAATTAACAAGGGTCGAAAAATCTTCACCATCCATAGTTGTAAGCATCAAGGCTCCACCGGAGAAGACCTTCTTCACAACATATGGACCTTCATAATTAGGAGTCCACTTGCCCCTGTTATCTGTACCGGGAGGAAGAATCCTCTTCAAAACTAGATCACCAGTCTGATAGCTTCGAAGACGCACTTTCTGATCAAAGGCTCTCTTCATCCTTCTCTGATACAACTGCCCATGGCACACAGCTGCTAGCCGTCTCTCCTCGATAAGGCTCAACTCGTTAAACCTTGTTCGAATCCACTCGGCTTCATCAAGCTTGACATCTAACAAAACCCTTAGAGAAGGTATCTCCACTTCAACTGGTAGGACTGCTTCCATACCATACACAAGGGAGTACGGGGTTGCCCCCGTCGACGTACGTACTGAGGTACGGTACCCATGCAAAGCGAAAGGCAGCATCTCATGCCAATCCTTGTACGTCACAACCATCTTCTGCACAATCTTCTTGATGTTCTTGTTTGCCGCCTCTACAGCACCATTCATCTTCGGTCTGTAAGGAGAAGAATTGTGATGTTCAATCTTGAAATCTTTACAAAGCTCTTTCATCATCTTGTTATTGAGATTCGAACCATTGTCAGTGATGATTCTCTCAGGAACTCCATACCGACAGATGATTTCCTTCTTAATGAATCGGGTAACCACTTGTTTGGTAACGTTAGCATAAGAAGCTGCTTCCACCCACTCGGTGAAGTATTCAATCGCAACCAAGATGAAGCGATGTCCATTAGAAGCGATAGGCTCGATCTTCCCAATCATATCAATGCCCCACATGGCGAACGGCCAAGGAGAATTCATGACATTCAGAGGGCTTGGTGGTACATGCACCTTATCAACATAGATTTGACACTTATGGCACTTCCGAGCATACTTGAAACAATCGGATTCCATAGTCATCCAGTAATAACCGGCTCTCAACAATTTCTTAGACATTGCATGACCACCAGCATGAGTACCAAACGAACCTTCGTGCACTTCTTGCATCAACATGTCTGCTTCGTGTCTATCCACGCATCTGAGCAGAACCATGTCGAAGTTTCTTTTATACAGCACATCATCCTGATTCAGATAAAAGCTTTCAGCTAGCCTTCTCAGGGTTTTCTTGTCATTCTTTGACGCACCTTCAGGATACTCCTGGCTTTTGAGGAAGTTCTTGATATCATAGTACCATGGTTTCTCATCAACAACAGACTCGGCTGCAAACACATACGCAGGCCTCTCGAGTCGATTCACCGCAACATGTGGCACATGATTCCACCAATGAACTTTGATCATAGAAGATAACGTAGCCAAGGCATCAGCCATCTGATTCTCATCCCGGGGGACATGATACAACTTCACCTTCTTGAAGAACGTCAGTATTCTTCTGGTGTAATCCCTATAAGGAATCAAATGTGGCTGGTTGGTATTCCAATCTCCATTGACCTGATTGATTACTAGAGCAGAATCTCCATAAATGTCAAGCGTCTTGATCCTCAGATTAAAGGCTTCTTCTATCCCCATGATACAAGCCTCATACTCAGCTTCATTGTTGGTGACATCAAAAGTCAATCTAGCAGAAAAAGGTATATGAGCACCTTTTGGATTAATCAGCACTGCGCCAACACCGTTACCATTCACATTCACAGCCCCATCAAACATCAATGTCCACTTGTCATCAGGATCCGATCCTTCCTCGACAAGAGGCTCTTCACAATCTTTCATCTTAAGATACATGATGTCTTCATCAGGGAATTCAAACATCATCGGCTGATAATCTTCAATCGGTTGTTCGGCGAGATAGTCTGACAGAATACTACCTTTGATGGCCTTCTGTGACGTGTACTGGATATCATATTCTGTTAATATCATCTGCCAACGGGCAACACGTCCGGTGAGAGCCGGCTTCTCAAAGATGTACTTTACTGGATCCATCTTAGAAATCAACAAGGTAGTATGGTTCAACATATACTGTCTCAGTCGGCGAGCAGCCCAGGCCAAAGCACAACAAGTTTTCTCAAGCTGTGAATATTTGATTTCACAGTCGGTAAAATTTTTGCTAAGGTAGTATATGGCATGCTCTTTTCGACCAAACTCGTCATGCTGTCCCAATACACACCCCATCGAGTTCTCAGTCACTGACAGGTACATTATCAATGGTCTCCCTGGAACTGGAGGTATAAGGATTTAAGGTTTCTGTAAATACTCTTTTATCTTGTCAAAAGCTTTCTGACAATCATCATTCCACCTGATTGCTTGATTCTTTCTTAGCAATTTGAATATTGGTTCACACGTGGCAGTTAGGTGAGATACAAACCTAGCAATGTAGTTCAATCTCCCTAAAAACCCACGAACCTGCTTTTCTGTTTTTGGTTCAGGCATCTCTTGAATAGCTTTGACTTTTGCTGGATCAACCTCAATCCCTTTCTCGCTGACAATGAAGCCTAACAGCTTCCCGTATCTCACACCAAACGTACACTTGTTCGGGTTCAGCCTCAGCTTGAATTTTCTCAGTCTGTCAAACAACTTCTGCAAATTAACCAGGTGCTCCTCTTCTGTCTGCGACTTCGCAATCATATCATCCACGTACACTTCAATCTCTTTGTGCATCATGTCATGAAAGAGAGTCGTCATAGCCCTCTGATAGGTAGCACCTGCATTCTTCAGCCCAAATGGCATCACCTTATAGCAAAACGTGCCCCAAGGTGTAATGAATGTCGTCTTTTCCATGTCCTCTGGCGCCATCTTAATCTGATTATACCCAGAAAAACCATCCATGAAAGAGAAAACCGAGGATTAAGCCGTATTATCAACCATTACATCAATGTGAGGTAATGGAAAATCATCTTTCGGACTCGCTCTATTTAAATCCCGGTAATCGACACACATTCTGACTTTGCCATCCTTCTTTGGCACGGGAACAATGTTGGCCACCCACGGGGAATAAGTCGTTACTGACAAGAAACCCGCATCGAACTGCTTTTGAACCTCTTCCTTGATCTTAACAGCCATATCAGGACTCGTTCTGCGAAGCTTCTGCTTGATCGAAGGACAATCTTCTTTGAGAGGTAATCTATGCACCACAATATCGGTATCCAACCCAGGCATATCTTGATAAGACCAGGCGAATATCTCCACATACTCTCTCAGCATCTCAATCAACCTGCTCTTGACCTCTGTCTTCAAAGCAGCCCCGATCTTAATATCTCTTCTGGCGTCCTCAGTACCAAGATTCACAATCTCCAACTCCTCCTGATGAGGTTGGATGACCCTTTCCTCTTGCTTCAATAATCTGACCAATTCTTTAGGGAGTTCACAGTCTTCCTCACTCTCCTCTTCAGCTTGGTAGATGGGATTATTGAAATCATACTGAGCCATAACAGAACTGTTCATAGTGGATTCCGTGAGATCACTTCTGCATGTTTAATGCTTTGTTTTAGAAAAAGAAGAGTTCAAGAAAGTCACAAAAACAAAAACATTGCCATTTTTATTTTTTTGAAAAATGAAAAACAAAAATAGAAAGAGAGGGATCACAAAATTGTTTGCAAAACGTCCTTTATTAATGATAATCATTGAAAACATGATGAGGCCCTACAATGAACCACTACGTCTTGGGCAGAACGTAGGGTTTTGTGCAGAATGAAAAAACAAAAGAAAATTACTCTGTTTGAAGAGTAACTTGGACCACATCTTCTGCTGTCCAATTGTTGACCGACTCCCCTGGTGCACGCGGGCGAACCCAGTTGTCGAGATCACAATCACTGTCACCATCTTCACTACCGACCGCGAAGACATCACCGTGATTCATCAGCCCAGCGCTGGTAAAGGTACTCGGACCTGCTTGTACACCCTGCTCCGCTTGCAAAGGTTGATAGCCAATACCAAACTTGTCTTCTTTAATAGGCAAATCCACCATCTTGCCCCAGCCTTCAACCTTACCGGAGTCAACAACCTCTTTGGCCTGCTTGTACGACGCAATTGAGGCACCTGGCTTCTTCTGCTCAGCAAAAGCCACCCTCTCGAGAGCAACAGTCTCAAATTCCTGGCATAGAGTTTCATGGATCTCGCCATCCACCTCTACATATTTGAAAGAGGATAGGTGACTCACCAGAATATCTTCTTCACCGCACACGGTCACAATCTGACCGTTCCAGACATACTTCACATTCTGGTGGAGAGTTGACGAAACTGCCCCGGCTGCGTGAATCCAAGGACGTCCCAACAGGCAACTGTAAGCGGGCTGAATGTCCATAACATAGAAGATTATGTCGAAGACCTCCGGACCTATCTTCACTGGCAAGGTGACTTCACCAAAAACAGAACGTTTGGATCCGTCGAATGCACGAACAATCAGGTCACTCGGAGTGAGCACAACTCCCTCAACATCAATCTTACCAAGGATCTTCTTGGGCAGCACATTCAGAGACGAACCAGTATCTACCAGCACGTGTGACAAAACAGCCCCCTTGCACTCCATGGTGATATGCAAGGCCTTGTTATGATTACGCCCCTCCGGCGTCAAGTCCAGGTCTGTGAACCCCAAACCATGCCTGGTGCTCACGTTGGCAATCACACCCTCCAGTTGGTTGACAGAAATCTCCTGAGGCACGTAAGCCATATTCAGCATCTTCAATAAGGCGTTACGATGTGCCTCAGAGCACAGAAGCAAAGAGAGTATTGAGATTTTGGACGGAGTCTGATTAAGCTGACTACAATCTTGTAGTCACTTTTCTTAATTATTTTCATGAACTCCTCCACATCCTTCTCGAACGAGCCCTCAGGCGCCTCCTTCTGAGCCGGTTCCTCATCAACCACAACTTGTTTACCCTTTGACCTAGCAGAAGCTTCAGCATTAGCATCTCTTAAAGGTTGGGGAGCAAACAGACGTCCACTTCGAGTAAACCCTCCTGGTCCCCCAACATTGTCCACAACTGGACTAACAACCACAGGAGTTTTCACTGGCACACCAATTGTTACAGGCACTTGATTTACTGGCCTAACCTGATTCTCAGCCCTCCGATTGCGGCGATAAGCGTTGTCATACCTCCACGGCAGAGCCCTACTGTCAACAACCCTTCTGACCGGAGCGACGATTGTAGTTGGATTACTGGCGGTCACAGGTGCAGAGATGGTAACAGGAGTACCACTTGTTGCAGGCGCACTAACAACCCTCTGGCCACGTCCTTCTGACGGTTTGAAATAGATAATGATAGTTGACACTGACCCACGGTCTCTGATAGCCCTACTGAACTGCAAACGGCCTTCGTCCATCAAACCCTGGACACCAACCCTCAATTGACTACAGCCTATTTCTGATTCAGCACAGTCAACACAACCCTGATCACAGCCCGGGTAAACACCTCCACTCAGCAGACGGTCCTTCACAACCAACAAAGAAGTCTGAACATCTTCAACACTGACCAACAGATCTTCAGCTTCTGCCCCTTCAATGCTGTTCACTCTGTGTGCACCATGCGGCGGCATAGGGTTATTTACAACATTAGGCACAAGAGCAAAATTGATAGTTTTAGCATCAATCAGGTCCTGGACTTTATGATGAAAAGCCCTGCAGCTCTCAATGTGGTGCCCCGGTGCACCAGAATGAAAGTCACAACGCACGTTGGCATCATACCCAGGTGGTATTTTTGTCAACGGTGCCATAGCCCTCAATTCCACAAACCCTAGTCTGAGCAACTCAGGCAGTAACTCAGCATAGGTCATCGGCAGCGGATCAAAACGTCGATCAGGCATCCTCTGCCTTGGCTGATACGGACGTTGTTGTTGTTGTTGTTGTTGTTGTGGCGGTGGTTGAACCCTTTGTTGTTGCGGTTGTTGACGTTGTTGAGGTGCCGGGATGGTCACAGCAGCAACCTGGCGATACGGATTTCTGTTTACAACTCTTCTACCATGTTGCACAGCACTGGCTTCACCCTCTCTCCGGCGAGGTGCCCCAGCAAACGGTTTCTTAGACGACGAGGAACCCATATCTTGAATTTAACCAGCTTTGATCAAACTCTCTGTCCTCTCACCACATATCACGACGTCTGAGAAACTACCGAATGGGCAACTCCCCATCCGGTCCATGAAAACACCCTGCAGAGTACCGATGAACATGTCAGTCAACTCCCTCTCCAGCATAGGGGGTTGTACTCTAGCAGCCAATTCACGCCACCTCTGGGCGTACTCCTTGAAGCTTTCACCTGACTTTTGACAAAGACTCTGCAGCTGAGTCCGGCTCGGCGCCATGTCCATGTTGTGTTTATACTGCCTCAAGAAGGCCTCACCCAGATCTCTCCAACAGCGGATAGAATCTCTCTTAAGTTCCATGTACCAATCCAAGGAAGCCCCGGATAAGATGTCCTGGAAGAAGTACATCCACATTTTCTCGTCATCGGTGTAAGCAGAGATTTTCCGATAATAGGCCTGCACATGGGTGCGAGGGCAAGAAGTACCGTTGTATTTATCGAAAGAGGGTGCCTTGAATTTATAGGGGATCCTCAACCCCTCCACCAGCCCCATGTTGGTCACATCAAAACCCAAGGAATTATGACATTCCATGGCTCTTATTTTCTCAGCAAGGGCATCTACTTTACGGTCCCTCTCTTCGACTCTTCCAACAACTTCATCATCTTCACTGAGCAGAGTGAACATGTCCTCTTGTCTGTCAATAATCGGAGCAGGATGACGAACTGGAGCCCGGGTATCTTTGGCATTGACAGTCTCTGCAGCAAGAGGTTGTCCGTTAATTCTGATCCCCCTTAACTCATCACCCACAACATAGTCGTTGGCGGGAACAACAGCATTAACATTCTCGTGAACAGGTACACCCGCTGGTGACGCACGGTTGGACGGAGGAATCACGGCCTCCTGTCTCTGAACCAGGGCTCGAAGTTCTTCTTGACCTTGCGCAACCCCTTGCATCATAGTCATAAACTGGGCCATGTTTGCCCTCATCTCAGCCAACTCCGTCTGAACCTGATCCATACTTCTCTGTTGATTGAGTCTGGTTGAATAACGGTGCGGTCTCTGATCAGCTATCCTGCCTGACACAGGAACCAGAGTGAGAAGTCACGAACGAGAACACCTGTTATGCAAAATGCTATGGGTATGATGCTAATGCATATGATGCACATGATATGTTCATTTCTCAGGCATTCAAAGAGCCAATTCATCTTCGAAAGATGGCAACCTGTAGCAAGAACAACACAAAAGCACAGGAACAAACATACACAAGAGCAATAAGTACAGAGTAAAACTCAACCACCTCATCTATAAATGAGCAACATGGATCATACAACAAAGTCAACAAAGATCCAAAGGATAAGAGTACAACACTGAATCCCACCCAACAAGCCTGGGGGTGATCCTCAACATAAACATCAGGAATACAAGCTAAGACAAACGACTTCCAGGAATGAGCGTCTTCAAGTAATGACACTGGTATATCAACAGGTCACACTCTGAACATTCTGGCAAGGGAGTGAGCTTCTCCTCCAATTGTCTTCTGAGCTCTACAACTTCTCCTCCAAGTTGGTTCTCTGATACATGTCTCAAGTCAACTTCCTTCTTCAACTGGATATCTTTGTCTCTGAGTTGCTTCTCCAAGTCTCTGATCTTCTTCTGATAGCTGGCCTCAGCTCTCTGCAATCTCAAACACTCTCGGTGTTCTGCATTCAACAAGTTCTCCATCTCTTCATAAGATCTCTTCTTGCTCCTTACTCCACCAATGTCTGCACTCTGGATATCTCTGAGTTGATGAGTCAGATTCAACCTATCAGCTTTGGCTTTGTACAAATCCATCTGGGCATCTTGCTCTTTCTTCTTCAACCTACGATTCTCCATCAGGGCTTGCTTGTACTGCTCAGCCGGTACACTCTCAGCAAGGATCAAAGGTGGTTGTACTTGCAAAGGATTCATCCTATCATAGGGCAACAACAAAGTTTCCACTCTCTTCTTGACCCACTCAGTGTAGTCAGGCATAGCAATGGCAAACTTCTTCCCTAAGACAGCTCCATCTTTGACACCAATGGTCTTCCAAGCTCTTCCTACTCGCTCCAAGCTACCAGGGTCACTTCGCTTCTCAAAATACACACTTTCAGCTATCTCAGCCTCTAGTGGTCTTCCATTCATCACGAACCCCAACTGGCGAAGAGAAAGAATTGGGTTGTAATTGATGCAACCCTTAGTCCCTACAAGTGGCACATTCCGGAATTCTCCACAACTCATGATGACATTCCGCACATCCATCCGGTAAGACTGCCATCTGATATCATATGAAGTAAGAGACATCACCCTCTGAGTCCACTTATGCATGCTCTGAGCATCCACAAAAGGTCCACTGACTGGTAGGAGAGACAAGAACCATCTGAGCAATAATGGAAGGCAACATTTGATAGCTCCACCCTTACCATGCCTACTGTGAATAGCATAGTAAGTGTCAGCTAACAAAGTAGGAACTGGGTTTCCTCCAATGAAGATAATGACTGCAGCATAGTCCACAAAGTTTGGCATACTCGGGAACAAGACAATTCCATAGATCATGATGGCCAACTGAGCATGAAAAGCCTCCCAATTTCCCTTCTCTGCTTCTCCTCTAGCAATCCTCAACAAGAACTTCAAAGGCAACCCTACAACATCCCCACTGGACTTCCAATTGTCACTGACTTCCTTGATACCCAAATGGAGAGCTCTGGCAACAACCCTAAAATCAACCTCCTTAGGCACGTCCAAGAAAGGAACCTGATACCGGATCGGAACATTCAACAGAATGGAGTACTCCTCAAGAGTAGGCGCCAGCTGATAATCCTGAAAGGTGAAACAGCGAAGCTCTGGGTCGTAGAACTGTAGAAGAGTCTGCAAAGGCACTGGATCAATCACCATCTTCAACAGTGTCAGAATATCCCCATATTGATCGACAAACCCCTTCTGATTACCACTGGTCACAAGGTTGCTCAACTCTATCAATGAATTCAAAGGCTCACGATGAAAGCTGTAGGAACAAGTCTTCCGCTTCGGCTCTGGGACTGTTGCCATCTCTATTAGTGAATAGACTCTGGAATGTACCTGAGAAATGATATGCATGCAGGGATTAGTTTTTTCTTTTTTTCTTTTTTCAACTTTTTTTTTTGCGTATCTTTTTGAAAATAAACGTGCTATGATGCAAATGATGCAGACAAGACTGACAGGCTGTGCATCTCTGAGCACAGGATCAAGGCTTCGGCTCGAACCCGGAACCACAATTCATCTGAAACCCAAAGTCATATGATAAACTGTCATCTGAAGAACCAAGAGTCACCAACAGGACCACAAGTCACCAACAAGTCACCGACAAGTCACCAACTGTACCTGTAATAATGATCATTCCCTCCCCACTCACGGGTGTCATCTAGGCCAGGGTAGGGTCGAGAGAAACGCAGCATAAATAACCTTTCACAGAATATCATCATATACACACCCGAAGTATGTAACGATAATATCCCATCAGGGTCTGAACTGCTCGTGATATCAATGTTCCGCTAAGTGGCGCAATACCACCCGCTTCCCATGAATCACTCTATTCCTAGGTTTCCTAGATTTCACTCATAGCCTGGGTATTGGGCCTTTTACCTCGAGTAACTCCCACCCCAACAGAGAGACAACACAGCACAGCCAGATGAACAGATGAATATGAATGAATGCAAACATAAATGCAAACATAAATGCAAACAATAAATAAATGAATGCGATAACTGAAACAACAAAAGCAACCAAACCCTAACCTAGAGAGCGCTAGGAGAGACTCGCTTAGGGAAGATGGACCAGCAAGAGGTCAACTTCACTAGGTCCCCAGCAGAGTCGCCAGCTGTCGCATTACGCGAAAAACCGGCGGGAAAACGAAACAACAGAGCCACCACCGTGCGTTATTTATCCCAAAAGAGGGAAAGGAAACGCTCGAAGTAAACCTGGAAAAGACATGGTCTCGCGACCAGAGAGAGATGGGATCGGGAGTCGGTTATGCAAAGGGAAGGTATTAGCACCCCTACGCATCCGTCGTACTCGACGGGATCCATGCACAAAAGGAAGGATAAAGGTTGCTAAAGCTGCTCAAACAAACATCAAACACTGGCTGAAAGAGACACAGGAAAACAAAAGAAACTAACTCGGCAGGATATCGCATCCTGGGCCTACGTAATCTGTCAGGCACAGACATCAGAGTCGACGTAGTTCGGGACGGGGAAAACGTGCTCGCTAGGATGTCGCATCCTATGCATACGTATCTTCTCGGACTAAATAAGAATCAGAGCACTCGTAGCTCGGCTAACGCACGCCAAACAAAACAACACAGGAAACTGACTGCCAATCGCTGGACTTACGTAAGACTCCACACAAAACAGGCAACTTTGTAAACCGAATGCCAATCGCTGGACTTACATCGGACTCCAACACAACACAAAGAGGATACGGAATGCCAATCGCTGGACTTACATCCATCTCCTAACACACACAAGAGACAAAACAAAAAGGGCGCCCGGAGAGATCAGCTCATCTCCTGCCTACGTACCTCATCTGGTATGAGGATCAGGGCGACGTAGTTCCCCTACGCAGGGACAAAAGACTAGCCTAACCAGATGCAAAGGGAGACACAAACTACTAGGGAGACTACGACTCGAGCCTAGAAGTTGTCATGCATACGATCCCTAAGTTAAGGTTGCTATCTAACTTGCACAGGAAGCAAGCTATCCTAATCAGCACAAGCAAAGCAAGCAAACAATCACAAATAGCACACACTATATTCAAACAAAGTGGGCTCACACAAGGTTAGGCTGTGAAACACAGGCCAACTGGAATCGGGTGATGTTAGCTCTTAACCCTAACATTGAGAGTTAGGGTGAAGCAGATGAAATGGGAAGTGAAGATAAGACTTCACAACTCTTATCCCTGGCCTGGGAGAGCTTTAGACAATAGAAAGTGTGGGATTTCAGAAAGTTGGAACTCTTTTCCACATATGATTGACTCAGCAAAGATCTTGGGTTAGTATCCACAATGCATCAACATGTAATGTGAGCAAAGGGATGACACACTGAATAGCAGGAGATGGACTACACATCTCTTTTATCTGCCAATTGCCTTATCAAAGGTCTTTTCCTGCTTGGCACAAAGATAAACAAACACAAGCATTGCCTCTTAAGGAGGACTTCAGACAGGTGCCTGACCACATAACAGCCCAGGTCTTCCAGACTACATGAAGTCAGAGAAATTATACCTCAATGCTTAAGCTATCAAGCAAAGCAAAAGCAAGTTCACAATGAACTTAAGCAACTAATGTACCTAAAAACAATCCAACTCAATCAGTACACAACTCAAAAAGTCAAACAGGCAGTTAATAGTCAATAGTCAACAGTTAACTCAAACAAACAATGCAACAAGGTGCAAATCACAAGCTCAACTCAAATGAGCTAAGAGCCACCTACAAAACAACTCAAGATTAGTCAATCATTAACCAATTAGTCAACTTAAGCAAGTGAATCAATCTCCTTCATGACCATATGCTTCTTAACCTGAAAACAAAGCTCAAACATAAGCACAAACCACTAGGACAAGGCCTAGGGTAAACGATGGAGAAATAATTCAAAACAGAACATGAAAATTGACATGAGTCAACTTAAATCAATTAGGAACACAATCCAAAAGGTCTCATGTCAATAGCATCAACCAAATTCATTTCATAAAGCAATCATGGCACGGCATGCAAGTTGGAACCACATTGATACAAAAGAATGAACAAATCCACAATAATTCAAAAATGGTTCAATAAATCTCACGAAAAATCATGGCTAAACAGCACACATCACATGATCAACACACCAAAATCAAGGCATTTGGAGAAGTTTAAGCATGGCAATCAAATTCCATAAGGCAAGGCAAGCACAAACAAGCTCAATTAGGGCACAAAATGCTACATCAAATTAACACAAGTCTAAAACAGAATTGACAAATGATAAATGTCTCAAACCAAAGCCACAATAAACTTAAAAGTGTCTAAAAACAATGTGCAAAGTTTCACATTCATAGGATACACAACCAGCATTTCACAAATCATTGAAGTTCATGACTATTCAAAAGTCCACAAATGGTCATCCAGCAAGAAAAATACCAAACAAATCAGAAATCCATCCAAAAATTCTACAAAAAATCATGATCAATCCTAACATCCAGAAGACGCACCATGCAAAAAATCACATCAATTGGCATTTATTTGGCATGGCAAAGAAAATACACAAGTCAAGCAAGCAAAGGTGTGACACATATTGTCACACCTACATTAACCAGATCATATCTCAACAACCATAAATGCTAAAAATGCAAACTCAACACCAAAAAATCAAGCAAAGTGTCTAGTTTAAGCATACCAAAAATCAAAAGCATTGGATTAAAATTCATCATTTCACAAAGCATATGGAAACGTAGGTCAAGAAAACACATGCATACACAAACCCTAGGTCCAAATTAATTCCAGCCAGGCACAAATTGTGGAAAAATAGTCATAAAAAACTAGACATGATAAGGAGAATAATGCAAAAAATCTCATGTCATTTGGATCATTATTTATGGAGTTATGAATTTTCAAAGTGAATGAAAAAATAAAAAGACATGAATGAAGGTACATGAATAGCATGGCATAGTATGGATAAAATATGCAAGGCATTTCGGATTTGGCTAACACTGGGAATCGAACTGAAGAGCCATTTGAAATGAGGAGCGTTTCCTAATGAAATGCACCGTTTCATTAAGTCTATGTGGCAGTGGGAAGCATTCCTGGCCAATCAATTCGCCATGCCAGCAACACGTGGTCCAGTACATGGAGAGAAACACTTAAACGCATGCAAAACACGCCAGGCACGGATCAACCACGATTCTGGGAATAAAACCCTCACATTCATATAACCTTCATCGTGTTCTTGAGCTCAAGAACACAAGTGTTCAGAAATTCAAAACAAGTACACCATTACATTCATCTTTCAACATACATCAATATGCCATGCTTAATTTGTTCTAAATCAACACATATCAAAAGATTTGAAGCCATACATTTTCATGTGTCAAACCTAGAATCACCATAACTACTTCATTTCTTCATGAAAATCATGGATCTAAAGCTCAGCATGCTCCACGTTCAAAGATCTATCCTAAGCACACAACAATTTCATGAATCATGAGAGTCGAATTCTGACCTTAATGGAAATGCAGAAGTGAAACAGGTTGATCCAAGCCTTATTAAGCACCAACAGTTCTTCCTCAGCTCTTGTATGATGATTTGGATGAAGGATGATAGCTTAATCTTGCACGATCTAGCCAAAAAATCCAACTGCCATTGATGGATGGAAACTTCAACAGTTTCAAATCAGCTCGAAACCTGATGGATCTTGCTTCCAAGATGTTCAATTATGCTTGTGGATGAAGGATTAATCAAGGACAAGCAATGCTTTTGAAGAAATTTGCAGAAAAATTTGAAAGCACAATGTGAAGAAAATTGTGAAATGGATCTAGATCTCAGAATTATGATGTGTTTCCCTCATTTTCTGTTATGCTTTAGCTTATATATGATGCCTTAATCCTGTTTGTTAATCACAATTAGCCAAATGCCAAGGGATTAATGAAAACCAAGTGTTTTGCAAATTTGCCAATTCACCCTCATGTGTGTAATGCAATGCTATAGTGCACGAAATCCTTTGGAAATCCACTTCAAATGTTGTTTGGAAGCAAATGCAATTGGTGGGAAGTGAGAGCAATGCATAATTTTCAAATTACCACTTTCCCTCCAAAATTCAAATGAAAAGTCCAATATTTTTGTAATGGAAATGTATGGCTTATGATACATGTTTTGGATAGTGCATGTCAAGAGAGAAATGTTGCAAAAAGAACCACTCCATTTAGCCTTATGGTTCAAAAGTTATGCATGCTTGAAGTTCAAAATCATTTGACCATGATTGATCTATATCTTTTCAACCATACATGGGAAATTCATGTTCTTGGACTTTTTGGAAATGGGAGAACAAGATCTTCAACATTCATGTTGGACAAAATTTCATTTGAAGCTTTCTTGATGATGTAAACTTGAGGAGAAAACCTTTCCATTTTTGGCAGTTTCAAATTACAGGTCACTTACTATTTTTGGAAACTTTTCATCTGACCTTAAATCCTTCAATGTTGATGTTTGAAATGTCAAATGAGACTTGTATAGACATGAATGAGGCCTCTCTAACCATCTCCCACCTTCAAATCCATGATTGAATGCATAGTTGACTTTGGTTGACTTTCTAGGGTTTCAGATGAATTGCATCTTGACTGTTGAACTTTGAACCTCCAATCGTTGGCCAAACCACTTCAAAATGATCCTTGAATCATATGAGCTCCTTGAACCAACCATAGGGCTTTGCTTCCATAGGATATGCACTTGCTTGCTTACACAACTGGACCTCCTGACCAGTCTTGACTGAGGAACTGATGACTTGGCAATGGACAATGCAATGCTATGCAGTGGACAATGCAATGCTAATGACCTAAAATGAAAATGTATATACAAAATGGGAGGTGCAAATTTGAGGTGCTACAAAACCAAAACCCCATTGTTACCTTAAGCTAAGAATTAAAACAACTGTCGAAAGGCGGTGATATCTCACAATCCCTGTGGAGACGATAACAAAAACCCGACACTTAAAAATACAATCAACAATGATGCACATACCACTTCAAAGGCTTAGGTAAAGTGGTAAGTGGGGATGTGGCACCAATGGTTCGTGCCTCAATTGGGTTTAAGCTCTAACCATGACGGACATGGTGGAAAGGTGGACACCTAAGTGGGTTAGAGTCCCATACGCTGAAAGATACCCTAAGTGGGTTAGAGTCCCATACGGGTGACGGTCCCTTGAAATGAGTTTGGAACTCATAAAGGACCCGATATCCACCGCGAATGTTGAATCATACGAGCATGCATGAACCGGGCATGGCTTAGACGTAAGTTCGTTCGAGGATTGATGTTTCGTGAATTCGAATAGTGATTTGTTGAGTGGATACACTTAAGTAACATGTTTCCATACATTGTGATTTCTCCTTAGATACGCAAGTCCTAGTTACAAGGTGCGGATGATGCACCGATAACAGAAGGTGAAAACTTGAGTTAGAATTGAGTAGAAAACTTGTAGAGCCGAGTGGACCCATAGGATAGGAGAACTCACTGAGATTATCATCTCATCCCATTATTGTCGTTATTTTCCAGGTATTCCTTGTAGGTTGAATTCAAGAGAAGCTATCTATTGATGTATCAAGGGACGATGATTATCGTGATCTGCCGCTGTGGAGTTGGGTACAATGAAGATATTGTACATAGTTCTTAGATTTTTGTTTTTAGGCTTTATTGTATGACATGTGCCATTTATGTTTTTATTTTGGACATGTGTATATAATGATGCCAATAGGTACTCTTGATTGTGTCAATACCAAATAATAACACTTGTACGATGTTATTCTAGATATATATTATACGGGTTGTTACAAAGAAGGCATGCAAATAAACACATGAACCTTTGACTTTTCTTGAGAAGTAAGCAACAAAACTTTGAGATGCTCTTGATTGAAAAGTCCTACCTTGCACAATAAACTTAAGGAAAATAAAAAATATTTTTTATATCTTGATTCGTGGTTAGATAAGCAATTAATCATATAAACACAAAGGTAAAACACCAACAAAGAGATGTTTGGTGATCCCTACAAGAAAAAACCCAAAGATGAGAGGAGGGGAGGATCAAGATGTGACCTTGTTTGTGTGCAATGATGCCAATGGTATGTGGGATCTTAGGGTTAAAAATTAGGATATGACAATATCATTCTCCCATTCACCATCATGGTTAGAATATTTACATTAACTCCAAGTTGTTGATCATCAACATAATCATGTGGCTCACCATTTGATCATTACCACCTATAATATCCAAATTATGACTAGGTAACCGAACTGGATCAACATTAGACATACTGATATCTTTCTTGGGTGTTGCCTTCCCTACCTTATCAACATCTTCAATAGTTTGGTATTCCATAAACACTACATCACGGCTTCGAATAAGCTTCTTCCCTACAAGATCATACAACCTGTAACCAAACTCTTCTTGCTCATAGCCGATGAAGATATATTGTTTTGACTTTGCATCCAACTTGGATCTTTCATCCTTTGGAATATGCACAAAAGCCTTACAAATAAAGAATCTCAAATGATCATACTTGACATTCTTTCCGAACCAAAATTTGTTTGGAACTTCATTGTTCAAAGCAACAGTAGGAGTGAGATTAAGAACATGCACTACCGTGTAAAGTGTCTCGCCCAAATGATGATTAGGCAACTTAGATTCAGAGAGCATACACCTTACTCTCTCAATTAGTGTTCGATTTATCCTCTATGTTAAACAATTCAATTTAGGAGTTTTAGGAGGAGTCTTTTCATGTGCATTACCATGCTGCTTGCAATAGGAATCAAATGGTCCACAAAAATGCTTCCATGTCGATAGCATTCACACTGACCCTAGCAACCAAAGCTTTTGTCCAATACAGTTTATAAAGCTTTTCCCCTCCAGCCAAAACAAGGTTACCTTATTGAGTTTCCACTTTCCAGAACCAAAGTGATTATCACAACCACAATATTCTAGCATATACACAGAGATCAAATTAAAGCAGACATCTGGAGCATGTTTGACACCTTTAAGCAACAACAATTCCATTCCCATGTTAGTTTCCAAGCAAACATCGCCAACACCAATTACCTTAGATACACCTTCATTACCCATTTTCAATTGTCCAAAATCACCAGAAATATAAGATGTGAAGAAATCCTTCCTTGGTGTAACATATAATATAGCACCACTGTCAATTATCCATATGCTCTCGTTTGCTACAAGATTAACAGACTCGTGATTACACAGAATAACAAGATCATAACTAGTAGCAGTAGTAACACAATCATCATCATGATCTTCATGGTCTCTTTGTTTAGACTTATCCTTCTTGCCTTTGTTATATCTTTTCCATTGATAGCAATACTTTTGTATGTGTCCTGTTTTGTGACAATAGTGACACTCTAAATTCTTGTATCGCGGCTTGGACTTGCTTCTGCTATTCTCTCTACCACTCTTTGGTTCCTTTTTATGACTTCTGTCTCTATTTTCAGTGATAAGTACCTCAGGTTGAGATGAAGAACCATGTGCCTTCCTTATCATCTCCTCATTAAGAATACCATATTTAGTCGTTTCGAAAGAAACAACACCTCTAGGAGCAGAACTTGTGATAGAAACCCGAAACATCTTCTAAGACTCTAGTAAAGATGGCAATGGAAATAGTCCCAAAAGTTCATCATCAAATTTGAAACTCATTCCTGACATCTAATCAAGGAGCCTTGAAATTCACTCAACTTATCTGAAATAGAAGTCCCCTCCGTATCCTTCAAACTTATGAAGCTATTCAACAAGAAGAATTATTATTCCATGATTTAGATGCATACAATGACTCTATCTTCTCCCACAAAGTTTTTGCATGTGTCTCATTAGCAATATCATTATAAACATTATCTTCTACATATTGTCAAATAAAATCACATATTTGTTGATGTTCAAACTCCCATTTTTCATCAGACATATAATCCGACTTTGCGGAACTAAAAATCGGTAAATGCAATTTCTTTACGAATAATAAGTCTTTGATCTTGCCCTTTCATAAATGGTAATTATAACCATTCAAAAATACCAGATTCATCTTTGTATTTGACTCCATCTTTCAAACAAGTAAAATATCTATTAACCAAAAGCTCTGATACCACTTTGATGGGAAATTAAAACACAATAACAAACAATACGCAACAGGTATAAAATTTCCCAGACGTTTAGGAACTTTGAGGATCAACAAAAAAATATAAGAAGGCAAATTGAATAAATAATGACACAAAAGAACACCGACATTTTTAACGTGAAAAACCCTTCAATATGAGAATAAAAACCACAAATCGTTCATACCAAAAAAATAACTCTACTATAATCAATTAAGAATACAAGAGAGTCTTAAACTGTTTCACATACTAGTGCTAACAACCGCAAATCACAAATCAAACTAGCTTACAATTAAGAATCAAAAAGCTTATATCATACATAATTAATTTTCGGCCAAATCAACGGGTGCATCCGCATTTATAAAATTTGTTTATTTAAAGAAAAATTATAAGCAAGGAATATATTAACAAAGACTACTCTAACCCTCTTATAAAATTCAATTCAGCTTGAGAAATTTTCTAGAACATTTACATCATTCATACATGTAATCTTGACTCTATTTCAAGTCATAGTCAAGATATCAATTTAATAATGTTGAATCTTACATCACCTACATCCCCAAATATCTTCGTTAAAAAAATCTCATTCTTCTTTAAAATCATATTTGAGAATCTATTCAACTAAGAATGCTGTGTCAAGTTTTAGCATACACAAAATCAACTTTGGAGGCCACTAACAGCAACAAATGGATTCTAGACAAAGAAAGCTACAGAGAACATGATTCCGAATAATATTATTTTAAAGTTCAATTAAATTTTCTATGACTTTACAAGGTTAAAAGGAACCAGTTTTCAATGAATTTGCAGTGGCATATGCCATGGACTATTCCTAGGGAACTTCCTTGTGTTTACTTGCACTCATGGTCCCCATGGCAATGATCGACCTCCTGATCATTATGATACTGAAAAGTTTAATGCTGTGCTATATATGATACTCACCTTTTCTGCACTTGGTTTAAATATTTCATTCTGCTATTGTCATAAGAAAAGTTTTATTCTCTTCTATTTTTGACGCTTTAAAGTGTGAGGGGCTACATAATAGAAAGGACGTATATATAATAATGCAAAGATCTAAACAAATTTTAGGGTTAATTAATTTTAAGATATTGTTAATAAAAAGAGCTGTTTATCTATATATGCGTGACATGTGAAAAACAATTACTTCGGAAGATCTTTATATTATTTTTAGTGCACACCTTGTTTGGTGAATTTATGTAAACATGCTTTGTGTGTATATCTCCGATTTTTATATATATTTTTGTTGTTTGTTAATTCAATCTATAGGTAGTTGGTAGTTATATCCAACTCATAGTTAGTAACTAATTTGTATGTTAGTTAGTCCTTATGTTAAGATATAAATGGAAGTACAACATGTATAATCAATCAATACATCCATGTACATATATTACTTCATTATTTGCTCTCAACTCTCTGACAAATTTAGTATCTCGAATCCGGTTCTTGATTGTGTAGAATACTCGTGTTTAAGAATTATTTAATAATTATCAACGAAGTAAAGATGATCGTGGGTAGTAGTCTTCCAAACACACTTTCAATTTTTGGTGACAAGAATTAGGAGAAATGACTGCTTCTTAGAAAATTTAGTAAATAAAACAAGTTTTAATTTATTTAAGAGATTAAACTCAAAAGATCCCAAAATATATTTTGCGTGAATCATGAATTTTGAATAGTTTTACATAAGTGTCGAAATGTATAGTTTGAAAGATATTAACTAAAAAATTGAAAGAAATGATTTAAAAGTAACAGCTTTAATATGTAAAAAGTGAAACACATACGGACATTCTGAAACTTTTTTCTTAATCACGCAGATACTTTGAGTTATGTAGAATTACGTATAATTGCGGACCCCTAAAACTCAAAGTTAACGCTACTTATATACTAATCTTAAGGTAACCATGTACAACGACGGGCTACACATAACATGCCACGTCTTTAATTCCATGCAACACTCGTCTTCGAAAGGCTTCCATGTGTATTTTAGTAACCGTTTGTTCTTATCCATTTACACATCATTCGATTGCATTGAGGATGTCTTGAAACTTTGAAATTTGCTAAGTCCCCAACTCTTTAGCCCGAATGCGATTTCGACCTCAGTAACATTCCCTACCGACAAGCCATATATGTCGAAATCCTCATGACCATTACTTACCATTTTGACTTTACTAAAGTCATAATTACATGACTTTATCATATTAATGCTAGTGTCGAAAATTTGAGATAACAAATTGTCCCCCAAATGTCATGTTTCAATTTTAGATCAAAATAGAGAAATATGGTATTTGTGAACGTATTTTCGACACTGCTTCAACTTCTTCGCTGAAGTCATACCACTTTACTGTGTGTTGTCATTTTTAGAAAAAATATTTTCAGAATCCCATCATTGCTCCTAGTTTCTAAGAGATCATGTTTTTGCACGTCTCATTAATTATTCCACTCACATCAATTAATCCACCTCTTATAAACTCTCCCACTTCTCAAGACACGAAACCTATCTACATTACCACACTTCTGCCAAGTGTCTGATACTGAGATGAAAAAACACTTTATGAATACCTCCATAACACTCTCTTTTTATCTTATTCACTTCTCGCTTCTAATCGTTCTGCACACAGAAAACCATTTTCTTTCGTAAGAAGATATACGAACTTCATCAATGACAACTAACACTTCATCCAACAAGTTTGACACTATAAAAAATCCAATGGCTTACACGAATTTACCATCTGAAAACGATGAAGGGAGAGATTTCATTCCCGAACCACCAATGGCTAAAGAAAGGAACTCCATTTGGAAAAAACAGATACTCATTCCCTTTACTCTTTCTGGCAAGTTGTTGGCATTCTTATGACCATACCCAATTACTAAAAATCACACTGAAAAAGTCAAGAACTTCTTCCCGTGTTATCCTGTCACTATGCCTTCAACGTTCGAAAAATTCTCTCTCGATTTGTCCTTTATGGAGACCTACGTGTGTCTTTCGATCTGCACCTCTAACCCAAAGTAAAGAATATCTTGCCTGGCTTAACATAGTTGAAAGCAAAAAACAAAAACAACATGAAGATTTAGACATCTCCAATATGATACAAATTTCTCGAACTGGCCCTAGGTATAACCCGACCATGCTACTTGCGTCAATCTTCTTAAGGGAAGGTCCAACTAACACCTTTTATTCATCTTATGGAATGCTCACGCCAACCTTGTTCGACATAATGTCCATACAGGACTTAATCCTATTGGCGAAACCTCCATCGCCACCATAGAAATTGACCACGAATTCGTTATCAAACACTTTAGCTTTAAGAACTTCATAACCGACCACCATGAAAAGAAAATTGAAGAAGTCTCCGACCAAGAGCACATAGATTTCTTGACCTTTTGGCTATCTTACTATGTTTTTTGCTCAGGATCGTTACTAATAGCCAAAAAGCTTGTCCCTCTCTCAATTCAACTTCACGAAGGTCAAACAATTTCCCTATCAAAATTGCTTCTCGCAAATCTTTATCAATCACTTGCGAATGCTTCTTACAAGCTAAAACATCTCCCCAAAACCAACAAATCATAGCTCGTACCTGGCCCTTTATTTCTCTTGCAACTCTGGTTGTACTCTACCTTCGAACCTAAGTTGCACATAAATGTATCAAAAGATTTGCTTGAAGAAAACGAATGATCACGAGCTTTGAAAGAAGAACAATGCCTATACTAATTCAAAAATAAACAGGGTGTCTTAAATCTAAGTGCTAGCTTCTATTAATGAAGAATTTGGGAGAGAGAAAGAGAGAGAGAGAGAGAGAGAGAGAGAGAGAGAGAGAGAGAGAGAGGATGCATAGAGTTATTGAAACCAAATTTCATCAACAGAGAAAGCTTTTGCACAAGGGTTCTATTTATAGAACCACTTGTTGGGGCTATCATCTAAAAAGCTCACATAAGTTGATTGTATCTTATGGTGTACAATATTTCACTTAAACTCATGGTATCTTCCCATATAATATATTCCACTTAAGTGGTGTTCTATAATTTACTTACACGCACTGTACCTTACGGTATTTCATAATTGTCTTAAGTATACCGTACCTTATGGTGTTCCTTATTTATTTGTCTCTCATCAATCTTTCATTATGTGTGTGACTCTAAAGGTTATTGTGAAGTTGGAAATTATATTAAATCACATATTTAATACAATAAACAGTGAGCAGTATCTAGAAACACATCAATGTTACCTAAGTCACGAAAATGTCATGTGATCTGACAAAACCTCTATGTGATAATTCTTATCTATACAATTACCCTTTTGCCCTCATGTCTATATTGAGCACAAGGTATAGACTTTGTAACCTTTGTCTAGTTCAATATTGTGCCCTTAAAAATTTATCCTATTACACAAGATGGGAAAAACCCATCCAGGTCACTCATGCCCTCAATATGATTTGTGTAGTACCCATCAACTATCTTTATGGTCATCCAATTACGGACATCGTTTGATCATCAATAAACTACTCGACTTCGTATCTAAGATTCGTAGTGGTTTCAGGTTAAAGGGTGATATATACCACTATCACGATGATAAAACTTATAACACTTTGTATAACATTTTATGTAGTATTCTCATAGCAGGTCAATCCAGTATAAACATTACTTCTAATGTTCATACATATGTGAAGACTTGATAATTTTTGTTATATGATTCATGAGACTAGATCATCATTATATCGACTACAGATACTTTCAGAATAATGGCCTTATATTTAATGGGATCTCATGGTTAAGTCACACTTAATGTTTCCTTAAAAGGACTAGCTATTATAGAGACTTTATTATTTTACAAAAACAGACATGATAAAGAAATGTCTTTTAATTATTAATAAATAATTTGATACAATTACCATGTTTAAATAAACTTATAAGCCTCTAGGGCTTACGCAATGACTTACCACGACTTCAAATAATAAATTATATGACAAAGCTTTTACCTCGGCCAATAAAAAACCGAGGTATATTTCCTGGGTGCACCATACTTGATTGTTTTTTTAAACACAATCTATTCCTTCGGTGTTTTGAGCCAACTGAGAGAATAGATATATCAGAGTTTACGTTTCGATTTCTATTTACTTCCTTTTTTTTGTTTATTTTTCAATTGCTTTGGGACTTCGCGTTACATTATTTTAGTTAACACCTTTCCCTTTTTTTATTTCTTTTAAGTTACCAAATTAATCTTTGTTGGACGAAAAAGAAATACCTGATACAAAAAAATTAAAGTAATTTTTTTAAAACAAAAAAATTGAATTCCTTCAATTAATTACTTAAATATCCAATTATTTTAATTGGACCTTATTTTTATATTTATTTATGTTAAATTGATATATTCCCTCGGTTAGATTTCCCAACCGAAGGGAAATATCATTTGCATGAATTTCTAAGAATATGGTGTTTTCCTAACATATTTCTCGTAAAAAAAACTAACCCTAAACGATTTTCATTTTCATTAAAACGCTTTAGCATATTTCTAAACTCATATTCCATCATCTTTTTTGAAACATGATCACTTCAAATATATGTGCGTGTTCGAACATCAACTCTTCCAACACACATACATTTTCTCCCTTCGAACTCCATTAACGTCATTGAACGAAGCTTGAAACAAAGGAAATACAACGAAAAGAAAATGAAGCTTCCTCAACTTTTGTCGTACCTTCTTCATCATATTTTCGGTTTGTAACTCACTTTATCCATGCACATAACTTATAAATGTTATTTTTTTTTGTTGAAAGAAGTTATTTTGATTATGTTGATAAAAATGGATATAGGGTTTTTCGTTTTAGTGTTGTTGTTGACAAAAGTCCATTTGTACCATGAGTAGTATAGTTCATATGCACGAGTTAAGTAAAATAGATTTTGTTGGTGTTATGTCATGTTAAATGTTATGCGAATATTCATATGAAGTGCCCTTAGAAAGTGTTGATGTTGTGCTAAATAAAATGTACCATATGTACCATGCATCTCACATTAGCTGCCTTTGTTGATTTCTATTAAGTAAAATGTTTATATTCGTTCTTGTTTAAATAGAGATGCGCGATTTGACCAACATCTCTCCTACATCCTCCACCTCCCATACAACTACCTCTATTAAGACTAAAAGTACAAGAAATTCTATAGGTTCCACGATATTGACCAAGATATCAAAAACCTACCAAAGCAGTATTAGGTACCCGATTGATTTCTGTCTAAAAATTTGTAAGTGTTATGGTGAAAATGTTGAGAATTTAAGAGTTACGTAGCAATGCTTGGTAGAATCAAAGTCGGGATTTTTATAGATCATTGGAGCGATGTTTATGGTGAATTGAAAACAAAAATATGGACTGATATTGGGGTATTTGTTTTAAATTTTATGATTTGTTTTACAAGTATATATGACCATTTATTTATTCTATTTAATTCTAATACCAACTTTATTATGTAAATGTAGGGAGTGTTTATTGTTCCAAACGATGATAAGTTGTCAAAGAAATGGATTTCATATGTTGTTGAGTATTGGAAGGGCTTTAAGATACAACTTAGAAGAGATTGTATTACACATCAAAATCCTAACTTAAATCCTCCATATATGATGTAAAAATTTATTGGGAAGGACATTTGAGAGTAGTTTGTCAAGTTTCGTAACACACTTGAATTCTTGCCAAAAAGCCAAAGAGAAAGTAGAATAGGGAAAGAAATATTTATCAAAATATATTGTCTCGTGGAGGACATGGTAAATTGGAACAAATAATGATTAAAGAAAAATGAAAATAAAGAGAACTAGAGTTGGGAAATCCTTCTAGAAGCCTTGATCGCATCCCATCTCCACCACCATGCCATGAGAAATGGAATTGAGCACATCAGATACTAGGAAGCGAGTTCATATAAGAGGTTACACATGAAGTTACTAAAAAGATTGTAAGTAGATACTTTTTTCAACATTAATTATTTTAGTTAATTTAATTTGGTAAAGATGGACCTTTATTTGTGTTGAAGGATTTGCTGGTTGAAAATTCCATAATGGTACCTTTGTTCCACAACAGCGTCATAACATATTGGTAGAAGCAATAAGAATAGAAGAGCATGTTGGGATTGTTTGTGGTATTTGAAGAGGCATCAACTTGAGGTTATTTTTTGGAACATCCCTAAAGATTAACGAAGTTATGTACAAGAAAGTAATCAAAGAGTTAGTTGATCAAAGGCTGGATGAGAGGATACAAGAAGCATTAGAAAATGAGTAGGAGAGGGCGACTCAGAAGGTGTGGGAGAGTGTGATTCAGGAGAAACAGGGGAGATGATCCAAGAGAAGTGAGAGATTATGCATCAGGAGGAGCGAGACAAGTTAATCTAATATGTGAAAGAGAGGTTGATATAGCAGGAGCCGAAGAGGGTGCATTGGAAGGAGCAGAAGAGGTTGAAAGAGGAGGAGCAAGAGAAGTTGACGTAGCATATGTGAAAGAAGTGTATCTGTGATGTGATTGAGGTAAGTATAAGTTTTGTTTTAAAAGGTTGTGTTGTGTGTTGTTGTTGTTTGTGTGTTTAAATTTATGTATTGTGTTACTATTATTTTTATGATACAACATTTGAAATCAACGTGTTTACTCATCCATCCAAACTTAAATAAGTTAGACATATATGAGAAAGTTGTTTTGGTTGGTACAAGCATGAAAGATAGTTGTTTTCCCACAACACAATATTGACACCACAATACCTCAACCCGATAACATGCTAAAATTGTCAAGGGTGGTAGATGAGATGTGAAACACATTCGAGTTGACATTAAAACATGAACCAAGTTAATATTATGGTCCACACGAGTATATTTGAGATGTGTAGGGTACTAACTGGTAGGACATAACCATACTACAATTATGGTGCACGTGAGTACACATTTATGGTGATTTCAATTTATATTCATTGTTCTCAAGTACTTTTCATGTCAAACCTCACATCAAGATTTTACTTTTATATTAAAATTTAGGTATTGTCATACTCCAATTTTGTTTGGGCATTTTAAAACTTTCATGCATCCGACTTTACTTTACTTTGCATCATCAACATAGCATAACATGCCTTTCATCATGCATAATGCCTAAAATGTCTACCAAAATAAATTTTTGGATCCACAAACAGAATTGTTGAATCAATTTTCAAATGTACGTAAAATCAGTGGAAATTTTTTTTAAAGATCGGGCATGCAGATGTCAATTTTATTGACCTACGGTTTACGTAGTTTAACCTGGCGTGCTCGTTTTATTTTTTCGACTACGTTTTTGGCCGCACTTTGATTAGCTTGAGCCTTTTCAATCGAACATTTTTTACTTTAAAATTTGATCCAAACATGTATGTTTTCCAGATGTTTATTTCCAATTGATCATTTTAGTGCGTTCATTTTAATTTTTCGAGCACTTTCGCACTTGATTTTTATGTTTATTTTGAGTCCTTTATTTTTATTCTTTTGTCAAATTTTTCAGGAAAATAAATAGAATTATCTATATTTTCATTTTCATTTTATTATGTTTATTTAGATACGTGTGAATTTAATTTATTTTAATTGATTTAAATTGTTTTTAAATCTTTTAAAGCATCTAGAAGGGGCATTGTATGTATTTTTAAATTGATTAACCATTTGTGTTTCTTTGTTTTAAACCTGACAGTTAATTCCAAATGATCGATAGTCTACATTGGTTATCCATGTGTGTTTATATCCACCAATAAAAAGTAGAAAGAAAATGCATTAAAAATAAAAAATAATAATGAATTTTTTTTCAAAGGGAACCTAGACATATTTTGTACCCCAAACTTCACAGCCAGTTTTCATAAATTTCCAAACTCCAAATAGATTTTTGCCCAACATGACTTTTGTTCCTTATTCCAAGAGCTTTCTAACCATTACTCACATGACCATTTTTGGATTTTCCATGTGGGAGTTTTGAAGAGCTCAATGTTTATGCTTATTTTTGCAATTCACATCATAACTTGGAATGCAAGCTTGTGCAGCCTCTTTTACACGTCCAAATCAACTACATTTGATCTCAGCATGCATTTCCATTCATTCTTGGGCTTTGCACGCGCCTGTACATGCCCATGCATGAAGGATCCAAGTTTCATGCACACGAGCAAAACACCATCTTGCATCCATTCCAGCTATAAATAGAGGCTCATGCTCATTCAAAAATAAACCTGAAGGAGATCTGAAACGCTGCTGGATTGAAAACCAAACCCCTCACCAATGGAATTCCAGTTTTCATTTTCAATTTCAAGCTTGAATTTCAACATCATTAGTTGATCTTCAAGTCTTAATTCCTTAGGCTTGCATCATTATTACATTTCCAGATCAGGATTGGATCAAAAGCTTGGAGAATTCGTGTTGAACTGTTTTTCTTGATCTAGATCTTGCTATACAATGTGAATTGCTTTGGTTTGAACTGTTTTCTGAAGTCCTCAAGAATGAGGCAGGCCAGTGGTGGTCTTAATTTCATAAATCGTGTCATTTCAGATCAAACACCATGATCTTCAAGCTCATGTTTCTCCTTAAATAGGAACATTGAGGAGAATCCATGGTTACAGGGGTGATGTACATCACCTCAGCTTCATTTTGATACCTTGCTTGTTCATTTTCATTAAAGTTGAAATCCCTGCGCGTGGTGGCCGGAATCAGTTGTCTGGCTGGAGAAGATGGTGGTTTCCACCACCATCCCCACGTGGGAGCTTCATGGCCATCAAATCTGATGAAATGTTATAATCTTGGCCTTTCATTTGGTTGACATGTTTTAAATCTTTATGTTGCGCGCTTGACCAAGGAGTATCATATGACCGCGCTTTTGAACCCTCAGATCATGGCCACATCATTTAATGAAATGATCCAAGCGCGCTAGTTTTTTCTCTTTTTCTTATTTTCTGATTAATTCCATTTAATTCCTTTTATTTTCAAAAATTCATAAATATTTTTATTTGAAGTCAAAAAAATATGAGACCAATGGCAAAAATTTTCTTGAAAAATCTAGTTTCATATTTTGATTTTTAATTAATTTTGTGACTTCATTTAATATTTTTTGTGAATTATTTGGTTTTTAATAGTTTTTAATTCATTTTAATTACTTTTTGATATCTGAAAAATCAAAAAATATTTTCTTAACACCTATGGATCATGATAAGTTAATGAAAAATAGTCTTATCAATTTCTTAATTGATTTGGGATTTATTTGAGATTTTAATTCATTTTTGTTATTTTCATTGTTCTTAATTGTTTTCAAATAGTTTCTGATTTCAAAAATTGTTGAAAAAAATTGTCAAAGCTTGTTTGACCATGTTAGACCTATGAGAATTTAATTGGACTTGTTCAAGTTGATTTGAATTGAATTTGAGGTTTGACTATATTTTGTCCATTTTATTTTACATTTTTATTTTAATTCAAAAATACCAAAAATATGTTTGACTTGTTGACTTCTAATCTTCATTTCTCGTCTGTTTAGCATTGGTTGATGATGATTTGATTCACTTTTGATCAATTGTGTTTGACACTTTGTTTCTTTTTCCATTCATTTCATCTTCATCTCATTTCTTTTTATTTTGGCCAATGAGTTAATGTCTTATGGTTGGTCTTGACATATGAGAGGTTTAACCTTCTTTGATCCAAATCAAACTCAATTTGATCCAAGATCAAGTGAGTTGCTTTGTGTCCAAGATAGGTTACTTCTTGGTCAAGCAAAAAACCTAAAGTCCATATAAGGCCTTTCTCTTTTCTTTTGGCATGGCAAGTTTTAGGAGCTTGGCTTACTAGTCATGATCTCTAACTTGTGTTTATTTGCCTATAGTTTTATTGACCGACCTCGGATAGGTGTGGCTACTACATTAGTCCACTTACGATTGCTTAACATAGCGCTAAATTGTCTTATGACCAACTAACATAACCATACTAATTACTAACTTTAATTTGAGCATTTAATTTCTTGCAATTTACTTTAATGTAATTTACTTCTTGCTCATTTATTCATATTGCTTTTCCCTTTGCTCACTTGAGCACATATTTTATGTTTATGTCATTTTCCTTTTGCTCATTTGAGCTCATTATTGTATATAAATATATTGTTGTCTTGTGGTTGTTTTGTCTTTATTTGTGTGAACCCAATTCAAAAAGGAGAAAGGACTTAGAATTAGGACTTACCTATGCTTAAAGGAGTTCAAGAGCAACTAGGCCTCATGCCTTTAGAATGCTAAATGTCAAAGTTGACTTCAAAGGACTTCCTTTCCAAAACTCTTTCTTTGTTCATTCCCCTTATTGTGCTGTGAACTTTTTGATGTTTTCTTTTGTGTGATAGGGATTCCATCTTGAGATAGTAAGAAGGACCATTGTCATGAGTAGCCAAGTTAAGAGAGACAAGTCAAATGGAGATCCTAGGAGCTTGAATATAATTGTGTGATTGCTTGTTGTTTGCTAAGTCCAAAGGAAAGGAGCATCTTGAATCATCTCTATGATTTCAAGAAAAGGAACTCCAAGGGTTTTATCTTCTCTCTTATCTTTGTATGCTTTAGGACTAGCCCTTCTCTTCTTCTCTCCACTCTAACCCAAGCCAAACTCTTTTTGTGCAAACTTTGACTTTGTTTCAAATTAGAAACCTAGGCCTTATGCCTTTGACTTTTCAAAATCCTTTCATTAATACTCATTGTGAATGAACCTTAATCCAAACTTTGACTTCATTTTGTAAATAAATCTAACTTGTAAATACAACTCACTTCAAGTTGTTTTTGTGGTTCCAATGGCCACCGTTTATTAAAACCTTTTCATAAACATTAGTCATAGGTTTGAGCTATCATAGTGTTTGATGTAAACCTCACCTTATCCTTAGTGGTTGGATTATAAGTCTTCCATACTTATTATAGGGTTAACCCCCTCACTAGTATGTTGAAGCCTTCCTCACATGGTGGATTGTTGGTTTATGTTGAGTTTTCTCCCTTTGATAACAAAAGATCTTAAGGCTTTTGATCAAATCAATTCACCAATCTTTTGAGATTTTTACCCCGAACTACGAGGTTTTGATCCTACCTTTGTGATGGTACGTAGGCAATGGGTTCATCCATTCAAACAACAAAATTGTAAATATAATCTATTCTTTTCTCATCCCCCCAATCTTTTGCACATATTTTCATAAATACCAACCTACAACACATATTTGCAAAAAGAGGTTCCCTTAGAGTACTAAGGATGTTTTGGGTGCGTAAAACCTTCCCATTTCATAACCAACCCCCTTACCTAGATCTCTGACTTTTTTATTAGTTTTTGATTTGATAAAACTTCTTACTTGGCTTTTGTTCGCTTTTTAGCCTTTCCTTTGGACAAATAAAAGTGTGGTGGCGACTCGAATTGTATGTTTACTTTTGGTTTAGTCAATAAACCATGAGGTAATGAAATCCCCGCTATAGGAGCCTTTCTAGTTCAGCCGATAATTTACAGTCTTCGTCACCTTCGTCTTTAGCTTGGTTAATTGGAAACCCAAAGTTACAAGGGATATTTTCCATGTTGTTACCCATGGATTTGTTTTCTCTGCATGTTTATGAGCTTATTTTTAGAATGGGCTTTATGAAAAGTGTAAAAGAAAAAGAAACTTTTTCCATTTATTTTTATGAAAAGTAAAATAAAAGAAAGAAAAGGAACATGATTTTGAATGTAAAAATGTTTTTATTTATTGATCACATAATACTTTGAAAACAAGGAGGACCTTATAAGCTATCCTATTGTCTCGGGCGAGGAAACGGGATTTGAAAAAAAAATGCATTACATTGTAATAGAAAATACCAGGGGGACCACGAAGGCCGTCTAGTTGTTTAGCGTGAAGCTAGGTGGGAATTTATGCAAGAAGCTGGAGACTTATCTTCTACTTGAACCTTTTATAACTTTCGTAACGTCATCACGTTGATACCCAACATTGTTGAACTTAACAAGGCATAACTTCTTCTGATTTCCTTGATTTGGTAAGCGCGACGATGGATGGTAACCGATACCGAAGCGATTATGCTTCTGAGCAACATCTACTATATGACCTCAACCCGAAGTTTTAATCTTCTCAAGAGTTTCCCTGGATCTTTTCACAGATTATAGAACCACTTATGTTACCTTGTCTTGAATAGATGTAGCAGAAATGACGTCTTCGAATTCTAAGCAATGGAAAGGAACCTCAGTTATGCCTTCTTCAGTTTCAACATATCAAAACGATGATAGTTCACTGACAATGAAGTATTCTTCGCCACAAACCATGAAAAATTTGTTCTCACACATGAATTTAAGCTTCCAGTGAAATGTAGAGGTCATTAGCCCAGTATCATGTATCCATGGTCTTCCTAGCAGGCAATTGTAAGCCAGATTAATGTCCAACACCTGAAAAGTGACGGTGAACAAATGTGGTCCCACTCATATAGGTAGATCAACTACTTCAGTTACTTGTCTTTTGGAGCCGTCAAAAGCCCTTACAACTAAGGCACTGGCTCTCATCTTCACCCTTTCTACCAGTAACTGACTTAATGTGTTCTTAGGCAATACATTAAGGGAGGAACCAATATCCACCAAGACTCGAGATAGGAGTGTATCCATACATGTGACAGAAATGTGTATGGCTTTATTGTGAGTAGTTTCTTCAGTAGGCAATTCAACATTATTGAATCCTAAATACATGTTGGTTGTGATGTTGGCGACAAACACATCAAATTGATTGATGATGATATCATGAATTACGTGTCCCTCATTTAGGACTTTCATTAAGGAATTCCTATGGGCTTCGGAACTTAACAACAAGGATAAGCTTGAAATCTTGATGGTGTCTTCCCTAGCTGATCCACTATCTTGAAGTCACTCTTCTTTATTAACTTGAGGAACTCTTGACCTTCCTCTGAAGAGACGTGTTTCTTGTGGACTTCGGGATGATCTTGTGCATCCATAATTTCTTTACCTTTTGTAACTTCTATTGATCTTCCTATAACATCTTTCCCCATAGATGGGGCAGTAATTGAAACCTTTGTAGCAGGGATATATGTTGATGGAATAAATGATGATGCTTCCTTCTACAAAGAAGGAGTTTTTGATACAATATTCCCTTTAGGAGTAGTAATTGTTGGCGATGCTATCTTCGGTGTCAACTTGGGAGCAAAGTAGTTTTTAGGGTTACATATCCCATTATTTTTACTCATTCATTATATAATCCTGTCAGAGAGTTGGTGAATCTTTGTAAGTCATCAAGATTCAACTGTAACTTCTGGAAAACATCCCAAAACAGGATATCGACTAAGCTTCCTAGGTCTATTAGGGCGTTCCTGATATCTCAGTTTCCATGTTGAATGGTGATTACCATATGATCATTGTCATGAGGGTTGATGCATATGGCATCCTCTTCATAGAAAATGATGTTGACCTTTATCGTTCCTACAGTGTTTTCAGGAAAGATGGGGGATATGACGTTCTTCGTGAACACCTGCCTCATGTATCTTCGTCAGGTGGCTCTAGAGAGACCCCTCCTGTAAATACCTCTGACAATGATGTTGTTTATGTGGTGTAGGATCATGTTAGTCATCTCCAGAAAGAGGAAGATTTTAGGGTTAGAGTGAAAGATGTGGCACAGGTTAGTTTTATCAGGCCTCACAGTGGGCGCCACTATACTGGTCAATAAGTACAAATGGTGCATATTCCCTCTACAAGGGTCAGGGGACTTAGAGACCTTAGTAGGTGTATTACAATTTAGGTAGTGAGGGCTTTCTCACAGTGGAAAGAAGCCATGTGCGATGGTTTTTGAGACTATTTATGGGACCAACTCACGTGAGGATAGATACACTATTGGTGGCCGACATTGTTGGGTTGCAGGTGGATAGTTAGGTTGATGATGTGTTATGGCTACTTGGAGCGTATTTCTCTTAGAGTAGTAGAGAATGTGTACTACCTAAGAGTATGTCATCCCCATGGGGGGTAATGTATTTATAGAGGCCTCCAGGACCAATTGTTACCTCGGAAAATTCCACTGTCCACTCGTTCAAATGATGGACCGTTGAATCCATATTTTCGAGGGTGACAGGAGTCAGCAACGACTCTGACTTTATCTTAATCCAAAACATGTCTTATCCCAAGTTTATATCCATCTATGGACGAGGAAGACTTAAGGGCGAAATAATACCTCCCCTTAGATAGATTTATGTTGTCGCATTCTCCTAGGACGGTCCCACATTGCCCTAAGCATGACCTTTTACAAATATAACAATATACCTCTCTCTCTCTCTCTCTCTCTCTCTCTCTCTCTCTCTCTCTCTCTCTCTCTCTCTCTCTCTCTCTCTCTCTCTCTCTCTCTCTCTCTCTCTCTCTCTCTCTCTCTCTCTCTCTCTCTCTCTCTCTCTCTCTCTCTCTCTCTCTCTCTCTCTCTCTCTCTCTCTCTCTCTCTCTCTCTCTCTCTCTCTCTCTCTCTCTCTCTCTCTCTCTCTCTCTCTCTATATATATATATATATATAATATATATATATATATATATATATATATAATGGACAGTTTTGTTACAAATTTTGGTTTATATTTCATTATTTAAAAAATATGGTTTACATGTATTGTAAAATAAAATTATTTGTAATATAAAAAAAGACAAAGCAATGAATTTTTTAACGGTTGGATCACCCAACCGTGGTGAAATCCGATACAATATCCATTTTCTACACATGATTTTGTTGGGAATATAGCCCATCACCAAACAACGTTTCATATCTACCATGGTAAAAAGTAGTATAATTTCTATCACATCCTTCATTATCATGCACCATCAAATGTAATCAAATTCAACTCTCAATCATAGTGATAGATTCTTTTTATAATAGTAAAAACGGTAATTTCTCTTAGAGTTCTGTTTTACGGTTCTATTCTTTGCAGTCTATTGATACTCATAGACAGTGCTTCGAGCACGATGGACTAAAATGGGTGATGATATGTCTTTATCTTCAAAAAGTTTAACATTTCTGCTGTACCAAATACTTTGAAAGTATAGAGTATATTAAACTTATATGTTGATTTATGTTGTTTATGCTATGTGTTAACCACTCTTGAATATCGATGTTAAGAATTTCTCCCATTTTTTATCTCTAGTATATCTAGGTTAGAGCAGAACCAACTATCTATTATTTTCTTGCAATGAATAAAAATCTTATTCTTAGTCTCACCGTGTTTAAGGGAAGTAGGGTTTCCTTTCATAAATGTGCTCTGCAATTTGTGGGCTGGTGCAATAACATGATCGGTCATTTGATGACCAAATTTAGTGTTAACAAACCAGACCAAATATAGATAGAGGAAATCTCCAAACCCACTGAAAACATTGTACTCATGATTAGAGCAAAAGAATATCACAAGCCTTGTAATTTAAAATTTGAAAGCATTACTTGTGAAAATACCCATGCCTAACCCAAAACTAAAATAATTAAGGTTGTACTAAATAATTTAAATTTTATTTAGTCCTTCAAAATATTTCATTCACATTTTGTATCCCTCTTATAATTTAATGATAATTTTTACAACTTAACAATATAACTAGTGACGATTTTACCAATAATTTATTAATTAGTCACCGAATTAACGATAGTTTTAATTGAATTTCCTTTGTGACAAACTATTTCTATATAATTTAATAATACAAGGATTCTCAAAATAATAAAAGAGAGACAAACTATTTCTATATAATTTAATAATACAAGGATTCTCAAAATAATAAAAGAGAGACAAACTATTTCTATATAATTTAATAATACAAGGATTCTCAAAATAATAAAAGAGAGAACAATGAGAGTGATACTGAAGCAACAAGGGTATGGACCACTTTATTTGGTTGTAAGAATTAGGAAGTACTAGTTGTTCAAGAATGTGCTTGGAATATCCTTTGAATTACTAGCTGCTGCAAGCATGTTCATGTAAGTTTTTATTTATCATCATATCACCAACAAATACTATATATACAACACATGGAGAGCCATACATTGTTCATCCTCAACCAATCAACAAAGCTTGTTAAAGAGAGTAGTGATAGTCATGTGTAGGTGCATTACTGGGCAATGACTTCTCTGGCAGTAGTTTACCATTCTTTTGATGAAGCTAACAAACTCACTGCCAAAGAAGATTTGCCCCGCAATTCACTCCTTCATCTATTTTATACAAAAACACTCTCATTTTTTCCTTTTCAGTAATTAACTTATTAATTGCAATTTCATTCACAAACACATGTCATTGCTTTTATCATCTAACCAAACTAATAAACAAATTATTAAAATTGCTTGTCCGGAAAAGCAAGAGAAGGAGGAGCAAGACAAAGGAGGAAGAACATTGCTCCCTAAAGTTTTAAACTTCGAATAAGGAGCAAGCACATTCATCTTTCAACAACAGTATTTTCAGCTACATATATTTTGCCCAACTCATTTTTCTTTAATTCATTAGTTTTGTTAATTTGATTGAGCAGTTTTTGTTGGAGTGTCACAAAGCTTGTTTTCAAGGGATTAGTTTGTTGGAACTTTCCTTTTTAAAAAAAAAGATTTTTTCTTTGTATAAAGTTGGAAACTTTGCCTTTTGGGAACTTTGTGAATATCTCTTCATGATTATGTTGATTCCAGTTGATTTGTTTTTGAAACAATTTATTAGGAACTTTCATTTTCTTTAGATAAGTAAGCTATATTAAGTTAGAAATAATACAACAAACGTGAATCCTCAATAATATTAAATAATGACAAACAATTATCACAATCCCTAACTTACACTGTTTTTTATCCTAAATTAAAAATCTCAATAGAAACAACATACATACACTTACCAATGAACATGAGCAATCTCTTGTTTATGATCATCGCTTTTGTTCCCTATTTCAATTCAGATAAATTCAAAAAATTCTTTCAACTTTCAAATGTACTCAACTTGTCTATGATCTCAACTTTTTTCACTTGAATTGAACAAGGTGGTCACACAATCAACATACCAAAACATTTTACTATAAATTTACAAAATTTCTAACAAATTTAAACGAAGACAAATCTCAATACACACTTTTGAGATCTATTAAGATTGTAATGGGTATTATGTCAGGGTATGATCTTTTTAGGATAGTAGGTTCAAACATTTAGAGTTAGATACATGTTTTCCTTATGCCACCATAGTTCTTACATAATAACAATTGACATGATCAAACGTACTCGAGAATGCGTATTATTTGCTCTTTTCATTCATATTTTTTTAAGAAGAAGAAGATAATTTAACTTTTTTATTTTCTTACATATTTTTATATTTTATAACTAATTTCTCTAGTACTCTCACAACCCAAAATTACACTGTTGTTTGTCCATAGAAACTCGCGTGTAGACTAAAAATCTCAACATAAACAACATGCTTCCCTTTACCAATGAACACCATCATTCTTTTGTCTTTGATCATCACTTCAGTTGCTTCTTCAATTCATATAAATCCAAAAATTTCTTCTGACTTTCAAATGTACTCAACCTGTCTATCATCTCACATATTTCACTTGAATTGAACAGAGTGATCAAACAATCAACATACAAATAATTTTAGCATAAGTTTACAAACTTTCTAACATAATCAGTCATATCTGAATACACACTTCTGAGATCTCTTAAGGTTGTGTTGGAGCTTATGTTAGAGTATGATCCTTTTTGGATAGTATGCTTAAATTTTTGGAGTTAGGTACCTGTTTTCCTTATGTCACCATAGTCCTTACATAATAAAATTTCATTTGATAAAAAATACTAGAGAATACATATTGTTGGTTCTTTTCGTTCACATTCTTTTTTTAAGAAGCTAATTTAACTTCTTTATTTTCTATATATTTCTATTTTTTATAGTCAATTTCTCTAGCACCCCGATCCTAAACTTAAACTGTTTCTAAATCCAAGGGCAACCATAAAATTATTCTTTTGCATTAGACAGGAAAAACTTAAAATTTACCTAAGTCCTAAGAGGGTGGTAAGATTAATCTTTCATGTACTACACATTAGGCTATATCTCCGAATAAAAGGCTTAGGCTTAATGAGTTTAAACAACGAATATAACATTTCATAACATGGTGGTTTGAAAAGGCTCAGAGTTTCCACAAACAAGTTACTTAGTGTTTAATCATCAGACCAATAGACTCAACCAGAAAGGTAGCAAATTTTAGAAAATAACAATTTTAAAAATACTCCTATAAGAAGGAAAAAGTAAAAAATAGGTTATTTGGCTCAAACCTTACTTGTTAAAATGCTTGAGTCACTATTTGGCTTAAAATTAATAATACAAAAACAATAGTGAAATTCCCGAGTCACTAATTATTATCAACAAACTGTTCAAAGTTGTTCATAACCTCCATCACCTCTTGATACTCCCATTCCTGCCGAGTGAATGTCTCTCGCAACCTCATTCGTATGTCTGCTATCACCCTGTTTTGCTTTTCAACATGATTTTCTAAGTTTTGGCGAGTGGAAAAACAATTGTGCATATATGGGATTGGAATTTTGTAACGATACTCATCAAACCTTTCTTGGAAGAAATGACTAAAAGATGGAGGATCTACATATAGTTTGGTTGAGATGTCGATTGGCTAACTTTCCATTCCTAATGCATGCTCTTCTAATCTCTGATATTGCTATTGGAGGAAGTCAAGGATTTGATATTGCTACTGGAAGAGCCATTTGATAAACATTTCTTTAATGATGAATGGACTCGACCATTTGGATTTTGTCTTTCCAAGGAATAATCTAAGCCTAGAATTGTACAACAGGACTTGTTGTCCTAGAAAAAACTCTAGTCTCAATAGTCTTTTATCATGATATCTCTTGGTCATTTCTTTGTAAATAACTTTATTCTAATAGGCTTACAATCTCATATATTCCAACTCATCTAACTTCAAGAGTTTCTCCTGTCCTGCTATTTTCTCATCAAAATTTAAAAACTTGACAGCCCAATATGTTTTATACTCTAACTCTACATGAATATGACATGATTTTCCATAAACAAGTTGGTACGGAGAGAATCCCACATGTATCTTAAAAGCTATGCTATACGCCCAAAGAGTATCGTTTAGCTTATTCGACCAATTTTTTTAGATGCAACAACTTTCTTCTTTAGGTTTTGCTTTAACTGCTTGTTAGACACTTTCACTGACCACATGTTTGTGGTTGATAGAGTGTGGGCACTTTATGTTTCATATTGTATTTCACATACGCACCTTCTAAATACTTATTGTAGAAGTGTTTCCCCCATCACTGATCAATAATATAGGGACTCTGAACCTAGCAAAATCGTTATTTTTCATAAAATTAATGACATTGTGGGCATCATTAGCTACATAGGCAGTTTCTTCATCCCACTTTGTAACACAATCCATGCAATAAAAATGTATTGAAAATAGAAAGATGAAGGAAAAGGGGCTCGTAAAATCAATACCCCAGTTGTTAAAAGGTTATACCTTAAGGATTCCGTTTTTGGGCATTTCACTCCTCTTAGAAATATTACTTGTCTTATGACATTGAGGGAAATTTTGCACATATTGCTTACATTCCTAGAACATTGTTGCCCCCTGAAACCATATTGGAGTACTTTTTGCAGCGATCCTCTCACCATTTTGATGGCCTCCATAATCTGATATACGGTAGTGCCACATGATACTATTAGCTTCCTCACATACAACACATCTTATAATAGTTCCGTCTGGACTTACCTTAAATAGTATGGATCATACCATAAATAAAAGATTGCTTCCTTGTAAAATATCTTCTTTTGTTGCATGGTTTACTCTTTTGAGACTCTTTTTGAAGCTATGTGGTAAGCCATATCGACAAACCATGGTCTTTCACTTATTTCTAACAAATACTCGCCAGTGAACTCTTTTGCTATGTTTGTTTCCTTTTGAGTCATTGCTCCGTTGTCCAATCTTGACAGATGATCGACTAGTACATTCTCTACTCCCTTATTTCTCTTGATTTCCATATGGAACTCTTGTAGAAAGAATATCCACATTAGCAGTCGTGGTTTAGAGTCTCCCTCGATGAATAAATATTTGAGTGTTCCATGATCTGTGAAAATAACAACCTTGGAACCAATTAAATAAGACTGGGATTTTTCAAATGCAAAAACTTAATCTAAAAACTATTTTTCAGTTGTTGTATAATTAGCTTGATTTTAATTCAAGACCTTTCTAGCATAGTAAATGGCATGGAAATGTTTCTCATAACATTGGCCTAAAACCGCTCCAACTACGTAATGACCACATTAAATCTTGGCACTTATCAAACTCTCCCCAACTTGAATATTTTTGTGTCCTCAATCAAAGTCTTAAAAACTTTTCAAATACAATAAGCTTTCACCAAGTTTCATGATCAACAATACTTTTTCAAAACAAATGAAGAAAATGTATTGCTCAAGTGTAGAAATGCACATGTGAAGGTTATACTTATTACCATTCTAGAATCAAAACATGAATATAAATAGAGTTCTAAACATAAGTTTCATGTCATACATTCTAAAATAATATCATAATCCTACTTGAATCACCCTAACATATTTCTTCATAAAATGAATGAAGAATTTAAATTCAATCATGTAGGAAGTGAACTCTCATCCAATAATCTTACTAACATTTTGATCAATTCATGCATTCATCTAAATAATTTTCTTTGATATTACGAAAACATAGATCACTAAGGACTTTTTAAAGGTTCTAACTTGGCTGGGTTTCAAAAGAAAAGGTCATTTCTAAGGATATTGAAACAAGAATGGCCAAAGTTATGAAGAGCATCGCAAATTTTCACATTTCCATACTTTCATTTTCTTATTTTTATTCCACCCCTCAAGATCTTTTGATGCACAAATTTGATCATTCATTTTCTTTTCTTTCCTTTTTTTTATTTTTTTATTTTTATTTTTATTTTCATTGCATCATTCTTTTCCTTTTTCCCTTTTTCTTCTTTTCTTGTCCATGAAGCAATCTCTCCCCAACTTAAATTATTCTCACTTTCATTTTTAAAAAAAACACTGTTCATTCTTGGCAAGCAACATTAATCATGATTGGGTTAAAGTTTTTTCCTTTCAAAGAAAAACTAGAATGTATCAATTATGAACTTTTTTATTTTTTATTTTCAACTAAATTTTTAACTAAACTTTCCTTTTAAAAAAACACTCTTCATTATCTTTTTTTTTTCTTTTCATTTTCAACTAAATTTTCCTCCTTATTTTATTCTCCCACCACCTTCTAACCTTCTTATTGCTCTCCCTCTTGTTTTTCTCTTGCCTTAACAACAACTCTCTCTTTTTTCTAGATTTTTGCCAACTCCCCATTTCAATTATTCTCCCACTTATGATTGTTATTGACTTGCAATGTTCCTTGGGATTGATTTGCGTGTTGGCTATGAATGTCCCTCATTGTTGATCGTCCATTTGTTTTGAAATTTTCCTTACTTGCATTTCAAGATTTTTTATCAAAGCCTTGGTATTTTTCTGATTTACAATTGACATGTTCATGAACTGATTCAAGGTATCTTCCAACTTTGAAATTATGTCTGGCTAGGAGGATTCTGATTGAAATTCTGATAAGGATTCTTCCTATTTGAAGGTTATGTATCTTGTCTCTGACCTTGACCATAACTCACGTTGTTTCTACGTTTTTAGCCGTAGTTACCTTGATATGGTGCTTGCTTTTGCTGTTGATTCCCCATATAATTTACTTTTTCATTAGCTGGAGGATAAAATCCAATAGGATGATCACCGGTGAAAAGTTTGCAAAAAGAGATTTATTGAGGTTTATTAGGTGTCTCCTATATCTGCTTGAATTGGTGTGGAAGTTTTGAAAGTTCTTTGGTGAGTTCTTCCGCAGTTTGAGTAAGTAACTTATTCTGAGTCAAGATCGCATCATTCTTTCCTAACTCAAGAATGCCAACTTTTGGTTGTGATGCACCTCTTTTATAGTGGACTTGATGGTCGTTGAGTATCACTCGATTGTAGAACAATTTTTGTTTGATGATAACAAAGGATGAAACCAAAAATGGCACCCTAACAAAAAGTTTCTAAGTGTGCAGGGTTCTAAAGAAAGAAGTAATAAATCTGATGATGTCATCAGATGCACAACAAGATCAGATACAAATTCTCAAGTATCAGAAGCATCTGAAGTGGAATCTCGTTCAAGAAACTCTGACTCTGGACAAAACTGCAAAGTATCAGAAGCATCTGAACATGAAGTAAAGTCTAGAAGCTCTGATTCTGGAGAAACGTTATTTGTATATCTGAAAGTTATCAGCGCCACCTGAACTCTCAAGAGATCAACATCAGAAGCAAAATTCCAAGATTCTCCAGAAACACAAATACTCTGATTATGGATTTGCTAATCATGAAGAAGTAACGTTCAAGTCAAGTAAAGATTTTCAAATAGATTTCCTAAACAGAGAAAGAGACGTTAATCTCCACTTCCAAGAGAGAAGATACTACTTGTGGTAAGTAGTCACTTCAAAGATGAAAAGTTAAACTGCAGAATCTATTTAAGTGATGGAGTAAACTCAGTTTAATATCCACCAGATTCAACTCTACTCCAACTCATATATAAATAGAGATGCAATCAACATTCAGTAACAAGAAATTAACTAGCCAAAACTATACTGAATTATTTCACGCTCAAGAAAATCATCTTTGCTCTCAAAGAATTTCACTAAGCTTTTGCTTATTAAGTGAAAAATCTGTTCTTAAGTTTGTAATACTTGCTTTCTTAGAAGCACTCTAGATTACATATCTTGTATCTTTTATTTGTTTGATTTCCTCAAGTGACTCTGTGTAGTCTGTAGACTTGAGAAGACTAAGAGATTTTCTTCTCTCTTAGGTGTTGTTTGTAATCTTTCAAGATTAGTGAATTAAGTCCTTGTTGAAGGCGAAATCACCTTGGCCGGGTGGACTGGAGTAGCTTTGTGTTATAAGCGAACCAGTATAAAATCATTGTGTGATTTTCATTTTGGAAAAGTGCTTATTTTTCAAACAATTCAAACCCCCCCTTTCTTGTTTTTCTCACCTTCAATTGGTATCAGAGCTCCGGCTCTGTTATTGATTTTCAAATCAAACACTTAACCGTGTAGAGAGATCCAGTGCGAGAAAAACAAATGGCTCACTCAAATGAAAGAGATTCTTACAATGCTAAACCTCCTGTTTTTGATGGAGAAAAGTTTGATTACTGGAAAGACAGAATCGAAAGTTTCTTTCTGGGTTATGATGCTGACCTCTGGGACATTGTCACAGATGGATATACTCCTCCAGTCTTAAATGGAGCTGAAGTTCCCAGAAGCAAAATGTCAGAAGATCAGAAACGTGACTTCAAAAATCACCACAAGGCCAGAACAATACTTCTAAATGCTATATCATACAACGAATACGAAAAGATCACCAACAGAGAGACGGCTAAAGATATACTTGACTCTCTGAAGATGACCCATGAAGGAAACTCCCAAGTCAAGGAGACGAAGGCTCTGGCGCTGATCCAGAAATATGAAGCCTTCAAGATGGAAGATGACGAAGCTATAGAAGCTATGTTTTCCAGATTCCAAACTCTTATTGCAGGTCTTAAAGTGCTAGACAAAGGATACACGACTGCAGATCATGTTAAGAAGATTGTCAGAAGTCTGCCAAAGAAATGGAGACCAATGGTTACTGCTCTGAAGTTATCAAAGGATCTGAACAATATCAGCCTTGAAGAACTTGTTAGTTCTCTCAGAAGCCATGAGATAGAACTAGAGGAGGATGAGCCTCAGAAAAAGAACAAGTCAGTGGCGCTGAAGTCCAGACCTGAAAGACGGAAGTCAGACAGAACCAAAGCCCTTCAAGCAGAAACTGCAGACACTGATGACTCTGAACCTGAAGACTCTGATGATGAAGAAGAACTGTCCCTACTAACCAGAAGAGTTAAGCAACTCTGGAAAAAGAGGAACAACAACAACTTCAGAAGATCAAGACCCAGAGGGGATCGATCAGAGTCAACTTCAAAAGGTAAACCTAACAAAGATATTACCTGTTTTGAATGTAAAGAAACAGGTCATTACAGAAATGAATGCCCCAAGCTGAAGAAAGATAACTCTAAGAAAGAAAGCTTCAAGAAAAATACCTTCAGAACAAAGAAGGGATTAATGGCCACCTGGGACGATAGTGAATCCGAATCATCAGAATCTGACTCTGATGAACAGGCCAACGTAGCTCTTATGGCTACCACATCCAGCAGCTCAGATGAAGAATCTGAAGAGGTATTTTCTGAACTTTCTAGATCTGACTTAGAATCATGTTTATCAGAAACTCTTACCTCTCTTCAGAAATTAAAACAAAAAGTTAAAGACATTAAAGGCCTTCTTACAGCAAAATCTGAAGTATGTAGTAGACTTGAGACAACAATTCTAGCACGAGATGATACTATCAGATCTCTAACGATAGAAAGAGATGGAGCTAAAACAAAAAGCTTAGAATTAGAAGAAACGTTGTCTCAAGCACCACAAACTTCAAATGAAATTATTTATAAATATGAAGAAGCCTTTCAACAATTTCTGAAGAATGGGATAGATAGGAGTATTATGGCATCCATGATTTATGGAGTAAGTCAGAATAATAAAAGGGGAATTGGGTATGATTCTGAGGAAAATAAAACCTCTACCAGTAACCAGCTTAAATCTCCGTTTTCATATCATTACACACACACACAAGAACAAAAATTTAAGAATGCTAGAAGACCCAAAGTTATAAGAAACTCTGGGAAGACTAATCTAAAAGGACCCAAGAGATTCTGGGTACCGAAAGATAAGATTATCTATGTTGCAGATATCCTATGCAGCAAAGTTCAGACACCAGTCATGGTACCTGGACTCTGGATGCTCGCGACATATGACAGGAAGAAAGTCTATGTTCCAAAGCCTGGAACTTAAAGACGCTGGATTTGTAGGCTTCGGAGGAGATCAGAAAGGAAGGATCAGAGGCTCCGGAACTATTGGTAATGGTACTCTTCCCTCTATATCTGATGTTCTTTATGTAGAAGGATTAATGCATAACTTGTTATCCATAAGTCAATTAAGTGATAACGGTTATGATGTAATCTTTAATCAAAAAACGTGTAAAGCCATTAGTCAGAACGATGGCTCTGTCCTTTTCACAGGCAAGAGGAAAAACAACATTTATAAAATAAATCTTTCTGATTTAAAAGATCAAAATGTTAAATGTTTAATGTCAGTTCACGAAGAGCAATGGGTATGGCATAGACGCTTAGGCCACATTAGCATGAGAAAACTGTCTCAGCTAACTAAACTTGAGTTAGTCAGAGGCTTACCTAAACTGAAGTTTTCTTCAGATGCTCTGTGTGAAGCTTGTCAGAAAGGAAAGTTTTCAAAAACATCTTTTAAAAAGAAAAATGTTGTTTCTACCTCTAAGCCTCTGGAGCTTCTTCACATTGACTTATTTGGCCCTGTGAAAACAGCATCAGTCAATGGAAAGAAGTATGGACTAGTAATCGTTGATGATTACAGCCGCTGGACATGGGTAAAATTCCTAAAGCACAAGAGTGAGTCTCACTCTGTATTCACCAGTTTCTGTTCTAAAGTGCAAAAAGAATTTGACTCTAAGATTGTTAGAGTCAGAAGTGATCATGGTGGAGAATTTGAAAACAAAGATTTTGAGGAATTATTTGACTCTAATGGAATATCCCATGATTTCTCCTGCCCTAGAACTCCACAACAAAATGGAGTTGTAGAGAGGAAGAATAGGACACTCCAAGAAATGGCCAGAACCATGATCAATGAAACAAATGTAGCAAAGCACTTTTGGGCAGAAGCTGTAAATACAGCGTGTTATATTCAGAATAGAATCTCTATTAGACCTATTCTGGAAAAGACTCCCTATGAACTGTGTAAGGGAAGAAAACCCAACATCTCATATTTTCATCCTTTTGGATGCATTTGCTTTATATTAAATACTAAAGAACATCTGAACAAGTTTGATTCCAAAGCACAGAAAGGTATTATGTTAGGATACTCAGAACGCTCTAAAGGCTATAGAGTATACAACACAGAAACCAAAATTGTGGAGGAATCAATTCATGTCAGATTTGATGATAAGCTTGACCCTGAAAAGTCAAAGCTAGTTGAAAAGTTTGCAGATTTGGAAATCACTCTTGTAGAATCTGAGAAAACTCCAGAAGCAACCGTCACTCCAGACTCTGAAGAAATTAAATCTCCAGAAATTCCAAGGAAAGTTAAAAGTCGTATTAACGTATCTGAAGATTTGATTTTGGGAAACAAAGATGAACCTGTTAGAACCAGATCTACCTTCAGAACTTCTGAAGATATTCCTCTGGGACTAGTGTCTCTGATTGAGCCTACGTCCTGTGATGAAGCTCTTCAAGATAACGATTGGGTGGCAACTATGCAAGAAGAGTTGGATCAATTCTCCAAGAATGATGTCTGGGATCTCGTTCCTAAACCCAGAGGCACTCACGTCATTGGAACCAGATGGGTTTTCAGAAACAAGCTGAATGAGAAAGGAGAAGTTGTCAGAAACAAAGCACGACTGGTAGCTCAAGGTTATAGTCAACAAGAAGGTATTGATTATAATGAAACTTTTGCTCCAGTCGCGAGGTTAGAATCTATTCGTCTTCTTGTATCTTTTGCTATTAATCATTCTATCAAATTATACCAAATGGATGTCAAGAGTGCATTTCTTAATGGTTATATTTCAGAAGAAGTGTATGTCAATCAACCTCCAGGCTTTGAAAACTCAAATTTTCCAGAACATGTTTTTAAACTTAAGAAATCCTTATATGGACTTAAACAAGCTCCCAGAGCTTGGTATGAACGCTTAAGCAATTTTCTTCTGGAACAAAATTTTATCAGAGGGAAAGTTGACTCTACACTCTTCTGTAAAAACCTTAATAATGATCTCATGATATGCCAGATTTATGTTGATGATATTATTTTTGGTTCTGCTAATATCTCTGTTTGCAAAGAATTTTCTAAGTTGATGCAGGCTGAGTTTGAAATGAGTTTGATGCAAGAACTAAAGTTCTTTCTGGGAATTCAAATCAATCAAACTCCAGAAGTCACGTACATTCATCAAAGCAAGTACATTAAAGACGTTCTGAAGAAGTTTGACATGACTGAATGCAACTCTGCAAAGACTCCCATGCATCCAACTTGCATTCTGGAAAAGGAAGAGGTAAGCAACAAGGTTTGTCAGAAGCTCTATCGAGGTATGATAGGCTCTCTTCTCTATCTGACTGCTACTCGTCCTGATATTCTCTTTAGCGTCTGTCTTTGTGCCAGATTCCAATCAGATCCTAGAGAATCTCATTTAACAGCTGTTAAGAGAATTCTTAAGTATCTGAAAGGAACTCCTAACCTGGGCCTGATGTATGAGAAAACATCAGAGTATAGACTTTCTGGTTACTGTGATGCAGACTACGCAGGAGATAGAATAGAACAAAAAAGTACTTCTGGAAATTGCCAGCTTCTGGGAAACAATCTAATCTCCTGGGCTAGCAAAAGACAGTCAACTATCGCTCTATCAACTGCAGAAGCAGAATACATCTCAGCATCACTGTGCACAACTCAGATGCTCTGGATGAAGCATCAGCTAGAAGATCTTCAGATATTTGAGAGTAACATTCCTATCTTTTGTGATAATACTGCTGCTATTTGTTTAAGTAAGAATCCTATTCTACATTCCAGAGCCAAACACATAGAAATAAAACATCATTTTATCAGAGACTATGTTCAGAAAGGGATAGTAACATTAAAGTTCATTGATACAGAACATCAATGGGCAGATATCTTTACTAAGCCTCTAGCTGAAGATAGATTTCTTTTTATATTAGAAAATCTGAACATTAAAAATTGCCCTGAGTAAAATTTGGCTCTGAACATGTAAAATGAGACTCTGATAAAAACAAATACACTTCTGCCTCTGACTCTGATACTTCTACAAGTTAAGAAGATATCTGAGTTAGAAATTTTCAGAAACCAATCCTTTGGTATTCCTGAAGATCAGATACATCAACACGTGGAGCATTAAACGTCTAACCCTAGAACTTCTAGACAGCTGTCAATAGAAATCAAAGGTCAGAACGTTTGAAATCTCCTAGAGCAGTGTGCGTACTGTTGGGATTAGACATTCATTTATTAGCTGTAATCATTTTTCCCCCCAAGCGTGCTATTTTGAGTGTTGTGTCTAACGCTTTCTGAGGTGTCGTTTTGCATGTGTTTTACTTAGAGTATATAAACACTTTCTCTCACATTTCACACTTATCACTTTCACTCACTCTAAAAACCCTAAACCCTTCTCTGCAAGTTCTCTGCAAGTTCTTCACCTTCTTCATCAATCTTCTTCATGGATGCTCAACAGCAAGAAGTTTTTAACTTCTCCCAACAGATGGAATCCAGTTCTAATCCCCAAACCTCAAACACTCAAACTCCTACTGTTACCGGCGTCACCATAACCCCTGTTTATCAAGAACCCCACATTCTTGACCGAGAACGCCACATAAACCTTTCAACTCCCTTTGAAGGTTTGGATGTTTTGTGTGAATCTTTGGTTGATTTTGACAACCTAAGAAGAAATGGCGTTGATCTAACTGGAGAACTACGTCAACAAGGGTGGGAGAACTATTTTCAAAGGTTGTATGGTCCAATCTACCCTTTTTTGGTCAAAGAGTTCTGGAGACATGCTGATGCAGATGACCAATTCATTGTCTCATTTGTTCTGGGAGTGAAGATAGTTATCACAGAAGCATCTATTGCTTCCCTGTTGAATATGGAGCAAAGTGGAGGAAAAAGGATTTACAACATCCCTCCTAGGTCTAAACGCATCACTGAAGTTATCAACCCAACAATTTTCAAACCAAATGTTGAAGGAAACCCCTCTAAGAACAAAGAGCTACACCAGAACCTCCGAGTGTGGCTAAAAATCATTCTGGGTACTATTCACCATCGCCCAGCCTCCAACTCCTCTGATTACATAAATGCTGATCAAAAATGCATTTTATACTGTATTCAGAAGGGTATCCAGATCAACCTCCCTGTTCTCCTTTTCAGATATCTGAGGGATTCTGTCAAAGAAACTAGAAACAATATGAAGCCAAGGTCTTACATCCCTCTGGGGAGATTGCTTTCTGATGTCTTCATTGAGCATGGATTGGTTGACCAACTGGAAAAGACCAGATGTATGGATGATCTGGCAATTGATGTGGGAAAGCCTCTGAACGCCAGAAACCTCAAGAGTATGGGGATAATCAAGAAAATACAAGTCAAGCCAACTCTGGATGTATCCTGGAATATTTTGAAAGATCAGAGGAAGATGCCTCATGGCCTTGCCAGATTCTTCAAGAACGAGCCAAGAGATGCTGTTGCCATCTATCTTCAGCGTCTACTGGATGATGGTGTGGATATATCTGACTTCAGCCTCGATGACTGTCTGGACTCTGAAGAAGATCTAGTCAGATACAAGAGAGGTGTCTCTGAGAAACAGATAGCTGCTGAGGCAAGGAAAGCAAAGAAGGCCAGACTTGAAGGAGCTTCTGGAAGCGGATCTTCAGCTCCTCTGCAAATCTCAACTGGTAAGTCTGTTCCTCCTGTTACTTCTGTACCTATGATGGCTTCTTCTCATCCTCTCACAACACTTCCCCTATATACTACCTCTGAAATCCCACCCTCAATCATCAGAACCTCCCAACCTACACCAGTTCTAAACATAGCCAGAACTTTCATTCCTCCCTCTATACCTGCACAAACTCACCTAAGCACTTCTTCTTCTTCTTCATCCTCTGAACCTGAATCACCTCCTCATGTTTCCCTCTCTTCTGACCCTGATTTTTCTGATCCTGAATCCCCAACCATAGCCACTCTCTATGCCAACAGATTTGCCTCTCAACAACAAACTCTAACACAATCTGAAGTAACCTCACCACTCCAAACTTCACTTCCACCACAACAAACAACAACTCTCCCCTCTGAAACTCAACCATCTGATCCCTTCACCTCTAATATCACTCCACCAATTATTCCCGCTGTACCTGGACCAGACTCTGACCCATTAGACCTAAATCCACTTTATGCTTCATCCCCCAGTCTTCAACCAGAAGCAGATTCTGAACTTCAACTAGAAGCAGAATCTGAACCTCAAACTCTAAATCTTAGCCCTCCAAACTCTCCACCTCATTCACCTGAACCTGAACCTGAACTTACCATACCTACCCTTGAGGAAGCCATCAGGCAGGTAGCAGAAGCTTCAATCCAGAAGATCAAGTCTCTGGCTAACAACTCTGAAGTCAGTGATGATCCTAAATCTGTTAGGACACACTGGAACAGAGTCATTGGTTGGATGACCTCTGAGTCTTATAGGCTGAAGAGTGTCTCTGAACAAGTCAGAAATGGCTACATCAGAGATGCTGAGGAAAGACTCCAGGAGAGATTAGCTAGAGAGGCTGAAGCCAGAAGGCTTGAGGAAGAAAGGTTGGCTAAGGAAGCTGAAGAAGAAGCAAAGAGACTAGAGGAAGAAAGACTAGCAAAAGAAGCAGAAATCCTAAGGCAACAAGAAGCTGAAGCTAAGGCTCTGGCAGATGCAGAAGCTCAAGCTGCTGCAGAAGCTGAAGCCCAGCAGGCTCTGACTCAGGGGGAGTCTTCAACTGCTGTTCCCATGATTCTTCAGACTCTGAAGGACCTTAAGGAAGATCAGAATATCCTCCGAGACAGAATGGACAAGCAAGATACGGTCAATGAAAACATCCAGAAGATGCTTGCCATGATCTTGCAGAAATTGCCTCAGAACCCTTAGGCACTTAGGATTTTATGTTTTGCTTGCCTTTTTGAATCTGATGTTTTGGATCTAATGTTTTGCTCTTGATCTTTTTGAATCTGATGTTTTATGTTTCTCTTTTAATGAAGTGTTTTTCTCTTTAATTCAATTTTTATTACTATGTCTTTTTGATTCTGACAAAAAGGGGGAGAAATCATTAAATAGCTCTGATGAAAATTGTCTAAAAACCTTAAGCACTCTGCAACAATTGTAGAAATAGCTCTGATAAAAATAGCTCTAACATTAAATTTAAGAAATTGCAGAAAGTTTTCAGAAATCTCATTACTTGGAAAGCTCTGGTAAGAACTTCTGAACTCCCTAGCACTAACTCAGGGGGAGCTTCTGTCTATCTGATCTTATTTCATTCATGTTTCATCTGCTATTTTAAGTTGTTTTGTCATCATCAAAAAGGGGGAGATTGTAAGAACAAAAATTGTTCTACAACAGATTCCTTGATTTTGATGATAACAAAGGATGAAACCAAAAATGGCACCCTAACGAAAAGTTTCTAAGTGTGCAGGGTTCTAAAGAAAGAAGTAATAAATCTGATGATGTCATCAGATGCACAACAAGATCAGATACAAATTCTCAAGTATCAGAAGCATCTGAAGTGGAATCTCGTTCAAGAAACTCTGACTCTGGACAAAACTGCAAAGTATCAGAAGCATCTGAACATGAAGTAAAGTCTAGAAGCTCTGATTCTGGAGAAACGTTATCTGTATATCTGAAAGTTATCAGCGCCATCTGAACTCTCAAGAGATCAACATCAGAAGCAAAATTCCAAGATTCTCCAGAAACACAAATACTCTGATTATGGATTTGCTAATCATGAAGAAGTAACGTTCAAGTCAAGTAAAGATTTTCAAATAGATTTCCTAAACAGAGAAAGAGACGTTAATCTCCACTTCCAAGAGAGAAGATACTACTTGTGGTAAGTAGTCACTTCAAAGATGAAAAGTTAAACTGCAGAATCTATTTAAGTGATGGAGTAAACTCAGTTTAATATCCACCAGATTCAACTCTACTCCAACTCATATATAAATAGAGATGCAATCAACATTCAGTAACAAGAAATTAACTAGCCAAAACTATACTGAATTATTTCACGCTCAAGAAAATCATCTTTGCTCTCAAAGAATTTCACTAAGCTTTTGCTTATTAAGTGAAAAATTTGTTCTTAAGTTTGTAATACTTGCTTTCTTAGAAGCACTCTAGATTACATATCTTGTATCTTTTATTTGTTTGATTTCCTCAAGTGACTCTGTGTAGTCTGTAGACTTGAGAAGACTAAGAGATTTTCTTCTCTCTTAGGTGTTGTTTGTAATCTTTCAAGATTAGTGAATTAAGTCCTTGTTGAAGGCGAAATCACCTTGGCCGGGTGGACTGGAGTAGCTTTGTGTTATAAGCGAACCAGTATAAAATCATTGTGTGATTTTCATTTTGGAAAAGTGCTTATTTTTCAAACAATTCAAACCCCCCCTTTCTTGTTTTTCTCACCTTCATCGATCAATGATGGCTATTGCATCCTCTGCACTCTTAGACATTAAGGAACCACCTGTTGTTGCGTTTAACAAAAGTTTGGGTTATGGCTGAAGTTCATTTCGGAAAATGTAAAGTTGTGTAATATCATTGAAACCATTAGTAGAAAACTTTCTCAACATAGACTTGTAATGCTCCCATGCTTCACAAAGCCTTTCTATGGAACCTTGATCAAATACGGTAATCATAGTCTTTGCATTCATGAACTTGTTATGCGGAAAGAACCGATTAAGAAACTTTTCTTCAAGAATATTCCAGTTGGTCATGATTTTCATTGGTTGGTCTAGATATCAATCCTTATCTTTAGCAATCAAAGCATAAGGAAATAGTCTTATAAATACGACTTCCTCTTCGGCTTTAAAAGCTCTAAGCATACTGACTAATTCATATAATTTGGTGAGATAAGTGTACGGATCTTCATGGTCAATACCAGTAAAAGGATTGACATAAATAAACTGAAGCAATCTTGTCTTCATTTCTGCTTTCCTGGCATTGGTAGGAGTTCTGGCCATGTGAGCCAATTGCCTCGGGCTGTTGTGATATGGCATAATTCCAACTTCGGGTTGGTTGTTGTTGATAACATGTTTGGTGTTGTCTTAAATCTCAGCCAGGACTTTCTCTTGTTGTGGAGAAGAAGAAATTAATCTAGAAGTTTATTCTTGTTGCTTTCTTTGCTTTGTTAGTTATTTGCGTCTTCTGGTTTTGTTGTTGTTCCGTCGGATTGTTCTTTCGAACTCATGATCAAAAAGTAGTTGACCTTTCGGTGTTTTACCTCGCATAGACAGAACTTACAAGCTAGCCAACATAATTAAGTCGAATGATAGGTAAAACTATATATCTACAATATCAACGGTTGCAAAATTTCTTAAACAAATATAAATTATCACAATGCTTGTAATATCTAAATGTCAATCCCCAACAATGGCGCCATATTTATGGTTGTAGTATTCAACATCAAAAATAAGTATTTGTTTATCGTATCCATAAGGACTGATGCGATATTAATTTCATTCAATAGTTAATATAGTTTAAGTGAGGAAATGTCGAGTTGTTTACTTGTGAAGGTATGCAATGTAAAAACGATAATTGTTGAATAAAAGTTTGAAGATATGATAACTTTCTTGGATTCGGTTTCATCCATCGAATGTGTATGCATTTTTCCAATCACTAATACATAACATAGTTATCAATCACTACCTATGCGTATCAATCATGGTAACGTTTATGTCAAAACTCCTGTTGAGATTTCTACTGGATTGTTTAATCAACGATGTCTCAATCTATTAAAAAGTCTAGTAGCATTAAGATCTGATACTCGATGTGATATCTTAACCCTAAATATATGTCTAGCATTTAGAGTTTAACAAATTGTTATCATAGATCAAGATCGAACCGTATTTCTCAATAGCAATTTCAATATATGAAGCTTAACGATAAAATAAGTATAACAACGATAAGTGATAGATAACAAGATTATATATTATTGTAATCAAGAAACATACATACAGTATCGGTGGATTACATCCAATCCCAACAAGAAAGAGGATTTAGCTAGTCATTTTCATGGTAGCTTTGATTACTAATGAGAAGAAACAAATAAGGATGAGCATCAATGGTTATTTCCCGACGATTAATGCATATCCAGCTCGTACTCTGACTTGTTTCACCTGAGTCTCGCTTGTGCTTCGCTGGGAAAGATGGCTCGCTTAAGGCTCGCCTGGAGAGAAGGAGGATTTCTTCTTCTGTTTCTCAATGTCTGAGCTTCGTTGTGGGCTTGTTGAGCGAGCTCTCGTCTGATTAAGTGTGGAATTCCTGCACAATAACAAATAAATCAAAAAGCACAACACTTATCTATTTCAAACTTAATCCTATTCACAATTTGGGGAATTTAATGGTAGAAAACAGTAAATAGAGTCAATAAGTGCCAAAATTTAATGTGGTTAAATACCATATTTTGGCCTTTATCATGCAATCATGCAATCACTTGCATCACACATATGCTTGAAGGGAAGTTCCCAATTAGAAGAAAAGAATATGGGGGCAGTGACCAACTTTCCTTTAATAATAGAAAAATAATTGAAGGATTTATCATAAAAAATAAAGTCAATCACTTTTACAAGAAGATTGAACAAAGTTTTTGCGATCACATATGTGTCCTAAAAAACTACGCACTCCCTTCACATTATCAGGAGCTGGTAATTTTCAATCACTTATATTTTTGCTTGATCATCCTCAATACATTTAGAAGAGATTTTGTTCCCCAAAACAATATCTTCAGTCACCATGAAGTGACATTTTCCCCCAATTTAAAACAATATTGGTTTGGATACATCTCTTAACAATGACATTGAGGTTATCAAGGAAAATGTCAAAAGTATTATGAAAAAAACAAAAAAAAATCATCCATAAATACCTCAATTGAACTCTCAATCATATCACTAAATATAGAAAGCATGCACATTTTGAAAGTAGCTAGAGAATTGCATGAATCTAAAGGCATCTTCAGATATACAAAAACTCCTAATGGACATGTAAACCATTTTTTCATGATCAACGAGGTCAACAATAATTTAGTTATACCCTGAATAGTCATCCTGAAAATGGTGTTATGCTTTCACTGCTAGTCTTTCGAACATATGATCCATGAAAAGTAGAGGAAATTGATCCTTCCTTGTTGCTTGGTTTAGCCTCCGCTAGTCAATGCACATTCCCTACCCAATAACTATCAATTCATAATGAACTCGTTATTCTAGTTTCTAATGACAGTCATACCTCCCTTATTTGGGACTACATGGACCTGACTAACCTAAGAGCTATAAGATATAGGATAAATCATACCTATTCTAGTAACTTAAGCACCTCTTTTTTAATAACCTCTTTCACTGATGTATTAAGTCTTATTTGAGGTTGAAACATTGGTTTGATTTCTTCTTGCAGTTTGATTTTATGCATATAATAAGCTAGACTTATCCCTTTCAAATCAGTAACATTTTTCCCAAGGGCTTATCTATTTTCTCTCAATACTCGCATAAGTTTTTTTTATTCCACTTCAAACAAGGCTTTACCAATTATATTTGGTTTTGAGGGGAGTTCTTATAGTTCAGAGAAATTAATCTTTTTGGTTTCATCTTGACTCAAACCTTTTTTCACAGATCCCCTCAATTCTTCAATTTTTTAATCTTGAGCTTATTGAATCTTTTCAATGGAATTTACAATAACCTTTTCTAATGGTGACTAAGATGACTTTCCTTGAGACATTTCCTTAATTGTATCTTCAACTATATGAACCCTATAGCATTGAGAATTTTTACTTTGATGCTTTATATCTTCAACCTCATTAAACACCACTTTCTCATTATTGAAGCGCAAAATATGTTCCACCATCTCAACATCAATCAAAGTTCTACTTGTATCCATAAATGGTCATCCAAGTAATATCGGTGTCTTTACATCTTCTATTATATCTAAGATCACAAATTATGCAAGAACAGTAAATCATCAACTTAGACAAACAAATCTCCTAGAAATCAATAACGGTACATGATAGATCTATATGCTAAAGTCATGGTAATCTAAGTAGGCTTTGGTTCCCCAAAGTTAAGCTTCATTACGAATAGAGGCACAAGATTGGTATTTGCCCCTAAATCACAAAGTGCATTCCCAATATTTAATTTTCTAATTCTACAAGGAATAGTGAACTTCCCTGAATCTTTGAGTTTGGATGGAAGATTCTGTTAAATGATGCACTAAGCTCCCCAGTCAAATCTATGTTATCATCATATTTAGTCTTATGCTTTCCGTCGAGTAGGTATTGCATAAATTTTGCGTACATTGACATTTTTTCTAAAATTTCACAAAATTTCTTGGAGCTTTCTAAACATTTCAAAGAATTTTTTGAACAACCTAACTTCCATCTCATTCTTGGGTTTCTTATTCAAAATTGGGTAAGGAGGATTAACATAGTATGGTAGTTTAGGATTAGGTTCATTTAGGATTTTATTTCTTAGTTTTCCTTAAGAGTGAGTTACTATCAATGAGTTTTTCATGTGTATCCCTCTATTTTTTTCACTCACATTATTGTTTTTTCTCCCTCTATTTTTTTCTCCTTTTTAACCTCTCCCTCAATGGCTACATCACTTTCTTTTTCTATTCCTTCCTTCTTGGGTTGTTTCGTTTAAGGAACTTAAGCAGCTACTTGAATTGGACTCAAACTTGAGTTATTTCTCCATTGGAAGTTAGGATGATCCTTCCAACCTAGACTGTAAGTGTTAGAACAAGTGTTATCTCTGGAATAGAAATTTGCATATTGTGATTCTTCAGTGAATCCTTTTGGTACAAACTTGATATTAGCATGTCCATGCCCATAAAAATCACACCACAATGATTTTACTTGACTCACATTTGAAGGAATAGTAACGGCTCCCACTAACTATTTGGTAAAAACCTCCAATTGAGCTAACAAGGATGTGTGAGAATCCAATTCTAGTACATAGTTTTTCTTTTCTTCAGTCTTTACTCCTTTTTAACTTTGAGAGTAATATTCATTATGAAACATTTTATCAATCAACTCTTTCAATTTGTGTTCATTTTTTGTTCTAATTGTACCTCCAACATAGGCATCTAGAAGAATTATTGCTTAGGATTTTAGACATCTTGTGAAATATTGCATATGCTCCATGTTATGATTTGAGAAACTTATGAGTAAAATCTTGAATTTTTCCCATGCTTCATAAAGTGATTCTAAATCGCCTTGTGAGAAATTTTCAATTTCGGCCCTTCTTTCAACAAATGGCGCATTGGAGAAAAATCTCTCGAGAAACTTGTCTTCTAACTCTGTCCATGTCTTGGTTGTACCACTCGGTAGACGCGACAACCAATATTTTTCTCTTCTACTTAATGAAAACATGAAAAGTCTCAGCTTGATTTGAATTTCAATTACTCCATCTTACTTTCACATAGAACATGTCTCATTGAAGTGTATCAAATTCTCCGACGGGTCTCAAATTGTGCATCCGTTGAACTGGTTGTCTCTCAAAACTGGAAGAACAATACTCTTAAGGTTAAAAGCAACAAGGTTCGCCAGTTGGAACCCTAGAGATATCTGTCCATAATTTGTTCTTCTGCAATTGTCACCCATGGTCCTTCTCAGTTGTGGACTAGCCATAACTTTTTCCTCTTGCTCTCTTTTATGATCTGAAAAAATTGGAGAATGCTCCTCTTCTACTCCCACAACAGATGAGTGTGTTTATTTTCTTTTAGATTAATCTCACGGGTATACGACGAACTAACACAATTGTTATACCCAATTCTTTGGTGTATGACTCACTAAATTATATGACAACTCCCTAATTCTTTAGGCCAATTCAAAGTTAAAATAGGATACCTAAGCATGTTAATTCATAAGTCACAACTTCTAATCGTTATCCATAAATCAATTACTAAGTTAAACAATTACTCTATATCATACTTATAGAGTCAGTGTCAGTAATTCCTACAAACCCATGTTCAATTTATGCGCTCGTTAACACATACAAATCATTGCACAAAAGAGTAACTGAATAAACACTACAATACTAATTTTAGAAAATAATAATACATAACAGATTATATGTCCCAGCAAATAAAAATTAGGATCATCTCCTAAGACCTAATAAAAAGGAAAATTAGCTACTCATTAGAAAAACAATTCATACAATAGACTTATAGAAGTAATACATGATATTTCAGTAAGAATTTGGTCTTTGAATGGTTAAAACCTTTGTTTTGGAGCTTCAATCCCTTCCTTCACGGTCAAATTACTTCATAATTCATACCAAATATTCCAACCCTTCCGAAATTATGCTCCTCAATTGACATATGTTGGACCAGATGTGTGGACAACTTGTCTAACTTGTTAAATCGGGTTTAATACAATATGACAACAACACAAGATCAAAGTGAAAACAATAAAGAACACACGAGAATTGGTAACTCAGTTCAGTGCAAACAAAACCTACGTCTAGAGGGAACTCTATCCAACAAAGAAAGTTCAATCTTTAATAGAATTAGTATAAAGTGTCTTAGATGAAAAATCTCATTGCTTAATGAACCTTATCTTAATTCTACCCTTAGTGTATTTCTATTTAGGTGTCCCCTCAAATATGAGAACCCCATAATATCAATTTCTCTCTTTCACTAATCCTATATGATCAACAACAATAAACACAATGATGAATATTGAATTACAATCCAACTAAACAAACCAACTACAATGCCTTATGATATGAATGAATCAATAACATAATGTACAATTAACACAAACAAAAGACTTGTTATAAAAAAATATTACCACTCAAGCTCATCATTCAAAGCCATGGAAAGAGTCTTTCTATATAGCAATCCATAGTTGGCATTTTCTCCTTGGAGATAGGTAGTGATCTCTTCCAAATAAGATGGAGATTCAGTTTGGATTTGTTTCTCCAAATCAGCTCCATAAAATATTTGATTTAATTTGAATTCAAATTTAAATCTCCTTGATTTAAATTTAATTTAATTAAATAATTAAACAAATCAGATTGCTAAAAGATAGCAACAACCCTTGTTGCACAAGTAACAGAAAAATGCGTTATAGACAATTGGAAAACCTGCGCATACAACAATAGCCTTGTCATGTAGACAATGGCTACATGTTAGGACATCACCCCACACATGTTTAATTTCTTTACAAAATTAGTTGGGGCCAGGTGTGCCACGCCAGCTACAATATCATGTTCAACATTTGTCCATACCATGTTGTTTTGTATAATGTAGCCAACCTAAAAAGGAATAACAATCTCACCTTTTGGAAAATTATGGAAAAACAACATTCTTCAGAAACATAAAATATGTGCATCATAAGTTGAGCATTAAGAACATCGCACTTAGAGAGCAAATAATAGAAGCAGCAGAAACATCGACAACTAACACATATCAGAGCAAACACACAATAGCCGTTGAAGTCAGAAGATACGTGGTTGCTACATATCCATCAGTCAGACACATAATGATGCTTGCTTAAATAGTTAACACATACAATCATCTAATAATATCATTTAGGTATGCTTGCACACACAGTTAGTAGTCAATACTCAAGATTCAAAAATTACTACTAACGTACAAAGAAATTAGCACACAGAGTTGAGGGCCGTATGCTTCAGCATTTGTGCACACAGATTCAAAAACACACAGTTAGTACCAGTCACACCAGTCAGTACTAAGCACAACAAATTCAGTTAGCAAATATCAACACTCATACACCAACTCACAAAATCAGTAGTCACACCACACCATTACTCCCCCTTTTTCCATAATTTGGAATATCAACATAGTCAGTTAGAGCCCATGTCAATTTCTCAACACATGTGTCAGTATGTTAGTCCATACACACATCAAGAGTAGACATATAACAACCAATATAACACATGTTGAACAAGATGTTGAAGCATTAAAATAGTTGTTGGCAACAAATCCTTTACAAATTCATCAGGTAATTAAGCCATTACATATCGAGAACAAGGAAACAAAACATGCCCATATACAAGGGCCAAATAAAACACAAAACAACAAATTGAGATGCAGACAAAAACTTCAAACTTTAGGGTCCAGATCATAATAATTGACTTCAAAATACCAACCCATACCAACTCAGAAGCCTTCAAGTTTCATCTTGAACTGAGTCTAGAAAGGTAACCCAATCTTCATCATAATTTGAGTCACTCTCTTGCACATGTTTCTTTTTCACAGTGTTCATATTTGTCAGAAGAAGTGGAACCAACTCCCTTGGTTTTATTTTTCTTAGCCTAAAAAAATCTATAAACAACCTTATTGATATTAATTCCCTTAATGGAGGAATGCATCTTTGGATTCTTATAATTTTGACTCATATTGAAAAAAATAGGCACTTTAGTGATAAGAGAAATACTAGTTTTCTGAGAGCAAGATAAAGAAAAGTGTAGGTTGTTGTTGCTTATAACAAAGAACCAGATAAATACAAAGTTCCAAAAAGAATTAATCAGTCTTAATTAACGTGCATCATAGAGCATATGAGAGAGATAGTTGCTTGGTCTCCATGCACGCCTCCATATCTTTGACTGCTATAGGTTGTCATATATGCAAACACCAAGAGCACCCCTTAACTTTTCAATATGAACGACATCTAGGGTGTTAGTGAAAATGTTAGCCAACATTTTGTCAGTTGTTACATACTCATGATTAACAACTTAATCATCCACAATATCTCTGATAAAATGATGACGAATGTCAATGTGCTTGGTTCTAATGTGTTGAACATGATTCTTTGAAACATTTATAGCACTCATGTTGGCACAGAACAATGTCATGACATCTTGTTCAACATTGTACTTCTTGAGCATCTGTTTTATCCATAGAAATTGAGTACAACTGCTCCCTGCAACAATTTATGCAACTTCAATAGTGGATAATGAGACACAATTATGCTTCTTCTTGAACCAAGAGATCAAATTGTTTCTGACGGAGAAACATCCACTTGGTGTACTCTTTATATCCTCAACACTCCTATCATAATCTGCATCACAATACCCTACTAGTATTGCATTTGTATCATGTGAGTATAGAATACCATATTCATAAGTCTCATTGATGTACTTCAAGATCATATTTACTTGAGTGAGATGATTGGCTTTGGGTTTATCTTGATATCTAGCTCATACACCTACAACAAATGTAATTTCAGTTCTGCTAGTTGTCATGTATATAAAACTTCCAATCATACCTCTGTAGAAACTTTGATATACATCAACTCCACTTTCATTCTTTGACAACTTCAAATACTAGAGTTCTCTTATGGATTGCATTGTCAAGATTAACCTTCTTCATTATGATATTTTCAAACTTGATTTGAGATACAAAATATTGTCTTCCATTTGATTTACTTGAAGACCAAGAAAATAAGTGAGTTCTCCTACAAGACTCATCTCACAATCAATCTGCATTTGTTGAACAAAATGCTCCACCATCTTGTCTGACATCCCACCAAATACTATGTTGTCAACATAGATATGAGCTACCATGAGCTTCCCTCCATCATTCTTCACAAGTGGAGTTTTCTCTATTCCTCCTCTATTATATCCATCATTGATCATAAAATCAGTTAACCTCTCATACCAAGCTCTTATAGCTTATTTCAATCCATAGAGAGCTTTCTTCAATTTGTACACACGATTTGGAAAACTGGGATAAAAGAACCTATTGGCTTCTCTACATAAAATTCTTCAATAAGATAACCACTAAAAAATACACTTTTAACATCCATTTGATACAACATGAATTTCATCAGGCGTTAAATTCCTAGTAATAATCTAATGGACTCAAGTCTAGCATTCGGAGAAAATGACTCATCGAAATTAACTCCTTCTATTTGGGTGTACCCTTGAGAAACTATCCTTGCACTGTTCCTTGTTACATTGCCATATTCATTAGATTTATTCTTGAATAACAACTTAGTACCAGTGACATTGACATCTTCGATTCTTGAAACTAAATCCATATTATTCCTTATGAAGTGACACAATTCCTCTTGCATAACATTTATCGAGAATTCATTTGTCAATGATTCTTTGACATTCTTAGGTTCAATCTTAAATATGAAGCATGAGTTAGAAAGAATATCTCTGGATCTGGTGAAGACTCATTCATTCATTTTTACGATGACATTTTCAACAGGAAGGTCCTTTTGAATTCTTATAGATGACCCCTTGTTGGTTTAAGGATTTTCATAATTTATGTTTTCAGTACAAATGTTTGACTCCTTAGGTTGTACATTTGTTTGGATATCTATCTATTGGGAGGAAACAACATATTCCTCCTGAACAACATCATTTTCTTCAGGGTTACCATCAATGATAATATTAATGGATTCCATCATTATCTTGGTACGAATGTTGTAAACCCTGTAGGCTCTGCTTTTGATAGAGTAACCTAGGAATATCCCTTCATTATTATTTGGATCCATATTTCTTCTTTTCTCACAATATTCTAAGATGTAACACTTGCTACCAAAGACATGGAAGTATTTAACATTAGGTTTCCTTCCTTTTCCTTCCTTTTCAAAGCTCACACAAAAAGGGTTCATAGCTTCATCCCAAAAATGACAAGGAAGATTCTTCGCATGCAGTATGACTCAAGCAGCTTCTTGTAGACTTCTATTCTTGCATTCTAAAACTCCATTTTACTGAGGTGTGATAAGAGTAGAAAATTGGTGATTGATCCCTTCAGCCGAGAAAAATTTATAGAGCTTGTAGTTCTCAAATTCCTTTCCATGGTCACTTCTTATCTTTACAATCTCACATCCCTTTTCTTTTTGAATACATAGACATAGCTCTTTGAATACATCAAAGGTGTTGTATTTTTCTTTAATGAAGGTAATCCATGTGTACCTTGAAAAATCACCTACACGCACAAATACATATGTCTTTACACCAAGATTTTCCACTTGCATAGGCCCTATGAGGTTAACATGAAGTAACTCAAGAAATTTTGAGGTGGTCATATGTTGGAACTTATTGTGGGACATCTTGGCCTATTTAGCTATCGGGCAATCTCCATAGATTTAACCTTCTTTAATTTTCAGCTTTGGTAAACCCTTGACGGCTTCTTCAAATATTATCTTCTTCATGCTTTTGACATTGATATGACCAAGTTTATGGTGCCATAAATTGGTTTCATCAACCTTGGACATCAAACAAGATGAGGGTTGAGATATCCACATATAACAATTGTCCTTGGACCTAGAACCCCTCATTAGCACTTCTTTCTCTTTGCTAGTGACAATACATTCATAATTGTTGAATTTCACATTAAGCACTTGATCACATAGTTGACTGATGTTGATCAAGTTTGCAGTCACACATTCTACCAACAACACATCCACAAGTTTGGGTAGATCTGGACTGACCAATTTGCATATGTCGTTGATTCTTCCGTTAGCTCCATCACCAAAAGTGACATAGCTATTTGAGTAGGGTTTCAACTCTTTAAGATATTTACTTTCTCCAGTCATATGCCTTGATCCACTATCAAAATACCAACCTTCAATTGAGGAAACTCTGATGGATGTATGAGCTGTAAGACAAGTCACAATTTCCTGGGGTTTCCGCTCCTTCTTTGCTAGAGTTTTCTTCCCTTTCTTTCCTTTGGACCTTGGTTGAATATAAGACTAAGGATATACATACAAATTATAGAAAAATGGTCTAATAAGGCCATATTTTACATAATGGTGACGCGTCCAAGATGATTTCTTGTTGCCTTTGTTGTGAGGGGACACATGTTGAGCTGGATGCTGGGACATGTGGTCCTTCATCAAAAACTCGTTTTTCTTTTCATGAGCTTCAACCTTCTTAGTTGGAATTTTGACCCTTTTGTTCAAGAAGGTATAATCAAGCCCTATAACCTTATTCTCTCCAATTTCCATGATTTTATCTAACATATTAGAACCACTATTCAATATACACAAAGATTTTGTCATATGTCAAGGCTTGGTTTTTAACACAGTAACTTCCTCTTCAAGACCTGACATGGTTTAGACAAACTTCTAATTTTCCGTATGAAGTGCACCTATGATTTTCTTCTGTTTCTCAACAGTTATGCATGCCTCCTCCCACTTGGTGTACAGAAGCCTATATGTTTCAACTGGTTCTTCATTAGTCATGTCTTCATCACTAGACTTACCTTCAGGCACATGTTTTCTAGTGAAAGCAATTACTCTATTGGTTGTTTCTCCTTCACTTTCATCATTTGAATCATACCAAGTGATAGCTAATCACTTTTTCTATTGCTTTATAAAAGTAGGACATTCACCTTTGATGTGACCAAAGTCTTCACCTTCATAACATTGTGCTCCTTTGTCTCGATTAGGTTTGCCTTCACCTCTGGTCTTGTTATGAGGAATGATGTATAACACCTTGTATTCAACATTTTTCCTCCATCTTCTTTCCATAATTCACAATGCTTTGTTGAAATTTCTTCCAATAAGAGTTATTGTATCTGCCATACTTTCTTCAGTATTCTTCTCATCTTGGTCTTCACATTCTTGAGAGTTGGATACAAAGGCTACACCTTTGTTCATCTTTTATTTATCTTCAATTTATAGCGACTTCAAAGGTTTGAAGAGATTCAATGAGTTCATCAACCTTCAAGGTGCTTAAATCTTGAGCTTCTTCAATGGCAGTTACACTACTACAAAATAAACCTTTCGTAACACCCAGTTTACACTGGTCTTCCTGTTAACTATGGTAATAATTTTTTTGGGGCACTTTTCTTTTTTTGGTATTTACTAAAAGACATTTCACAATGGTCATAGGTATCAACCGTGGTGAAAAGTGGCACCTGGTCACGAGTTTGAATCCTAACCTATAATTTTATTTTTAAGTCACTTTTCACCACGGTTGGAACTTCCAACCGTGGTGAAAACTTGTGCTTGATCATGAGTTCAAATCCTAGCACCTATAATTTTATTTATATTTATTTTTAAGCAACTTTTTAAAAGACATACAACAATAGTTGTTTAAAGTAACAATTGTGATAGGTTGAGACATACAACAACAATTGTTTAAAGTAACCATTATGATATGTTGGAACCTACGATTTTGCTTTTATTTATTTTTAAGCCACTTTTTACCACAGTTGGAACTTCCAACCATGGTGAAATATCAGTCAAGGTCATGGGGAAATATAAGCGTGTTTATTGAGTTTCTTCATTGTTCTTAAACAAATATTTGTCATCCATTTAGTGAGTGTCAACGCTCAAGACACTACCATTAGTGATTCGCGTGAAACCTAAAATTTACATGAACTTCCAACTTAGACGAACTTCATTTCCTACCTCCAAACATCATTTTTCATTTATGACATTATATTTCTCCACTAAACCAAGCTCGAAAACATCATTTCTTCCAAAAAAAACTTGAAAACATCATTTCTTTAACTAACAAATTTGAGAACTCCATCACCTATTCTTCAACTTGAATGAGACAAGGAAAACATGAATTCAAGTTAGCAATGTTAGTTTTTTTTGTTCTTTTTTTTCTTCTTGTTGTTCTTTTTATTATTGTTCTTTTTTGTTATTGTTCTTATTGTTGTTCTTATTGTTGCTCTTGTTGTTGTTGTTCTTCTTGTTCTTCTTGTTTTTGTTGTTGTTCTTGTTGTAGTTCTTATTGTTCTTGTTTTTCTTGTTTTTATTCTTTTTGTTGTTATTATTATTATTGTTCTAGCTTTGCATTTTTTATATTAAAAGACATACAACAATGGTTGTTTAAAGTAACTGTTGTGATAGGTTGAGACATACAACAATGGTTGTTTAAAGTAACTCTTGTGATAGGTTTCAAGTTACTTGACTTATAATCACGGGCAAATGACCGTGATGGAAAGTATCATAAATACAATCACACCTTACCTCACAAAGGTTGGTCGGACATGGTTGTCTCCATTTTCCAACCGTTATGAGAGGTGTTTTCCGTAGTAGTGTTACCTTCATGTCAAATTTATTAGGCAAGGATCTAAGGATTTTTCTGACCTGTTTCTCTTCTAAAATCTTCTCTCCCAAGGAAAGTTAATTATTGGCTATATCACGAAGACAAATGTTAAAATCAGATATTGACTCATCGTCCATTATTCTCAGATTTTCAAACTTAGTTGTGAAAAGTTGCAACCTTGACATACGCACTTTGGACGTGCCTTCATGAGCAGTCTTGAGAATCTACCAAGCCTCTTTAGCTGCAGTACATGTATTGATTAGTTTGAACATGTTCTTATGGATATCATTGAATATTGAATTCAAGGCTTTTTCATTAGCCATTGCTTCATCATCTTCATATTTGGACTAGTTAGCTTTATTCTTTAAGCTTGTTATACCATCTTGATAAGTAATCACATGATATTTCTAACCTTTAATCATAGCCTTCCAAGTTTTGTTGTCTATGGACTTTGGAAAGAAAACCATTTTAGCTTTCCAATAATCATAATTGGTGTCATCCAAAAGAGGTGGTCTATTGATAGACCCTTCATCTTTTGTGTGGTCCATATGAACATAAAATATCTCCCTGGAGCTCTCCCAAATACAACAGGGTGTCAGCTCTGATACTAATTGGAATTTTGTTCCTCAGGAGAAATATGTTGGACCAGGTGTCTAGGACAACTTGTCCACCTTTTTAAATCTGTTTTAACACAATATGATAGAAACACAAAATCAAAGTAAAAACAATAAAGGACACAAGAGAATCGGTAACCTAGTTTGGTGCAAATAAAACCTATGTTTGAAGGGTACTTTGCCAAAGAAAGCAAATTCACTCTTTAATAGAATTAATAGAAAGTGTCTTAGATGAGAAAACCCTTTGTTCAGTGGCCCTCTTCTTAATTCTACCCTCTGTTTATTTCCATATAGGTCTCCTTCTAAATATGAAAAACCCCTCTCACTTTCTTTTAATCACTAATCCCAAGTAATCAACATCAATAAACACAATGATGAATGTTGACTTACAACTCAAATAAACAAACTAACTACTATGCCTTATGATATGAAGGAAGCAATAACATGGTATGAAATTAACACACACAAAAGACTCTACCAATTTTTTTTATCTCTCAAGCTCTTCGTTCAAAGGCATGGAAAGATTCTCTATATATAGCAAGCCATAGTCGGACTTTTCTCCTTGGATATCGACAATAATATCGTTCCTATATGATGGAGATTCAGTTAGGATTTGCTTTTACAAATCATCTCTACAAAAGTTATCATTTGATTTGAATTCAAATTTAAATCTCCTTGATTTAAATTTAATTAAATTTAATAATTAAACAAATCAGATTGCTAAAAGATAACAACAACCCTTGTTGCACAAGTAACAGAAGAATGCCCTATAGACAATTGGAAAGCAAGCTCATACAAGAACAACCTTGCCCTATAGACTAGGGGCACATGTTGAGACATTTGTTCCCATATGTGTCATCTCTTTGCAAAATTAGTTGCGGCCAGATGTGCCACACCATCTAGAACAACATGTTCATCATATGTCCATACCATGTTATGTTGCAGAATGTAGTCAACCCAAAAAGGAACAACACCTTCCAAAAAAACTATAAAATGACCTTAAAATGTGTCTGAAAGATGACTAAATTATGCCATGAACTATCCTTGTCAAGCCACGATGTTATGGAAAATCAATGGATCAGGCCACAATCATTTTTGGTTGTGCCACGATGTGCTGTTAACTTGGCCTTTGTGGCACGAAAGTGGGTGCGATTTTTCTAGTAACGATTTCTCTTTTTCTTAATTCTTTCTTCATAAAAGTTAGGCTTTTTTGTTAGCTTAACAAGGAGTGGTCCCTTTAATGTTAGTTTGACAAGTATTCTCACTAGATTTTTCATGAGGATCATAATTGCAGAAATATGTTATAGCTATGTTTTTCATTTTGCATTCATGATGCTTTTTATAAAAGTATGAAGGAGGAGGATCATATTTACTTTCATTAATTTTTTGAATAAAACAAAAAAGAGCAATGTGGCCATTTCTATTACAATAATTTCATTTAAAGGTATTGTGTTTAGGGCTTTTGATGAGGATGTCCATCTTTGATTTCTTTGATGGAGATTCAATTTATTTATTACTTTAGTGAATTTGTCAAGTGTTTTTTGTAAATCACTGTTGTAACTTTTAAAAATATTATATTAATCATACTTGATAGATTCATCTAATACTTTGTGAGAAGGGGAAGAAAATTGAGCTAATAAATTGTGTCTTTATTATAAGATTTCTTGTTTCTTCCCATAGGTTTTTATTTTCAAATTCAAGAAATATATCATTTCTTTAGACATGGAGACAAGTTATCTTCACTTACTTGTTTCTTTGTTTAACTCCTTGCAAATACTAAACAAGTCATGATAGGAAAAATGGGAAGTTACCTGATTTTCTTTATGGTCTTCCATAAGACATATGTTGGATTCTTCATCATCTAAGGAGTACATGTCATTATCATCCTAAAGCAATGTAAGCTTTCTATTCTTACTTTTGGGGTTTCTTGGACTTCTTATGATTACAATCCTTTTTTTATTATGAGGGAAGTTTGTTATTAAGTTTCCTTTCTTTCCACATTGGAAGCATATCTAGGTGAATGATGATCTTCCTTCGTTCTTTTGTTTCTCCTATTGTTTTTTTTGTTCTTTATAAATCTTTTGAAGTTATGAATGATTAGTTTCATTTCTTCATTGCTTGAGTCATAATAATTTTCTTTAGTTTTTATAGCCAAGGTTTTCTTCTTATTTTCACCTTCATTGTCATCTACAAGTCTCTTAAGCTCCATATCATGTTCCTGCAATTTACCGAAGAGAGTAGTCAAGTCCATGGATGAAAAATCCCTAGATTCATAAATCATAGTAACTTTGGGTTACTAACTGTGATTTAATCATCTTAGGACTTTTACAACCAAGTCCTTGTTTTGAAAAACTTTTCCAAAGGTTATCATGTGATGAACGATGTGGATAAAATGTTTTTTAATATCATAAATATTTTCTTCAAGTTTAATTTTGAAGAGTTCATATTGACGATTCAATGTGTAGCGGTAAATTCACGATCAATAAGTTATGGATAAGCTAGAGATTAAATAACAAGAGTCACCACCGCGCTTTTATTGTTTCCAAGGGAAAAGGGAAAAGTATGAACAAAACCCAAAAAGTAAGAAGTTTTCAAATCAAAACTAATAAAATGTCAGAGATTACAGGTAAGGGGGTTGGTTATATAGAGCGAAGGTGTTAGCACCCAAAGTGTCCTAGATACTCCTAGGGAGCCCTTTTTGTGTGCATATGTATTTTGTATAAAGTGATGTTTACAAACAAATAGAATGGGGGGATGAGAAAAGAATTCATTAATTATTTTTTGTGTTTGGCAAGACCTTCGGTCTTGTGCCTACGTACCAACATAAGAATGATAGATCAAAACCTCGTAGTTCGTGATACAAATTTCAAAGTGGATGCATTACTTTTAACAAAAATTAATTTGAGAGGCACAAAGGCCCAAAAATGGTTTGAATTAGTTAGTTCTTTTTGGATTTTTTGAAAGTTTAAGTCCAGTATAGTTAAGTTTATTTATAAGTTTGATTTAAGAAAAAAAGTTTGAAAATGCAATGGCATAAGGCCAAAGTTTCTATCTATTTGCAAAAGTAGTTAAAGTTTAGAACAAAATAAGTTCAATCGGAGAAGGTTTTGAAAAAGGAGGGAGATATTTTGAAATTAAAGAAATGGGGAGAAGATGAAGAGACTAATCCTATGTACAAAATTAAAAGTTTAGAGTTGAAAAGATCTGACAAAATGGGTAGCAATCCAATAGACAAAAATGTCAATAGAAACCCAGAATTCCCTTGGACTTTTACAATCAAGCAACACACAAATGCACAATTATATTATCTTAAATAAAAAGTCATCAAATAAAGATTGCCACATCCAAGCTTATCCACTCCATGATCTTCTTCAAGGTAGCCCATGTAATAGATGAATTTCACAAGTCACATGTTCAAAATAACAACTCCACAATGATCATGTTGCAAATGAACTTAGAGAGATCTTGAATGATGTATCATATGAAGTTTCAAATCACAAGCACATGGTTTCTCAATAAGTTGGCATTGGCCAAGTCCTTTAGCATAGGAATGTTGCCTAAATTCTAAGTCCATTTGTCCAAGATCAAGCCAACAGTCCACACAAAAGTTTTTAAAGGTTTTTTGTTGTTATTATGTACATTAAGGATCAAAGACCACACAAACAAGCAAAGTATACACAAACAAGACATATCACACGATATGGTCCAAATGGGCAAAGTGAAAATTGCATTAACATAAACAATTAGAATGATATGAACAATGGAAAATGTATAAAAGCTAGGATTAAATGACATTAAAGTAAAGGGATTGAAATTAAAAGTTAGTAGTTAATAGGTTAGAAGTTAGTATTGTTTTGTTTTTCATTCTTAGACATTCTTTGGAGAATACTCATCCGACTTATCACAAGCATGGATCCTTGAACCAAGACATCTTCCAAAGGAAGGAAAAAAAGCCAAGTTTTCACACAATACCATGAAAGAGGGGAGACTTACAATCTCACTAACTAGAATGTTATGCCTTTTATGTCACAAATTTAGTGCTATGTTAAGAAATCGTAATTGGACTTATGTAGAAGTCACAACTATTTGAGGTCGGGCAATAGAATTTTGGTGTTAATGCATGTTAGAGACATAGTATTATGAATTATGCTCATAAAACATACCACACACAAAAAGAATATGCAAAAGGTGTGGCCTAATCTCATCCATACTCATGTTAATTTTTCAATCAACTAGCTTTAGGACTTTGAGATGTCATATGCCAAATGAGAAGAATGCATAAAGAAAGGGAATGAGATGAAGTGAGAGGGGAATAGATGAAAACTCAAATTGATCAAATGAGGACTTTTACCAAATTAATATCATTCATTCGTTTTGGGAGATGGAATGTACATTCCATCAATCCCCTAAATCCAATGATATTAATTTGACAAAGTAAAATCAACCTTGACCAAGACCCAACAACAAGAGTCAAACACCAACAAGTCATCATAATTGGTCAACAAAATTATTTGGCATTTATTCTAATTAAAAAATACTAAAATAATGCATTTAAGTTAAACAAGGTTTGTCAAATTCTTAAAACCTCATCAAAACACCAAATAAATGCCCATGAGATTTATCATAGGTCAAACAAGGTCAAAGGACCTTGGAGAAAAAATTTCAGAATTTTAAAAGACTTAAAATTATTTTTAAACAATTAACAACAAATGAAAAATCAATTAAATCATGAAAAATATTAATAATGATCCAAAAAATAATTTTAATTCAGAATTTGAAAGAGGAAAATATTTGAAATTTTTTGGTGAAACTCTCATATTTTTTGGATCAATATTAAAATTAATATGAATTAATGAAAATCAAAGGAATTAAAATGAAATTCAAATAATCAGAAAAAATATGGACCACTTGATTTCCCTCATTAATTGAGGTGGCAGATCAAGTGGCCACCAACGCGTGTTCCATGTTGCGCCTGAGTCAAACGTCCACACGCTTGGTAATTAAAACGTACACTCATGATTAAAACAATTGAACTCATCTAATGGCTCAGGACCATGCCACATCATTGCCAGAGCAAAGCGCCGATCGTCTTCTCAGTCGCCCTTGGCCGGACTGGTCCATTCAACACCACATCATAAACGAAAAAGGAGGACATGATCTGAAAGGAAAAATGGTGTAGATCACGAATATCACCTCAAGTTTAACTAACTCCTCACATATAGGAAGATATGCGGAGTTGAATTTTGAGGTATGTCAACTGAGTTGCTTCGATTTGACTTCTAAGCAACTCAATCTTCTTGCCTACATTGGTAGGACTTAAGACAACCAAAGAATCAAGAGAATTGAGCAAGATTGAGAGAGAATCTAAGAGATGAAATTTTCTGGAAAATACCTTCAATGTAGGTCTGGATTCAACTGTTCTTGCCTTGGGTCGTGCTTGATCTCACTCAGAATGCTTGCAAGAGTAGAATGAAATGCACAAAAGGTCTTGGATCGCTGGAATTTTGAATCTTAAAACAGTGAGATTCAAACTCAATTTTAAGATGAAATTCTTAGGATTATCCTCTCAAATGGAAGGGTTAGGGGTTTAGGATCAAAGTTGGCGCGAATGTGTGTTGAATTCTGAGCATAAGGGGCTCTATTTATAGTTGTAGCTCATGATATTTGCACCTTCCAAATCACTTTCCAAAATTGGCAATTGATGATGCATGGGTGCATGGGCGTGTACAGGCCCATGTGATCATTGATTTAGGTCCACAAATGAATGTGAGAGAGTCTGAAATCAACTTGGATTGCAAGGCAAGTGTGTGTGAAGATTTGAAGTTTGATCTTTGCCAAATGATGATACCATGTTTATGCCATGCGCAGCCCTAGCAATTCTTGTCCAAAATAGATGAACTTGGACTTTTTCGAAAGGTTAGATCAAGAGGAACAACATTCATGTTCAACACTTTTCCATTTGAAGGTTTTATCATGATGAATTTTGAGGTGGAAGTTTGGAAATTTCAACATGTTGAAATTTTTTCTAAGTGTCAAGCCATATATCTCAATATTCCGCCTTGCTTAACTTTTTATGTGACCTTCAAATGGGAAAAATGTCTTCATCAAAGTTGTATCTCTTTCAAAGACCTTCAAAATGGTCACCAATTTCATGTAATTTGGATTTGAAATGATAGAGTTATGCATTTTTGAAGTTTGGAAAAATCACTTGTTCAATGGTGTGGGTCAAAAGTGACCTATAATGTAGCCTCATATCACATGTTCATAAAAGTTGAATTAGCTCTCACTCCACACATAAAAGTTGAAGTATACATCTTGAATTTGATTGTGAAACTTAGAAATATTTCATCTCATAAAAATTGAGCAAGTTATGGCCTTGGGAAGTTGACTTCCAAATTAGGGTTTAGACAAAATAACCTATAATGTTTTAACATAGAAAATGATTTTCAAAGCAAAACTAGCTCTAGGTCTCAACATGAAAGTTGTTTGGAATGTCATTTAGAGTAAGTTGGCTCTTGGAATCATTTACATATGGTGAAAATTGTAGGAGATAGGGTCTAGGGAGACCCAGTTTTGATTAGATGAATTCATTTGTTCAACCACCATCAACCAACTTGCTAACCTTCAATTCTCTTGACTTTATAGGCTCATGGTAGATCATATATGCATAATAATGATGAATTTTGAAGTGTCCCTTGAGAAATTTGATCAATTGGTGAGATAGCTTGTTGGAGAAGTTACTCAAGATATCTAGTCAAACTAGGGTTTCCAAGGAAAATCACCCTCAAACTCTTGAAGAGTACTTGATCAATATAACATGTAGGAATCAATGGACCTCATATATGATGATTATAACCATTCTTGCATAAATTCATGGCTGTGCTCTTTGTCATGAGGGTCTCAAACCCTAGATATGAACTTGATAGATCAATGGAGATCATGCCTTTCCTACAAAAGAGTTAGGCAAATGCAAAGACATATTTTTGGTATTTTGGTTAGTAAAATGATAATATACAAGTATGATACAATCACAAAGTGCTTGGTGATCTCTCCCAAAACAAACCTAATGAAGGAGGGGCAAGGAGGATGCCAAGGTATGATCCCAATGCTAATGCTTATGATGAAATTGCATGAGGGATATTAGGGTCAAAATTGGGGTCTTACAGCTGCCCCAATTTAAGGACATTCTAACTGAAGAGGCGAAGGTTAAAATCTTCATGTCGACTCAGTAGAATGGACTTAAATAACAACATATAGAAACAAATTTTGGTCCCTAAGAGACCTCATGATGCATGTGTTATGAATGCAACAGTAAATTCTTTATGGGGAAATATTGCCACAAAGGGAAAGAAATCAGAGAGACCGAAAGTCCGCAGGAGTAAAATGCATTCCGTGAGGAACACTCACTATGGAGACAGAGACTCTGGGGGATAAAGGGTTATGCGCAGGCTAGGCTACAACTTAAAACTACTGGGGGACTCGAGGGATTCCATACAAACATGGAAAAGACTTAGCCAGGGAGCTAACAACATCTGCAGGGGATACGAGTAAGTCAGGATAAAACTGAAATACTTGAATCATGCAGGGAAAGCGATTCCACTAAGGAAATACGCACTTAACTCAACTGGGGAGAAATAAACTTCAACATAGGAGGAGCGGAAATCTATTATCTATTACATGTTACTGGGTGAGGAGATAATAAAGATCTGACAGAGAGAACATCTGTCATCGGTTAGGATGAACATATCAAGGATGACTCGCTGGGAAATGCCAGGAGGGAGTATTCATTACCGGTTACTGGGTAAGAATAGCCTTGTTGTGAAAAACTGTAGAAAATAGGATTTATAACTACCAGTTACTGGGCAGAAGACCAAGGGTGAGAGTATCCGCCATCGGTTAAGATGAACATATCAAGGATAAACTCAACAGGGAAGAAAATCCGTCATCGGTTAGGATGAACATATTAAGGATAGACTTGCCTGGGATTGTCAAGGAGGATACCCGTCATCGGTTAAGATGAACATATCAAGGATAAACCAACTGAACAAAAAGTAGGTATTACATCTATCGAATGTTAGATAGAATACCATCAAAGAGAAAATCCGTCACCGGTTAAGATGAACATATCAAGGATAAACTCTGAGAGAGAAGATAAAATAGGAATTACATCCATCAGTTACTAGATAGAATACCAAGAGAGAAAATCCGTCACTGGTTAAAGTGAACATATCAAGGATTAACTCTGCGGGGAGAACAAAAAGCAGGGTTTACAACTACCGGTTACTGGGTAGAAGACCGCAAAGAGAAGGAAACCTGTCATTGGTTAGGATGAACATATCAAGGATTAACTCTCTAGGAAACAAGAATAAGGATTACAACTACCTTTTTACTGGGTAGAATACCAAAAGTGAGAATATCCGTCATCGGTTAGGATGAACATATCAAGGATATACTCAGGCAGGGGAGGGAAAGATATCTGTCACCGGTTAGGGTGAACATATCAAGGATATACTTCCTGGGGAATCAGATCCGCTTGGGACTCTACTTCTGGGACACTAGGGTACTTTTGTCGGGTATTGGGCAAGGAGTAACAAACTGCAAACTAAGAAGAATATTACCAGTTACTGGGAAATAGACTCTTAGGGAACTCAAAGTATCTATCTAGGAGTGGTTCCATCCGGATAAATAACTGGGGAGGAAACTGAAGTAATAATCATCCACGAGGAAACAACTCAGTGGGGAAGATGAGAAAGGTTAAAGTCTTTCTGCCTAAGGGGCTGGCGCTCTACAATTGAGGGAGGACAAACACCGAAATTTGTATGGGGATAAAGTACCGCCATACAGGGATTGAGAATCTCAAATCGACAAATCAAACAAATATGATGGTGTCAATATGTAATTATGAAATTATATGTATATATGTATGATGATTATGCTGACAAGGATGATCACAAAGGATACAAATGGTGTCGCAAAGAAATTGAATCATCGGTAAAATCCTTGGTCAATCCACAAAATATGGAGACAACTGCCGGAGAACAGAGAGATCAACAATCCAAAAAGGCTGAACCCTAACTGGGGAAGGAGGAGATCTGCTGAGGAAAGAGACATATCACCGATCCTGTGGGAAATTTTAGGTCAACACCATAAACATGGGAGACAACCTTACAGGGAAAACAAACTGCTCAGGAACCAGGAGGAAACTCTGACTGGGGAGCAAGTCGTGTTGCGATTGGCGAAGAAACCAATGCGATCTGTAACACCCCGATAAAAATAAGATAATTATTTAATTTAAGTTAATATTATATTTATTAATTTAATTAAATAATTGGAATTATTGGAATATTATTATTATTATTATTATTATTATTGGAATAATAATTATTGGAAAATATATATAAGTTGGAAATAAGGAAAAAAGAGTTCCATTTTGGTAAAAAGAGTTTTCACGTGAAAGCAGAGAAGCGGCTGAAAAGAGGAAAAGGGCAAAGAGGCAGAGCAAGAGGAAGAAGGTTGGAGAAGAGAAGAGCTTGAGGCTAAAGGATTGCCGGATTAACTCAGGTAAGGGGGGTTTATCGTCGTTTAATGGGTATTATGGGTTAACATGTAATGGGTAGTGATAAGCCGTTGATTTGACCCTAATTGGATTATGAATGTTGAAAAATTGTGATGAATAGATGATGTGAAAACTGTAATTGAATCTGTATTTGTATGAGTTGTGATTTCCCAAACGTATAGCTTTTTACGGAATCGGAATCGGAGGTCCGGAAGTCCTCCAACGGCGGAAAATGCGGAGAATTCTGCATTCTGCTCCGTGTTAGCGCAGGAACAACTTTCTGTCTTGCGTTAACCGGTTAACCCAGGGTGTTAACCGGTTAACACTGTTAGGAATTGTGAGGTATTGCTGTTTTGCTTGCGTTAACCGGTTAACCCAGGGCGTTAACCGGTTAACACTGTTGTGGGTTGTGAAAATATTGTTGTTCTGTCTGCGTTAACCGGTTAACCCAGGGCGTTAACCGGTTAACACTGTTGAATTTTGCCAGAAAGCGTGTTCTGTGCTGTGTTAACCGGTTAACCCAGGGCGTTAACCGGTTAACACTGTTGGAAAAGTGAAAAATTAATATTTTAATGTTGTGAACATAATTGGTGATTGGCCTATATCGGTGTGTGATATAGTAGGGATTATTTCTCGTTGTTTTGAGTAGGATAGGTATTAGTAGAGTGTGCTAATACTGTGACTGAATTATTTGGCATGACATGATATAATTATGTGATAAATATGCTGATGATGTGTGAAAATATGCATAATGTTGTGAATGTATATATTATGTATGTAATTGTGGATGGACTGTTTTATGGCTTAGAGTGTGAGCATATGTCCATTGTGGATTGTTGTTGATGTTGCATGCTAGGTGATTTGGCATAGCATAATGTGGCCTTTATGGTGGTAGCTAATTCCCATGGTGAGGAATTAGTGATGTTAGTCATTTTGGACTGTTGTTGATGTTGCATGCTAGGTGATTAGCGTGCATAGCATGGCCATTGGGGTGGTAGCTAATTCCCATGGTGAGGAATTAGTGATGTGAGTCACTAGGTCTCAAATGAGTGGGACTAGTGAGCTTGGTAGCTGTACCTGGATTTGGTCGGTGAAGTTGAACTATATGTTCACGAATAGTCGGTACCGCATGCATGGAGTCTCATTGCATAGTGTATGTATGGCGTATAATATGAATGGATGTATTCCAATATTATAAGTGTGTTTTGTGTTGGTGTTGAGCATGAATTGAGATTATACGTGTGCTTTATGTTGGTGTTGAGTATGATGTTTGAGTTGATGTGCCGTTACTGAATGTGTGCTATGATTAGGGTGATGAAATGTGTTAAATTACTTAACATTGCATGATATTTTATAATGCTTATTATATCGATTGAGGAACTCACCCTTACAACTATTTTTCAGGTAACGAGCAGTGATTGGGTAGGAGCTAGTGCTTGAAGTCTAGTGTAGTTCCTTAGTGGGTCATGCTCTGGTAGATGTAACATCGGGATGGGATGTTTTAAATGTTTTATTGTTGGTTGTGAACCAGTTTACATGTAATATGCTACATGTTTTGCATGATTGATTTAAGCTCTATCCGCTGCGTATTGTGCAAATGCTTTATGTTTTGAATTAATAAAAGAGCATGACAGTTATCATGGTGAATAGTGTGAAGTAATTGTGTGACACCCTTAATTGCATATTTACTCTGATTGATATATGTTGTTATTTAAATTAAATATTTGGGGTATTTTAGAAGGGTGTTACATTAGTGGTATCAGAGCATAGTCGGTCGAGTCGAGTCGTAATTATTCTGTTTTCCCTGTACGGGATAGGTGTTGTGTAACCCTATCAGTACTTATTGTTTTAGCTTGATTGGGTTTTCAGAATAGAGATGGCTGGAAGAGGTAGAGACGATGCTGCGATTGCTGAGGCTCTGGGTATGCTAGCTGGAGTACTTGGAGGAAATCCGAAGGTTGTGGGAATGGGAGCTGCTCGTCAACTGAGTGAGTTCCAGAAGAACAATCCTCCAATGTTCAAGGGAGCATACGATCCAGATGGCGCTCAGAAGTGGTTGAAGGAGATTGAGAGGATCTTCCGAGTGACTGAGTGTGCCGAGAACCAAAAGGTCAGGTTCGGTACGCATATGCTGTCAGAAGAAGCAGATGATTGGTGGGTTGCTACCCGCACTGAGTTGGAATCTGCTGGGAATACTGAGATCACTTGGGCTGTGTTCAGAGAGAGATTCCTGAGGAAGTACTTTCCAGAGGATGTCAGAGGAAAGAAAGAGATAGAGTTCTTGGAATTGAAGCAGGGCAACCGGTCTGTTACGGAGTACGCTGCTAAGTTCACAGAGCTGTCGAAGTATTACACTCCCTATGATGAGGCTACTGGGGAATTCTCAAAATGTGTGAAGTTTGAGAACGGGTTACGTCCCGAGATCAAGCAGGCTATTGGGTATCAGCGGATTAGAGTGTTTTCTGATTTGGTTGACTGTTGCAGAATTTTTGAACAGGATACCAAAACCAGAGCGGAGAGCTATCAGCAGAGGGTTGATAGGAAAGGCAAGAATCAGAATGATCGTGGGAAGCCGTATGCAGTTGGCAAAGGTTTCCAGAGACAGAATGGGATGAGGAGACCTAGTGGGGGAGACTCCAGTGCCCCTGCTAAGTGTTACAGATGTGGTCAGGCTGGACATCGTTTCCATGAGTGTACCAGTGCTGAGAAGAAGTGTTTCAAGTGTGGCAAAGGTGGTCACTTGGCTGCAGAGTGCCGGTTGAAGACTATGACTTGTTTCAACTATGGAGAGGTGGGTCATATTAGCCCACAGTGTCCTAAGCCGAAGAAAGAGAACCAGTCGGGAGGCAAGGTCTTCGCTTTATCGGGTTCTGAGACTTTTGTAGATGATCGTTTGATCCAAGGTACGTGTTATATTAATGGCTTTCCTCTTGTAGCTATTATTGACGCCGGTGCTACTCATTCCTTTATATCTTTGGATTGTGCTGTGAAACTTAAGTTAGAGATATCTGAGATGCATGGAAGTATGGAGATTGATACTCCTGCGAAGGGTTCAGTGACTACTACTTCAGTTTGTTTAAATTGTCCTTTGAGTATTTTTGGTAGAGACTTTGGAATAGACCTAGTGTGTCTTCCACTAGTGCAGATTGATGTTATCCTGGGTATGAACTGGTTGGTGTTTAACCGATTCATATCAACTGTTTTGATAAGACTGTGATCTTTCCTGAGATTGAGGAAGGAAAGAGTTTGTTTCTATCAGCAAGGCAGGTGAATGAGGCAGTAGTAGATGGGGCAGAGTTGTTTATGCTGTTAGCGACTTTTGAGGCTAAAGATAAACTGGTGATTTGCGATCTAGCTGTGGTGTGTGATTTTCCTGATGTGTTTCCTGAAGAAGTGAATGAATTACCGCCAGAGCGTGAAGTTGAGTTCTCGATTGATTTGGTACCTGGTACTAGGCCGATGTCGATGGCTCCGTACCGTATGTCTGCTGTTGAGTTAACTGAATTGAAGAGTCAGTTGGAAGATTTGTTGGATAAGAAATTTATTCGTCCGAGTGTGTCACCGTGGGGTGCACCAGTGTTATTGGTTAAGAAGAAAGAAGGTACTATGAGGTTGTGTGTGGACTACAGGCAACTGAATAAAGTGACGATCAAGAATCGGTATCCTTTGCCAAGGATTGATGATTTGATGGATCAGTTGGTTGGTGCGAGTGTGTTCAGTAAAATAGATTTGAGATCTGGGTATCATCAGATACATGTGAAAACTGAGGATATTCAGAAGACTGCTTTTAGAACAAGGTATGGACATTATGAGTATTCTGTAATGCCTTTTGGTGTGACTAATGCGCCTGGAGTATTTATGGAGTATATGAATAGGATTTTCCATCCGTACCTAGATCAGTTTGTTGTGGTGTTTATTGATGATATTTTGGTGTATTCGAAATCTGAAGAAGAGCATGCTGAGCATTTGAGGGTGGTTTTAGGAGTTCTACGAGAAAAGAAGTTATTTGCTAAACTGTCCAAGTGTGAATTTTGGTTAGAAGAGGTTAGTTTTCTTGGTCATGTGATTTCAAGAGATGGTGTTGCTGTTGATCCTTCTAAGATTGAAGCTGTATCTAAGTGGGAAGCTCCGAAGTCAGTTTCTGAGATAAGGAGTTTTCTTGGACTTGCAGGTTATTATAGGAAATTCATTGAGGGATTTTCTAAGTTGGCATTACCGTTGACGATGTTGACTAGAAAGGGGCAAGCTTTTGTTTGGGACTCAAAATGTGAAGAAGGTTTCCAAGAGTTAAAGAGAAGGTTGACTACTGCTCCTATTCTGATATTACCGAGTCCATCGGAATCATTTGAGATTTACTGTGATGCTTCATTGTTGGGTTTGGGTGGTGTGTTGATGCAGAATAAGCAGGTTATAGCTTATGCTTCGAGACAACTGAGGGTTCATGAGAGGAACTATCCGACACACGATTTAGAGTTGGCAGCCGTGGTATTTGTTCTGAAGTTATGGAGGCATTACTTGTACGGGTCAAGATTTGAGGTTTTCAGTGACCATAAAAGTTTAAAGTATTTGTTTGATCAGAAAGAGCTGAATATGAGACAGAGGAGATGGTTAGAGTTTCTGAAGGATTATGACTTTGGTTTGAATTACCATCCGGGTAAAGCAAACGTAGTGGCTGATGCATTGAGTCGGAAATCATTGCATATGTCTATGTTAATGGTTAAGGAATTGGATTTAATTGAGCAGTTTAGAGACTTGAGTTTGGTGTGTGAGAGTACTCACAATAGTGTTAAATTGGGAATGTTGAAGTTAACGAGTGGTATTCTGGATGAGATCAGAGAGGGTCAGAAATCCGATGTACTTTTGGTTGATAAGTTGACTCTAGTGAATCAAGGTCAAGGTGGCGAATTCAGAGTGGATGAGAATGGTGTTTTGAAATTTGGTAATCGGGTGTGTATTCCGGATGTTACCGAACTTAAGAAGAGTATTCTTGAGGAAGGACATCGTAGTGGCCTGAGTATTCATCCTGGGGCTACGATGATGTATCATGATTTGAAGAAGTTATTTTGGTGGCCGGGAATGAAAAGAGAAATTGCGAGTTTTGTTTATTCTTGTTTGACATGTCAGAAGTCAAAGATTGAGCATCAGAAGCCGTCTGGGCTAATGCAACCGTTGGCTATTCCAGAGTGGAAGTGGGATAGTATCAGTATGGATTTTGTTTCTGGTTTACCGAGAACAATTAAGAATTTTGAAGCCATTTGGGTGATTGTTGATAGATTGACGAAATCGGCTCATTTCATTCCGATCAGAATGGATTATCCGTTAGAGAGATTAGCCGAGTTGTATATTGAGAAGATTGTAAGTTTGCATGGTATTCCATCGAGTATTGTTTCGGACAGAGATCCTAGATTTACATCGAAGTTTTGGGAAGGTTTGCAGAAGGCTTTGGGAACTAAGCTGAGATTGAGTTCTGCATATCATCCGTAGACTGATGGTCAGACTGAGAGGACGATTCAGTCACTGGAGGATCTTTTGAGGGCTTGTGTTTTGGAAAAGGGAGGTGCTTGGGATTGTTATTTGCCTTTGATTGAGTTTACCTACAACAATAGTTTTCATTCGAGCATTGGTATGGCACCGTTTGAAGCTTTGTATGGTAGGAGATGTCGGACGCCTTTATGTTGGTATGAGTCCGGTGAGAGTGCTGTGGTTGGACCAGAGATTGTTCAACAAACTACGGAAAAGATTAAGATGATTCAGGAGAAGATGAGGATTGCTCAGAGTCGTCAGAAGAGTTATCACGACAAGAGGAGGAAGTCACTTGAGTTTCAAGAGGGAGATCATGTGTTTCTTCGTGTTACTCCGATAACTGGGGTTGGTCGAGCTTTGAAGTCGAAGAAGTTGACACCTCGATTTATTGGTCCTTATCAGATTTTGGAGAGGATAGGGGAGGTAGCCTATCGTATCGCTTTACCGCCGTCACTTGCGAATTTGCATGAGGTTTTTCATGTGTCTCAGTTGAGGAGGTACATTCCTGATCCGTCGCATGTTGTCCAAGTAGATGATGTACAGGTGAGAGATAACCTGACTGTTGAAACATCACCTATGAGGATCGAGGATCGAGAGTTGAAGCAGTTGCGGGGTAAAGAGATTGTTTTGGTAAAGGTAGCTTGGGGAGGACCAGCAGGTGGCAATGTGACTTGGGAACTTGAGAATCAGATGAAGGAGTCTTATCCGGAGTTATTCGCTTGAGGTATGTTTCGAGGACGAAAACTCTTTTAGTGGGGGAGAGTTGTAACACCCCGATAAAAATAAGATAATTATTTAATTTAAGTTAATATTATATTTATTAATTTAATTAAATAATTGGAATTATTGGAATATTATTATTATTATTATTATTGGAATAATAATTATTGGAAAATATATATAAGTTGGAAATAAGGAAAAAAGAGTTCCATTTTGGTAAAAAGAGTTTTCACGTGAAAGCAGAGAAGCGGCTGAAAAGAGGAAAAGGGCAAAGAGGCAGAGCAAGAGGAAGAAGGTTGGAGAAGAGAAGAGCTTGAGGCTAAAGGATTGCCGGATTAACTCAGGTAAGGGGGGTTTATCGTCGTTTAATGGGTATTATGGGTTAACATGTAATGGGTAGTGATAAGCCGTTGATTTGACCCTAATTGGATTATGAATGTTGAAAAATTGTGATGAATAGATGATGTGAAAACTGTAATTGAATCTGTATTTGTATGAGTTGTGATTTCCCGAACGTATAGCTTTTTACGGAATCGGAATCGGAGGTCCGGAAGTCCTCCAACGGCGGAAAATGCGGAGAATTCTGCATTCTGCTCCGTGTTAGCGCAGGAACAACTTTCTGTCTTGCGTTAACCGGTTAACCCAGGGTGTTAACCGGTTAACACTGTTAGGAATTGTGAGGTATTGCTGTTTTGCTTGCGTTAACCGGTTAACCCAGGGCGTTAACCGGTTAACACTGTTGTGGGTTGTGAAAATATTGCTGTTCTGTCTGCGTTAACCGGTTAACCCAGGGCGTTAACCGGTTAACACTGTTGAATTTTGCCAGAAAGCGTGTTCTGTGCTGCGTTAACCGGTTAACCCAGGGCGTTAACCGGTTAACACTGTTGGAAAAGTGAAAAATTAATATTTTAATGTTGTGAACATAATTGGTGATTGGCCTATATCGGTGTGTGATATAGTAGGGATTATTTCTCGTTGTTTTGAGTAGGATAGGTATTAGTAGAGTGTGCTAATACTGTGACTGAATTATTTGGCATGACATGATATAATTATGTGATAAATATGCTGATGATGTGTGAAAATATGCATAATGTTGTGAATGTATATATTATGTATGTAATTGTGGATGGACTGTTTTATGGCTTAGAGTGTGAGCACATGTCCATTGTGGATTGTTGTTGATGTTGCATGCTAGGTGATTTGGCATAGCATAATGTGGCCTTTATGGTGGTAGCTAATTCCCATGGTGAGGAATTAGTGATGTTAGTCATTTTGGACTGTTGTTGATGTTGCATGCTAGGTGATTAGCGTGCATAGCATGGCCCTTGGGGTGGTAGCTAATTCCCATGGTGAGGAATTAGTGATGTGAGTCACTAGGTCTCAAATGAGTGGGACTAGTGAGCTTGGTAGCTGTACCTGGATTTGGTCGGTGAAGTTGAACTATATGTTCACGAATAGTCGGTACCGCATGCATGGAGTCTCATTGCATAGTGTATGTATGGCGTATAATATGAATGGATGTATTCCAATATTATAAGTGTGTTTTGTGTTGGTGTTGAGCATGAATTGAGATTATACGTGTGCTTTATGTTGGTGTTGAGTATGATGTTTGAGTTGATGTGCCGTTACTGAATGTGTGCTATGATTAGGGTGATGAAATGTGTTAAATTACTTAACATTGCATGATATTTATAATGCTTATTATATCGATTGAGGAACTCACCCTTACAACTATTTTTCAGGTAACGAGCAGTGATTGGGTAGGAGCTAGTGCTTGAAGTCTAGTGTAGTTCCTTAGTGGGTCATGCTCTGGTAGATGTAACATCGGGATGGGATGTTTTAAATGTTTTATTGTTGGTTGTGAACCAGTTTACATGTAATATGCTACATGTTTTGCATGATTGATTTAAGCTCTATCCGCTGCGTATTGTGCAAATGCTTTATGTTTTGAATTAATAAAAGAGCATGACAGTTATCATGGTGAATGGTGTGAAGTAATTGTGTGACACCCTTAATTGCATATTTACTCTGATTGATATATGTTGTTATTTAAATTAAATATTTGGGGTATTTTAGAAGGGTGTTACACGATTTACTGGGGAGATCGACCACTTCTGCTGAAGGAACCCAAACTCCATTGAGAAAGGCAGAAACTCTGTCGAGGGGGACAAGTCACAGGGTACCTAAATCAACCAACTCAGCTAAGGAACAAAGCTCTACTGGGGAATCAAAAACTCCGTCGAGGAACTGAATCAACACAAACGTCCAGGGATACCCGAAGGGTTAATTGCTTGGGGAACCTCTGATGTTTCACACTCAAGGACTTGTTATCCATCAGAATGCTGTTGATATTTCTTTCAATTGCTTTGGAAAATTCTTGCTTTATATGTTTTTAAGAAAAAGAGGTTTTGATTAAAAAAATTTAAATTTTCAAAAATTGATCATAATAAAATTTAAACTATTGGCTGAAATAATTAAGAGTAGAAACAATTGGATAAAAGCTAAACTTTATTTGATAGAATGGTAGTCTGTAAATGACAAGACTCCATAGATTTTTTTACAAAAATTGAAAATGGTAATTTTCATGGAAAAGGGTTACATTGAATACAAATGACCCTTAATCCTTCCACCAACTCTTGATATCCGTTGTGCTCTTGACCGCCGACGGGGTGATGAATTGATGTCAACCCTTGTGCTCAATCAAGTTCTCGAGTACTGAAGATCAACAGAATGCAGTTACTTGCCATAATCCCTAATTTTTGCATAAGTTGCCCCAAGGTGGAGTACTCAACTTATTGGGAAATTCTTTCTGTTTTATGTCTCTAATTTTTGCCTGGATCGCCCTTTCGGGTTTTAAATCCAACGAGACGCTCATTTTTGCCTAAGCCGCCCTTTCGAGTTTTCAACTTAGCGAGCTGTTCTTTTCTTTTTAGGCGAAGTACTTCTTGACTGCATCTGCGTTCACAAGACAAGTGAACTCTTCACCATCCATAGTTGTAAGTATAAATGCGCCGCCTGAAAAGGCTCTCTTAACAACATATGGGCCTTCGTAATTAGGAGTCCATTTTCCTCTAGAATCTGGTTTAAATGATAAAATCTTCTTGAGCACAAGGTCACCTCCTCTGAACACACGAGGTCTGACTTTCTTATCAAAAGCTTTCTTCATGCTTTGCTGATACAACTGACCATGACACATGGCATTTAATCTTTTCTCTTCAATCAAATTCAATTGATAAAACTTGGTTTGACACCATTCAACTTCAGTCAACTTGGCTTCCATAAGCACACGCAATGAAGGAATCTCAACCTCTACGGGGAGCACTGCTTCCATACCATATACAAGAGAAAAAGGGGTTGCCCCTGTTGAAGTGCGGATGGATGTACGATACCCATGCAAAGAAAATGGGAGCATCTCATGCCAATCCTTGTATGTGACAACCATCTTCTGAATAATCTTCTTGATGTTTTTATTCGCAACTTCAACAATCTCATTCATCTTGGGTCTGTAGGGAGAGGAATTATGATGTGCAATCTTGAAGTCTTTGCAAAGAGCTTCCACCATATTATTATTCAAGTTCGATCCATTGTCAGTAATGATCTTGCTTGGCACACCATAACGGCATATAATCTGATTCTTGATAAACCTTACAACAACTTGCTTGGTTACATTTGCATACGATGCCGCTTCAACCCATTTTGTGAAGTAGTCAATTGCCACCAAAATGAAACGATGTCTATTCGAAGCTTTGGGCTCAATCATCCCAATCACATCAATTCCCCACATGGAGAAGGGCCATAGGGAAGAGATAACATTCAACAGTGTCGTAGGAACATAAATCTTATCAGCATAAATTTGACACTTGTGGCATTTCTTCACAAACTTGCAATAGTCAGATTCCATTGTCAACCAATATTAACCTGCTCGCAACATCTTCTTCGCCATTGCATGTCCATTGGAATGAGTACCAAAGGAACCTTCATAGACTTTAGTCATCAACAAGTCTGTTTCGTGTCTATCCATGCATCTTAGCAGAACCATATCAAAATTTCTCTTATACAACACATCACCATTCAAGTAGAAATTATCGGCTAATCTTCTCAAAGTCTTCTTATCTTTCAAAGATGCCCCAGGCGGGTAAATCTGACTTTGGAGGAAACACTTGATTCGTAATACCATGGTTTTTCGTCTTTGATCTCTTCAACAACAAACACATGAGCTGGCCTATCAAGATGCATCATAGATAAATTGGGAACTTCATTCCAATATTTCACTACAATCATTGATGCCAACGTTGCAAAAGCATCTACCATCCGATTTTCATCTCGAGGGATATGATGAAACTCAACTTTTGTAAAGAAAGTTGAAATCCTCCTCGCATAATCTCTATATGGTATCAAACCGAGTTGATTCGTCTCCCATTCACCTTTGATTTGATTCACAACCAAAGCCGAATCTCCAAAGACATCTAAATATTTCATTCTGAGATCAATGGCCTCTTCAAGCCCCATAATGCAAGCTTCATATTTTGCCATATTGTTTGTACACTTGAAAGTTAATCTAGTTGTAAATGGTAGATGTGTGCCTTGGGGAGTAATGGTCACTTCCCCAATGCCATTTCCATATTTATTAATAGCTCCATGAAATACCATGCCCCAACGGGAACCAGGTTATGGCCCTTCTTCAAGCAATGGTTCATCATAATCTTTCATTTTCAAGTACAAAATCTCTTCATCAGGAAAGTCATACTACACTGATTGATAATCTTCAATTGGTTGGTGAGCCAAATGGTCAGCCAAGATACTACCTTTGATCGCTTTCTGAGATCGGTATTCGATATCATACTCTACTAACAACATCTGCCAATGGGCAATTCTCCCAGTTAAAGCAGGCTTCTCAAATATATACTTGATTAGATCCATTTTGGATATCAACCAAGTGGTATGATTCAATATATATTGGCGCAAACGCTTAGCAGCCCAAGCCAATGCGCAACAAGTTTTCTCAAGCATAGAATACCGAGTCTCACAGTCGGTGAACTTCTTACTAAAGTAGTAAATTGAAAATTCTTTCTTTCCAGTCTTATCTTGCTGACCAAGAACACAACCCATACTATCTTCGAGCATAGTCAGATACATGATCAACGGTCTTCCTTCAATAGGTGGAGACAAAATCGGAGGTTCAAGCAAATGTTTCTTGATATTGTCAAAAGCTTTCTGGCAATCTTCGGTCCAATCGCAAGACTTATCTTTCCGAAGAAGCTTGAATACAGGCGTACATGTGGCATTCATGTGAGAAATGAATCTGGAAATATAATTCAGGCGGCCGAGAAAACCACTGACTTGCTTCTCAGTTTTGGGCGTAGGCATCTCTTGTATTGCTTTGACCTTGGCATGATCAACTTCAATACCCTTCTCGCTGACAATAAAGCCTAACAACTTACCCGAACGAACACCAAAAGTACACTTATTGGGATTCAAGCGGAGTTTATACTTCCTCAGACGCTGTAATAACTTCAACAAATGCTCAACATGTTCCTCTTCATCAATCGATTTAGCAATCATGTCATCGACATAAACTTCAATCTCTTTATGCATCATATCATGAAAAAGAGTAGTCATTACTCTTTGGTAAGTTGCACAAGCATTCTTTAGACCGAAAGGCATCACTCTATAACAGAATGTTCCCCAAGGTGTAATGAATGTGGTCTTCTCCATATCTTCGGGTGCCATTTTGATCTAATTATATCCGGAAAATCCATCCATAAACGAAAAGACTTTGAATTTAGCAGTATTGTCTACCAACATATCAATGTGTGGCAGAGGGAAATCATCTTTCAGACTGGCTTTATTCAAATCTCTATAGTCAACACACATGCGAACTTTTCCATATTTCTTCGGCATAGACACAATATTGGCCACCCATTGCGGATACTCAACGGTTACAAGGAAACCGGCATCAATCTGCTTTTTTACTTCCTCTTTGATCTTCACAGTCATATCAGGATGCGTTCTTCCCAACTTCTGCTTGACTGGCAGGCATTTTGGCTTCAACGACAAACTATGTTCCACAATTTCAGAATCCATCCCAGGCATGTCTTGATAGGACCAATCAAACACATCTGATTACTCTCGAAGAAGATCAATCAACCCCTTCTTGACTTCTGGACACAGTCGAGACCCAATCTTGACTTCCTTCACATCATCCTCGGAACCCAAATTGACTAACTTGACTTGCTCTTCGAACGGCTGAATGGTCTTTTCATCTTGCTCAAGAAGACAAGATAACTCATCAGTTACTTCTTCATCACTTTCCTCCTTAGCCTTAAACACAGGGAATTCAAAATTTGGAGAAGGAGAAGGATCATTGTATTCAATGGGGTTAGGAACTAACCTGCATAATGATTTGATATTTTGATTTTAGAGAAGTGAACTTGTGACCAAATATTATGCATATGGACAATTATATTGTTTATTTATGTTTTTTGTGATTACCATTTTTAGAATAAAGCAGAAAGTAAAAATAAACATCATAGATGTGGATGAATAGAATTAATTTTATTAATGATCAATTTGAAAATGCCCAACAATGTTCACTTCTCCCTTAGGCATAGGAGAAGGATATTAAAACATATAAAAGCAATTACTTAGATCGATATAAAATAACAGGAATATCAACAGCAGTCCAATTGTTGCAAGCCTTTCCATGCGTCACAAAATTGGTGCAGTCTTCCTCTTCGTCATCTTCTAGCATAACAACTAAGTGTTGTTCATTGCCATGAATGAACCCTCCGCTACGGAAGCTAAGTTGCATATCTTCAGACCTTGCAGTTGATGAACCTTTCAGGAATCCCAAATCGGTTCTGCCTTTGTTATCGGAGACCTCTACCATGCGCCCCCACTGATCAACATTTCCTTCTTCCACAATCTTTTGAGCATCTTTCAACGAGGACATAGGTAACCCAACCCTCTTTTAAGCAGTAATAGATAAGGCTTGGAATGGAGTTCCAACCTCATCCTTAGCTTCCACATAAGAGAAAGATGACAAATGGCTAACCAACATCGCCTTCTCTCCACCAACAATCACTAGCTTGCCATTCTTCACAAATTTGAGCTTCTGGTGCAAAGTTGAGGTAACGGCTCCTGCCTCATGGATCCATGGCCTTCCCAACAAGCAACTTTAGGCCGGGTGGATATCCATCACTTGAAAAGTAATATGAAAATCACTCGGACCTATCTTAACTGGAAGGTCTACTTCACCAATAACCGTTTTACGCGAACCATCGAAGGCCTTGACAATTACACCGCTATACCTCATGGGCGCTCCTTGGTAAGATAACTTTGACAAAGTTGACTTCGGAAGCACATTTAGTGACGAATCGGTGTCAACAAGCACATTTTACAAAGCATCCTCTTTGCAATTCATAGAAATGTGCAAAGCCAGATTATGATTTCTTCCCTCCTCAGGGAGTTCTTCATCACAGAAGCTAAGATTATTGCAAGAAGTGATGTTAGCCACAATATGATCGAGTTGATCTACTATAACATCATGTTCTACAAAATATTGCTTTAGAACTCTCTGTAGTGCTTCTCTGTGTGCTTTGGAATTCATGAGCAGAGACAACGCTGAGATCTTTGAGGGGGTTTGGAGCAGCCGCTCAACCACATTAAACTCGCTTCTTTTAATTAACCGAAGTACCTCATCATCATCACTGGGTTTCAAGTTGCTGGATTCACCAGACTTATCTTTTGAACAACCAACTGGGTCTTTAACAAGCACTTCCACTTTCTTACTTACAACTGCTTCTTCTTTATCCTTTGGGAACATCGGCCCAAACACTCGACCTCTGCGGGTCACTTTTGTAACATCAGTAATTCTCACCACTGAACTAGTTGTAGGTAACGGGACCTCTTGACCATCCTTCATCATTGTAGCATTATACTGATATGGCAAAGCTTTATTAGATGAATACGGGACTGGGCCCGCTAACCGTATTAACAACGGTGATACTGATCTTTGACTGTTGCTGTTACTGGAGTCATACTGGATTGCCAACTTCTCAGGCTGCTTGAAAACAAGCACTATGACATTAACATCGTCATCTGCATGACGGGATTGAACAATTTGGATCATGCCTTCATCCATCATATGTTGGATGTCCCTTTTCACAACTTCGCAACCCCTCAGGTTAACACTACAATCAGCACAACCATTATGGTCGTGCTCACATTCACTTATCAGACAAACATCCTTATGCATCTGCACTAAGGGCCTTCTGATAAAACGCACATCAAAGACTTTAAACTCCCCAGGACAACCATCCACCATATTCACAGAAGAGTTCCCATGAGCGGGCAACGGGTTCACTTTCACATTCGGTGCATGGTCCTCGAAGGACACCATACCACTCTTCATCAATTTCTGAACCTCATACTTGAGCGGATAACAGTTTTTGATATCATGTCTTGGTGCTCCTTGATGAATAGCACAACGGAGCTCAGGTTTATACCACCAAGGAAGTGGTTCTGGAATCTGTGGCGGGTTTCTGGGTTGGATCAGGTTCTTGAGAACCAAGGACGGATAAATCTCTGCGTAAGACATAGGAATCGGGTCAAAAGAGACCTTCTTCCTTTCAAAGTTTTGTTGCTGATGATTGTTGTTGGTATTGTTGTTGTTGTTGACGTTGTTGTTGTTGAACTGGTGTTGTTTGTTGATTAGAAAATACTGGGATAACGAAAGATACTTGATGATGATGTTGACGGGATGTTGGATTCCTTTTGATCTGAGGCCTCCTCTGCCTCCCACTGCTTATTGCATTCGTCTCACTGTCTTTCTTCTTACCGAAATTACTGCCATACCTCTTGCTCGTTGACGCCTCATCTTTTGACAAACGTCCCTCTCGGACTCCTTCCTCAAGCCTCATCCCCATGTTTACCATTTCGGTAAAGTCACTGGGGGAACTAGCAATCATTCGTTCATAGTAAAATGAACTCAGAGTTTTTAAGAAGATCTTTGTCATTTCTTTTTCCTCCAAAGGAGGAGTGATCTGGGCAGTCAACTCCCTCCATCGTTGCGCATACTCTTTAAATGTCTCTTTGTCCTTCTGAGACATAGACCTCAGCTAGTCTCTATCTGGCCCCATGTCCACATTATACTTATACTGCTTGACAAAAGCCTCCTCCAAGTCATTGAAAGTGCGATTGCTGGCACTGTCCAATCCCATATACCAACAGAGCGCAACGCCAGTCAGACTATCTTGGAAGTAGTGAATAAGCAATTGATCATTGTCGGTCTGAGTAGACATCTTGCGAGCATACATCACAAGATGACTGAGCGGATAAGAGTTCCCCTTATACTTTTCAAAGTCAGGCACTTTGAACTTCACCAGGATCTTGACGTTAGGCACCAAACACAACTCGACAGCACTCTTCCCAAACAGATCTTTACCTCTCAGCGTCTTCAATTCCTTGCGCAAATCAAGAAACTGATCCTTCATTTCATCCATTTTCTCGTAGACATTCGGACCCTCAGACGGCTCGGAGTGATAAATGGTCTCCTCTACGCGAGGCAAAGTGTACACTACGGGAGGTGGCACGGACATGATCGGGCTAGATTCCGGCATGGAAGCAAAGTTAGGCGCAAAGCCCTCGAGCACAAAGTTGGACGGCATTCCCCACGGGAATCCGGAAGACATAGTTGGCGTGAAATGGGCGGCAGTAGAAGGCATGATACAGGTAGCCACCTCTGAAATAACAGTCCTCGCAGGAGAAGTTGCAGGCGTTGGAGAAGATTGACTCTGAGCAGCAAGAACTGACTCCATCATGGCAGTCAGGCGGGCGATCTCGTCCTTCAATTCTCTGTTCTCTTGCTCTAGATGCTCCATGATTTTTAGATGGTTGGCTCAGATATTGTATCGGTGAGTCAACTTGGCTAAAGCACAGAAGAAACACCAATCAGACATCTGGCGAAAACCTGCTTATGCAAATGAGGCATGAGATGCAATGCTTGATTGTTTATTTTTCAAGGAACTTATTATATCATTTGCAAATATATATTTAATAGCAATTGAAACAATTTGTTATGACCAAAAGTCTCTTTTTATTTATATAAATTGGAAGGATTATATTGAGTACAATTTCAAAAATCAAATGAAAAATACAAAAGAAAAGGAGACTAGTCATCCTAAGGATCCCTAACAACAATGTCAGAAGATCTGGCTGTAGGCACGTACTTCCTTCGAATGTGACGGATCTTGGTCTCAAAAGAAGCCTTCATCTGAGTCTTCTCGAGGACAAGCTGATCAACGATCTTCTTCCAAGAAACAGAAGACTGAGGCATGCTAGAAGATGAAACATCTGGCTCTCTCTGTCTCTTCGTCACTCGGTCTTCAAGTAGCTCAATAAGTGCATCTTTGTCCTTAGATTCCAACTGCAAATCCTCATGCTTCTTGCTTAAAGCACGGAAATGCTCTTCCCACATATCCTTCAATTGCTTCATCTTGATGAGCGTATCTTCCAACTGCTCTATATCTTGGTTAGGGAGAGTTAATGGCTTAACCGCAATCATTGACATAGGTCTTTCACACGGATAAGGCATCTTCAACTCCAAAGCTCTCTTCTTCACCTAAAGAGTGTAAGCTTCCAAAGCTACACAATTGCGCGGATCAAGCTCGGATCTTCCTTTCCTATGAGCATTTTGCCAAGCATGCACAATCTTCTGCTTCAAATGTTGGGGATCTTTACCCTCTTAATAGAGAAGACCTTCAAACAAAGTGTTATTAGGTTTGTCTCTCAAGGGGAACCCAAGTTGACGACGAGCCAAAACAGGGTTATAGTTAATTCTTCCTTGTGTACCAATGAGAGGCACATTAGAGAATTCACCACAACTATCAATAATCTCCAAACTGCGCAAAGATGGATCATACCAAACTATATCATCATTAGTGAGAGACATAAGTCTCTGAGACCACCTTAGACATTGTTTGTTCTCCACAAAAGTAGGTGTCTGAGGTAAGTGCGAAATAAACCACTTGTACAGAAGAGGAATGCAACAAACGATAGTTCCACCACCCTTAGAATTCCTTAGATGCAAAGAGAAATACATGTCACCCAACAAAGTTGGCATAGGATTCCCAATCAAGAAAAGTCTAATGGCGTTAACATCAACAAAACTGTCAATGTTAGGAAACAAAGCTAATCCATAAATGAGCAACACAAAGATAGCTTCAAAAGAGTCCACACTACCGGCTTGAGCAAAAGCAGTAGCTTCCTTGATGAGGAAATCAGATGACAACCCAAATAACCCTCATTTCTTCATCCAATGAGCCTCTATCTCAGACTTTTTCAAGTGAAGAGCTTCAGCAATAAGATTAGATTGGGGAATCTCCTCCAATCCACTAAAAGGCACTCTACTAGAAATAGGTATCCCCAAAAGATGAGAATACTCCTCCAAGGTAGGCACAAGCTAAAAATCTGGGAAAGTGAAACAACGGTAAAGAGGATCATAAAACTGCACCAATACACTCAAAAGTCCTTCAACCACATCGGCAGACAAGATAGACAAAAGCTTCCCATGATGTTGTTTGAAGTCCAAGGGATCTAATACAAAAGATGCTAGCTTCCTTAACTCTTTCAAGTCAGGAAATCTGAAATTGTACTTCTTAGTGTTCCTTCGTCCACAGTCCATGGTCTGAAAAATATTTGTAAATGATACCTTAGTTCCTTGAAATTTTCGTGTGATGAATGTTATGATACGCATGAATGCATGAATGCAACAATCACAAATAAGGGATCACACGTAAGGCAAACAAAGGTCAATGGATGAATCAAGTCATTGTCAAGATTAATCATCCATTTTGGTGGATTATGGTTTACACCTTATCAACACCCCAGTTCCATTGATATTGACAAGACTTAATTGGATCAACCAAGAATCAAGGGTTTGTTGCAAGTCACGAGCATGGAGTCTGGGTAAGAACCACCCCAAAGGAGTGAACTAAGGATAAAACCTATAGATCATGTTCTAAAAAGTTCCCATAGTCTTAATTCCATCTATCGAATATTACAGGTTAAGATGACTGACTCATCGGCCCATAATATTCTCAAGAGAAACTCGTCTGAGTGTAGTATCGCGTAAAAACTGTTATCAAGTCTACACTTGAACAGTTTCCACACTACGTCCTAAATAGGCCAAGAGGGGGTAAATGTTCTACGGTCCTCAGCTTCTCAGACCCAAATTAGAGATAGTACATGAGAACCCGACTTTGGAAGAAGAGACTACAGAAGAACTCTCTTTGGAAAAGGCTGCTTATGCAATCACTTATCTGCCTTAACTCCTCGGGTGTGCTCTTTTCTTTCTCCCACTCTTATTTTATACTTATGGTATTTCATTGAGGACAATGTATGTTTTAAGTGTGGGGGAGGGAACCATTTATTTGTTTTGTTTTGTTTATTTTGTTTTTAAGTTTTTCTCTGTTTTTGGTTTTTAGTTGCTAAATTAAAAAAAAAATTGCATGTTTTTTCCTTTGGTTTTTGAGTTACAATTATGAGTATTTTTCTTAGTTCTCTTGACTAAAGTCTTGTGGTGTGATGTGAAAAATTTGTTGTGCATTTTTAGTATGATATGAATGACTAAACTCTAAATTGTACATCATTTGTGGTAGATCAATTAACCTTGTGAGATTTTGAGCCTTATATGGATAACATACAAAAATTCATCTTTTTCTTTCTTATGTGGTTCACTCATGTCTGTTAGTCTCTAGAACTTGAATTGACTCTTGTTGATGCTGTTGTTTACTTGTGCACACTGATATGATAAAGGCAGTTTTGTTTTTTGTTTTTTAGCCAGTTAACCAAAAAGCTAACCCTGAAATAATATCATCCCTTGTTTGAAACCCCCTTGAGCCTATTATCCTTTTTTGTTTAAAACTCATTACAAACCGAGAAGTGAAAAACAATGTTATATCACCATATTCAAAGGGTTGAAAGAGTCTTGTTTGGAGTTCTGTGAGGTTGAATAATTATGTTTGCAATATTTCAGAAGTTGGTAGAAAAAGAAAAGAAAAGTAGAAAAAGAAAATAGAAAAGAATAAAAAATGAATGAAAAAAAAAATAGAAAGATGTATACATGTCAATACATATCCCTTATGAAAAAGAAAAAAAAGAAGAAGAAAAAAGAGAAAGGAGAAAAAAGAATATGAACGAAAACAGTTAATATAGAGTTGTTGAAGTGAATGAAATATTTTGTAAATTCAACTCCCGCAGTTTCTTTCAAGTCTCTTTTGTCTCTTTGAATTTTAGTCTAATACCCCTTAGGATTTATCTCACCCTTACCTTGGACACGTTACAACCAAATAAAAGTCCTTTTGATCTTTGTGTGCATGTATTTCAATTGTGGATGTTAGAGTCTTTTCAAGCTTATGGTAGTCAAAGTTTAGAACAAAATAAGTTCAATCGAAGAAGGTTTTGAAAAAGGAGGGAGATTTTTTGAAATTAAAGAAATGGGGAGAAGATGAAGAGACTAATCCTATGTACAAAATTAAAAGTTTATAGTTGAAAAGATCTGACAAAATGGGTAGCAATCCAATAGATAAGAATGTCACTAGAAACCCAGAATTCCCTTGGACTTTTAGAATCAAGCAAAACAACAAATGCACAATTATATTATCTTGAAGAGCAAGGCATCAAATAAATATGGCCACATCCAAGCTTATCCACTCCATGATCTTCTTCAAGGTAGCCCATGTAACAGATGAATTTCACAAGTCATAGGTTCAAAATAACAGCTCCACAATGATCATGTTGCAGATGAACTTAGAGAGATCTTGAATGATATATCCGATGAAGTTTCAAATCACGAGCACTTGGTTTCTCAATAAGTTGGCATTGGCCAAGTCCTTTAGCATAGGAATATTGCCTAAATTCTAAATCCATTTGTCCAAGATCAAGCCAACAGTCCACACAAAAGGTTTTTAAGGTTTTTTTGTTGTTATTATGTACATTAATGATTAAAGACCACACAAACAAGCAAAGTATACACAAACAAGATATATCACACAATATGGTCCAAATGGACAAAGTGAAAATTGCATTAACATAAACAATTAGAATGATATGAACAATGGCAAATGTATAAAACCTAGGATTAAATGACATTAAAGTAAAGGGCTTGAAATTAAAATTTATTAGTTAATAGGTTAGAAGTTAGTATTGTTTTGTTTTTCATTCTTAGACATTTCTTTGGAGAACACTCAACCCAGTTATCACAAGCATGGATCCTTGAACCAAGACATCTTCCAAAGGAAGGAAAAAAGACCAAGTTTCCACACAATACCATGAAAGAGGGGAGACTTACAATCTCACTAACTAGAATGTTATGCCTTTTATGTCACAAATTTAGCGCTATGTTAAGCAATTGTAATTGGACTTATGTAGAAGTCACAACTATTTGAGGTCGGGCAATAGAATTTTGGTGTTAATGCATGTTAGAGACATAGTATTATGAACTATGCTCATAAAACATACCACACACAAAAAGAATATGCAAAAGGTGTGGCCTAATCTCATCCATACTCATGTTAATTTTTCAATCAACTAGCTTTAGGACTTTGAGATGTCATAGGCCAAATGAGATGAATGCATAAAGAAAGGAAATGAGATGAAGTGGGAGGGGAATAGATGAAAACTCAAATTGATCAAAGGAGGACTCTTACCAAATTAATATCATTCATTCGTTTTGGGAGATGGAATGTACATTCCATCAATCCCCTAAATCCAATGATATTTATTTGACAAAGTAAAATCAACCTTGACCAAGACCCAACAACAAGAGTCAAACACCAACAAGTCATCACAATTGGTCAACAAAATTATTTGGCATTTATTCCAATTAAAAAAAATACTAAAATAATGCATTTAAATTAAATAAGGTTTGTCAAATTCCTAAAACCTCATCTAAACAACAAATAAATGGCCATGAGATTTATCATAGGTCAAACAAGGTCAAAGGACATTGGAGAAAAATTTACAGAATTTTAAAAGACTTAAAAGTATTTTTAAACAATTAAAAATAAATGAAAAATCAATTAAATCATGAAAAATATTAATAATGATCCAAAAATAATTTTAATTCAGAATATGAAAGAGAAAAATATTTGAAATTTTTTGGTGAAACTCTCATATTTTTTGGATCAATATTAAAATTAATATGAATTAATGAAAATCAAAGGAATTAAAATTAAATTCAAATAATAAAAAAAATGTTGACCACTTGATTTCCCTCATTAATTGAGGTGGCAGATCAAGTGGCCATCAGCGCACGTTCCATGGTGCGCCTGAGTCAAACATCCACACGCTTGGTAATTAAAACATACACTCATGATTAAAATAAATTGAACTCATCTAATGGCTCAGGACCACGCCACATCATTGTTGGAGCAAAGCGCCGATCGTCTTCTCAGGCGACCTTGGCCGGACTGGTCCATTCATCACCACATCATAAATGAAAAAGGAGGACATGATCTGAAAGGAAAAATAGTGTAGATCACGAATATCATCTCAATTTTAACTAACTTCTCACATATAGGAAGATATGAGGAGTTGAATTTTGAGGTATCTCAACTGAGTTGCTTCGATTTGACCTCTAAGCAACTCAATCTTCTTGCCTACATTGGTAGGACTTCAAACAACCAAAGAATCAAGAGAATTGAGCAAGATTGAGAGAGAATCGAAAAGATGCAACTTTCTGGAAAATACCTTCAATGTAGGTATGGATTCAACTGTTCTTGCCTTGGCTCGTGCTTGATCTCACTCAGAATGCTTGCAGGAGTAGAATGAAATGCACAAAAGGTCTTGGATCCCTGGAGTTTTGAATCTCAAAACAATGAGATTCAAACTCAATTTCAAGATGAAATTCTCAGGATTATCCTCTAAAATGGAAGGTTTAGGGGTTTATGATCAAAGTTGACACGAATGTGTGTTGAATTCTGAGCATAAGGGGCTCTATTTATAGTTGTCGCTCATGATATTTGCACCTTCCAAATCACTTTTCAAAATTGGCAATTGATGATGCATGGGTGCATGTGCGTGTACAGGCCCATGAGATCATTGCTTTAGGTCCACAAATGAATGTGAGAGAGTCTGAAATCAACTTGGATTGCAAGGCAAGTGTGTGTGAAGATTTGAAGTTTGATCTTTGCCAAATGATGATACCATGTTCATGCCATGTGAGGCCCTAGCAGTTCTTGTCCAAAATGGATGAACTTGGACTTTTTGGAAAGGTTAGATCAAGAGGAACAACTTTCATGTTCAACACTTTTCCATTTAAAGCTTGTATAATGATTAATTTTGAGTTGGAAGTTTGGAAATTTCAACATGTTGAAATTTTTTCTAAGTGTCAAGCCATATATCTCAATATTCCGCCTTGCTTAACTTTTTATGTGACCTTCAAATGAGAAAAATGTCTTCATCAAAGTTGTATCTCTTTCAAAGACCTACAAAATGGTCACCAATTTCATGTAATTTGGATTTGAAATGATAGAGTTATGCATTTTTGAAGTTTGGAAAAATCACTTGTTCAATGGTGTGGGTCAAAAGTGACCTATAATGTAGCCTCATATCACATGCTCATAAAAGTTGAATTAGCTCTCACTCCAAAAATCAAAGTTGAAGTAGACATCTTTAATTTGATTTTGCAACTTGGAAATATTTCATCTCATAAAAATTGAGCAAGTTATGACCTTGGGAAGTTGACTTTCAAATTAGGGTTTAGACAAAATGACCTATAATGTCTCAATATGAAAGTTGTTTTGAATGTCATTTAGAGTAAGTTTTCTCTTGGAATCATTTTCATATGGTAAAAATTGTAGGAGATAGGGTCTAGGGAGGCCCAGTTTTGATCAGATGAATTCATCTGGCCAACCACCATCAACCAACTTGCTAACCTTCAATTATCTTGACTTTCTAGCCTCATGCTAGATAATATATGCATAAGAATGATGAATTTTGAAGTTTCCCTTGAGAAATTTGATCAATTGGTGAGATAGCTTGTTGGAGAAGTTACTCAAGATACCCAGTCAAATTAGGGTTTCCAAGGCAAATCACCCACAAACTCTTGAAGAGTACTTGATCAATATAACATGTAGGAATCAATGGAACTCGTATATGATGCTTATAACCATTCTTGGATCAATTCATGGTTGTGCTCTTTGTCATGAGGGTCTCAAACCCTATATATGAACTTGATATATCAATGGGGATCATGCCCTACCTACAAAAGAGTTAGGCAAATGCAAAGACATATTTTTAGTATTTTAGTTAGTAAAATGATAATATACAAGTATGATACAATCACAAAGTGCTTGGTTATCTCTCCCAAAACAAACCCAATGAATGAGGGGCAAGGAGGATGCCAAGGTATGATCCCAATACTAATGCTTATGATGAAATTGCATGAGGAATCTTAGGGTCAAAATTAGGGTCTTACACAATGTCCCCATCCTTGCGCTTTTTACCTCGGTTATACATTCATGGTTAACTTGGAGGGTGTCTAAAATTTCTTTAGCAATCTCGCAATGTGAAAAACACAAAAAATCATAATGACCAAGAGCGGTAGTGATGACAATTTTAGGTTTGAAATGCGTTGAACTTTTCTCCTTGATCTTTTGTCCTATCATCTTCATTTTGGTTTACCACAACATCATTAACTTGATATGTGGGAGCAAATAAATAATATTTCACAGCTTTCCACATTTCAACATTCATCCATTCTATGAATATTCTCATCTTCTCTTTCCACAAATGATACCCTTCACCATTAAAGAAAGGGGGTTTGTTAAGTAAATCATTTAGTCATTTCCTTTCTCATTGGACAATTATTATTGAACATGATTTAGACTCTGATGCCACTTATTAAACAAATGATTCCAAACACAAGAGTGGGTTGAATTATGAAGTTCAAAAATCGTGATTGATTTAAAAATTCTTTTACTTTGGAAAAAAAGTTAGTACAAAGATAAAGCATTGGAAAATAGAAAAAAGGATTTATAAAGGAAATATAAATTAAACAACAAAAAAATAAAGAGATAGGGATAAAGATATTGCATCGGAATTAATAGAGGTTCGACCTACCACTTGGCTTGCTCCTCTCTACAAGAATATCTTTTTGAGAGTTCCACTAAAATAATATCTTGAGCTTTTAAGGATGTCCCCGCATGATTTATTACGACAAATGAGATATTTTATACAAATTGGTCCTCCAAACCAAATGGAGCTTTTAAAGACTAAGCTAACAAATCAAGCAGAGCTTTTATCGGTTAATAATAATAATCAAATAGAGATTTCACCAAGACAATCTGAAGAATAAAATAAATCAAACAAGAAAATCACACTCTTGATGAAGAACATTTAAGCACAAAATCTAGTATAACCGAAAAAATTTCGAAAGTATTTTTCACTCACAAAGTACTAAGACAACTTTAGTGAAAAATATTAAATAAAAAAAGGAGAGTAGAAAATAAGAAAATGATATCAGAAATTCAAATTCCGCTTTTATTTGAAATGAGGAGAAGCCCTCCATTTATAAGAGAAAATATAGCTAAAAAAGAAAACAGTACATGGGTTTTTTAATGTTCATAATCGATTATAACATAGATTTAATCGATTATGTATGCCAAATATGTAAGATTTTCAAATTTATTGTCACTTAGAAACTCTTTAGATTATGAGATGTTACAAAAGAGATAATCGATTAAATCTAGTGTGTTAATCGATTATCTTTTGTAAATAACACTTTTAAGGCTTAATCAAGCTAGTAACAAACTAGGTATGTACATAAAACATTTTTAGGAGAGTTAATAAAGTGAGAGAGGATTCAAAAACAATTTCTATATGTGTCAGATTTGCCTTGGTATCTTAGGAGATAGTCTTATACTTTTACAATACATTGGTCACTCAGACACATGATCGGACAAACTTTCACACTTCCTCTCATTCAACACTTCATTTGAGAATTGACTTCTTCTATTTAATAGAAACCATGATCAGTGGTTGCATGATCAGAGATCCTCATGCACACCACCGAATTTCGGTTGACATTAGGTGTTGTCAACATAAAATCCATTAAGATCATCTAACAGTAAGATCATGTGCAGATGATTGTACCTGCAAGCACATAGCTCCACAATGCGAGAGTTTTATGAGCATCAATGTTTAAAGAACTAACATTTATTCCCAAACCTGATTAGGAACTATTAGAAAATAGTAACATTCATTCATAAACATAAAAAATGTCATTGATTAGTCTTTTCTTGGTTAGAAGATTCCAATTAGCCATTAAGCTTTTACTTTTGCAAAATAAACATGCTTAAGATGCAATAAATTTTGCATTATTTGATATAAGAAGATAAATGATATTCAATTAAATTGTAACGGTATATGTCATGCATTATTTATAAGGAAGTGAACTTCCTTGTATTTACTATTGCAACCATGGCCCCTAATCGTGTGAAGACGCGTAAGGTTTGTAAGTTGAGTGGTCAACTTATATATAATGGAGAACTCTAGTATGCGACTAATATCTCGATGCTTCGATCTGGTGTTGGAGCGGTACCTACAAACACTTTAATGACCAAGTAAGTGATGATAAATAAATGAGAGGTATTTTAAAGTTAGAATAATGCTTACCTAAATTAGAGGGATTTATTTTCCCTTATAGCAAGGTTATAAGGTTTAAGGTCCCTAAAACCTTCTACCTCGTAACATTTGTCTTGAAATACAGATGTTCGATGATCTTGTTGGGGTTGATTGAAAATATAGATGTTGAAGAAGTATCACATCGCTTAGTCTTGTAAAGGAAGATGGAGTCTAAGGCTACATAAAAGATTCAAGATCTCTGTTACAAGATGCACTAGTCAAAAGCACTTTAAAGTTGTATTTAACTTTATTTGTTCTCTTATACTCTTGTGTTAGAGTGTTGTGAGATGTAGTTAAATATTTATTTTGAGGGAGTGTGGGTGTAATGGGTGATTGTGGGGTGGTGAAAAGTGAAAATTCGGACTATTTTTTTACATAAAACTTGACATTTTTCAGCTCTAATTTGTGATTTCAATGATTAATTTCCCCAATTTTTATAGAATGTTATATATTTTGAATTTGGATTTGGCATCATTGATGTGTGTCCTAAATATGCAGGAAACCAAATAATAAAGGCACAAAACCAAGAAGTTATGAGCAATACAAATATGTTGAAAATAAAGACAAGATGGGAAATTTTGGCTTGCTCGCTGGGCGAGCATTGGCGAAGTGAAAGCAAGCTCGTCAGGCGAGCTCTGGCGAACAATAAGAGAAGTGAAAAGATGAAATATAGGGGATAATCTTGGGTTGCTCACCAAGCGGGGATCTGAGATTTTGAGTTCACCGGGTGAGGATGTTGTCACTGTGCAAGAAAATATATTTTTGCCAATGATGGTTCATTGCGTTTGAGCCAACTGGAAGGAACTTAAAGGTGATTTCGTCGGGCGAGACATGAAATTTCCAATTTTGTATAAATAGGTCCAAATCATATTTTTAGGTATGGTTTTGGGAACTTTTAACCTCATTTCCATCATCACCATTTTTTAGTTAGGATAGATAGATACTTAGAAAACAACAAGTGAGGGTGATTCTTGAAGATCCGGAGTTGGATTTTTTTCTATCGTTGGGAAATCTCGGTGGATGTTTGTTCGTCATAATTATTTTATTAAATACCTTTCTTATTGGGATTGTATGTAAGTTCACTTTTATAGTATGTATTTTTATCAATCATGGTGTTATGTATAATCTATTCACGAATATATATCGATGTTATCCTTGCTTATCTATTGATTTGAATCGTTATTGAGAAATAATCTTCGAATCTAGATCTAGGATAATCATCTGGTAGATACTAAACTCTAGACATAGATTTAGATTTAACATTCACGTGAGTATCAGGTCTTTATCCTCCGTATTGTTTGATAGGTTGAGAGGTCGTCGATTAAACAATCCGATAGAACTCTCGACGGAAGTTTAGATATGAACCATGTTGTGAGTGATACGTGATAATATTGGTGAATGTTTAGATTGTGCATATTTGGTTGGTAAATTACATGTTCGCATGGTGAATGAAATTCAATCTAGTAAAGCTCTCAGATCTTTCCGAAGCTTATTTATTTATTTATTTGTTTTACATAGCTTAGATTTAAATTCAAATTTTTACAAACTTAAGTTTAAAATTGTAGAGACTGTTGAATGATATTGATATCACACTAATCCCTGTGGAGACGATAAAAATCAAAATGCTTAATTTTGCTTGCTGCTTTACCACATTCAATAAAATGGCGTCATTGTCGGGGATTGGTGTTTAGATATTGAAAGCATCGCAATAGTTTCTATCTTTTTTAATCTTTGTACATTTGTCTATATTTTTTATTTTTATCTTTTTGACCTTTATACATTTTTATATATTGTTAAGCTTTGTTACATTTGTCTATATTGTATACATAATAGTTTAATTTGTGTTTTGTTTAATATGTTCAAGTAGATAGTATAAAAAAATTGTGTTTGTTCTCAAAGTTTGTTTTTGAATGGCTTGAAAAAGTATTGAGTGATTATTTCAAGTTTGAATATTTTAACTTGCATTTGTATGGTAATGATAGGAGCTGAAAATTTGATGCAATGTCAAGGTACATGCTTAATAGTTTCTAGAATATAGCATGAATATGAAACTTGTAATTTATACAAATATCAGGCCATTGATTCTTTTGTAACACATGTTCATCTTTAAATCACTTTAGATCATAACCAAAGGTGAGGAAACTTTTATTGTTTACTATATGCATCGGATACCAACAATCATTGTTTTAACTCGATTTTATTATGTTTAATATTTCATTTGTGTTGAATTGTATGAAAGCATGAAAATAATCAAGGTATTTTGTTTGATTTTGAGCATAATCACTTGACCAAAAAGTAGCCTACCTTGTGAGTGAGTGAAAATTGCTTACCCTCTGTAAGCCTTGTGCCAGGATCCATTTTGATGTTAACTTTTGAAACTTGTATATAACTAATTAGTTCATTGTTGATTTTAAATTGGATTTTAAACTTTTTTCTTGAACCCTCAACCATAAATTGTGATTTGAATTTTTACTCTTGCCGTAGAAAGTTTGGGAGCATTCACATCACAATAATTGGTTGCATTTAAGTTGGGGAGAAAATGTTGGTTGCTAAGAGGTCGAGAAAGAAAAATAAAAAATTGGAAAAATAAAGAGAATAGTGAAAAAGAAAAGAAAAAGAAAAAGTATTGAAAAAGAAAAAAAAATAGCAAATAAATTATGTGCAATGGTGTAACAATTAGAAAAAGAGAAAAAAGGTCAATGAAGTTGTGAATGCTTGAGAATTTGGGAAGTGATCACTCTCATATGATTAGGTAATATTTTTGTTTAAATTACCTTTAGATATGACATTTCTTTGTTACCCAAGCCACATTACAATCCTTGAGTTGTGATTTGTGTATTATGCTTTTAATATGATTTTTTTTTTGGATAAATGCATAATTTGATCTAGATGTTAGCAAGATTGTTGGGTGTGAGTCAAGTCCCTCATGTTTGTTTTTCATCCCTTGATAAATTTGTGTGTTTGGTGTGACTCATTTTTTAAATTGTGTTGCATTAGAATTTTGACATATGTTTTGTGCTTAGAATTTTGACATATGTTTTGTGCTTAGAATTTTTTTTGATGATCATGGTGTCGTTGTAGTAAAGTGGTAAACATTAATTTGCTTGGAATTTTTAAATTGAAACCATACATTTGTTTGCGTTTCTAAAAACTTGTTGATCATGATTTCTTGACAGTTGCTCTTGTTTCTTTAGGTTTGATTGACCATTGCTTGAGGACAAACAAAGTTTTAAGTTGGGGAGAGTTTGATAAGTAAAAATTTTGATTATTTTTGTACATAAAAGCTTGGCATTTTTCAGCTCTAATTTGCGATTTCAATGATTGACTTCCCTTATTTTTTTATAGAATGTTATATATTTTAAATTTGGCTCTGGTATCCTTGATGTGTATGTTAAGTGTGTAGGAAACCAAATAATAAAGGCACAAAACCAAGAAGTTAGGAGCAAAGAAAATATCTTGAAAATAAAGCCAAGATGGGAAATTCTAGCTTGCTCGTTGGGCGAGCTCTCGCAAAAAAGAAGCGAGGTCAAAAGATGAAATTTAGGGACAAATATCGTGGTAGTCGTCGGATGAGGATCTGGGATTTTGAGTTCGTCGGGCGAAGAAGCGGTCGCGGGCGAAAATAGATATTTTTGTCAATGACGATTTTCTGCGTTTGAGCCAGGTGGAGGACACTTAAAGGTGATATCGTCGGGCGAGACCCTGCTCGCCGAGCGAGGCAGGAAATTTCCAATTTTGTATAAATAGGTCCAAATCAGATTTTCAGGTATGATTTTTGGAACTTTTAACCCCATTTCTATCACCACCATTTTTTAGTTAGGAGAGATAGATACTTAAAAAATAACAAGTGATGGTGATTCTTGAAGATCCAGAGTTGGATATGCCTCTATCGTTGGGAAATCGTGGTGGATGTTTATTCATTTTCATTCTTTTATTAAATACCTTTCTTATTGGAATTGTATGTAAGTCCCCTTTTAAAGTATGTATTTTTATTAATCAGGGTGTTATGTATAATCTATTCACGAATCTATATCGATGTTATCCTTACTTATCTATTAATTTGAACCGTTATTGAGAAATAGTCTTCGAATCTAGATCTAGGATAATCATCTATTAGACGTAAACTCTAGACATAGATTCAGATTTAACATTCATGTGAGTATCGAGTCTTAATACTCCGTATTAATTGATAGGCTAAGAGATCGTCGATTAAACAATATGGTAGAACTCTCGACGGAAGTTTAGACATGAACCCTGTTGTGAGAGATACATGATGATATTGATGAATGTTTAGATTTTGCATAACTGGTTGGTAAATTACATGTTCGCATGGTGGATGAAATTTTATCATATAAAGCTCTCAGATCTCTCTGAGGCTTTATTTATTTATTTATTCGTTTTACATAGCTTAGCTTTAAATTCAAAATTTTACAAACTTAAGCTTTAAAATCGTAGAGACTGTTGAACGAAATTGATATCGTACTAATCCCTATGGAGACGATAAAAATTAAAATACTTACTTTTGCTTCCTGTTTTACCGCATTCAACAGGTGGTTGAGGATAAATTATGTGTTGTAACAATTTTCACATAGTATTATTCTATGATTGTTATTTGACAACGACCGTAATTTTTTTTCTCTTTTGGAATTTTCACATTAAACTCTTGTGTTGTTATTGTGTTCTTTTATTTTCTCTATGTTGTTTTTTCTATCAACTAGTATCATAGGTTTTGATTCGATCTTGGTATTAGAGTTCTTAGTATGCTTTGTGGTTGCAGCTTTGTCTGGTCTTCTACATCAGAAAAGAAGGGTGATGTTGTGAAAGATTTGTTGGGTTGTAGTAACAAGTTCTACTGTACAATTTGGGCTAGACAAAATTGATGGAAGAATTTGTTTTGACTGATGAAAAATTCAAGTCAAAGATGTGTTAATACAATCAAGATTACACAAGGTGTGAGATTATGTCAGTGATTGAAGGGCTTCCTATCAACATGGAAATTGCACCATAAATGTTCAACCTGATTTTCAAAATGTGAAGTTCTTGGAGTGATTTAGGTTCAAGTAAAATATATTCTTCATGATAGAATATATGATTGTCAATGAAGACAATGTGAAAATTCTCTGAGTCGTTTAACTTCGAGTGACTATACTCTTTATGATGGAGTATGATTGTCGGTGAAAACAATGTGAAAATTTATGGAGTGATATAGTTTCAAGTGACAATACTCTTTCTGGTGGAGTATAATTGTCGGTAAAGAAAATACAAAAATTCTTATAATGGTGTAACTTCAAGTGAGTATACTTTTTATGGTGGTATATGATTGTTGTTGAAGACAATAAACTCTAATGTATTATTTTCAATCGACGTGGAGATTGTTGGAGTTGGTTGAAAATATATATGTTGAAGAAGTCTCACATCGCTTAGTTTTGTAAAAGAAGAAGGAGTCTAATGTTATATAAAAGATTCATGTTCTTTGTTATAAGATGCATCAGTCAAAAACACTTTAAATTTGTATGTGACTTTCTTTATTCTCTTATACTCTTCTGTTAGAGTGTTGTGAGATATAGTTAAATATTTGTTTATGAAAATATGGATGTACTAGAGATCGTAGAGTGTTGTAACAATTTTCATATAATATTATTTTTTTGTTGTCATTTAACAACAACCATAATTTTTCTTTGATTTTCGAGTTTCTACATTAAAATTTTGTGTTGTTATTATGTTCTTTTATTTTCTTAATGTTGGTTTTTTAACAGATGTTTCACTTGATCATACGTTTAAAAAAGTTTTTTTTTTGTTATGCTTCTCGTTGTGCTTTTGATCTGCTGTCGTCGACCCAAACCCGAACAGTCCCCATTGTTGTGATATCATGTTATAATTGACTTTTATAACTAATATGGAAAGTTGCTTCTCTACATAATGTGTCCCATCGTATAAGTTATATTTTTTTTAATATTTGTAGTACAAAGACATATTTGTGAATATGCTAAAATAGGCAACAACATATAAGCCAAGTCTTGAGATGTGAGGTAGAATCTTTTAAACTACTCTAAGGACGGTGATTTGATGACATCAAGAATGACTTCACATTTTCTCTACGTAACCCTCAGTCTTTATGCATGGAAGCACTCATTTAATAAACTTACTATTGTTTGATGTCACTCACCATGTCTCTTTCATCAATTTATTCAACACAATCGTGGTCTTTCATTATCATGTAATACCTCATAGACTAGAAAATGAGGTTTTATGTCACCCTCACTGTGTAATTTTTTATTGAGATCTAACCCAATGATAAATAAAGCATTATGAGGTTGGATTATTCAATGTCAAATGTATCTTGATTTTGGACAGTTTTTGCTTAGGTTTTACCCCCATTTTTTTCTAAGAATAATTTGGTATATAGATATATTGTTTGGAGATAAACTCAAAAAATGAGAACATGAATGAGAAATGATTAACATCATCGCCATGGTCAAAAGATTGAAAACTAAAAAAGTGCACAATATACATGAATCTTGAAGATTCTGAACATTTTTTTCCAAAAACTTTCGTGTTTGTTTGGTGAGAAACTATTGGCTTTATCTTTGAAACATTAATAATGTTCTCATTGCTTGACTATAAAACACCATGAAGATGATATGAAACATTGAGTATGATTGGGTGTGAGAATGGGTAGTTGGAAAACTATCGAGGTAAAAGAAAAGTTTTGAAAAAACTAAATTAATACCTACAGAAAAGACATAATAAGATATGGTACAGATAGGACATAATAAGATTTGGTGAAATTGTTACATCCAAAGGTGTTTAAAATGGTTCATCGTAAAACACCTAATTGTTGGTTCACCTGATACCCTTAACTTAATTATTTTTTATATATTTATTATTTATTTCTAAATATTGTATAACTCTATTATAATTTCACACATAATTATTTATGGCTAAATACATTTTTTTGTCCTTTATTTTTAACTCAATATTCATTTCAGTTCCTTAACTTTTAAAAAGACCAAATTAATCCTTTATTTCTAAAAATCGGGTCACATTTATTATTTTTGTTAACTTTTTTAGTCAATGTCAAATGTAATGGTCACATAATGTACACTTGGTGCTGAATATCTCTTTTAGAGTCTTTAAAAGTCATTTAATCATCAGCACCCACACCACCATTATAACAATTCACAGTAGGGACAAAATAATTGTCTTCAGAAGCTTCATAAACAAAATAAATAATCACAATAGAACAAAATAAACCAAATAAAAACAAGAACAATTAGAGATGATATCTTCACCGGCTTCATATACAAAATAACTAATCACAACAGGAAGAAAAAAAAAAGAACAATAAGCACAATTGTAGTGAAAAAAAGTGTTATCACAAGCAAGAAACCCAAATATAAATTGAAGAAACAATGGCCAAACCCTAACATAATTATCAACCCCATTTATACTCAAAGGAAAGCACTTAACTATATCCCATCAAAAAGAAAACATAAGCAAGCAATCCTTCTTAAACCAACTTGACTTTGTATTTCATCTCTTCCATATTGTTGTTGTAGATGTATATACAGACATGAATGTATTTGTTTTGAAAATCGCTCTACCATCCTGCATACATAAAAATCACATTAGTACAAGCATTGCTTCAACAATAAACGTGAAGATGAAGTTTTAATGGAAGATCATGGTGAAGATTGTGAGAGAAAGTGTGAATCATAAAATTAAAGAATTAAACTATCAAAGATGATTATATTTTAAAATGGTGGAGCACTAAATAAACATACATAAATACTTCATAATCAAACACATATGTTCTCATCGATCTCGAAAAATTATGGGTTTGTATGCAGGTTGAGCATGAAAATTGAATTCAAACCCATAATTAGGGACTAAAACAAAAAAAAAAAGGTTATAGGGAATAAAACAAAAAAAACGCATCAATTTATAGGAACAAAAAGACTATTTAATCCAAAATTTTGGATTTGTGTTTATATCTTTATCCCCAACCATCATACATACCCTGAATTTTTTCAATTCCAAAATGATTCCTTATTTATTCCTTGTTTTCCCTTTTCATAAACACGATTTCTCACACTTCTATCAAGATCAAAGACTACCACTATACTACAAAAATCCACAACCAATTCTATTAGAAGATGAAGCTTACAAGTCCATCTCCCATCATTAAAACAACAACAAAATTAAATGAAACAAAGTAAAGTTACCAATTGAGGATTTGGAACGGAGTAAAGTTACCAACTGAATAGGTAATCACGGCTGAAGGTGCAGAGGAAGAATAAGAATGCGGATTACAGAAGAGGAAGAAGAAGAAGTTCAAATTGCAAAATTATTTCATTTTTGGATTTAGTCCTCATTCCCATTATGTAATATATAATATATACATATGTGTTGCAATTATTAAACAAGGAAAACAAGTGGCTTAGTGGAGAGGCATCCTTGTTGTAAATATAAGGTCTAAGATTTAAGTCTTCTAGGGATATTTTTTTTAAGTTTTTCCTTTTATTATTTAACAATCAAATAATTAAATAATAATAATTACTGTACGTGAAGTTTAAAAAAAAAATAGAAAAAAAAACTGTCAGGTCGATAATGTTAATCACATCAACTTTTTTTGTATCGGAGAATTGACGTCGAAGATTAAAACCAAACAAAATTAAACAAATAGGGAGTTCAAAAAATTAAGGACTAAAATAAAAAATACCTCAACTTAAAAGAATAAAAGACTATTTAAGTATGTGATTTAATACCCTTTTTTGTCAAGTATCTTAACCTCAAGGTTCATTTTCATCCCTTAACTTAAAAAATTCATATTGAGCCCTTAATTCTTAATAACTATCATGTTAGTCCTTTTTAAATTAGCATCGAATTTAACGATCAATTTTTGAATTTTCCTGTCACTAATTAGACCAAGAAGACTACTATAATATATTTTGAAGAGTGAAATGATCTTTTTGAAATTATATGATCAAAGTGAACCATGGATTAAACTACAAAACAAAAAGAATATTATCCAAGGGACTAGACCACTGCAACGCTCTTCATAACGGACACAAGTTTAAAGACCATTTTTTGACATGTGAGTCAACTATTACCGACGAAGTCAATCTATCTTGGTCAATTACTTTTACGACATACATAATTGAACAGAAATATATATTAGTAGAAACTACGTGAATAGTTTTTTTTAAATAACCATATTTTTCAAATTAAATTTTGAAATAACTATTATTTTAAAAAAATTACTAATATAACCATCTTTCCAAACAGATGCACAAGTTGATCTAGCGCATCCATTTAACATGAAGAGGAGATGCCACTGGTGTTGGCGCATGCTTCCAAAGCATTGCATGGAGGCGCCAACAACCATGGCGCATGTGGTTTATGCATTGGTGTATGCGCCAATTCATCTGACGCATACACCTTAAGATTTTTTATTTTATTTTAACGGTTTATTTAACAATTAATTAAATAAAATATTGAAATTTTTTATTTATGTTATAATAAAAATTACATGGAATTGACCAAAAATTCAATGATCGGCCCGATCAGAACGTCCCCCTATTCCACATCCAGGTGCGTTAGTCTGTCTTCGAGGTCTCCCACTATTTTCCTGAGGTGTTTGGGGTCTTTGAGTGCTGACATGATCCAATGGTGGCTGTTGTGAAGGTCCGGCGGAAGGTCCAACGGTATTTGACAGATGTGTCATCATTTGTTCCCAATAGCCGGGGGGCTCTGGCCAACGGCACTTCCACAATGGAATACGGTGTCCATGTTGTCGTGGTTGGATCGATGTGGTTAGGTGAATTATGGATGGTATAGTTGCCCGAATTGGGATATTGAATCATTTTGGAAATGAATCAATGGTTCCTGGGGTGTACTATAGTTAAACAAGGGTCGGATGTTGTGGTGATGAGATGTTTGGGTGGTCATTGGTGGGGTGCTACGATGAAATGAATCGTATGAATCATCTGGGCTATAAACTGTTGTGCTGGCTGTGTATGGTTATTGGTGGGTAGGGTTTGATTCATCGTTTTGAGGTTGGGTGTGTGGCATGAATGGGTTGCGAGGTTGGGTGTTTGACATGAATAGGTTGCGAAGTTGGGTGTTTAGTTGTTGGGTTTATGTGGTAGGGTGATGGTGTGAGGTTGGTTGTTGGGTTTGGATGGTTTGACATTGATGTTGGACGGAGACTTGTTGTTGGGTGATAACGTGAAAATGTATCGTATATTTGCCTTGATTTACATTCAAAAATCATGTCGTTTTCATTTAGATTCCGATTATTCCGCAAGTGTTCAAGTTATTTTTACAGGTATTTCAATTCCCATGCTTAAATGAGTAAAGTATAGAAAAGGAAGGAAAAGAAGAAGAAACAGCAGAAAATTCAAAAAAATATGAACTTTTTGAATGTGACGAACGTCACACCCCATCACGATCGTCACGCTACCCTTAAGTGTGACGAACGCCACACACCATCACAACCGTCACGTATGCAAAATGGTTTCAAACAGAAGTGGTACACGTCGCCCTTAACTCAACCCAGTCTTCGCTCCTTAAACCACCTTCCCGTGAATCCCTCACTCAACTAAGTCCTCCTTACTTTTCTCAAGCACGAAGACCAGGAGGGATTAAAAAAGAATGGAAGTTGGAAACTCTCGGGAGAAGGTCCTATCTTTCTGTTTTTATCCTTCAGCTCCTGCAATTTTGTTTCCACGTTATTTTTCTTCAGCAAACATTATTTTCTTTTACTGCAATTTGTTTACCATTCCGTTCAGAGCTTTGATTTTTCCCTTTCCTTTCTGTTTTTCACTTGGCCAAAACTAGTAGTTTCCTATATTGGGGAACTACTGCAACTTAGTTAGTTTAGTTTAAGCATTTGTTTCGAAGAAGCAGAATCTTACCGACCTGTGGAGGGCTGCTCAAGTACTTCAAGATTCAGCTTGTTCAATTAATCAAAGTTCCAGGTTTTTTTATTCAATTATTATTATTGCTTTATTATTAAATAATCATGTTTGCTTTATTGTTAAATTATTTTTGTTCATCTGCGTTTGCATTATTTAACATGTTCGGCTAAACTACCGGTATCGGTATGTAAACAATTTAATTAGACGGGATTTAATGATAATCGGTGTAAACTTCTTTTCTCAAATAATCTTTCTAGTTGTGGTTTTTAATTTGAATTTAATTAACTTTGTCACGAGAGTGAGAAGCTATTTAATACGGTTTTGCCACGAGAGTAAGAAATTAACTAAGGTTAGAACCGACAATTGCGAGAGCGTGAGGGTCGAACTGGATAGTAAAAACTAGGCATTGATTTTAAAAACTGTGAGAGCACTTTAGAAGTAATTGGAACTTATTTATTTTCAAAAAGTATTTTTAACTTCAAATGGGACAGCGAGAGCGTACATTCTGACTTAAAAGTATAGTCCGAGTCAACAATCACGAGAGCGTGAGATAAAGCCTTTTAAATGAGTATTTTCTACTTAAAGGTATTTGGTAATTAAAATATACATCGGTGACTTATCGAATCCATGACAATTAATGCGTTGCATACTGATATCCCGTCATTAATATTTTCTTAAAAACTTAATTTTCTTTAGATTTAATTTTTGAACTGAACCTCTAAAAATCATCGCCTTAGCTAAACATAGTAACATCGATAGCATTAGTTTGACCATCGGTCCTTGTGGGTTCGATATATTTTATATACAGTCACGACACATACCAAGTTTTTGGCGCCGTTGCCGGGGACTGATTTAGCCAAATACTGTGATTCTTTCGTTGCGCAGTATAGACTAAGGAAAAAACTTATTTCCTTTCTCTTATTTCTCGATTGTATGCCAAGTAATCGCTCATAAGGCAAAAACTTAGTACCACCAATCGCAGAATTAGAGCGTTTCTTATATTTAAGACGCCGAATACTAGAGTACCAAAGAAGGTACAATATTCCCGATATCATCATTCCTACTACTGAACCAGTTGAAAAACCAACCATGGTTGTAGTGGGACCACAATCAAGTGAATTATGCTCAAGGAAACCCTTATTCGAATACCTACAACCCAGGTTGGAAAAACCATCCTAACTTTTCGTACAAGAACAACAATGCATTGTATGCACCTGGCCAAGCACCTGATGTTCCACCTGGATATCAAAAGCCAGCTACAAATGCTCCTAACATTCCTAGGAAGTCCAACCTTGAACTAATGATGGAAAGTTTCATAGCTACCCAAGCTCAAACAAACAAAGACTTCTTGAACCAAAACATACACACTAGTGAGTAACTTAAGCAATTAGCAAACAAAGTAGACGCTCTAGCCACCCACAATAAAATGCTTGAAACACAGATTTCACAAGTGGCTCAACAACAAGCATCTACTGCTGCTCCTGCTGGCACATTTCCTGGACAGCCACAACCTACTCCAAAAGGACATGCAAATGCCGTTATATCGAGAAGTGGAAAAGAACTAGACGGACTCGTAGATCTAAGACTTCAAAATCCTGCCACGTACCAAAAACCTGACAAAACAACAACTGAGAAGGTAAGTGAACCGAAGGAGAAGGAAGATAATACCCAAGAGTCCGAAGAGAAAGAAAAACCGTATGTGCCTCCACCACCTTATAAACCACCCATTATGTATCCTCAAAGATTCGCGAATTCTAAAACTGCAAGGCAATTTAAGAAATTTGTTGAACTTTTGAAGCAACTGAATATCACAATACCCTTTACAGAAGTTATCACACAAATTCCCTTATATGCCAAGTTTCTTAAAGAGATCCTATCCATTAAGAAAAAGATCGAGGATAACGAAACAATTACACTTACTGTTGAGTGTAGCACAATAATCCAAAATAACATGCCTCCCAAACTGAAAGACCCAGGTAGTATCTCCATACCCTGTGTCATTGGAAAGTTCGTCATAGTCAAAGCTCTATGCGACTTAGGAGCCAACATTAGTGTAATTGCCTTATCCATCTATAAAAGGCTCAACATGGGAGAACTAAGACCAACCAAGATGTTTGTTCAACTAGCTAACCGCTCATTCAAATATCTTGTTGGTATACTAGAGAATGTTCCAATACGTGTAGGACAATTCTACATTCCTACCAACTTCATAATCATTGACATCAAAGAAGATGCCACTACACCTATTATATTAGGAAGGTCATTCTTAGCTACCACCGGAGCCATAATAGACATGAAAAGAGGCAAGCTAACATTCGAAGTTGGAGAAGAAAAAGTCGAATTCATCTTGACACAATTCTTACAAGCGCCAGCTATAGACGATACTTGTTATCTACTTGATGTCATAGACGAGTGCGTAAAAGATATGGAGATGCAAGAAACCACATATTCTGATATAATGAAAATCCAAATCCCTCAAATCTTTGAAGATGATAATTGGCGTGAACCATACTAAAATGACAGTCTAAGTGAATGCTTAGCACTTACACCCAATCACATGCCATGCCCGAAAAAACCAGACTTAGAATTAAAAACACTACCCAAGAACTTAAGATACAAATTCCTAGACACTGAACTCAAAAGACCAGTAATAGTCAGCGCAGACTTAGGACAGATTGAAACTGAAAAGTTACTAGATGTCTTATGAAAACATCCAATTGTGTTAGGCTACAACCTCGCTGATCTAAAAGGAATAAGTCCTTTTATCTGTATGCATCATATTATGCTAGAGGAAGATTGTAAAACCTCTGGAGAACACCCGAGAAGGATCAACCCAATCTTAAGTACTGTATTCAAGGATGAAGTAAAGAAGTTATTAGATGCAGGAATCATATATTCGATCTCCGATCGTCAATGGGTTAGCCCCGTTTATGTAGTACCCAAGAAAGGAGATGTTACAGTTGTTAAGAACGAGAAGGGAGAATCTATAGCACAAAGAGTTGTGACCAGGAGTAGAATGTGCATCGACTATAGGAAACTGAACAAAGCCACTCGAAAGGATCATTTTCCTCTGCCTTTCATTGATCAAATGCTTGAACGATTGGCTAAGCATTCCCACTTCTGCTATCTAGAAGGTTATTCAGGATTCTTTCAAATTCCTATCCATCCTAACGACCAAGATAAAACAACTTTCACATGCCCTTATGGTAAATTTGCTTATCGATGAATGTCATTTGGACTATGCAACGCTCCCGCAACATTCCAAAGATGCATGATGTCAATCTTCGCTGACTTTATAGACGGCATTATGGAAGTCTTTATGGACGATTTTTCGTTTTGTGGGCAGAGCTTTGAAGGATGTCTATCAAACCTTGAAATGGTACTTGAAAGATGCGTAAAGGTGAATCTCGTATTGAATTGGGAGAAATGTCATTTCATGGTCCAACAAGGAATCGTGCTAGGACACGTAGTATCTTATAAAGGAATTGAAGTAGACAAAGCTAAGATCGAAATTACAGAAAATCTTCAACCTCCGAAAACCGTACGAGAAATACGAAGCTTTTTAGGACACGCCGGTTTCTACCGACGCTTTATCAAAGATTTATTACCAAACCACTGTCTGGTTTATTAATGAAAGACGTTGACTTTATCTTTGATGAGAAATGTTTAACAGCATTTGAACAATTAAAAACAACTTTAATCACCGCACCTATTATGTAACCACCTGACTGGAGATTACCATTCGAAATCATGTGTGATGCGAGTGACTATGTCGTAGGCGCAATGTTAGGACAAAGGAAGGATAAAAAACTTCATGCGATCTACTATGTAAGGAGAACCTTAGATCATTCCCAAATGAACTAGGCCACCACTGAAAAGGAACTTCTAGTTGTTGTGTTCGCTTTAGACAAATTCCGTTCTTACTTAGTAGGAGTGAAAATCATCATCTATACTGATCACGCTGCTATTAGATACCTGCTAAGTAAGAAAGATATCAAACCAAGACTCTTAAGATGGATCATACTCTTACAAGAATTTGAATTAGAAATAAAAGATAAGAAAGGTACTGAGAACGTAGTAGCAGACCACTTATCACGAATCGAAGGGAATAAGCCTGAACAAGTTCCAATCAATGATGATTTCCCTTACGAACGACTTATAGCCCAAATGGAAGGCCACATGTCTGAGCTAACCTTAAATGATACCGAAATAGAAGAATCCGTGGAAGAAATTCATACGAATATAACTCTTCCATGGTATGCTGACTTTGTCAACTATCTAGCTGCTGGAGCACTTCCACCGGACCTATCATACCAACAAAAGAAGAAATTCTTTCATGATCTAAAACAGTACTACTGGGATGAACCTCTGCTTTTCAAGAGAGGTGTCGACGGTATTTTTCGTCGATGTGTTCTTGAGGATGAAATAGACGATATAATCTTTCATTGTCATTCTGCTCCCTATGATGGGCACGCAAGCACTTCAAAAACTTGTGCTAAGATCCTACAATCTGGCATCCTTTGGCCCACTCTATGGAAAGATGTCCATAATGCGGTTATAAATTGCGACCGGTGCCAACACACTGGTAACGTTTCAAGACGCGACGAAATGCCACAAACAGGCATCTTAGAAGTGGAAGTCTTTGATGTGTGGGGGATTGACTTCATGGGACCATTCCCGTCTTCTTTTGGTAATAAGTACATACTTGTAGATGTCGATTACGTTTCAAAATGGATCGAGGTTGTAGCTTCTCCGGCAAATGACACACGAGTATTGATTAAGCTGTTCAAGAACGTAATCTTTCCTAGATTCGATGTGCCAAAACTAGTAATTAGTGACGGTGGCTCCCATTTCATATCAAATATCTTTGGAAAACTTCTTATAAAGTATGGAGTCTGAGACCGTGTAACAACACCTTATCACCCAGAAACCAGTGGGCATGTCAAAGTTTCGAATAGAGAGATCAAACAAATTCTAGAAAAGACTGTCAGAATATCTAGAAAAGACTGGTCATCTAAACTAAATAAAACTTGGTGGGCATATAGGACAACCTACAAGACCCCAATAGGGACCACACCGTTTAAATTAGTTTATGGTAAATCATGTCATCTCCCTGTAGAGTTAGAACACAAAGCTTATTGGGCAATTAAGACCCTAAATCTAAATTATACTTCCGCAGGCGAGAAGAGAATTTTAGACATTCACGAATTGGAAGAACTTAGACTAGACGCCTATGAGAATGTCAAGATATACAAAGAACGAACTAAAAAATGGCATGATAAACGTATATCTAAGAAAGAGTTTAATGTCGGCAACGTTGTGTTACTATTTAATTCAAGACTTAAGCTTTTTCTGGGAAAACTTAAATCTAGGTGGTCAGGTCCTTTCGAAATTACTAAAGTTTTTAAAAGCGGTGCGATAGAAATCAAGGGTAGAAATAGTGAATCGTTCATTGTAAACGGGCAGCGATTAAAGCATTATCACAACATTGACAATAGAAACTATTCAAATAGTATAAGACTTATAAAGCTGCCCACTCAACCCCAAAACTGATATATCGCGACGTTATTGTCGAACTTACGACATTAAACAAAGTGCTTGGTGGGAGACAACCCATCTCTTTTTAATTTGTTATTGATTTTTTTTATTTTTATGTTTTGCATTTTAAGTGTTTTCTTTCTTTGATTATTACTTTTATTTTTCTCCCTTTCCTAGATTCTATGCAGTAACATACTTGTTGTTTTTCGTTACTAACTTAGTAATATTGGCTACTGATTAACAAGCAAACTTAAAACTAGTTAGTAACTAATTTTCATCATGAAACAAGTAGATACAGTTTTCAGAGGCAGAGTTCAGAGAAGGCGTTATGATTATTTAGCTCAGAAGGATATGGCTTTATCCATATATTATGATGGACCTGCCATGGATAGGCTAGGTATCCACGATAGTATCTTGTTTTTGTTTAACCAGCTAGGTTGGGAGAATGCTGCTATTAAGAGAAGGTATGTCACATACCGTGAGCTTACCCTAAAATTCCTTAGCTCCCTAGTTTACATACCCGAGCATGGTTACAGACTCAACAAAGGGTTGATTTCCTTTAGGCTGTTTGGTATTGATTTCACTTATAACCGTAGAGACCTTGTTGACCTTCTAGGATTTCCTAGTGGCCCATTTGTATTCACTACCCGCTAGGAGGAATTAATCAATGACATTGACTTGGATTACTTTTGGGGTAGTTTAATTGGAGATCACCACCCTGACCCGCACCATATGCACTCTTATGCGATACACAACCCTGTTATCCGCTACTTCCACAAAATACTAGCTCACACCCTATTTGGAAAAGAAGAGAACAACACCTTAGTGTAAAGGGATGAACTTTTCATCTTACTCTGTGTCGACCAAGGCCGACATGTCAATGCTGTAACATTCATGATGGAAAGATTTGTTTACCTTGCACAGAATAATCGTGCCTCAATCCTAATAGGCGACATAGTAACCATGATAGATGATGATATTGGACTTAGACACCCACTTAACAAACTTACACCTTTTGGACCCATCAGACCCATGGATATTGACTTTTGCTTCGACCGAAGAATTTTAGGAAACCTTGGACCAGACACTTTTGACTACCTAATTAATAATGAAGTTGCCAACTATTTACTTTACCAAACCATGAGAGAACGAGTGTTCATGACCGTAAAAACTAGCTATATGATTTAGATGAACATCACATTGCTCTACCATCACCTCCTGAGACACCACCTATTTATGAGTATTTTGATGACCTTATCTCTGTTGATGAATCTGACCCTAAAACCCCTCCAAACTACTATAATCTGAATGAACCAGAAATTCCATCTTATGCCGAAAATCTGACCCTAATTCTTACCCGTTTGGATGGCTTCCGTACTGAAACTACTAATGTGAAAGATGAACTAAAAAGCATGCGCCTTGATGTCTTAGGCTTAATGGATGTCACCGTCGAATATTTTGATCACTTGAACCAGGATGTAGCTTCTTTGGGACAACATCATGGCTAATTACATCGATCGCTGAATTTTTCTACTCACATTAAAGCAATGAGGACACTGTTTTGTTTTAGTGTGGGGAGGGAGCACTTTACTGCTATTATTATTTTAATGCTTATTGATACTTTTAACTTTAGTATTTACATTTAATCTAAATGACAATTGTTATGTCTTGCTTTTGTGATCAATTTAATTTACCTCTGTCAGTTCAATTTTGTTACTTTTACTGCTGTTACTGTCTTGTTATTTTATTTCCATACTGCTGCTATTTTATTTGTATTGTTGTTATTGTTTTCTTACTCTGTTTCTATACTGTTACTGACAGTATGATTTACTCATAACATGCAAACAGTTAAAAATTAATGTCAATAGTCATAAAGCATGCATTCAATTTTTCCATTTTTCCTAGGCAAAAATATGACCATTGCAGATTAGAAAACAAAATCTGCGCATGTGACGCTCGTCACATGAACGTCACGACCGTTACGCGTCTTACGACCGTAACAGGTACATGACGCTCGTCACGCCTCCAGAATGTGTGTTCTCTGTTTTAATTAAAAGAAAGGCGCACTATCCTTTTCTTCTTCCTCATCTACTCGTTTCTGTTTCCTTAACCGTTCACCCACACCATAACCGTCCCACTCACACACATTTATTTCTCCATTAACCCCCAGTTATTAACTCCATTACCCTTTCCATCACTTCCTATTTAAACAGAAACAAGTGAGCTTCCTATAACTCTCGAAACCCTAATCTCAAACAAAACCCACTTCTTCTATTCCTAATCTAAATTTGCATACACCATGGCCCGTCAAGAGAGACCTTCTCCTGACTTTTCAACTATCATATTCAGAGAGGGAGAGGCCGGTGAACAGCAAAGAGACAACTACCTTGAGTACTATCAACGCTCAGTTCAACCCACGAGGTACGTTGATAATGATTGTCTGAAGGAGTTAGGGCTTTTAGATGGCGTGGGATGGATGCTGAACAACTCTGGGTTAATGCAGTTCTGCACCAACCCACAACCATCATATGAAGCTTTGACCCTAGAATTTTTGAGTTCATTCTCCTACATAACACCTCCCAGTGAAACTCAGTTTCTCACCGGGCTCGCCACATTCAGAATGTTCGACACTGAGTATTCTTTGAACCAAACACAAATAGCCCAGATACTTGGTTTCCGACATGGAGATGGAGTTCACTGTCGTATCCCTGACAAATGGTCTGAAATAGAGTTTGGAGTATGGCATAATCTTACCAATGTTAACGTCACAAGCTGGGATGCACTCAACGCAACATACATACACAACCCGGCTATCAGATATTTCCACCAAGTTTTAGGACACACGGTCTTCGGAAGATTCAACAACCATAAAGTAAACTCTAAGGAGCTTTTCTTCCTTCACTGTGTGTTCACTCCGGTGGCGTTCAATGCTAACCCGTTCTTATTGGCCAACATCCAGGCTAACTGCATGAGAGGCAACACAACATTCTGTTTTGGAGGAATCATCACTTCCATAGCATTGGGCCTGAATCTGGGAGATAGGCTTGCTAACTTACCTTCCTTGCCGGACGAGTTCCTTAATACCGACTATTGCCGCTCCTCGCACCTTATCAAAATCAGAGACGATGGGAGATATCACCCTGTGGTTCGGAACAAGATAGTCTGATGCGTCATTTTTCCTAATATGAATCGTATAGATCCGCAGAACACGGAAAATTGGATTTTTGATCTGAATTCTCCTGAGCCCATTAAAGAAGATCCTAATAATAATGGAGCTGATGAAATTGAAGAAGACTTGGACCGACAGGTGCCCCAACCTATACCTGCCGAGATCCTACAACTACCTCCTAAGCATACTGTAGAGACATCTTCCCGAAACCAACAAAGAAATGAGCACCAATCCGCCACCATGGAAGACATCTATGCTGAGATGTTGAGACATAACCAAAGGATGGAAGAGCGCCAAACCGAAATGATGCAAGCGATCCGAAAAATACAAAGAGACCAGCATGACTATGCAAACTGGCATGACCAAGGGATGGCGGAACTATCCTAAGAAATGCGTGCCTTGACACATCGTGTTGATGCCATCGAGGAATACACTCAACATGTGAGTTTGGATCCTAACCAGCATGGTAGAAGTGAACATGCACGAGCAAGAGCTAGAGCACGTAGAGCCCAACATCATGGCGAAGAGTAGTGATCCTCATGTTTCTCCCTTTTTCTCACTTTATTTTGTCACACTGAGGACAATGCTCGGTCTAAGTGTGGAAGGGAATCCTTACCGTTTCGTTTATTTGCTTCTTTCTAATTATACATAACAATTTTTTTTATGTTAAATGCATACCCTACGAGTATATAGGTTGTCTTACATAGGTTCTGTTAGGAAGCTGAGAAAAATCTAACAAGATTGATACCATCCTGACACCTTAGATCTCTCACTTTTGCGAGATCATTTTTGAATACCCATTATACCGATACCTTACGTTTCCGTTCTAGATTAACCCCTAGTAGTTTATACTAGCAGTCAACACCATCTTAAACACAAACCATGTGAAGAGCCGATGAATATAAGAGATTGATACCTACAAATTGAAAAGATCCTTCATACTTTTTCTATTGAGAAATTGAAAATGCACCATACAAACCCTAGCAAGATATACAAAAGGAAAGAAAAACCCCGGTTGGTTCAGAGGTACCTGGTACTGGACTCGGTAGGGCGAACTACGATTCGATCCCCCACAACCTTCAATTGGGATATATAAAGGGTTACCACACTCGTGTACCATACCCCGTGCTAAAAAAGGATCAAAGTCACTAACCGGCTACTTCACTAAGTGCGTGTAAAGGCAAAAGACTTAATGTGATTGCGCTAGAATGAAACCGGGTGAAATAGAAACAAGAAGCATTAGGTTGAGCTATAATAACATGATTCGAACTGGTTTGTATAGAGGTGAGATTTATGTTAATGCTTGTTGCTTGTGTCGTTACTATATCTTTAGTGTTTTACTTGAGTATCTGTCATTCTAACGAAATACCTAACAACCCCGTACAAATTGGAAATGTGTCATGTATTCGCGTTTAACTAGTGTTTCGAATTTTATACTGATTATTTGCTTGAGGACAAGCAAATATTCAAGTATAGGGGAGTTTGATAATGTGAAAATGTATCGTATATTTGCCTTGAATAACATTCAAAAATCGTACCATTTTCATTTATATTCCGATTATTCCGCAAGTGTTCAAGTTATTTTTGCAGGTATTTCAATTCCCATGCTTAAATGAGTAAAGTATAGAAAAGGAAGGAAAAGAAGAAGAAACATAAGAGAAACAACAGAAAAATAAGAAAATATGAACTTTGTGAATGTGACGAACGTCACACCCCATCACGATCGTCACGCTACCCTTAAGTGTGACGAACGTCACACACCATCACGACTGCCATGTATGCAAAATGGTTTCAAACTGAAGTGGTCCACGTCGCCCTCAACTCAACCTAGTCTTTGCTCCTTAAACCACCTTCCCGTGAATCCCTCGCTCAACTAAGTCCTCCTTACTTTTCTCAAGAACGAAGACCAAGAGGGAATATAAAATAATGGGAGTTGGAAACTCTCGGGGGCGGGTCCTATCTCTCTGTTTTTTTCCTTCAGCTCCTGCAATTTTGTTTTCACGTTATTTTTCTTCAGCAAGCATTATTTTCTTTTACTGCAATTTGTTTACCTTTCCGTTTAGAGCTTTGATTTTTCCCTTTCCTTTCCGTTTTTCACTTGGCCAAAAGTAGTTGTTTCCTACATTGGGGAACTACTACAACTTAGTTAGTTTAGTTTAAGCATTTGTTTCGAAGAAGCAGAATCCTACCGCCCTATGGAGGACTGCTCAAGTACTTCAAGATTCAGCCTATTCAATTAATCAAAGTTTCAGGTTATTTTATTCAATTATTATTATTGCTTTATTATTAAATAATCATGTTTGCTTTATTGTTAAATTGTTTCTGTTCATCTGTGTTTGCATTATTTAACATGTCCGGCTAAACTACCGGTATTGGTATGTAAACAATTTATTTACACGGGATTTAATAATAATCGGTGTAAACTTCTTTTCTCAAATAATCTTTCTGGCTGTGGTTTTTAATTTGAATTCAGTTAACTTTATCACGAGAGTGAGAAGCTATTTAATACGGTTTTGCCACGAGAGTGGGATATTAACTAAGGTTAGAACCGACAATCGCGAGAGCGTGAAGGTTGAATTGGATAGTAAAAACTAGACATTGATTTTAAAAACAGCGAGAGCACTTTAAAAGCAATTAGAACTTATTTATTTTCAAAAAGTATTTTTAACTTCAAATGGGACAGCGAGAGCGTACATTCTAACTTAAAAGTATAGTTCGAGTCAATAATCACGAGAGTGTGAGATAAAGCCTTTTAAATGAGTATTTTCTACTGAAAGGTATTTGGTAATTAAAATATACACCGGTGACTTATCGAATCCCTGACAATTAATGCGTTGCATACTGATATCCCGTCATTAATATTTTCTTAAAAACTTAATTTTCTTTAAATTTAATTTTTGAACCGAACCTCTAAAAATCATCGCCTTAGCTAAACAAAGTAACATCGATAGCATTAGTTTGACCATCGGTCCTTGTGTGTTCGATATCTTTTAAAACTAAACGACTAGACTGTGCACTTGCAGTCAAGTATCTGATAGACTATATTTTATATACAGTCACGACACGTACCATTGGGCGTGATCAGTGCATACACCGTTTACCCTATTTAATTGCATGTGAATAACAGATCAACGCATTTACCATTAGTAGAAACACTAAAGTTATATTTAAAAAATATCTTCCTCACCACATTACATGATCAATGTCCATACTGAAGGTGAAATATTTGAGCATCAATTATCCGGTTTTTTTCACAACACAGAAGTAACTTGATTTACAATAAATCGAAGATCAAATTTTTCACTTCTGAAACAAAGAACAGAAAAGAAATTGCGGTGCAGTAGGCCAAATCATTTATAAAAATCCGGTGTGGTTTACAAACAACCAGGTAAAGTTTTATCAGAAGAAGATTCGAGATGATGACGATGTTCATCATATGTTTGTCAGTCATGAACAATCTGGATACAACGATATAAAGTTGTATATATTACATGTACCTCTTTTGCAATATATAAAAAATAAAATTTATTTCATATGATAACTTTGTGAGAAAATACCATCACAAACAAATACAAGACATTCAACACACAAGCAACACATAAACAACAACACAAACAACTAAAACAATTAAAATACCATTACTATAACTAAGCGATTACAACCATCAAAATAATTTTTAACATATTATGCCTCATCCTATGAACGTCTCTGTCAATCTTAATATCCACACATTCACGCACTTCTCCATTTTGGTTGAACGTGAACACAAGTCATTGAATTCTTTTAATCCTTTCACCATCTGTAATTTCTCCATCTAACCAACGATTCAACGTCCGATTAAGACATTCAAACGAATCTATATTCCAAAGTCGAATCTTTATCGGAGGTGCGACGACTGAAAAACTTAAATCGACATTTCTCTTGTGAATGTATTCAAACATGGTTAAAAATCAAAAAATTGAAGGAGATTGAAGTAGAATGAAAGAAAATGTGGTTGGAGGGTAGAAGTTGTGTGAAAAAATATGGGAGATGCACGAGGTATTTATAGATGAAACATGAAATGCATGCGCCAAAGGATTAGGCGTCACAAGCACATGCATGCGCCAGAAGCATGGGGCGCAAGACACATGCATGCGCCAGCAACCTTGGCGCCTCCACTCAATGCTTTGGAAGGATGCGCCAATGGTGTTGACGCCTCCTCTTCATATTAAATGGATGTGGCAGATCAACTGACACATCAGTTTGGAAATGTGTTTATTTCGGTAAGTTTTTTTAAAAAAATGATTATTTCAGAATTTAATTTAAAAAATATAATTATTTAAAAAAAAATCACGTGAATAGTTTATGCTTGTTTAAATAAAGTTAGAATTCTTTATTAACAGTAAAGATTAAGATTTCTGCACTAATAAACAGTACATTAGCAAATCTAGTAACACATCAAACAGAATTGCTAAATAAAACCTCAGTGCTTTTCTTAACTTTATCGGTCACTACAATATACTTCAAATGGCTACTTTGGACAAATCTATTGAGCTAGCTTTCAAGTCTTCGTATGTATGAAACACAATTAACATTCTTCAAAATAACCATTTGCAAGGAAAACCATTAGTAAACAAGAAAAAGAACTAGATGAAGTTAAGTAATTACATCAGAATCAAAGTAATCAGCTTCAAGTGACTATACTTTTTATGGTGGAGTATGATTGTTGGTGAAGACAATGGGAAAATTTTCAGAGTGATATAGTTTCAAGTGACAATACTTTTTATGATGAAATATAATTGTCAGTGAAAAAAATGAGAAAATTCTTGAAATGATGTAGCTTCAAGTGGATATACTCTATATGGTGGTGTATGACTGTCGATGAAGACAATAAAATATAATGTATTATTTTCAATCAATGTGGCAATTGTTGGGGTTGGTTAAAAATATATATGTGGAAGAAGTCTCACATCGCTTAGTTTTGTAAAGGAATAAGGAGTTCAATGTTATACAAAAGATTCATGTTCTTCGTTATAAGATGCATCAGTCAAAAGCACTTTAAATTTATATTTGACTTTCTTTTTTCTCTTATATTCTTGTGTTAGAGTGTTGTTCTTATACTCTTGTATTAGGTTGTTGTGAGATGTTGTTAAATATTTATTTTTGAGAAGTGTGGATGTACTAGAGATAGTGGAGTGTTATTCAAGTTTTATATATTGTTATTCTTTGGTTGTTATTTGACAACGATCATAATTTTTCTTCTATTTTAGAGCTTTTACGTTAAAATTTTGTGTTATTATTATGTTGTTTTATTTTCTTAATGTTGGTTTTTCCTAACCGATCTTTCACTTGATCATATACTTACAAATTTTATTTTATTTTGGCCCTTTTGTCTTTGGAGTTAGCTGCCTCATTATGCTTCTCGTCGTGCTTTTGATCTGCTGCCATCATCCCAAACCCGAACAGTACCCATTCTTGTGATATCATGTTATAATTGACCTTACCAAAAAGCTCATTCTATGTGCGTTTAATATGCCACTAGTTTCTCAAATTATACTTTTATAACTAATATGGAAAGTTGCTTCTCTACATAATGTGTACTATTTTAGATTTTTTCAATATTTGTAGTACAAAGACATATTTGTGAATATGCTAAAATAGGCAACAACATATAAGTCAAGTCTTGTGATGTGAGTTAGAATCTTTTAAACAATTGTGAGGACAGTGATTTGATGACATCACGAATGACTTCACATTTTGGAAAATTCAAATTAAGAAAAAGAGAAAGCATAGCATATACTTCCGGATCTTCCTTCTAATATTGTTATTCATAGGTACTGAAAATCTCAATGCAGTGATATATTATATGATACCGACCATTTCTGCACTAGGTTAATGTTTTCATTTTGCTTTTGTCAAATCTTGGTCATTTATGGTTAAGATCTAAATTGGACCAAATCAAATGAAAATGACAATGAAGATAATCCACTTCCGCTATATTTTAACCCTTCAAAAGTATGAGGGGGCTGCATAATGGAAATACCTAGTTAGGTTTTTAGAATTGGAAGCTATAGTCATTATTTGAATATTTGTTTATCTATCTTCATTATTTAATTGAACATTATTGAATATACCGAGTGAAATCATCATACCATAATATAAGTTTGATATTTATGGGTTTTGCAAATAACTCAGAATGTATCTACAAAGTGCTTATCATCATACCATTAAATAGATGTCACATAATTGCTTGAACTAATTTTATTTGTACAATGTCATGTTATTTGACTTGCCCTATACATTATGTAAATATTATCTACAATTTTTGTATTATTGCCAAATAAAGTATGAATTTCACTGGAACTCGCTTTTGTTTACCATCAATGACTTTATTACAAATATAATACTCCTCCAATGCTTTAATATTTGTATCAAATTCATTATCATAAAATAACATACAACCTCAAATGATCATTCTTTTTTACTTCTAATCTCAACTTCGACATCAACGTCTTCGTAGTATAATAACTTTTAGGTGTGCTCTTTTTCACATGAATTGTGCCCAACATCATTTTTGCAAATAATTTTAAGCAAATATAAAAAGCATGACTTTTTTAACTTGGTAGTCAAAAGTTGCACCAGCATTGATAATCTAGATTTAGAATACACCCCAAACAATGATAGATTTTTTTTTTAATAATTGATAAAAAAAATTACGCTTTCCCATATGGGAGCTCTTCTTTCAGCCTAAGGCACATTCATCTCAAATTTTTCATCAATCATACCACCAAGTAAATTAAATTGTATGATTGACTACTTGAAGCTTGTATATTATTCTCTAGTTCAATATTGGGAAATTGTTCTTCGTTACTGTCGCACCTCGAAAAAATGGGGATACGACTTCAAAGCGAAACGCGATCGCACGCTCGCAATGATGGACTAAACAGAGTCGCCACCGAACTTTATTTATTCCCAAAATGGGAAAGGGAAAATATCGATAAAACCCCTAAAAGAAAGAAAGGATAAGATATGGTCATCGCAACCAATATCAGGGTTCGGGAGTCGATTACGTGAGGGGAAGGTATTAGCACCCCTCACGTCCGTTGTACTCAACGGGAACCATTAGGTCAGTTGTGTGCGTTAATGTTAGTTTGAAATGTTAGGCTTTTCAGTTCATTAGGTGGGAAAGAATGAATAAAAGAGAGAAGAAATGTTTTTGGATTTTTTTAACGAAGGACTAAACCTAAGTTTTTTATTAGTGGGCCTGACAAGATTTACAAATCCTGCTCCTACGTATCTCAAAAGAGAAATCAAGGCTTACGTAGTTCTGGGTAGAAAAATGTTTGTTTGTTGGTCGATTTTAGCGAAAGCTATATTGTATTAATCGACAAAAACATCGTTTTACCCAAACAGATGAGGAGTGGACGCGTACCACACATCGAACGGATTTATAAATCTACATTCGGAAAAGCGTCACTTATCTCTACTCAACAATCGTGGCCGAAACATTGTTTTGTATCACTTAAGACAATATATCTTTCATTTATGAAAAAGGTTCTTTGATTAGTCGCACGACGGCGAAAAAAGGGTTTGATTGGTTAGATGTATTTTGAGTGATGGCGAGAACTTGGATGAGCGAGATATACATCTCGAATCCTAGCCTCAGGAGTGCATGGTATACACCATGTTCCATTTCCATCTTATTTGCAAAGATGTTTAATAAAGATTAGGTATTTTAGAATTTGATTGAGAAAGGGTTTGACGAAACCGCATTAACAATTTTTAGACGATGGCGAGAGTTGAGATTGGCGAGGCATACGTCTCGAATCTTAACCTCAGGAGTGCATGGTATACACCATGTTCCATTTCCACCTTTATTGAAAGAGTCTTAAATAAGATTTAAGTATCTTAGATTTGATTGAGAAAAGGTTTAACGAAACCACATTGACAATTTTAGACGATGGCGAGAGTTAAGATTGGCGAGGCATACGTCTCGAATCTTAACCTCAGGAGTGCATGGTATACACCATGTTCCATTTCCACCTTTATTGAAAAAGTGTTTAAGTAAGAATTAGGTGTTTTGAGTTTTGTTGTGAAAATGACTTGACCTAGATCAAGTATTGATGGACGTTTAAAAGAAATTTGGCTGAGTGTTTGAAGAAACAAAGTGGACAAATTTGGATGATGGCGAGAGCTAGGATTGGCGAGATATACATCTCGAATCCTAGTCTCAGGAGTGCGCGGTATACACCACGTTCCATTTCCATCTTTATTGAAAAAGTCTAGATAGGGATTAATATTTTTTTTGAGTTTTTATTATGAAAATGGCTCGACGTTGAATCAAGCATTTGATGCAAGTTTGAAAAAGATGGGATGGAATAGGTTGGAGAAATGAGTTGATTTGTTTATGGAGAAAGCACTCGACGTTGGATCGAGTCATATTTTTTGTATTTTTGAAATTTGTTGATTTTATTCTTGTGTTAGTATCTAGCTAAACAACCAAACAATAGAGAAATAGAATAGTACAAGATTATTACACATTGGGGGAGTGGGGTACATTTGTCAAATGGGGATTGAAAAATCATGAAATAAATAAATCGGAACCAAACGAATAATGCATGAGTGTACGTGCAAGAGAACCGGCTCATTGTAAGAAAGCCCAAGAGTAAGCTATGTGAGGTTGATGGCGATGCTTAAAAAGCAATCGACTTACACGGGTTTGAAAATGGGCTCGATATTAAATCGAGAAAAGTATGATTTTTATAGTTTTAAAAATGGTTTTGCATGTATGATGAAATTAATAAAGAAGCATGGACATAAAAAAGTATTAAAAGAAACAAAGTGCTAAAAGATAGTGAAATACTAAAAAATGAAATGCTAAAAAAAAGAAATACTAAAAATGCTATCTAGGAGTATCGAACCCACTCCTCTTGAGATTACAGCACTACCCTCTCTCCATTAGGCTATTTAACAACTAACTGTTATTTTAAGACTAACCTAAATATATAAACTAAAATAAATTAAGAAAAAGGATTAAAATAAAAACTAAAATGAAAGAAAACTATCGGTCTACTGGTAATTAAACCCAGCCGCATGGCTGTTGGGTTTTCAAAGAGAAATTGGAAATATAAAATAACACTATTAAATACTATCCTAGGAAAAATGAATGTTCTTCATTATTTATTATTTATCCTATTTGAAATAAATTAAAAGAAAAAAATAAAAACGTAACAGAAGCTCAACGTACCTCTCCCTCTCGGTATCACTCCTTCTCACTCCACCGTTCAAACTCACTCTCTCTCGCTAACCTCACTCACCTGCGTTTCACTCTCTCACAATGCCTTTCCCTCGCTCGCATGCATATCACTCTCCGTCTCACTCTCTCACAATGCCTTAAACTTGCCCTCAATCCTTCACCTCTCATCGCGTCTCTCTCATCTCTCTCACGCTATCAAACTTGAAGACGAAAATGGAAACAGAGATAAAGGAAAACAAACTGGGCTCACCTTTGGCGATATCTCAACGGTTCAGGTAACGGTTCCTCTTCTCTCTTCGCCTCTGATTGATTAGGGTTTTTGCTTTTTGAAAATTTTTGATTTAGGGTTTCTTTTCAATTTTCGCCGTTAGCTCCCCCCTTTGCTCTTTGATTCACTCTCTTCTATTTATGCCACAGATTAGGGTTTCGAAAGTGATGCTCAATGGTCCAATGGAGAATGTTTCAGGATTACTTTTGCTGCTCAGAAACAAGTTGTCTTTTTGATGCTTATAATTCGAAAATGGTAATCTGAGTTCTTGCTTTTTCTTCCCCTGTTTCGTCTTGATTCCATTTTGGGCATTTCGGATTTTACTGCCTTAACTAGTTTGTGCTCTTTTTTTTTACTGCAGTGAAATTGAGCATTGGTTTGATCTCCTCATTCCCGCGGAGTCTGCGATAGCAGCAGCAACATAAAGTTGATCAGTAGTCATTTGCGACATTCAACGGGTGAGAGGTCTATTCCTTCCATTAATCCGATCCTTGCTTTCCTCTCCTCTGAATTTGATGCAGGTTTTGATTTCTTTGTAGGGTTGAAATTGAAGTGTTGATTTTGGTATTGGAGGTTCACTCAGTGGCCATGAGACCTTTCTGTTGATCTGAACTGAGCAAAGTCTTGTACATAAGGTTGGTTGATAAGCGAGGACATTCTCTGCATTCTATCTCTTTCAAATTTGGCGACCTTGGATGACAATGTCTCGGGAAAATGTCAATCAAATTCGACAATGATACAAGTGAGATTCTTCTTAAGGAAATGAGGTTGATGTTGGCCTTAACCTCATTCACACTATTCTTGTAATCTTTGTGTGTACCGAATACATAATTGAACCCAAAGTTGTACCATATAACTATCTTCTCTAATCTCTCTAGACTTTGAGCAAAAGAGATTGGAAAGATTGATTCTAAACTATGGCATCCATGCACATGAAGAATCCTTAGATTTGGGGACACTTTCAAGGTAGGACTTGGATTACTAGCATTCTCATCTGCTTCATACTCTTCTGCTATGATATGCTTCAACTTGCTACAATCAAATATTTTTAATTCCTCTAGTAGCACTAGGCGTCGAGCAATGGCAGGTACAAAAAGTGATGAAGTTAGCATTGGACACCACTGTAATCTTAGAATCTTAAGATTACACATATTTGAATTCCTTGGAAAAGATATGCTACTCAGTTGTGGTGCAATACTCTATCTGCAGGTCTTGTAATTTTTCAAGAGGGCATTGGAAAGATGGATCATTGAAAACTCGTTTAAGACCATTCATCCATATTAACTTCAACGTAACCAACTCAAAGAATGCTGGCAAATTGGTATTTGTAGTATCAAGAAGGCATTCTATTTCTGAACAAGATTCGAGTATTAGTCCAATCATCTCATTCATGCCTCCTTGATCCATGTGTTCTTTTTTTTTTACTTGCATGACATGATTTGAATGACTGGTGGTGGCTGTTGTAGGTTGTTGCTTTTTGGATGCCGGTTCCGTTGCGGTTGTTGCAGGTTATGGTTGGTGCTGCTTTTGTTTTTCTTGTGCAGGTCACACACACATGGACAGAATTAGCATGAAGCCTCTCACTTGCAAATGCTGGAGAATTGAACAACCGCTTTTGAAACAGGGACCAATGACGGATGTACGTCGGTGCTAAATACACAAATGATAGTGATTCAATTCTTTATTGCGAATTGTTGAGTTTACGCAACTTCTCTGCCAATAGTTTCCCATCAAATGCATTGTTTCCTGCATCGTTACTTTTCGTTTTAAAGAATCAATGTACCATGTAACAGCCTGTTTGTCATGTCCACTGCTTGCAGGTAACTTTCCACCTGATGAGAAATGGCAACGACAATTTGCTTGAACCTTTCCAATTTAAAGATCCATCATCCACAAAGTAGTCGACATCAGCCCACTAGCTTGACGGTGACGTAAGAGTCTCTTTATCGATTTCAGGTGGTGTTGTAGCAGAAACGTTCCAACCTGAATTTTGGGTTGCGGCGGCTGGAAGAAGTTATAGACATGTTGGTGCCAAGACCAAGGCCGACCGTGTTGTTATACCGTGGTCAAATTGCTGTAGAGTCGTTTATCTTTTTAAGCCTCACACATTAGGCCCTGTAATGATTGATTGCAGTAACAAAAAGGGATGTTGACTTTTAGCAGCATAATTATTTAAGAAATTTTTTGTTCATCAACTGTGTATTTGAATAATTAGAATGTTGACCAAAGTTCTCACTAGGGGAAGTTCGTCCCCAAGGGTCTTAGCACATTTTGAATGGCACTTGGTTAACAAAAAAGATGATGCCTATTGGTTTCCTTAGGATCCAAGCATAATGTAGCACGTGAATATCAATAGCTTCCACCAAGCGCCCCCTTCATAACCAATAAGTGAACATGATCAAGATTCTTTTTTGTGTTTCTCTTGCACAATCCACTAGAAAAACAAATCCAAGCATATGAAGGATGGCCCCTCTTGAACAAACCACATGATAATGACTCTGCCTTAAGACATGGTAAACCACTCGAATCTCCTTGAATTAAATAATGTTCAGCAAAGCTTTCCACGACAAAATTCTTCTTGGACACATACTCTAATCCAAACACAATAATCCTTGGATTCTTTGATTATCGCCAACACAGAATGCGCCTATGCATCCAAATATGTTGACAATAGAACGTCGCCTTGAATGCACAAAACACAACAAGGTGTAACAATAATAGAAAAGGAAACCACTTGATGCTCATGAAAAAGGGTTGCCCTATTAGAGGAACAAATAATGAAATGAAAAAATGATATGAATATCAGGGTCAAAATCGGGGTATGACAGTTGCCCCTATTTAAGCGTCTTCGACTAGAGAATATGAAGCAGGACACTCTTCATATGACCATAGTGGGAGATGGTTAAATACTAAGAAGACCCGGATTTTGATCCTGAATCCTCATGACATGATGTGATATGCCATGATATGCATTGGTATGCATGGATGCATGATTCTTCTTTTTTTTTATATTTTCTTCCCTGCTAGGGATATGGTGGACCCTTGACAGGAGATGCTACTGGACAGACCAATATGTGGGGAATACTGATGATCCACAGGAAGACAGACAAATGGTGAGAAACAATCTTGTTGGGGAAACAGTCCTGCTGGAGAGTCAGACACACACTGGGGAGTATTCAAAGTGAGATTTGATAAACGACACTTGGGATACAAGAGGTTTCGGTAGTAAGTTCACACATGACTTACTAAACCCGAACAGGGAAGAAAATGCATAACAGGTTCAGACACAACAAAACAGGTTCAAATATGACCTGACAATGCTGGAGAATAATCAAGGGGAAAATTCTTCAGAATAGGTTCATGTATGACCTGATACCGGAATAAGGGTTCAACAACAAGTTCATACATGACCTGAATGATATTGAACAAACAGAGAAAAATCTTCAGAGCAGGTTCAAGTATGACCGGACCCCGGAATAAAAAGGTTCAACAACAGGTTCATACATGACCTGAATAGGATTGAACAAAGAATCTTCAGAGCAGGTTCAAGTATGACCCGACCCCGGAATAAAAGGGTTCAATAACAGGTTCATACATGACCTGAATAGGATTGAACAAAGAATCTTCAGAGTAGGTTCAAGTATGACCGGACCCCGGAATAAAAAGGTTCAATGACAGGTTCATACATGACCTGAATAGGATTGAACAAAGAATCTTCAGAGTAGGTTCAAGCATGACCGGACCCCGGAATAAAAAGGTTCAATGACAGGTTCGTACATGACCTGTGTCATACCCCAAAATTTGCCCGTTGGTATTACAAAGCATTTCTCAAGGCCCTCCGACTTATTCTGCAAGGCACCGACATCAAGTGAACAAAAGCCCAGCTCACAACAGGCCCAACCCAAAAGGGGCCCAAAATAGCTTGCTCGCTAGGCGAGCAATCCCTTCGCCTAGCGAATGCTTCGTCATGACGCTCGCCCAGCGAAGCGTCAGATCCAGAAAAAGGCCCAGACCTAGTTTGCTCGCTAGGCGAGCAATTCCTTCGCCTAGCGAAGCTTGCGAAGTTTGAGATTTTTGGACCTCATTTTAAGCCCATTAGGTCACCACTACCTCTACTATAAATACCTGCTCCTCTGCCACGAAAAAGAACACACAGACGGACGAAGACGGACGGAAACACGCATCCAGAGGGAGAAACACAGAAACCCTGCTGATCCAAAGAATTCAGAAGGCGGAAACCCTGAAGGCCGCTCCGAAGCTACCGCCGTCCAACTCAATCCGACTCGCCAATTCAAGGTTACAACTTGATTTGCAAACAGGTTAGCCTCACTATTATTCGCTTTAGCTTCTTAATTGGCATATGATTAATTGGCATAGGATTATCATTTGGTGTCCTTATTGTGCATGTGGCATCACTTTAGTATCTTAATTTGCATGTGATATCGTTTTGTATTTTCACTTGGCATATGGTACCACTTCATGGTCTTAATTTGTGGATTATAATTGAATTCATAAACATTTTGAAGTCTTGCATGAGAATTTAAATGTGTTTGCCTATTGTGAAACTGAACCATATAATTGTATGTTGGATGCCATAAGCCATGCTGCGGGTTGAGGTCATAATGTTCTCAAATTTCAAACCCGTGGCCGCTCGCTAGCTCATCGCTAGGCGAGCCCGCAGCGAGCCTTCGCTGAGCCTTCGCTAGGCGAAGCAGAGGCGACCGGGCCAGGGGCTGCTTTGCTTTTTGCTGCCTATTTCATGTTTACCTAATGATGATTCTGCATTATTTGGCCTAAATTCTTGGCTGCTATATTTATCTTATGACGCAATTTCCAATTGTATTTTATGCTTTAATCCGTGTGTTCATGGTGTAAAGGCTAGCATACTTCCGAAGAAATAGCCGGTTAGGTACTCCGCTTTATGCATGGGAAGCCTTCATGGAGGGGGATCCTAAATCATTTCACTTTAATGTGAAGATCCATATTGATTGCCTAATTAATTTTACTATATTAATTTTTAATGTAATGTTGAGTTTAATGTATCGATTTAATGCGGTATCACCATAATTACCTAATGAACCTAAAACATGGACTTTAAATAAATGATATTGGACCTCTCTCTATTACCCCACGATTACAATATTACGGTCATGTCCCGCGAATATGGGGATATCCTTAGCAAAGACCCTTCGGTAAAATCATCATAGTCCCTCGGATGTTGCCTTCGAAATTACGATTTTGTCCCTCGATGACCCTTCGGTGTAGCCTACGGTTAAATGATGATAGTCCCTTCGAATGCTAAGGTATCCTCACAACTGTTGCCTTCAATGACCTATCGATGACCCTACGATGACCCTTATACATCCCTAGGATAAAATTACTTACTTCTCAATAGTAAGGACAGTTTTACCCTCATAAGGATGGGAAGTGCCCAAAAAGACCTCGGACAGGTATAACCTTAATTGCTCATTCATAACAAAAAAAATGCTTTTCACACCCCTTTCAAATATCTTTTGGAAAATCACCACTTAGCATACATCCGTACTAGGATCATTGCCGAGTTATATTTTTCTAAACTACTTTCAAAAACTCAAACGAGATAACCACTTTGTATACATTCATGCAAGAATCATTACCAAGTTAAATTCTCATTTTCAAAACATCTTTCACACAATTCTCAACCACTTTTTTCAAACTAGAAAACATAAATGATTGAGCAATTAAGAGCCCATGGATAACCATGGATACGAAGGGTGCCTAACACCTTCCCTTTGTATAAAGTACCTCCCGAACCTAAGAATTTAAAATTAAGGTCTTTCCTGTTCTTTTCCACCTTTCCTTAAGGGATAAAAGAAAAGTCGGTGGCGACTCTTGCTAACCGCGACATTGCGATTACAAATCCAAATAAGGTCCAGTTCACCGTATGACAGAACTGGCGACTCTGCTGGGGACTACAAAGAGAGGTCCATCTTAAAAAAAAAAAAAAAAAAAAAAAAAAAAAAAAAAAAAAAAAATCATTTATGTTTTAATGTGTTCTTCCGTTTTAAGGGGGGCTTCGAGTGAAAGATCCTACACCCGGATCTAGTGTACCTTAGGTAAGTAGCAATGGATCATCGCGACTATCCGGCGTATACTGGAATGGTTAAAATGATAGCTACGGTTAATGTGACACTTTGGTTGTCCTGATGTTCCTCATGTTACTTGAGGAAAAATTTGGCTTCCGCGTGGTGTCATCAAAGCATTAGCCAGACCTTTAGAACCCTAATTGACTCATCCTAGCCATTAGAAAGTAGTGAGATAACTGACTTCGGTTCCGACTGAGGTTGGTTGATACTCGATGCTACACTCTTTGAGATTGGACTTTAGGAAAGCTTCGGTCAACCACTTGGTGTTGCACTGAAGTGGACCTAAAGAAAGGTCGATGATCTGAGATCCTTCTAGAACCCGGTTACTATTCTAGGACAGGTTGAACCAACTAAACTTCAGTGGGGAGGGTACTTACCTATGGAACTCATGCAAGCCTTAAAACCTAGGAATAATTGTTGTGTGACATGTTTGTGCTTGCATAACATCACAACATCATAACATCATAACATCATAACATCATCATACTAACCATTTCAAGGACTTAGGAATTTAGCTTTGCTCTGTTAAACAGGTTATGGCTTCCAGGAAGACTATCCGGATCAATCTTGTAGCAATCTCTCCTCAACTCAAGGATTTGGTGTCAGAACTCCCCGACCATGTTCAGTTCAACAAGAAACATGGTCATCTCCTCAATTTGGTTATCACTGGTTTCAAAGAAGATATGATGAGAGTCCTATTCCAGTTCTTTGATCCTAAGCATCATTGCTTTACTTTCCCAGATTATCAGTTGGTACCCACATTGGAAGAGTTTTCCAAGCTGCTTGGGATACCTATCCTCGATCAAGTACCCTTCAGCGGTTTAGAAAAGATGCCAAAGGCCGAAGAAGTTGCCGCAGCTTTACACATGACAAAGTCCGACATTGAAACTAATTGGGTAACAAGAAGTGGAGTTAAAGGTTTGCTTGCCAAATTTCTGATAAGTAGGGCCCGAGAATTCCTAAAAGTTATGAATGTCCATGCTTTTGAAGATGTTTTAGCATTGCTAATCTATGGTTTGGTGCTATTCCCTAATCCGGACCAATTCATAGATGTGAATGCTATTAAGATATTCCTCACTCATAACCCTGTGCCTACTTTGCTTGGAGATGTCTTGCATTCCCTTCACACTCGTACTATGAAGAGGCAAGGGACTCTCATGTGTTGCGTACCTTTGTTGTCTAGGTGGTTTATTTCGCACCTCCCTCAATCAGTCTTGAAGAATGATCAAAATCTGAAATGGTCTCAAAGGATAATGGCACTCTCCCATTCAGACATCCGGTGGTGTTCTAACCTCAGAGAAAATGTTATCATCATCGACCGTTGTGGAGAATTCCCTAATGTACCCCTCATGGGGATAAGAGGAGGTATTACTTATAATCCTGCCTTAGCCTTACGTCAGCTTGGGTATGCTCGAAGAGACGGTCCGCATGAAATGATTATTCAAGGTATAGTGTTTGACTATGACAACGACTCTCAAAATCTCCGTCAAAAGTTTGTACGAGCTTGGGGCATGGTGAAAAGAAGCAATTTAGGAAAGAAAAATTCTATTCCTATGGAGCCTTATCTCAGATGGGTACGCGCCAGAGCTGGTGAACTTGTCATGCCATATCCTGCAGTCGGACCATTGATTGTTGAATCAGAGGTCGAAGGAGGTACTTCCCAGATCATTTCTTACCCAGATATGCCTACTGATGCTGAGGAATTGAAAAGATCCTGGACCCAGTTGAGAGAGGAGAGAGATACTTTCGAAGCTCAGTTCAATGCAGAAAGGAAGAAAGTACTAGAGCTCACCAGTCAGCTTAATGAGGAACGAAGACTCAATGCATATCTTCGCCCAAAAAGAAGTCGCCCCTGAGAGACTTGAACTTTCATTGTATTTTATCATTATTCCTTTTGTAATGAACATTGAAAAAAGTAGCAATAAACATTTCTCTCTTGTTGTTGATTTATGCAAAGTTAAATTCCAAAAGTCCTTGAAAACATTTCATGCATTGCATCGCATAACACAACATTGCATAACAGGACCATATTCTCACGGTCCGCCTCTTAAACAGAAAAATGGATCTCGAACAGACTGTCAAAGATCTCCAGACTCAGAATGCTCAATTCAAGGAGATGATGCTAAGCTTATCCAAGGGGCAGGAGGAACTGAAGGCTCTTTTGGCCGAAAAGAAGAAGGACAAGAAAGCTGTGAGCTTCATTAACCCGGGCAGAAAGCGTAAAGGACAGGCTACGGGAATCAAATTTGGAATCCCGAATGGTCCAGAAGAGGGGGCGGAAGATGATTCATAGGAGGAGAATGTTGATCTCTCTAACCCTGAGGATGATGATGAGGAGTATGAAAGTGAACAGTACTCTCCAAGAGATGATAAGTACAAACTGCTGGAAGAACGCCTGCTAGCCATGGAGGGTCAGAAGACACCTGGTCTGGATTTCGAAAGTTTGGGTCTGGTCTCCGATGTGACCATTCCTCGCAAATTCAAAATCCCCACTTTCACTAAGTACGATGGTGCATCCTGTCCTCAGATGCATTTAAGGGCTTATGCGAGAAAGATTCAGCCGCATACCACTGATAAGAAACTGTGGATTCATTTCTTCCAAGAAAGTCTGTCCGGCACTCAGTTGGAGTGGTATTATCAGCTCGAGAGCTCTGACATCCGCACCTGGACTGATTTAGCAACAGCTTTCTATAAGCAGTACCAGTACAATTCTGAATTAGCGCCTACTCGGCTACAGTTGCAGAATATGGCTATGGGATCTAAAGAAAGCTTCAAAGAGTATGCTCAGAAATGGAGAGATTTGGCTGGCAGGGTCAAACCCCCTATGACTGACCGAGAGTTAGTAGACCTGTTCATGGGTACCCTGACTGGCCCATTCTACAGCCATCTACTGGGGAGTTCTTCATCAGGTTTCACTGAACTTATACTGACAGGTGAACGGGTGGAGAGCGGCATTCGAAGTGGAAAGTTACAGGCAGCTACTTCTACAAGCAGTAAGAAATCCTATCATGGGAAGAATGAATCGAATGCTGTGTATGGTCAGAAGAATCATAATAAGAAAAATGGTGACCATGCCGTTGGAGCAGTGACAATCGCAGCCCCGCCAGCTCAAAACTCCCAGCAAAGACAAGACAGACCAAGAAGGCAGTTTACCAAGCTCAATATGACTTTAGCACAAGCACTGCAAAGCATGCTGAAGGTAAATTTAATCACTCTCAGAGGTCCTCCTGCAAATGTCAACACTGCTTCGCCTCGTTATAATCCCAATGCCAGGTGTGCATATCACTCCGATAGCCCCGGGCATGATACAAATGATTGTTGGCTGTTGAAGAATAAAATTCAGGACATGATCGACGCTGGGGAAATTGAGTTCGAGCCTCCGGAGACTCCTAATGTCATCACCGCTCCTATGCCTAATCATGACAAGGCTGTTAATGCTCTCGATGAAAATCCTCTCATCACTACTGTAGCAGACTTAACATCTCCTCTCCCAATTATAAAGAGGAATTTATTGCAAGCTGGTTTATTTCCAGGTTGTACTAAAGATTGCAATCTCTGCATACTCCGACCCGAGGACTGTTTGAAATTGAAGAATGGTATTCAACAGCTGATAGACGATCGTACAATTCTCTTTGAAAGGGTTTCTAAGACGGAAAACCCTGTTGAAGAAGTATCTGTGATTGCAAGGTCCAAGGTTCCAGTGAAGATTACTGCTCCCAGAATACCTGTGAAGATTATTGCTGAACCCAGAGTAGCTCCCCTGATCATTACTGCACCTGGCCCGATCCCGTATTCCTCAAGCAAAGCCATTCCGTGGAATTATGGAGGTGATGTTTACATCCATGGTGTAAAGCAAGTTGGCAATTCTGCTAATCCTAATGATATTGTTGGGACTAGTAAGGTTACCCGAAGCGGAAGGATCTTCTCTCCAGAGATCTCACCTCCAGTTCCCGAAAACCGAGGAAAGGAACCAGTCAACCCTTCTCAGTCAGAGACACCGATCGAAGCTACTACTGAAGATGTTGCCAGACGAGAAATGGAAGAAGTGCTGAAAATCATCCGCAAGAGTGATTTTGATGTGGTAGAACAGTTGGGGCATACCCCTTCCAAAATCTCGATGTTGTCCTTGTTGTTGTCTTCTGAATCTCATGCCAATGCCTTGATAAAATTCCTGAAGACTGCCCATGTACCCCAAGAGACCTCCGTCGATCAGTTCGAAAACTATGTTGCTAACCTGACTGTTGACGACGGCCTAGGTTTTTCCAATGCTGACCTGACACCAGCAGGAAGGAACCACAATAAGGCCCTACATATTTCTATTGAGTGTAAGGGAATCACTTTGGCTCATGTGTTGATCGATAATGGCTCTTCCTTGAATGTGCTACCGAAAGTCGTGCTTGATAAACTTGACTGTAAGGGCATTGAATTGAATCCTAGTGACATTGTGGTGCGTGCTTACGATGGTTCAAAGAGTGTTGTCCACGGTGAAGTTGTTCTCCCTATCAAGATAGGACCTCAAGTCTTCAACACTACCTTTCATGTAATGAACATTCGCCCCGCCTATTCCTGCTTGCTGGGACGCCCCTGGATTCATGGGGCAGGTGCTGTGGCTTCGTCTCTCCATCAAAAGCTGAGATATCCAGTAGAGGGAAAGATCGTCACTGTGTGTGGGGAAGAAGAATACATTGTCAGTAGTGTGCATACCTTCAGATACGTTGAGATGGATGGTGAATTCTTCGAGACTCCGACTCAGTCATTTGAAGTGGTTCCTCCGCCTAGTCCTGTCCTTAAGCCAACTCCCCTTGGGCCCGAGGTTATTCGAGCTCCTCCTGCCATGGTTTCCCTGAAGGACGCTCAAGCTGTGGTTGAAGATGGTGGTTGTACTGGCTGGGGTCAACTGATCAGCATACCCCACAAGTCTGACAAAGCTGGTCTGGGATTCAGCTCTGAAAAGATGGTCAAAGATCAAATCAATGCTGTAGAAGATGCTGACAGTGATTGCGACCTGGATAATTGGATCTACCCAACAATTGGCGACAGACTCAATAATTGGAAGGCTGAAGACACTATCCCGATTTCCTTTAGTCAGGAGTAATTGTTATTGTCCATTTAGTATTGCAAATCTTTATTTTTTCAATTGAACTTCTTAAAGCATTGTGTCTACGCCCGGGGCACAATAGCTAATTTGTTAAGGGTTTTGTCATTTCATAAGCATATTCATATTCAATAAATCAATGGACTTTTTCGCATTCAAATATTGCGCTCTTTATTTTTTTTCCTGTCGTCTTTCGAACAAGCTATGCTTTCTCACACACACTCACGTAACAAATTGCAGATCCGTATCCACTCTGGATCCTATTGATAATAATTCCGCTACTGGTCATTATGACTTTGAAAATCCGATCTACCAAGCCGAAGATGGAAGTGAGGAAGATTGTGAAGTCCCTGGAGAGCTTGCCAGATTGTTACTGCAAGAGGAAAGGACTATACGGCCGCATGAAGAGTCCCTCGAAATCGTAAACCTGGGTACTGAGGTAGACAGAAAAGAAGTCAAAATAGGAGCAGATTTGGAAAGCAGTGTGAAAGTAAGGTTGATCCAGATGTTGCACGACTATGTAGAGGTTTTTGCTTGGTCTTATGAAGACATGCCCGGGTTGGATACTGATATAGTGGTGCATCGGCTGCCTACGAAGGAAGACTGCCGTCCTGTCAAGCAAAAGGTTCGCCGCATGCGTCCCGAGATGTCTGAGAAAATCAAAGCCGAGGTTATGAAACAATTCAATGCCGGTTTCCTAGCCGTTACTTCTTATCCTCAATGGGTTGCTAATGTGGTGCCTGTGCCAAAGAAGGATGGTAAGGTGCGAATGTGCGTAGATTACCGAGACCTGAATAAAGCAAGTCCCAAAGATGACTTTCCACTCCCGCACATTGATGTTCTGGTAGATAACACCGCTCAACACAAAGTATTCTCATTCATGGATGGATTCTCGGGTTATAACCAGATTAAGATGGCACCTGAGGACATGGAGAAAACTACGTTTGTGACGCAATGGGGCACTTTTTGTTACAAAGTAATGCCATTCGGTCTAAAGAACGCCGGGGCAACGTACCAGCGTGCTATGGTGGTTTTATTCCATGATATGATTCATCATGAGATAGAAGTATATGTGGATGACATGATAGCTAGATCTCATACTGAAGGAGAGCATCTCGATCATTTATACAAATTGTTCGAGAGGCTGAAGAAGTACAAGTTGAGATTGAATCCGAACAAATGCACTTTTGGAGTGAGATCCGGTAAACTCTTAGGCTTTATTGTCAGCGGTAAAGGAATCGAGGTTGACCCGGCTAAAGTGAGAGCTATTCAAGAAATGCCAGTTCCCCGTACGGAGAAAGAAGTCAGAGGTTTCTTGGGACGCTTGAACTACATTGCTCGATTTATCTCCCACTTGACCGCTACTTGCAAACCCATCTTCAAGCTACTGAGGAAAATCAAGAGATGATATGGAATGAGGAATGTCAAGAAGCTTTTGACAAAATCAAGAAATATCTCCAGGAACCTCCGATTCTGATACCACCAGTTGAAGGAAGACCTCTAATCATGTATTTGACCGTGTTAGAAAATTCAATGGGGTGCGTACTGGGGCAACATGACGAGTCTGGTCGAAAAGAGCATGCCATATACTACCTGAGCAAAAAGTTTACCGACTGTGAAACAAGATACTCACTGCTCGAGAGAACTTGCGGTGCTTTGGCCTGGGCTACTCGCCGACTAAGACAGTATATGTTGAATCAGACCACTTTGTTGATTTCTAGGATGGATCCCATCAAATACATGTTCGAGAAGCCTGCCCTCTCCGGAAGAATAGCGAGATGGCAGATGATCTTAACAGAGTATGATATCCAGTACACTACCCAGAAAGCAATCAAAGGAAGCGTGCTGGCTGATCATTTGGCTCATCAAGCGGTGGATGATTACCAATCTATGAATTTCGAGTTCCCAGATGAGGATGTCATGTTTGTTACTGATAATGAAAAGCCTAAACCAGATGAAGGACCCGAGTGGGGATCCCGATGGACTATGGTCTTTGATGGATCTTCTAATGCATTGGGCCATGGTGTTGGGGTTGTACTCATTTCTCCCGAGGGTTACCATACGCCTTTCACAGCTAGACTATGTTTTCATTGTACCAATAATATGGCTGAGTATGAAGCATGTATTTTTGGACTCAAAGCTGCTATAGATTGGCGAGTCAAGTTTTTGAGTGTATACGGAGATTCGGCCTTGGTAATCAGTCAGATCAAAGGAGAATGGGATACTAAACATCCGAATCTCATTCCTTATCGAGAGCAGGTAATGACATTAATCCCCTACTTTGAAGAGATCACATTCGAACATATCCCACGAGAAGAGAACCAGTTGGCAGACGCATTAGCTACCATGTCATCTATGTTCAGAGTCAGATGGGACGGTGAAGCTCCCATGATTACCATTGGACGGTTAGATGAACCAGCATACTGTTATGAACTTAACACTGAGAAGGTACCGGAGAAACCTTGGTTCCACGACATAAGAAGATATTTGGAAGCTCAGGAATACCCTGAAGGGGCATCCATCAATGACAGAAAACTCCTGAGGAAGTTCTCCGCTAAATTCTTTCTGAGTAATGGAGTATTATACAAATGCAATCATGATTCAACTTTGCTTCGCTGTGTGGATGAAAAGGAAGCAGAAAGGATTATGGAAGACATGCATGACGGTATTTTTGGGACTCATTCTAATGGACATACAATGGCCAAGAAGATTCTGAGATCAGGGTATTATTGGTCTACCATGGAAGCGGATTGCCATCATCACTCCAGAACCTGTCATAAGTGTCAGATCTATGCGGACAAAGTACATGTGCCTCCTGCTCCATTGAACGTGTTGACAGCTCCTTGGCCCTTTGCAATGTGGGGCATCGATATGATCGGAGAGATTAAACCTACGGCTTCTAATGGACATCGCTTCATTCTCGTCGCTATTGATTACTTCACAAAGTGGGTAGAGGCGGCCTCATTCGCTTCTGTCACCAAGAATGTGGTGGCACGGTTCATCAAGAATAGTCTTATTTGTCGATATGGCATCCCTGAAAGAATTATCACTGACAATGGTACTAATTTGAACAACAAGGTGATTACTGAACTCTGCACGCAGTTCAAAATTAAACATCACAACTCTTTTCCGTACCGACCAAAGATGAATGGCGCTGTAGAAGCTGCTAATAAGAATATCAAGAAGATCATACAAAAGATGACGGTAACGTACAAAGACTGGCATGATATGTTACCGTTTGCCCTTCACGGTTATCGCACTTCAGTATGCACTTCGACAGGGGCAACTCCTTTCTCTTTAGTTTACGGAACGGAGGCCGTTTTACCAGTGGAAGTCCAGATTCCCTCTCTAAGAATCATGAAAGAGGCGGGTTTAGATGAAGATGAATGGATTCAGACACGACTCGATCAGATAAATTTGATTGACGAAAAGAGACTTGCGGCTGTTTGTCATGGACAGATATATCAGAAGCGCATGACCCAGGCATTTAACAAACGAGTCAAGAGACAGGTGTATCAAATTGGTGACTTGGTGATCAAGCGTATCATTCTACCCCAAGGTGATCCCAGAGGCAAATGGACTCCCACATACGAAGGGCCATTTGTAGTTAAGAAGGTATTCTCTGGTGGAGCCATGATGCTTGCTACAATGGATGGCGAAGACTTCCCGCATCCTGTGAACGCGGACATAGTTAAAAAATACTACGCATAAAAGAGACCCGCTAGGTCGACGTACCTAGGCAAAAGTAAGGGCATCCCGGCGAACCAAAAGGGTTCGGGCAAAAATTAGGGATATATATATAAAAGATGTACACCCGGCAAGTCGAAAACCTGAAAAAGGTGGCTTGGGCAAAAAAGGGTATCCTGGTGGACTGAAAACCTGAAAAGGCGGTCCAGGCAAAAATTAGGGATTAAAGCGTATGACTATGTCCCGTTCTCAGTCAACTTTCATCCAAGTTCAAGGGACTGACCAAGCCAATCGCTTCTATCCGACGGCAGGGGATGAGATGCTTGAAGACATAATGGCAGTAGTAGACTTAAAATCAATAGGACTTTTTTCGGCATAGCTTTCTCTTTGTTTTTGACAATTTCCTCTTACTAGGATTTCTGTCTCCTTGTACACAATTTGCCTGTTTATAGGCCTTCTTTCAAAAATCAATACAACCCTCTTTCAAAAAAGATGCTTTTGTTTTTTACTTTTCTGTTTTGTTTGCGTAAACGTCCATTGATTTAATTTGAATTAATATGTGCATTTGAATATGATCAATGTTTATCAAAAATACGTACATAGAATAGCAATAGCAATTACTACAAGACTTTGGGATCGAGGATAAGGTCTAATCATGCTCCCGATGAATCCACTACCAATTCTCTTCCCCCAGCAAGCCTGTTCTTCCCCAGAAGAAGTGGGCAGTATTCCCCGGCACAGCCAGCTATCCCCTAACAGAGGTTGGCACCATCAGACAGATTGATCCTCTCTTCCATCCCTAGCCAGGCTCTGTTGAATATTTCCGCCATCAGACCAAATCAACAACCTCCTGCTGCGAAAGGGTCATCATTACAAGTATCTCCAATCAGTAGATGGGGATTTATTTTCCCCAGTAGAGTCTCCAAGCAGAACTCCTCATACGCATGACTCATTCCTTACATCATGTCACATCATACGCATGCATACAACATTCGCATTTATTTTCGAAAGCATAAAACATCTCATGCATCATGACATGGCATAAAGCTAACCTTTCTTTGCAGGTTAATTATCCTCCTGATATAGTCAAAGTAAAAGGCTCATCCAGGCAGACGCCTTTATCAATCACAGACAAGATTCAGATGCATATTCCAGATACAATTCCCGGGACACAGTTCAGTATCTTCCTAACGATGGCATCTTTAAGCCCATCCCAGACATTTATTGCAAGTACAACGTATACAGATACAGCCTAACATACGGTTCATTCTGATTCAGCTCAACATCTGACTCTCAACAACTCCAATACGGTCTAACGTACGACCCATTTGGACCTCCAGCTCAGATACGATCTAACGTACGATCCAGTCTGATCTTCAACAACCCAAGTATGGTTTAATGTACGACCAAGTTAAACCTCCCTCTTCTCAGGTGCTACCTTCGGACAGGTACATTCCTGAATGGTAGTCGAACATACGGCTACTCTCCTTTCTCAGGTGCTACCTTCGGACAGGTACATTCCTGAATGGTAGTCTGGTATATGACTACTCCTCTTTCTCAGGTGCTACCTTCGGACAGGTACATTCCTGAATGGTAGTCTGGTATACGACTACTCCTCTTTCTCAGGTGCTACCTTCGGACAGGTACATTCCTGAATGGTAGTCAAGTATATGGCTACTCCCTTTCTCAGGTGCTACCTTCGGACAGGTACATTCCTGAATGGTAGTCTAATGTACGGCTACTCCCTTTCTCAGGTGCTACCTTCGGACAGGTACATTCCTGAATGATAGTCTAGTATATGGCTACTCCCTTTCTCAGGTGCTACCTTCGGACAGGTACATTCCTGAATAATAGTCTAGTATACGGATATTCCCTTTCTCAGGTGCTACCTTCGGACAGGTACATTCCTGAATGGTAGTCTAGTATACGACTACTCCCTTTTCAGCAGCTTCAGCCTAACGTACGGCTCATTCTACAACTCGGATACGATCTAGCGTACGATCCATTCTGATCTTTCATCCCCCAGCAAAGTCATTTGCCTAATGAATAACTCACTCTGGTATTCAGACACGGTCTAACGTATGATCCATTCTGATCCCTTATCCCCAGCAGTATAGCATACTCTGACTCCCCAACGAAGTCAACAGCATGATGGATGGTTCACTATACGGTCTGATCTATGACCCGGTGTGACACCCATGTCTCTAGATATCGTCTAACGTACGACACAATCTGGAAATCTCCTCAGCAAGTTTCTTGGGTGGCATCTTTAAGCCCATCTCCGTCAAGACAGATGAACAAGTGCAAATTTTTGGGGCATTCTAAGTGTTCAATAATCTTTCACCTCCAGACCACGAACGGCACCTACCATTCTACTCTCTCGGTTCAAGAATATTGAACAGGGGCAGCTGTCATACCCCAAAATTTGCCCGTTGGTATTACAAAGCATTTCTCAAGGCCCTCCGACTTATTCTGCAAGGCACCGACATCAAGTGAACAAAAGCCCAGCTCACAACAGGCCCAACCCAAAAGGGGCCCAAAATAGCTTGCTCGCTAGGCGAGCAATCCCTTCGCCTAGCGAATGCTTCGTCATGACGCTCGCCCAGCGAAGCGTCAGATCCAGAAAAAGGCCCAGACCTAGTTTGCTCGCTAGGCGAGCAATTCCTTCGCCTAGCGAAGCTTGCGAAGTTTGAGATTTTTGGACCTCATTTTAAGCCCATTAGGTCACCACTACCTCTACTATAAATACCTGCTCCTCTGCCACGAAAAAGAACACACAGACGGACGAAGACGGACGGAAACACGCATCCAGAGGGAGAAACACAGAAACCCTGCTGATCCAAAGAATTCAGAAGGCGGAAACCCTGAAGGCCGCTCCGAAGCTACCGCCGTCCAACTCAATCCGACTCGCCAATTCAAGGTTACAACTTGATTTGCAAACAGGTTAGCCTCACTATTATTCGCTTTAGCTTCTTAATTGGCATATGATTAATTGGCATAGGATTATCATTTGGTGTCCTTATTGTGCATGTGGCATCACTTTAGTATCTTAATTTGCATGTGATATCGTTTTGTATTTTCACTTGGCATATGGTACCACTTCATGGTCTTAATTTGTGGATTATAATTGAATTCATAAACATTTTGAAGTCTTGCATGAGAATTTAAATGTGTTTGCCTATTGTGAAACTGAACCATATAATTGTATGTTGGATGCCATAAGCCATGCTGCGGGTTGAGGTCATAATGTTCTCAAATTTCAAACCCGTGGCCGCTCGCTAGCTCATCGCTAGGCGAGCCCGCAGCGAGCCTTCGCTGAGCCTTCGCTAGGCGAAGCAGAGGCGACCGGGCCAGGGGCTGCTTTGCTTTTTGCTGCCTATTTCATGTTTACCTAATGATGATTCTGCATTATTTGGCCTAAATTCTTGGCTGCTATATTTATCTTATGACGCAATTTCCAATTGTATTTTATGCTTTAATCCGTGTGTTCATGGTGTAAAGGCTAGCATACTTCCGAAGAAATAGCCGGTTAGGTACTCCGCTTTATGCATGGGAAGCCTTCATGGAGGGGGATCCTAAATCATTTCACTTTAATGTGAAGATCCATATTGATTGCCTAATTAATTTTACTATATTAATTTTTAATGTAATGTTGAGTTTAATGTATCGATTTAATGCGGTATCACCATAATTACCTAATGAACCTAAAACATGGACTTTAAATAAATGATATTGGACCTCTCTCTATTACCCCACGATTACAATATTACGGTCATGTCCCGCGAATATGGGGATATCCTTAGCAAAGACCCTTCGGTAAAATCATCATAGTCCCTCGGATGTTGCCTTCGAAATTACGATTTTGTCCCTCGATGACCCTTCGGTGTAGCCTACGGTTAAATGATGATAGTCCCTTCGAATGCTAAGGTATCCTCACAACTGTTGCCTTCAATGACCTATCGATGACCCTACGATGACCCTTATACATCCCTAGGATAAAATTACTTACTTCTCAATAGTAAGGACAGTTTTACCCTCATAAGGATGGGAAGTGCCCAAAAAGACCTCGGACAGGTATAACCTTAATTGCTCATTCATAACAAAAAAAATGCTTTTCACACCCCTTTCAAATATCTTTTGGAAAATCACCACTTAGCATACATCCGTACTAGGATCATTGCCGAGTTATATTTTTCTAAACTACTTTCAAAAACTCAAACGAGATAACCACTTTGTATACATTCATGCAAGAATCATTACCAAGTTAAATTCTCATTTTCAAAACATCTTTCACACAATTCTCAACCACTTTTTTCAAACTAGAAAACATAAATGATTGAGCAATTAAGAGCCCATGGATAACCATGGATACGAAGGGTGCCTAACACCTTCCCTTTGTATAAAGTACCTCCCGAACCTAAGAATTTAAAATTAAGGTCTTTCCTGTTCTTTTCCACCTTTCCTTAAGGGATAAAAGAAAAGTCGGTGGCGACTCTTGCTAACCGCGACATTGCGATTACAAATCCAAATAAGGTCCAGTTCACCGTATGACAACCTGAATAGGATTGAACAAAGAATCTTCAGAGTAGGTTCAAGCATGACCGGACCCCGGAATAAAAAGGTTCAATGACAGGTTCATACATGACCTGAATAGGATTGAACAAAGAATCTTCAGAGTAGGTTCAAGTATGACCGGACCCCGGAATAAAAGGGTTCAATGACAGGTTCATACATGACCTGAATAGGATTGAACAAAGAATCTTCAGAGTAGGTTCAAGCATGACCGGACCCCGGAATAAAAAGGTTCAATGACAGGTTCATACATGACCTGAATAGGATTGAACAAAGAATCTTCAGAGTAGGTTCAAGCATGACCGGACCCCGGAATAAAAAGGTTCAATGGCAGGTTCATACATGACCTGAATAGGATTGAACAAAGAATCTTCAGAGCTGGTGCAAGTATGACCGGACCCCGGAATAAAAAGGTTCAACAACAGGTTCATACATGACCTGAATAGGATTGAACAAAAAATCTTCAGAGCTGGTTCAAGTATGACCGGACCCCGGAATAAAAGGTTCAACAACAGGTTCATACATGACCTGAATAGGATTGAACAAAGAATCTTCAGAGTAGGTTCAAGCATGACCGGACCCCGGAATAAAAGGGTTCAATGACAGGTTCGTACATGACCTGAATAGGATTGAACAAAGAATCTTCAGAGTAGGTTCAAGCATGACCGGACCCCGGAATAAAAAGGTTCAATGACAGGTTCATACATGACCTGAATAGGATTGAACAAAGAATCTTCAGAGTAGGTTCAAGCATGACCGGACCCCGGAATAAAAGGGTTCAATGACAGGTTCATACATGACCTGAATAGGATTGAACAAAGAATCTTCAGAGCAGGTTCAAGCATGACCGGACCCCGGAATAAAAGGGTTCAATGACGGGTTCATACATGACCTGAATAGGATTGAACAAAGAATCTTCAGAGTAGGTTCAAGCATGACCCGACCCCGGAATAAAGAGGTTCAATGACAGGTTCATACATGACCTGAATAGGATTGAACAAAGAATCTTCAGAGTAGGTTCAAGCATGACCCGACCCCGGAATAAAGAGGTTCAATGACAGGTTCATACATGACCTGAATAGGATTGAACGAAGAATCTTCAGAGTAGGTTCAAGCATGACCGGACCCCGGAATAAACGACAATTGAACTCTGACTGTAAGCAATGGACTACAACCAGCTTTTAACGGATTTTGCCAACAACAATTGGACTTGAAAATGACTGCGAAAACCGGATGTTAGTTTAAGGGCACCAAATACAAACTGGAATCAAAGGTTAAAGGATCATAGGATCGACAACAAGACCTAGATCAATGCAAAATGAGCACGAAGTACATTTCGGCTTATGCATGATTTGAATTTTTGATGTATGAATGATCATGATTATGAGAATGCTGACACTTGGCAGACTGGGTGTTTGTAGGGACAGAGATTCTGATTCCTCAACACCAATAACTCATACTCGTACAATCAACAGGCGCATCCATAGGAGCAACTATCATGATTGACAGTTATAAATAATCAAAGATCCATCCTTCTAGAGGATTCATAAGTTGTATTCCATGGGGACTTTTGTTGGTGCTCCAGGGATATTTATGCAACCTTGAGGCTTTTGGGGAAACAAATGATTTTCCTTCGATTTTCACATGTATCAAAGTAAATTTGTTCTAAGTTTCAAAATTCTTTTTCCAAGTTTCAAAACTTCATTATTGACAAATAAATGACATTTTGCATAACAAAGAAAGCATAGATGAACACAAATTAACAATGATTGGGAAAACTTTGTATTTTATTCAAGAATGGTAGCACACAGATGGCGTAGCTCCATAGAGTGTTACATTTTTTTGAAAATGGCAATAGGGAAAGGTTTACATTGAATTCAGTGACCACTAACATTCTTAACAGATATGATTCCCCAAAAACCTTGCTTCTGAGGGGAGTAACTGGATTAATCTTCCGCCTCAAATTCTTCGGTGTTAATCAGTAACAACTGATGCAGTTTATGCCTTTATGCCCCTAACTTTTGCCTGGATCGCCCTTTCGGGTTTTCAATCCACCGGGACGCTCTTTTTTGCCTAAGTCGCCTTTTCAGGTTTTCAACTTAGCGAGCTACCAGTTTTATTCATCCCTAACTTTTGCCTGGACCGCCCTTTCGGGTTTTCAGTCCACCGGGATACCCTTTTTTGCCTAAATCGCCCTTTCAGGTTTTCGATTTAGCGGGTTTTTATTAGGCATAGTATTTTTTAACTGCATCAGAGTTCACGGGGTGTGAGAGCTCCTCATTATCCATAGTTGTGAGAATCAAGGCACCTCCGGAGAAAGCTTTCTTCACAACATATGGGCCTTCATAATTGGGAGTCCATTTCCCACGTGAATCCTTGTGTATTGGCAAGATCTTCTTAAGCACGAGGTCTCCTTCTCTGAATTCCCGAACACGTACTTTCTTGTCAAAAGCCCTTTTAAGCCGTTTCTGGTATAATTGTCCATGGCACAAAGAAGTCAATCGCTTCTCATCTATGAGGTTCAACTGATCAAATCTGTTTTGAATCCACTCAGCCTCTTCTAGCTTGGTCTCCATCAGGATTCTCATTGAAGGTATCTCTACTTCAATTGGGAGAACTGCTTCCATCCCATATACCAAAGAGAAGCAAAGTGATTCTCAACACGCGTTTAGAACAAAGAACCATGTCTCAGGAGATGATGGACGAGCTAAGGAAAGGCCAAGAAGCACTGAAGGGGGAACTCAATCTTTTGAAGAGCCAAATGAGATGGGTCTTGGAAACGGTGCAAGTCTTGTTGAGAAAAGAGGGTCACCCAATATACACTGCTGCAACAAAGAGAGCTACTACCCCGCATCCATCTGGTGTCACCCCAGGTCAAGGGAAATTCTATGTGGCAACTCCTCATTTACCAATATATAGACCTCCCTCAAGGCGTCATCATCAACATCCTCTGGCCATTCCTCCTCAAAATCACCGAAGTCAGGTTCAAAACAAAAATCAGAATCAGAGCAAGAAGAACCAGGATCACAATGACTCGATTCCGGTACCATATAGCAAGCTTTACCCGCTACTGATCCAGAATACTTTGGTAACCCCTCGAGCTCTCACACCTGTGTCACCATACCTGCCATGGTACAATCCAAATGCAACATGTGAATTCCATAAAGGGGCATTGGGACATGACCTAGATTCTTGCTGTGCGCTAAAATATTTGGTACGAGGACTGATTAACAAGAAGAGCTTAGTCTTTGAAGAAGATCACCCGAAGATCAAGTGTGAATACCATACTGGAACAATAGGGCACTCCATCGAGGAATGCGTGAGTTTTAAGCTCAAGCTGCAAAGATTGATTGACATAAGGTCACCAACACTCAAGGAGGAAGTCTCAAGTAAATATCCCTGACATCTTCCTTGTGGTACATATACCTTGATCTCTGGGCCAAGTAATGATAAAGGGAAAGGACCCTTGATACCCCTCAAGGTTTTGTACCACAAGGAAGATGTCAGGGATATTTACTTGAGACTTCCTCCTTGAGTGTTGGTGACCTTATGTCAATCAATCTTTGCAGCTTGAGCTTAAAACTCACGCATTCCTCGATGGAGTGCCCCATTGTTCCAGTATGGTATTCACACTTGATCTTCGGGTGATCTTCTTCAAAGACTAAGCTCTTCTTGTTAATCAGTCCTCGTACCAAATATTTTAGCGCACAGCAAGAATCTAGGTCATGTCCCAATGCCCCTTTATGGAATTCACATGTTGCATTTGGATTGTACCATGGCAGGTATGGTGACACAGGTGTGAGAGCTCGAGGGGTTACCAAAGTATTCTGGATCAGTAGCGGGTAAAGCTTGCTATATGGTACCGGAATCGAGTCATTGTGATCCTGGTTCTTCTTGCTCTGATTCTGATTTTTGTTTTGAACCTGACTTCGGTGATTTTGAGGAGGAATGGCCAGAGGATGTTGATGATGACGCCTTGAGGGAGGTCTATATATTGGTAAATGAGGAGTTGCCACATAGAATTTCCCTTGACCTGGGGTGACACCAGATGGATGCGGGGTAGTAGCTCTCTTTGTTGCAGCAGTGTATATTGGGTGACCCTCTTTTCTCAACAAGACTTGCACCGTTTCCAAGACCCATCTCATTTGGCTCTTCAAAAGATTGAGTTCCCCCTTCAGTGCTTCTTGGCCTTTCCTTAGCTCGTCCATCATCTCCTGAGACATGGTTCTTTGTTCTAAACGCGTGTTGAGAATCACTTTGCTTCACGGACAAAAGATGGATGAGTTTTTTCTTTTTTTTGGTGATTTGTCTGGAGAATGACATGCATTATGATGCGATGCAAATGCAATGAATGAATGCAATGCAAGCCATGCATATTTGTGTTTTTTCTTTAATACACGGGTTCAAAAGTCCGAGGTACTGATAAATCTGATTGTTTTCCAAGAATAGGTTCTCACCGGGTAAGATCTAAGGTTTTGTTACAAAGGATTCCCAGAGTCATTGATTCACAAGAATGTTTGACGCTTACAGGAAATACTTCCCGGTCGTCAACTCCATCGAGGGAATCTATTCTGGGTGAGGTTCTCGTACCGACCCTTACGAAGTATACACCTCGCGAGTCCGTACTACGCAACCATCGACTGGGTTCTAGACAGGGTACTCAGAGTCATGGATTCAAAAGACTGTTTGACGCTTACGGAAAATACTTTCCGGTCATCAACTCCATCTAGGGAATCTATTCTGAGCGAGGTTCTCGTATCGATCCTTACGAAGTATTCACCTCGGGAATCCATACTACGCAACCATCATTTCTAGTTGGCCAAAGGTTCAATGTTCTAAAAGGTCCTTAGAGTCATGGACCCCTTTGAAACATCGGCGCTTACGAGGCATACGCCTCGGGCGACAACATTTGCAAAAGAATCTACTCTAAGTGAGGTTCTCGTACCGACCCTTACGAAGTATTCACCTCGGGAGTCCGTACTACTCAACCATCGTCCTATCTTATGTTTTTTTCACTCTAGACTCGGGTGTAGAGTCTTTCCCACATGGTTTGCAATCAAGATCCAAGTACCAACAATCACAATAGAACCAATATTCAACAGATATAACAATAAAGATAGTAAAAACAATAAAGAAAAGCCACACAATTAAACAAACAAAGGCACACAGACGTCCTAACTAGGCTTGACTCACTTAGGGATTTGTTTTCCCCAGTGGAGTCGCCATCTGTCGCACCTCGAAAAAATGGGGATACGACTTCAAAGCGAAACGCGATCGCACGCTCGCAATGATGGACTAAACAGAGTCGCCACCGAACTTTATTTATTCCCAAAATGGGAAAGGGAAAATATCGATAAAACCCTAAAAGAAAGAAAGGATAAGATATGGTCATCGCAACCAATATCAGGGTTCGGGAGTCGATTACGTGAGGGGAAGGTATTAGCACCCCTCACGTCCGTTGTACTCAACGGGAACCATTAGGTCAGTTGTGTGCGTTAATGTTAGTTTGAAATGTTAGGCTTTTCAGTTCATTAGGTGGGAAAGAATGAATAAAAGAGAGAAGAAATGTTTTTGGATTTTTTTAACGAAGGACTAAACCTAAGTTTTTTATTAGTGGGCCTGACAAGATTTACAAATCCTGCTCCTACGTATCTCAAAAGAGAAATCAAGGCTTACGTAGTTCTGGGTAGAAAAATGTTTGTTTGTTGGTCGATTTTAGCGAAAGCTATATTGTATTAATCGACAAAAACATCGTTTTACCCAAAACAGATGAGGAGTGGACGCGTACCACACATCGAACGGATTTATAAATCTACATTCGGAAAAGCGTCACTTATCTCTACTCAACAATCGTGGCCGAAACATTGTTTTGTATCACTTAAGACAATATATCTTTCATTTATGAAAAAGGTTCTTTGATTAGTCGCACGACGGCGAAAAAAGGGTTTGATTGGTTAGATGTATTTTGAGTGATGGCGAGAACTTGGATGAGCGAGATATACATCTCGAATCCTAGCCTCAGGAGTGCATGGTATACACCATGTTCCATTTCCATCTTATTTGCAAAGATGTTTAATAAAGATTAGGTATTTTAGAATTTGATTGAGAAAGGGTTTGACGAAACCGCATTAACAATTTTTAGACGATGGCGAGAGTTGAGATTGGCGAGGCATACGTCTCGAATCTTAACCTCAGGAGTGCATGGTATACACCATGTTCCATTTCCACCTTTATTGAAAGAGTCTTAAATAAGATTTAAGTATCTTAGATTTGATTGAGAAAAGGTTTAACGAAACCACATTGACAATTTTAGACGATGGCGAGAGTTAAGATTGGCGAGGCATACGTCTCGAATCTTAACCTCAGGAGTGCATGGTATACACCATGTTCCATTTCCACCTTTATTGAAAAAGTGTTTAAGTAAGAATTAGGTGTTTTGAGTTTTGTTGTGAAAATGACTTGACCTAGATCAAGTATTGATGGACGTTTAAAAGAAATTTGGCTGAGTGTTTGAAGAAACAAAGTGGACAAATTTGGATGATGGCGAGAGCTAGGATTGGCGAGATATACATCTCGAATCCTAGTCTCAGGAGTGCGCGGTATACACCACGTTCCATTTCCATCTTTATTGAAAAAGTCTAGATAGGGATTAATATTTTTTTTGAGTTTTTATTATGAAAATGGCTCGACGTTGAATCAAGCATTTGATGCAAGTTTGAAAAAGATGGGATGGAATAGGTTGGAGAAATGAGTTGATTTGTTTATGGAGAAAGCACTCGACGTTGGATCGAGTCATATTTTTTGTATTTTTGAAATTTGTTGATTTTATTCTTGTGTTAGTATCTAGCTAAACAACCAAACAATAGAGAAATAGAATAGTACAAGATTATTACACATTGGGGGAGTGGGGTACATTTGTCAAATGGGGATTGAAAAATCATGAAATAAATAAATCGGAACCAAACGAATAATGCATGAGTGTACGTGCAAGAGAACCGGCTCATTGTAAGAAAGCCCAAGAGTAAGCTATGTGAGGTTGATGGCGATGCTTAAAAAGCAATCGACTTACACGGGTTTGAAAATGGGCTCGATATTAAATCGAGAAAAGTATGATTTTTATAGTTTTAAAAATGGTTTTGCATGTATGATGAAATTAATAAAGAAGCATGGACATAAAAAAGTATTAAAAGAAACAAAGTGCTAAAAGATAGTGAAATACTAAAAATGAAATGCTAAAAAAAAGAAATACTAAAAATGCTATCTACGAGTATCGAACCCACTCCTCTTGAGATTACAGCACTACCCTCTCTCCATTAGGCTATTTAACAACTAACTGTTATTTTAAGACTAACCTAAATATATAAACTAAAATAAATTAAGAAAAAGGATTAAAATAAAAACTAAAATGAAAGAAAACTATCGGTCTACTGGTAATTAAACCCAGCCGCATGGCTGTTGGGTTTTCAAAGAGAAATTGGAAATATAAAATAACACTATTAAATACTATCCTAGGAAAAATGAATGTTCTTCATTATTTATTATTTATCCTATTTGAAATAAATTAAAAGAAAAAAATAAAAACGTAACAGAAGCTCAACGTACCTCTCCCTCTCGGTATCACTCCTTCTCACTCCACCGTTCAAACTCACTCTCTCTCGCTAACCTCACTCACCTGCGTTTCACTCTCTCACAATGCCTTTCCCTCGCTCGCATGCATATCACTCTCCGTCTCACTCTCTCACAATGCCTTAAACTTGCCCTCAATCCTTCACCTCTCATCGCGTCTCTCTCATCTCTCTCACGCTATCAAACTTGAAGACGAAAATGGAAACAGAGATAAAGGAAAACAAACTGGGCTCACCTTTGGCGATATCTCAACGGTTCAGGTAACGGTTCCTCTTCTCTCTTCGCCTCTGATTGATTAGGGTTTTTGCTTTTTGAAAATTTTTGATTTAGGGTTTCTTTTCAATTTTCGCCGTTAGCTCCCCCCTTTGCTCTTTGATTCACTCTCTTCTATTTATGCCACAGATTAGGGTTTCGAAAGTGATGCTCAATGGTCCAATGGAGAATGTTTCAGGATTACTTTTGCTGCTCAGAAACAAGTTGTCTTTTTGATGCTTATAATTCGAAAATGGTAATCTGAGTTCTTGCTTTTTCTTCCCCTGTTTCGTCTTGATTCCATTTTGGGCATTTCGGATTTTACTGCCTTAACTAGTTTGTGCTCTTTTTTTTTACTGCAGTGAAATTGAGCATTGGTTTGATCTCCTCATTCCCGCGGAGTCTGCGATAGCAGCAGCAACATAAAGTTGATCAGTAGTCATTTGCGACATTCAACGGGTGAGAGGTCTATTCCTTCCATTAATCCGATCCTTGCTTTCCTCTCCTCTGAATTTGATGCAGGTTTTGATTTCTTTGTAGGGTTGAAATTGAAGTGTTGATTTTGGTATTGGAGGTTCACTCAGTGGCCATGAGACCTTTCTGTTGATCTGAACTGAGCAAAGTCTTGTACATAAGGTTGGTTGATAAGCGAGGACATTCTCTGCATTCTATCTCTTTCAAATTTGGCGACCTTGGATGACAATGTCTCGGGAAAATGTCAATCAAATTCGAGAATGATACAAGTGAGATTCTTCTTAAGGAAATGAGGTTGATGTTGGCCTTAACCTCATTCACACTATTCTTGTAATCTTTGTGTGTACCGAATACATAATTGAACCCAAAGTTGTACCATATAACTATCTTCTCTAATCTCTCTAGACTTTGAGCAAAAGAGATTGGAAAGATTGATTCTAAACTATGGCATCCATGCACATGAAGAATCCTTAGATTTGGGGACACTTTCAAGGTAGGACTTGGATTACTAGCATTCTCATCTGCTTCATACTCTTCTGCTATGATATGCTTCAACTTGCTACAATCAAATATTTTTAATTCCTCTAGTAGCACTAGGCGTCGAGCAATGGCAGGTACAAAAAGTGATGAAGTTAGCATTGGACACCACTGTAATCTTAGAATCTTAAGATTACACATATTTGAATTCCTTGGAAAAGATATGCTACTCAGTTGTGGTGCAATACTCTATCTGCAGGTCTTGTAATTTTTCAAGAGGGCATTGGAAAGATGGATCATTGAAAACTCGTTTAAGACCATTCATCCATATTAACTTCAACGTAACCAACTCAAAGAATGCTGGCAAATTGGTATTTGTAGTATCAAGAAGGCATTCTATTTCTGAACAAGATTCGAGTATTAGTCCAATCATCTCATTCATGCCTCCTTGATCCATGTGTTCTTTTTTTTTACTTGCATGACATGATTTGAATGACTGGTGGTGGCTGTTGTAGGTTGTTGCTTTTTGGATGCCGGTTCCGTTGCGGTTGTTGCAGGTTATGGTTGGTGCTGCTTTTGTTTTTCTTGTGCAGGTCACACACACATGGACAGAATTAGCATGAAGCCTCTCACTTGCAAATGCTGGAGAATTGAACAACCGCTTTTGAAACAGGGACCAATGACGGATGTACGTCGGTGCTAAATACACAAATGATAGTGATTCAATTCTTTATTGCGAATTGTTGAGTTTACGCAACTTCTCTGCCAATAGTTTCCCATCAAATGCATTGTTTCCTGCATCGTTACTTTTCGTTTTAAAGAATCAATGTACCATGTAACAGCCTGTTTGTCATGTCCACTGCTTGCAGGTAACTTTCCACCTGATGAGAAATGGCAACGACAATTTGCTTGAACCTTTCCAATTTAAAGATCCATCATCCACAAAGTAGTCGACATCAGCCCACTAGCTTGACGGTGACGTAAGAGTCTCTTTACCGATTTCAGGTGGTGTTGTAGCAGAAACGTTCCAACCTGAATTTTGGGTTGCGGCGGCTGGAAGAAGTTATAGACATGTTGGTGCCAAGACCAAGGCCGACCGTGTTGTTATACTGTGGTCAAATTGCTGTAGAGTCGTTTATCTTTTTAAGCCTCACACATTAGGCCCTGTAATGATTGATTGCAGTAACAAAAAGGGATGTTGACTTTTAGCAGCATAATTATTTAAGAAATTTTTTGTTCATCAACTGTGTATTTGAATAATTAGAATGTTGACCAAAGTTCTCACTAGGGGAAGTTCGTCCCCAAGGGTCTTAGCACATTTTGAATGGCACTTGGTTAACAAAAAAGATGATGCCTATTGGTTTCCTTAGGATCCAAGCATAATGTAGCACGTGAATATCAATAGCTTCCACCAAGCGCCCCCTTCATAACCAATAAGTGAACATGATCAAGATTCTTTTTTGTGTTTCTCTTGCACTATCCACTAGAAAAACAAATCCAAGCATATGAAGGATGGCCCCTCTTGAACAAACCACATGATAATGACTCTGCCTTAAGACATGGTAAACCACTCGAATCTCCTTGAATTAAATAATGTTCAGCAAAGCTTTCCACGACAAAATTCTTCTTGGACACATACTCTAATCCAAACACAATAATCCTTGGATTCTTTGATTATCGCCGACACAGAATGCGCCTATGCATCCAAATATGTTGACAATAGAACGTCGCCTTGAATGCACAAAACACAACAAGGTGTAACAATAATAGAAAAGGAAACCACTTGATGCTCATGAAAAAGGGTTGCCCTATTAGAGGAACAAATAATGAAATGAAAAAATGATATGAATATCAGGGTCAAAATCGGGGTATGACAGTTACTCTCTCTCTCTCTCTTTTGTTGGAAATCCACCAAAATCTATGGAGAATTTCAATCAATCTTGATGAACAAGATTGTTATCACTGACACAATAGCAATGAAAAGAAAAGAACAATGGAGAAAGAAAGAGTGTATAGAACGATGAAGGAGAAGAGTAATAAAATTCTGCAGAGTTTATCTCTGCCCACAAACTATGGAAAACTTCTTATTCACTTTGCAACTGCAAAATACTGTGAATACAATGTTATGAATACTCTATTCACGTTATTACAAAATTAAAGGTTACTCCCTCTATTTATAGATTTAGGTTAACTTGGACCTCAAGTCAAAACCCAAAACTATAAAAGCCCAAAATAACTAACATTACTCAACACACTAGGTGGTTGAACACTTCCTTCCTCTATCGAGCAACCTACTTCGGCACAAAAAATTAAAATTCAACACACCACCTAATTTATTGTGTCTAAGCTATCTACATTCATCATAGCTCTTAGTCTTCTGAACACTTCGACTTGCACTCCTTTTGTCATGATGTCTGCAATCTGATTCTCAGTTCTACAGTGTTCCATATTCATCTTCCCATCTGCTACCTGCTCTCGAAGATAATGGAATCTCATTTTGATGTGTTTGCTTCGACCATGTGCTATCGGATTCTTCGCCAGATTGATAGCTGGCATGCTGTCGATCTTCATGGTAATTGCTCCATGACTCTTCGTTGTTATCTCTTCGACCAGATTCACCATCCATGTTGCTTGACATGCACAAAGAGAAGCAACTATGTATTCTGCTTCGCATGACGATAATGCTACTACTGACTCCTTTCTCGAACTCCAAACAACTAGTGCACCACCTAGCATAAACACATATCTAGCTGTGGATTTTCGATCCTCAACATCACTACACCAACTTGAGTCGGTGTATCCCACTATTTTGGATTCTTTTCCTTCATCAATTGTAGGAAACAAAACACCATACTCAAGAGTACCGTTAAGATACCTTAGTATCCTCTTCGCCGCTGCTAGATGTGATACATTTGGCTTCTGCATGAACCTACTCATCATACCTACACTATATGTTAAGTCAGGCCTTGTATGACAAAGGTATCAAAGTGACCCAATAAGTCTTTTGTATTGGGTTGGATCGACATCATTTGAATCTGAATCTTTCGACAGTTCTAATCTGGGCTCAGCTGGAGTCGAAGTTGGGTTGCAATCTTGCATCTCAAATCTCTTGAGAATTTCGCCTGCATACCTTCTTTTATGCATCATCAAACCTCTACCACTCTTGTAGAATTCGATGCCAATGAAATATGAAATGTCACCCAAATCTGACATTTCGAATTCCTTGTTGAGATCACCTTTGAAGTCTTCGATCTCTTTCTTGCAGCTACCTATTATCAACAGGTCATCGATATAGAGACATAATATAAGAAATTCATAATTGCATTTCACAAATTCCTTCTCCCTTAGAAAACCATTTATCTTCTTGTTCCAAGCTCTTGGAGCTTGTTTAAGTCCGTATAGGGCTTTATGCAACTTGTACACCTCTATTTCTTCACCATGTTTCACAAACCCAGTTGGTTGTGCAACATAAACTTCTTCTTCTAAGTGGCCGTTAAGGAATGCACATTTCACATCCATCTGGTTGTGCAACATAAAATTATTTTAACTAAAATTTATACCTAATTTTATTTAAATATATTTTTTTCTAATTTTTAAACCAACTAGTTTAGTTACTAATTTCCTTACTATCTTATTTATTTATTTATTAAATATAATTTACTTATTTATTTAATAATGAACCATATTTTACTAAATTACTGACTTACTAATTTCATTTTTTATAACATATTTTACGAATTTAATTACTAAATTATTATTTATCAAAACATATTTTGATTATTTATTCATTAACTAATAAGATATCTTACATATTTAGTAATATAATTACTAATTACTTATTAAAAAAGTAACTTACAAGTTTTCTAATATGTTTTAGTTATTTAAATACCAAAATATTTAATAATATCTTTAACCAACTATTTTAAAAGTATTATTTGCAATTAATTTATTAGCCTTTTTAAGTTAATCTTTTATTTAATTATTTTAAACAAATAATTTATTATTCTAATATTTTTTAAGGCATAATTAATCACAGAGTTCTTTAAAGAACAAAATAAATGTCTTCAGAAACTTTATAAACCAAATAAATAATCACAATAGAACAAAATACACAAAATAACAACAAGAACAATTAGAAATACTATCTTCATCGGCTTCATAAATAAAATAACTAATCACAACATGAAAAAAAAGCACAATTGTAGTGAAAAAGCACAATCGAAGAAAGGAAACAAGGAAGAAAACTCGAAGATATAAAATGAAAGGGAAGACGGAGGAGGGAAAGAGGTAAATGGAGTAGAGAAAGTGTTGGGATAAGAGAAGAAGGAAGATAAAGAAAATGGATTTCGAATTAAATTTTGATTTGGAATTGAAGGAGAATGATGATGAGGAATAAAGATGGTGTTTATATTTTTAAGGGGTATCGGTTAGGGTTAGGATTGACGATGAATGTGAGAATGTGGAATTAGGTTTAGGGTTAGTAGTTGTGGTGCGTGGTGGTATCATTACTACAAAATGTAGATTTTATAACAGAATTTCACCTCAGCCAATGTATCTAACATGGTAGAATATATTGAATTAGGCATATTCCTTTTATTGTCTTTTATAAGCAACTTTTTTCATAATTGAAATTCCATCAATGGTGAAAAGTGGCGCCTAGTCATGCGTTTGAATCTCAATATCAACATTTTTGTTTTTTATTTCTCTGTAAGCCATTTTTACCATGTTTGGATTTCCAATTGTGGTGAAAAGTGGCACATGATCATGGGTTCGAATCCTAGCCCCAAAATATTTGTTTTGTATTTATTTTAAAGTTATTTTTCAGCAGGGTTGAAATTCCAGTCATGGTAAAAAGCGGCGCCTTCCTTTTTTTAATTAAAAATAAATTACTTTTCCCCACGTTTTGGAACTTCAATCATGGTGAAAAATCACCCAGTTTTATATAACACTATACATTTATTCACTTTTTCCCTAGATGAACTTAGAAGAACTTTATCTTCTTCTTTCAAACTTAATCTTTCATTTATGAAACTCTATGTCTCCACTTAATCAAACTTGAAGACATCATTTCTTTCATTAACGAATTTTAGAACTCCATCATCTTTTCTCCAACTTGAACGAAGAAATGAAAACATGAATTCAGCTTAGCAATGTTAGGTATTATTGTTGTGTCACATAAAATGTTTAACGTTATTGCATTTTTGAGACTTATTTTTTAACAATTTAATTGATTTTATTTTTGTTATTGTTATTGTTGTTGTGAGATTTAATATATATACGGGTCTATTGATTTAGTTTGTTGTTGTTGTTGAAATTTAATGTTTAACGATTCTATTAATTTAGGTTTTTGTTATTGTTGTTATTGTTGAGATCTAATGTTTAACGATTTTATTGATTTTGTTTGTTTGTTGTTGTTGTTGTTGTTGAAATTTAATGTTTAATGATTCAATTGATTTTGTTTTTTGTTGTTGTTATTATTGTTGTTGTTATTGTTATTGTTATTGTTGTTGTTGTTGTTTTTATTATTATTGTTGTTGTTTTTGTTGTTGTTGATGTTGTTATTTTTCTTGTTTTTCTTATTGTTATTCTTCTTATTCTTATTGTCGTTGTTGTTGTTGGTGGTGGTGGTAGTAATGGTGGTGGTGTTCTTCTTGTTGTTGTTTTGTTAGAAATATTTAATATTCTATATTGTGATATAAGTTATCAATGTAGTTAACCAATGCATTTGACAAAGATGAAAAATTGGAACGGTTGACTTTTTACAATTGTCAGAACTCCCAAACATGGTGAAAATTTGTCGGACTGACATTTCACCATGGTTAGAAGTTCCAATTGTGGTGAAAAATGGACTAACTGACATTTCATTATTGTTGGAAGTTTCAATCGTGGTGAAATGTAGCGTGATATCTATTTTATCCTTCATCACCACGGACCACCAACCGTGATGAATTTTTTTCTTCTAATTGTGGTGAAAGATACCTTTTTTAGTTGTGTATTGAGATATGATGTAATCAGTGTTGGTGATGGTGAAAATTGGCCATGCTGGAAAAGGAGAGGAAGAATATGTGCATAGAAACTCTGTGAAAAAGATGATGGTGATGGACAGATGCCAATCGGACGACCACAAATGCAAAAAATAGACTTCATTTGTGGGAAATAGACGGTAAGGACGTAAATGGCCCGAATTATAGAAATATGAGACCAAATTGGTCTTTCTAGAAGTTAAGGGACCAAAATGGATCTTGGGTTAAAGATAAGGAACGAAAGAAGATGTTTAGTCTTTATTTATTAAATAGTATATTAATTTTTGAGTTAGCATTTATTTTCCCCTTTCATATGGGCTATATTTGAAAAATCCTTCTTTAAAATAAAACATAGATTTTTCTCCATATCATTTGAAGATTCAATATTTTTAATTTCCTTCTTGCCTTGAAGATTTCATACTTTTGAATCTTTCCCTACCATTTGAAAATTACATTGTTGTTGTCCACATTCCTTTTTAATAAATAAAAAATTGGCATTACAAGAATTCGAACATGGAATTTAAGTGAATAGGCATGCAAGATAAATGAGCCCCAATTCTATCATATAATAATTTACCATGTTATTGTAGGAGTTTAGATGCTTATAGAGGAATTTAAAGAATCCCATTCGTTACGTCTAACCCCAAGATTATCAAGCATATATCAGTATGAATCATATAAAGTATATATATATATATATATATATATATATATATATATATATATATATATATATATATATATATATATATATATATATATATATATATTTGATGTGTGAGTCCTTGATGGTGCTAGCTTTCAATGGATATCTTTGAGAACGTCAAGCATTGTTCTTTTAGTGTTGGTTCACGAGCAATAACCGGATCACCATGCCTGCTAGTACAGAAGAAGGGAACACGTTTCTCTCCTTAATTTTATGGCTAGGGAGAACCGAAAGATAGGAGGAAGAGAATGCAAGGAGGCACTATCCAAAATTAGAATTTATCTCTTGGAATAATGATGATAGAATGGTGAATATTTCTCATGTAACCTTTATCTTATATAAGGTTAAATGGAGGAGGATTGAGTAAGCCCATAATCTCTTACATTATGTAACTTAATTATCTCTTTTAAGATCATTTCTTTTCCAATCAATAACCTCCATAACCTCCCAAATTCTCTTCCAATTCACAACCTCCCAATTTAATCCTTATGTTACTATTTTTGGGACCTCATAGGATCCAATATAGTATTTGGTCAAATATTTTTGTCCAATAAAATATAATTGGCCTCTAGCAAACCATATATTATGGTCACCTAATATTATTGAATATTTTATCTCCATAAGTTGTCAAATTTATATTTAGATTAATATTCTTGATTGAAAGAAAAAATTCTTCAATTACATATATGTTAATACCACTACAAGAAAAATGGTTTCTAACGATGTATTTTTGCCACGTGAAAATCACGTCAAAAAAGGAACATTGCAAAGTGAAATTCATGTCGCAATGCACTTAAAATATATTAAAAAAATGAAAATCGACTTTGCACATGTTAAGATGTCTTTGTATTTGGGGAAATTTTTAAAATTTTCGAAAATTCGTTTGCCATCTGAAAATTATGTTTCTATGTCATTAGGATAAGTGAAATTAAACGAGTTTCTTCGCTCTCCTAGTATGAAGACTTGCTCATACTCCCAAAACTCATACATAAAAGAGAACACCTTGTTTTGAATTCAACTATTTCAACCACTCTTCTTGTTCTTCTTTCTTCTCACCCTCTTCTTCTTCTTTAAATACCCTCTTCCAGCTTTATCTGAATCATCTTGATTAGCCCATAAAGAAACTAGTCCAAGTCCCTAACTTTTAGTTCCTATAACAAATTTATTCGGAGATCTAAGCCAACCAATCTTTGTATAGTCGTGTAGTGCAAAAGGTAGCATCTCATACCAATCTTTGTAGGTTTTCACGATCTTATGAATAATCTTTTTGATGTTCTTGTTGGAGGCTTCTACTGCACCATTATCTTGGGCCTGTAGGGTGATGAGTTATGATGTTCGATTTTGAAATTATCGCATAACTCATCCATTACCTTTTGTTTAGATTCAACCCATTATCAGTGATGATCTTGTTAGGAACACCGTAGCGCAAATGATTTCGTTTTTTATGAATCGTGTAATCAGTTGGCCTCATCACATTGGTGTAGGAAACAACTTTTACCGACTTAGTAAAGTAATCGATAGCAACTAGAATGAATCAGTGTCCATTCATAACTTTTGGTTCGATCCTCCCGATTATGACAATACCCTACATGGAGAAAGACCATGGAGCGGTCAGGACGTTCAAGGGAGTAGGCCGCACGTGCACTTTATCCGCGTAGATCTGGCACTTGTGACATTTCTTGAAGTATTTGAAGCAATCAGACTCCATAGTCATCCAGTAGTACCCTGCTCTGAGAATTTTCTTAGCCATGGTGTGTTCATTGGCGTGAGTTCCAAAGGATCCCTCGTGAATCTCTTTGATAAGCATGTCCGCTTCGTATCCATCTAGGCATTTGAGTAAGACCGTGTTGTGGTTCGTTTTGTAGAGTACATCACCATTGAGGAAGAATTGAGATGTCAATCTTCAAAGTGTTTTCTTATCTTGGCTTGAAGTATTTGCAAGATACTCCTATTTTTGTAAGAAAAGTTTAATATCGTAATACCAATGTTTATTATCCGCTTCCACTTCTATTGTTACACAGTATGTTGGCTCATCCAAATGTTGAATCCTTATAGAAGGTGCTTCATTGTACCGTTTGAGTTACATGATAAAGTATTAAAAGTGTGAATCAAACTATCAAAGATTATTATGGTTTGAAATGGTACAACACTAAATAAACATAATGAATAACTCATAAATAAAGACATATGTTCTCATCGATCTGAATATTTTTTGGGTTTGTATGAAAGTTGGGCATGAAGATATGAATTTAAATACATAATTAAGGATTAAAAAAAAGAAAAAAATTATAGAGACTAAAATAAAAAACACATCAATTTATTTTTTTCCATCACTTTTTTTTTAATTAAAAAAGTTAGGTGAATTCAAATCTGCAAATTCATAAAGTTAGGACAAATTTCAAGACTACTGGTTGATGTTTGAGTCAACTCTTACTAATGGAGTCAATGTATCTTGGTCAATTACTTTTACAACATACATAATTGAACAGAAATATATATTAGTAGAAACTATGTGTATAGTTTATGCTTGTTTAAATAAAGCTAGAATTCTTTATTAACAGGAAAGATTAAGATTAGCAAGTCTAGTAACACATCAAACAGAATTACTAAGTAAAACCTCAGTGCTTTTCTTAACTTCATCAGTTACTACAATATACTTCAAATGGCTACTTTGGACAATCTATCGCGCTAGCTTTCATGTCTTCATATGTATGAAACACATTAATCATTCATCCATATAACCATCTGCAAGGTATTAAAAGGAAAACCATTAGTAAACAAGAAAAAGAACTAAATGAAGTTAAGTAATTAGTAGGAATTATTAGTGTTAATCAAAAGCCGTCAAAAATGGCAGGGCAAATCTTCTTTGGCAAACGAGAAACATGCATGTTCAAGCTTTCTATTTACTCCTCTCTGCCAAAAGAGATTTTCCCTATCATTCCTTAACAACAGCACATACACTTCACACTTCTAAACTCAAATTCTGTTTGAACAAAATGTAGTTCTTAAATAACGATAGCTCCGAGCACCTAACATGGATATGCCACTCAAAAGAAGCGGTACGTAGCAGCATATGCTTGCACAATTATCCTTAATTCCTTTCAAAAAATCTAGGATTTGTCTACATCATGGTTCCTAGTAAATCAGATTCTCCTTTTCTTTCTCTTTTTGGTGGAGGTCGGGAGGACATTATAATGAAGACAAAAAGTTATTTATGTTCAATTTATTTTCTTTCTATTGAGATTATAAAACTAAACTCTAACCATTAAACTAATATTATTTAGAATTTCAATATTTACTTTTGTATTGTTTAGGTTGAATTGTAATTCCTTATGTCGAAGCAAGTTGCTCGACAGAGTAAGGAAGTGTCAAACCATCTAGTGTGTTGAGTTGTATTAGTATGTCGAAATGTCGAAGCATGTTGCTTCACATATGATTTCGACTTAGGCCTATTTTAGAAGTGTTAACTATTTTGGAGTTTTATAGTTTTGAGTTTTGACTTGAGGTCCAAGTTAACCTAAATCTATAAATAGAGGGAGTAACCCTTATTTTGTAATAAGTGAATAGAGTATTCATAACATTGTATTCACAGTATTTTGCAATTGCAAAGTGAATAAGAAGTTTTCCACAGTTTGTGGTCAGATCATTTGAGAAGAAAACTTGATGACAAGTCGAATCAGATGATCCTGATAGGATATCATTCGACTAGAGGATACAAGTTGTTCGACCCAGTGAATAAATAAGTGGTGATCAGTAGAGACGTGATCATAGATGAGCTTAAGGAGTGGGATTGGACTGAGAATGTCAAGAAAGATTCAGTGAGAATCTTTTGTGATGAATCAGCTAGTGAAGTCGAAAGAGAAGTTCGACCGGAAGAATTCATAGGGGAAGTAGGCCCAAGTAGACCTCAGAGAAAATGACATATGTTTGCAAGATTGCAAGAATGTGTGATTACATCAGATGATGTGGTCAATGAAGAAGGTGAGCTGGTACATTATGCTTTCTACGCAGATGGCGAACCTGTCAATGTAGTTGAGACATTGAAAGATTCGAAGTGGATGAAAGCAATGGACGAAAAGCTGAAGTCAATCGAAGTCGACAACATCTGGTCACTTGTAGAATTGCCCCTAAACAAGAAGGCAAACGATGTGAAATGGGTATACAAGGTGAAGTTGAACCCAGAGGAGAAGTGACTCGACACAAGGCGAGGCTTGTGACGAAAGGATTTCTTCAGAAAGAAGGAATCGACTTCGATGAAGTTTTTGAATCTGTTGTTAGGATCGAAACAATCAGGTTTGTTGTTGGTCTAACAAACATGAACAACTGGCAGATGTGTCAGATGGATGTGAAATGTGCATTCCTTAATGGTCCCTTAGAAGAAGAAGTTTATGTTGCACAACTAGCTAGGTTTGTGAAACATGGCGAAGAAAGAAAGGTGTACAGGCTGCACAAAGCCATATACGGACTTAAACAAGCTCCAAGAGCTTGGAACAAGAAAATAGATGGCTTTCTAAGGGAGAAGGAATTTGTGAAGTGCACAAGTGAACATGGAGTATATGTAAGAAGAAGCAAGAGTTAATTTCTTATACTATGTCTCTATGTCGATGACTTGTTAATAACAGGTAGCTGCAAGAAGGGGATCGAAGACTTCAAAGGTGATCTCAACAAGGAATTCAAAATGTCAGATTTGGGTGACATTTCATGTTTCCTTGGCATCGAATTCTAATGGAGTGGTAGAGGTTTGATGATGCATCAAAGAAGGTATGCAGGCGAAATACTCAAGAGATTTGAGATGCAAGATTGCCACCCAACTTCGACTCCAGCTAAGCCCAGATTACAACTGTCGAAAGATTCAGATGAAGATGATGTCGACCCAACCCAATAAAGAAGACTTATTGGGTCACTTCGATACCTTTGTCACACAAGGCCTGACTTAGCATACAATGTAGGTATGGTGAGTAGGTTCATGCAGAAGCCAAAGGTATCACATCTAGCAGCAACGAAGAGGATACTAAGGTATCTGAAAGGAACACTTGACTATGGCATTTTGTTTCCTGCAATTGATGAAGGAAAAGAATGCAAATTAGTGGGAAACACCGACTCAAGTTGGTGTAGTGATGCTAAGGATCAAAAATCCACAGTTGGCTATGCGTTTATGCTAGGTGGTGCACCAGTTGCTTGGATTTAGAGAAAAGAACCAGTAGTGACATTATTTTCGTGTGAAGCAGAATACATAGTTTCTTCCTTTTGTGCATGTCAAACAACGTGGATGATGAATCTGGTCGAAGATATAATAACGAAGAATCATGGAGCAATTACCATGAAGACCAGCAATATGGCAGCTATCAATCTAGCAAAGAATCCGATAGCACATGGTCGAAGCTAGCACATCGAGATGAGTTTCCATTATCTTCGAGAGCAGGTAGCATATGGGAAGATGAATGTGGACTACTGCAGAACTAAGCATCAGATTGCAGACATCATGACAAAGGGAGTGCAGGTCGAAGTGTTCACAAGACTAAGAGCTATGATGAATGTAGATAGCTTAGACACAATGAATTAGATGGTGTGTTGAATTGTAATTCCTTGTGTCGAAGCAGGTTGCTCGATAGAGCAAGGAAGTGTCGAACCACCTAGTGTGTTGAGTTGTGTTAGTGTGTCGAAGTGTCGAAGCATGTTGCTTCACATATGGTTTCGACTTAGGCCTATTTTAGTAGTGTTAGCTATTTTGGGCTTTTATAGTTTTGGGTTTTGTCTTGAGGTCCAAGTTAACCTAAATCTATAAATAGAGGGAGTAACCCTTATTTTGTAATAAAGTGAATAGAGTATTCACAGTATTTTACAGTTGCAAAGTAAATAAGAAGTTTTTCACAGTTTGTGGGTAGAGAAAAACTCTGCAGAATTTTCTTACTCGTTTCCTTCATCGTTCTTTACACTCTTTCTTTCTCCATTGTTCTTCTCTTTTGATTGCTATAGTGTGGGTGATAACAACCTTGTTCATCAAGATTGATTGAAATTCTCCATTGGTTTTGGGGGATTTCCAACAACTTCAGGAATATAACTAAGTTTCAATTCCCTAATACACACTCCATTTTAAGTAAGAGAAGAAAAAAGTAGTTCCTATTTAAGGGGCAGTAGAATTCTATAATAACTAATACACTTAATAACTTGAAGGGAAAGATCATGATATCCTTTTTAATTATAAAGATGAAAAATACCGTTTAAAATCTGGAAGGATTACTTGTGAAGGCCAGCCAAACATAAGTGGAGACCCAAACTTAACCAAAGAAAATGTTTGAAAAAACAACCATTGTATTAAGAAATTCAGCATAAGTAAAGGCCAACCTAACATAAGTGGAGACCCAAACTTAACTCAAAATATAATAATTAAATGTATAAAAGGAACTGACTAAGGACTTTAATCACTTCATGCCTCGCCATAAGTAAAATTAGAGTCGTGAGTGAAGTGAGTGAAATAGATAATATGATTCAATGTGATGTGTAGGTAAATGTGTTTTAAAGGTTTTAATGATGATAACTAAATAAAAAAGCAAAAACTATAAAAACTAAGAAACAAATACATGTCGAAGTGTTGAAAGCTCTAGTTGAAAGAGTTAAACAAAGTTTAATCTAGAAGGAAAAGTTGTAAAGTTGTAAAAATCCACACTACTACAGAAAACACCTCTCATAACAGTTGGAAAAGTGATACAACCATGTCCGATCAACCATTGTGAGGTAAAGTGTGATTTTATGTATGTTCTTTTCACGAAGGTCGTGCGACCATGATTATAAGTCAAGTAGCGCACAACTTATCACACGGCTACGTTAAACAACCATTGTTGTATGTCTTTTAATAAAATAAAAATAAAAATGCAGCAGTAGAACAACAACAGAGGCAACAAGAACAACAACAAGAACAACAACAAGAACAACAAGAACACGAACAACAAGAAAAACAACAACAATAACAAGAAGAAGAAGAAGAAGAAGGACAACAACAACAACAATAATAACAACATTAAAAACAACAACAAGAATAACAAAAAAAAGAACAACAACAACAAGAACAACAACAACTAACATTGTAAACTTAAATCTATGTTTTCCTTCTCTCATTCAAGTTGGAGAAGAGGCGGTGGAGTTCTGAAATTTGTTAATGAAGGAAATGATGTTTTTTCGAGTTCTGTTGATGGAAAAAATGATGTTTTCAAGCTTGGTTTAGTGGAGAAATTGAGTATCATAAATGGGAGATGATGTTTGGAGGTAGAAGATGAAGTTCGTCTATCTTGGAAGTTCATATAAGTTTTAGGTTTCACGTAGATAACTAATGGTAGTTGTAGCGGTAAAATTTTTGAGACTAAGTTATTGATTAAGTTAACTCGCAAAGCAAGAGTCGTCACCGCACTTTTATTGTTTCCAAAGGAAAAGGGAAAAGGTACGAACAAAATTCGAAGAAGTTTTAAAACAAAACTAATAAAAAGAGAACAAGGGTACGGGGTTAGTAATGAAAATGAAGTATATTTTATGATTTTTGTGTTTTCCAAGACCTTTTGAAGTCTCATGCATACGTACCAACAAAATGCAATGGAGGATCAAAACCTCGTAGTTTATGGTAAAAATAACAAAGGAAGTTTGTTTTGATTCATTTTTATAGAAATACATTTTGTTATTTTAAGGAGAATACTCAACTAGTCACCCACAAGTATGAGAACTTTGCATCATCATGAGAAAGGCTCCAACTTGGATAAGGATCAACAAGTATGCCACTAGCTCTCACAGATGGAAAAAGAATTATCATCAATACTATGGAGATAGGAGAATTATATCTCAACTATTGAAATGACTCATGTCTAACACTTTGAGAAAAGTTTTAAAGGAAAAGTGCACAAAGGGCACAAAAATGGTTTAGACGAGTTATGCATTTTTTAGTATTTTGAAATTAGTCTGAGTATGCTTAAGATGGATTAGCATTTATTAAGAAACAATTTTTTTAAAAATCACTTGACAAAAGTCAAGGTTTAATGAGAAATTGGTTCAAGTTTAAGAAACAAGAAGGTTTTTAAAAAGAGAGAAGATTTTGAAAATTAAAGAAAGGGGAGGAGAAGAAGAGACTATCCTAAAGCATAAAGCAAAAGCTGTGGAAGAAAGATTTAACCAAGTGATAGCAAACTTTTATGACATAAGTCAAGCAATAATTCCCTCATTTGGATTAAGCACCAAGCAAGCCAAATAAGAAAATAATAATCCATGTATCAGATGAACCCAAAATAACCAAACCAAGTCTTCAAAGGAAGTCCAAATTCAAAAAGTATCAGATGAATTCCAAAGTCTCAAATCACAAGCCCTAGAGAAAAGGTCAAGATCCTAATTCTAAGTCCATAACTCCACAACATTGCTAAGGATAGTAACCACACGTCCATGAATCAGGAGAACCAAGTTCGTTTTAGGTTTTTTATTTAATAATATCTTCTTTACAATTATGTGCATAAAGTACAAAATGGACAAGAAAAAATAAATGAAAAAATCACAAATAATATGATATGGGATGCTAAATATAAAGTATAAAGTAAATGGCATAAAATAAAGACATAAAGTAAATGACATTTGAGGTAAAAGTTAGTACAATGAAGTGTTAATAAAGGATGTTAGTAATCAAAGATGAAAGATGGTTTGATCATATTTTGGAGAACACTCAACTATTCACTCACAAGCATGAAAGTATGGATCTATACATCATTTGTAAGAAGGGCTCCAACTTGGATAAAATCAACAAGTATGCCACTAGCTCTCACAAATGGAAAATGAGCAACATTTTCATACAATACAATGAGGAATAGGAGACTTACAATCTCACTTATAAAAATGTCATTTGCTTTTGGGACAAATTTAGCGCTATGTTAAGCAATCATAATTGGACTTATGTAGAAGTCACAACTATCTGAGGTCGGTCAATAATAACGTTTATGTTAACACATGCTAGAGAAATGATATATAAATCATTCTCCTAAAGTCATGCCACACAAAAAAGAAAAGAAAGGAGATGATAAATCACAAAGGTTAGGAGGATGGTCCATTACTTCAATCCACACCTCATGACACTTAGGATAAACTTATGCATCAATCCAAAGTACCTTAAATGATCTATGATCAATTAGGAGGTAAATTTGAAATGATGAAAGTTCATCAAGTATCAATCTACACATCATGAATAAGATGGACACAAGCCAACCAATTGATCAAATGAAAAGAAAGATATGAAGAAGAGAGACACAAGAGCAGTCATACCCAAATTGGATCAAAAGTTTGATCGAGTCATCATCAAAATTAATCATCCATTTTGGTGGATTAGGGTTTCACCCCATCAACACCCAAGATCCATTGAGTTTGATGAGACTTAAAGTCCAAATCATCATGATCCAAGGCCAGTAGAAGTTCACAAAGTCACACAAATGAAAATGCAATTAAATAAAATAAAAATGCATCAAAAGTATTTTTTAAATGAATTTAAAAATAGAAATAAAGTGAAAAATCCATAAAATCCTTCAAAACACCAAATAAATGATCAAGAAAAATATGGAAGGTTGGAAATAAAATAAGAAACATATAATAAAATTTTCAAAATTTAAAAATGCAGAAAAGTATTTTTTTAACAAATTAAAACAAAGGAGAAAAGAGAAAATTCATGAAAAATAGAAAATTAGTGAAATAAAATGTGAAAAAATAAATATCAGATGAAGAAAAATAAAAGAGAATTTTAGAAATTATTTTGGGATTTTTTGAATAAAAAATGAAATTACTATGAATTTTTAAACAAAAAGAAATTAAAAATAATAAAAGATAAAAGAATTAAAATTAGAAAAAACAATGAGCGTTGGATCACGATTCATTAATTGACATGGCAGATCCAACACTCCAAATGTTAGGATGCACGATGGAACACGCTGCAAGCCAAACACAAGATTCAGTTTAAATCCAACCAATCAAAATATTTCATTTTACCAACGTGTATGATCAAACTCAGAGAACCTGAGAAAGCTTCGATCGTCTTCTCCGGTGAGCTCTCACCGGAATTTCAGCATTTGGTAAATTCAAGACACGAGACCACCATCATTGTGATCCTCTTCTCATCCCGGATTGAACCTTATGCTCCATATTCATTTATGTGAACTGAGCAAAGGGAATTTCAGAGAAGTTTCAGAAACAAGCAAGCCACGAAAAATAAAATTAAATAATGAACACGGTCAATTAACACCAGATAAGTTAGGGGGAAGGATCAGAGAGTGAAGGACTACATTGCGGTAACTTGTTTGAGTTCAAATGATGCTCAGAACTACCTTGTCCAAATGGTGATCAGAAGTTGATGAAGCTCGATCTGGTTAGAGCACTTCAGGAGGTCTCAGAGCCTGGGAATTGTTGCAAAAGTTTCAAAGGATGTCAAAGATGCTAATGGGATCAAGAATTTGGATTGAAACAAGCTGAAACCCAAAACACAATAGTTAAATTTTCTGGAAAAATTTCAAGTTGCGTCAGGGATTTCTTGGCTATCCAAGAAATGTTTCAATGAATTCCATGGCCTTCCAAGCATATTCTGACCTTGGTACTTGAAGAAAACTTGTATAGGATATCACGAATGACATTGTTCAAAAATAATCATCCTCATATGTTGAAAATTGAAGAAGTTATGATCCTTTAAAGTTGGGAATAAGTCACTTAAAAATAGGTCAAATTTCACTAAGTCCACAAATGACCTATAATGTCTCCAAACGTTTGATGATCCTCCAAGAATAATTGGCTCTTATCATGTAAAGATAAGTTGTAGAGAATATTCAGAAGATTCATATATAAAAAGAAGCATTAAAAAATGTTGATAATTGAAGGAGTTGTGATCCTTGGAACCTTGACTTCAAATTGTTGACTTTTAGGTCAAACCACTTGGAACAAGCTTGTGTACATGGACTTTTCTTGCATTTCAAATCACATGGGTGATTATTTGAACTCAAATAAAGGTGTTCTTAATTGTCCCTTGATTAAATTTCTCAAATCTTGAATTTGATTTTTGAAGAAGGCATGGAAATAAACACATGAACCTTTTGACTTTCCTTGAGAAGTAAACCACAAAACTTTAAGATGTCCTTGGTTAAAAAGCCCTACCTTCCACAATAAACTTAAGGAAAATAAAACATATTTTTTGTATTTTTATTAGTGGTTAGATAATAAATTAATCAAAATGAACACAAAGGTAAAACAAAACAAAGAGGTGCTTGGTGATCCCTGCAAGAAGCAAACCCAAAGATGGATAAAGGGAAGGACTAAGATGTGATATTGTTTATATGCAAAGATGCAAATGACATGTGGGATCTTAGGGTTAAAATTAGGGTATGACAGGTGCCCTTATTTAAGTTTCTTCAATTTGGAAATATGAAGATTGAGATCTTTGTCTCGACAAGATTGAAGAGACTTAAATATTAAAGACCAAATTTTTGGCCCTAAGATACCGCAAGATGTTCATGATATGATATGAATGCCAACTAGGATCACTGTGGGGAGAATTAGTTTCCACAGGGAGAATCAGATGAGGATAAACAAAGTTCCACAGGGGAAAAGAAAAAGACTCGAGAATAACCAATGCACAATTTGAAAATAAACGAACTAAAGATCCAACAGAGAAAGACTTATCAAAACAAGACCTCATCGAGGAAAAGAAACCATCAACAGGGAAAAAACCTAGCTCCAAGAGGAGATAAAATATTACCTAGTATCATCCAAGTGATAGCTTAATAAAGGTAATAAGATCAAACGAAATGATTACCAACCACCAGCCAAGTGGTAGCTTAACAAAAGTAATAAGCTGAAATAGAATGATTATCAACTACCAGCCAAGTGGTAACTTAACAAAGGTATCCAATCAAAGGAAAAAAAAAAATTACCGATTATCAGCCAAGTGATAGCTTAACAAAGGTAATAAGCCAAAGGGGATGATTACCAACTACTAGCCAAGTGGTAAGTTAATAAAGGTAACCAATCAAAGGCAAGAGGAATATTACCTAATATCAACCAAGTGATAGCTTAATAAAGGTAATAAGCCAAAGGGGATGATTACCAACTACCAGCCAAGTGGTAACTTAACAAAGGTAACCAATCAAAGGCAAGAGGAAACTTACCTACTATCAGCCAAGTGATGGCTTAACAAAGGTACTAAGTTGAAATAGAATGATTACCAACTACCAGCCCAGAGGTAACTTAACAAAGGTAACCAATCAAAGGGGGACCAAAGTTCAACCCAGGAATGAACTGGAGAGAAGCGGTCAAAGAGGACTTCAATCCAATGAGGACATGAACTCAATTAGAGATTGATTCCATCCAGATGATAAACTGGAGGAGAAAACTACAATGATGTATACTTTGTCCGAGGTGAAATGGTGTTACGAAAGGTACTTTTTATACTAGTGTCTCATATTAATGTGCTTAGTGTTTTAGCTTTTTGTTTGACCAATTAAATATAAATGAAGTAAGACAAATCTTATAGTAATAAGGTGACACACATACACCCTAAAATCTATTAAAAAATTTAAAACCATTCCAAACAATTACTCAGTCAATTAAGAAGCTTTATAATCAATTAGAAAAACAAAACTCAAATGTCTAATTGATTAGGCGTTTCATCTAATGAATCAGAGTAAAAGTAACACTTCCTAATTGATTAGGTATGCTTGTTAACCGTGTTGGGAGGAAATCCATAATTCAACAGAGTAATACAATAACATAATCTCTCCCAAATATCAAAAGCAACTTATAGACAATCAATAAAACACGCCAAACAACACAATACAATTTTAGTGTGGAAAAACATATGTTAACTAGGAGTGAAAACCCACGAAACCCATAGGCAATTTAAATTTTCACTATAATCAAACAATGGGTATAATCAAGGTTCTCTCTAACACTAGTTATATGAATACATCAACATACACAAGACTTACAATCAATCTCGGAATACAATAAGAAACAAGAGATACAATCAACCAAAACAACCGCAAATTCTTCACCTCATAAAACCACTTGGAAGATAGGTCTAGAAAACTCAAAAGCTGATATCCACCTTTTAAAATATATCTCTATAAGTTCTAAACACTTTCACCAAAAATCAGGATGATCTGATGGTTGGATTATGGTAAAAACTATAATTGTGTGGAACTGGTTTGTGCTGAATTAGGGATATCAGAATAGTATTTTGTCTCAATCCTTTTTTCTTTTTGCATGTCATCCACTGAATGAATGACCTAATTCTATTTGTTGGTTGTAAAAATGCTTACACACATGTGCTACTAACCCACATTCAGTTGGGCCACTCCAAATTGGAGGGATCGCCCAACAAACTCTATCGATCGACTAATTAAAGAGTAACACAAATCCGACTACCGTGTGACAAAAATCAAACTTTCCCCTAGACAAGACCTTCACCAACATATATGAACCATTGACATTTGTGTGAATATTCTCAAGCTCCATCAACTTGGAAAATAATGCATCATTAATCCAATGATAACGAACATCAATATGCTTCGATCTCGGATGAAGGAGGAATTCTTCGATAAGTGAATGACATTATGATTATCAAAAAACAAGACATACTTTTCTTGTTTCCGTAACCATAACATCACTTTTGACGCTTCCACGACGGCTATAAACTCGACTTTGGTAGAAGAGAGTGTGACAAACTTTTACAACTTTGACTGCCAAGGCACGGCTGCCCCGACAAAAGTCACCATATACCATGAAGTAGACTTTTGATCATCTAAGCTTTCGGATATATCTGATTCCGTATACCCAACCATCACATGCTTCTTGCATCCAAGGGTTAGCTTTAAATTTGATGAGCCACACAAATATCTCATCACCCACTTTACGACCACCCAATGATCTTTTCCCGAATTTGAGAGATAATGACTCACCATTCACTTAACATGAGCAATATCGGGTTTGTACAAACCATATCATACATCAAACTACCAAAGGATGAAGAGTATGGAATGTTCTTCATACTCAAATTTTCTTCATTTGTAGATGGACATAGTTTATGACTAAGCTTAAAATGAGAAGCAAGTGGAATGCTCACCGCTTTAGCCTTATCCATACTAAAACACCAAAATACTTTCTCCACATACATTTCTTGTGAGAAATACAACTTCTTCTCATTTCTATCTCTAACAATTTCAATACCAAGAATTTTTCGAGTCTCTCCTAAATCCTTCATAGCAAAAGATTCACTCGAAGTGTTCTTCAACTCTTTAACTCTTGAAATATTATTGCCAATAATTAGCATATCATCCATATAAAGCAAGAGAATAATGAAATCACCTTCAGATAAATTCCAAAAAGACACACAATGATCGACCTTGGTCATCTTGTACCTATTTCCAATCATCACCGAGTTGAACTTTTGATACCAATGGCAAGGTGCTTGTTTCAAACCATAACGACTACTTACCAATTTGTAAACATAGTCTTCTTTGCCCTTCTTTCGGAATCCATTTGGTTGCTCCATGTAAATTTCTTCATGTAGGTCACCGTGAAGGAAAGTCGTATTCACGTCCATTTGCTATACTTCCAAATCAGAACTAGCGGCTAGCGTAATAACCACTCGAATAGATTACATCTTCACAACTGTGATGATAATCTCGCCAGAGTCTACACCTTCCCGTTGTTTAAATTTTTTTACCACCAAGCGAGCCTTGTATCTTCTTTGAGAAGTACACTCATCTTGCTTAATCCGATAAACCCATCTATTCTTCAATCCTCTCTTACCCTTTGGCAACTTCACTAACTAAAATGTATTATTCTCACTAAGTGATTGCATTTCATCCTCCATGGAATACATCCACTTCTTTTTATTCTCATCCACCAAAACTTCTTTAAAGCTTTTGGATTCTCCACCATCAATAAGAAAAACATGCTCATTTAAGGGGTATCGAACGGAAGGCCTTTTATCACAAGTAGACCTCATAAACTCATTATAAGAAACCAATTGCTCAACACTTTCAACCTCTTAATCAACCCCATTTTCAACAAATTATTCTATAGTACCTACATCAACAATATCATTAGGATTTAAAACATTATCAACATTCAAATCCATACCTTGATTTTCAATTGGAACATCTTCGAATGTGATAGGGGTATGAGCAGTCGTAGTTGAGTCAGTATCAACCATTTCTTCGTCTTTAAAAGTTAGATCTTTATTCTCAACTTTGTCGATGTCCTCAATGGTATAATCCTCCATGAATATGACATCACGACTATAAATAAGCTTCTGTTGAACCGGAAAAAGAACTGATACCCAAACTCATCAAGTCCATACCCAACAAACACATATTTCTTCGATTTCTCATCCAATCTTGATCTCTCATCCTTTGGAATATGCACATAAGCTATGCAACGAAAAACCTGAAGATGGTCGTAGGAAACATCTTTACCACTCCAAACATGATTTGGAACATCAAAATTCAACGGAACACATGGAGTAAGGTTTAAAGGATGTAAAATCGTTCTCAATTCTTCTCCCCAAAAGTATTTCAGCAACTTTGATTTAGAAATTAAACATCTCACACTTTCCACCAAACTTTTATTCATTCTTTTGGCTAACCCATTCAATTGTCGTGTCTTTGGAGGAGAATTTTGATGATGTGTACCTTGATCGTGACATTACTTGTCGAAAGGTCCAAAATACACTTCTCCATTATCGGTTCGGATACACTTGAGCTTTTTCCCCATTTCTCTTTCAATGGATGCTTGAAATGACTTGAATGTGTAACACTTTAACTTTCTTCTTCAAGGTATAAGCCTATTGTCATACCCCAGTTTTGTCCGGTCATTTGTGGTTTACCCACATGAGATCTCTTTGTTTCAAAGGCCTATTTGCATAAGTGTATCCATAATCTAAAATATGGTTTGAATCTTTTTACATTACTAATCCAAAACTTATTTTTTTTATTAGTAAGTATTAAGAGACATGTTATTATTTTTATGATCACTATTTACTAGTCCATTTACACGTCCCAAATATTTATACCAAGTTCTAAGTTCTTCATGGGTTCCCAAATTAAATTTGCATTTTTTAGAAACATGTATGTGTTTTTTTTTTTAAATTAAAAGTCCCATATTTAGATTTTTGTATTTAAAATAGAATTGTGTTTTTTTTTAAATTAAAAGTCCCATGTTTAGATTTTTGTATTTAAAATAGAATTGTGTTTTTTTAAATTAAAAGTCTCATGTTTAGATTTTTGTATTTAAAATAGAATTGTGTTTTTTTTAATTAAATGTCTCACATTTAGGTTTTTGTGTTTAAATTAGAATTGTGTTTTTTTTAAAATTAAATTACTATACTTAGTTTTTGTGTTTAAGATTAGAATTATGTTGTTCTTTAGATTAAGTCATTATGCTTAAGTTAGAAGTGTATTATTTTTAAAAAAGGTTGAATAATTAACATAAATAAATATTGAGTTAAATTTTGAAAGATTAAAAGGTAATTACATAATTAAAATTTAATTCAACAAGTCCAAAATAATCCAAACACACATTTTTTCTAAAAAAAACTAAACTAAGTAATTACAATAAAAATTGCTACAGATGGAAATAGGTTCCTAATGACTAAAACCAAGCAATTAGGATGAAATCACTTTGGACTTGGTCACGAAAATAGGTTGTCTTGAAGCTTGGAGCAGCCACCTTCCATTCCAGCAGGTCATCTCAGAGTTGTAATCTGCAGAGAACAAAAATAGCTTATTTTAAAAGCACTTTTCAAAAGCACTTAGAGAGCTGAAAAACAACTAAATGAATCATTCAGTTTTATGTTTTATCCATAAGGTTAATCTAAATATCCAAAAGGCACTTTTAACATTAGCTTAAAACAGGAAAAAACCAAATCCCACATAATCTGAGATGAGACAAATTGAAAAAAGAAAAGAGTTTTTTAAAACTGGGAAATTTTCTTCATAAAACGTTCATGAGGCGTTAAGAGGAAAGATACACAGTAAGAGATTTCTTTTCAAAAGCCAAAACCATAACAACAACAGAAAAGCAACTTTTTCTCAAAAAGCCTAAAGAACAACACATCACAGTAAGAGATTTTCCTAAAATCAAGAACAACATAAATGCAACAAAGTTATTTTTCAAAACCCTAAAACAACAACAACAATCGCACCGCAACATTATTTCTTTCTCAAACCCTAAACAAGAACACGAAGAACACACAGAAGCATTTTTTTTCTAAACCATAAGAACACAGCAAGAACACATCAATATCATCAAAAAACCCTAAAAAACGAAAATAAGGAGGCTTATCTGGAGACGGGAGACATCATCGTCGGCAGCTTCATTCTCTTCTCCTTCCAACAAATCGTCCAAACACCTCCTCAACCGTAACTCCGACGACGAGTCACTCGCGATCTCTTCTCGTCTCTCGCTTTCCTCCTTATCTTCAAGCTCACCGGAAAATACGTTTTCCGTTAAGGTATAGTTGGCCTGCTCCCTCCTCAAAATTTCTCTCATACACTTCCTGTTGATTTAGATCTGAAGTCTTGCTTTCGATTTCGTCGTTCCGGTGCCTTCGTTTTCTCTTATCTCTTATATATTTTGCATTTTCTGACAAGAGTATATTGTGTATGTTGAATAATGAGGAATCTGGGTTCGGATTCGTACTTAGGAGAGTGTTTTTATGGGTAAGGTGGAATTTGGTTTTGTTCGCCGGAGTAGAGGGACGGCGCCGCCATGAACGGCCGCCTTCCACCTTCTTCTCAGACAGGTAGGTTAGAGTGAGAGGAGAGTGTGTTTGCAGAGATTTATGAGGATTTAGAGGAAGAGAGAGAAACTTTTATGGAAATGAGTTTTTGTTCCCTACGCGTTTGTACTGTAACCGCTTCCTTTCCAACTTATGTGTGTTTCTGTTTTAGTTTTGTTGTGGATCCGGTTTGGGCCCAAGGCCCAAACGGAACTCTTCTTTCATACTCCCCCTATACCCATGAACCCCTGGTATTTGAACCAGGAACAATCCCTAGGTCCGGTACAAATCTTAGAACTGCAATGTTATTAATATATTTGAAATTTATTAAGAGTAATTAAGAGTTTAAGTAGTTAATTAACATTGGTTTTAGAATCATGATTAGGATGTTACTTAGAGTTCATTTTAGTGATAATAATTTGGTGATTAATATTAGTTCTTTTAGAATTTGCTTAGGGTAATGGCTTAGAACTTAATTTTTTGTTGTTTTGTTTAGAATTTAATTCTTGGCTAATTGTTGTTAAGTTTAGAATTGTTTTTAAAATTTTAATTTAATTTAGAATGATTTTAGATTTTAATCTTTGAATTTATTTTTAGAATTTAATTAGATCCTTTTTTTAGAAATAATTGTAGATTAATTAGAATTATAAGTTGATTTAGAATTATTTTAGAATTTTTAATTTAATTTAGAATGATTTTAGATTTTAATCTTTGAAAATATTTTAGAATTTAATTAGATCCTTCTTTTTAGAAATAATTGTAGATTAATTAGAATTATAAGTTGATTTAGAATTATTTTAGAATTTTTAATTTAATTTAGAATGATTTTAGATTTTAATCTTTAAAAATATTCTAGAATTTAATTAGATCTTTTTTAGAAATAATTGTAGATTAATTAGAATTATAAGCTGATTTAGAATTATTTTAGAATTTTTAATTTAATTTAGAATGATTTTAGATTTTAATCTTTGAAAATATTTTAGGATTTAATTAGATATTTTTTTAGAAATAATTGTAGATTAATTAGAATTATAAGTTGATTTAGAATTATTTTAGAATTTTTAATTTAATTTAGAATGATTTTAAAATTTAATCTTTGTTAAATATTTTAGAATTTAATTAGATCTTTTTTAGAAATAATTGTAGATTAATTAGAATTATAAGTTGATTTAGAATTATTTTAGAATTTTTAATTTAATTTAGAATGATTTTAAAATTTAATCTTTGTTAATATTTTAGACATTAATTAGTTTTCTTTTTTTAGAAATGATTGTAAATTAATTAGAATTATAAGGTGATTTAGAATTGTTTTAGAATTTTATTTTAATTTAGAATGATTTTAGAATTTAATCTTTATTAGTATTTTAAAATTAATATTTTGGATAATAGTTTAGAATTGAGATTTTCGATTGTTTAATATTATTTTGAGTTTTAATTTAATGATACTTTTGTTAATTGTTTAAACTTTAGTTATTTGTTTTAGATTTAACATTTTATTACAATTCTCTTGTTATTTCATGTTGATTTCAACTAACACCTAACATTTAACGATTAACTCTAATTTTTTAATTTCCGCAATTAACATCTAACTGTTTTAAATCCCGCTTCTAATATTTATTTATTTTTGCCTATTTACTTTACTTCGCTTTATGCTATATCATTGTACATTCTTCATCTCATCTTAAAATGAACCTAAAAATAATAAAGACTTAAAAATACAAAAAGATTATAATTCCCATGCCATCAATTCAAACCAGTTTTTAAAACAAACAGAACTTCCCGATTCAAAGTCGAGCCCATTTTAAATGCCTTTGTAAGTCGATCGCTTGAAAAAGCATCGCCATCAACCTCACATGGATTACTCTTGGGCCTTCTTACAATGAGACCTATTCGATTTTATTTAATTCAATTCATTCACAAGAATGCAAATTTTAAAACCTCGATCCGACATCGAAAGTTAAATTAAAATACTTAATCACATCTAAACAATACTTCATTTGAAAATGAAAAAAGGGATGGTTTTGAGTTTTCAACTCCTCTCCTCGATTATTTGAATACGAGTTTTCTTACTCGGTTAGTCAAATAGTCATCATTTCTAATTCATTTAAGTACAAACAAATCAAATCCTTTTATAATAAGAAACCAAAAGGGAGATAACTTTGAGTCTTCAATTTTTCTCCTCGACTATTTGAATACAAGTTCTCTTACTTGGTTAGTCAAATTATTGTTGTTCCTATACCAACTTCCAAACTCCGATTAAATCAAAATATTTTCACAATAAGCTAAATAAAAAGGGAGTTGACTTTGAGTTTTTAATTTCACTCCTCAATTGTTTGAATACGAGTTCTCTTACTCGGTCAGTCGAACAATTGTCATTTTTACAAACATACAACTTAATCAAATCATTTCCATAACAAACTGTACAAAAAGGGAGATGGTCTTGAGTTGTCAATTCCTCTTCTCAAATGCTTGGATATGAGTTGTCTTACTCAGTCATTCGAGCACTTGTCGTTCATTCTAAAATACATCAACCATACACAACCTTATTTTCATAACCACTCGGATGAAATAGAAAATGGTCTAGAGTCTTCTATTCCTTTTCTGATTATTAGGATACGAGTTGTCTTACTCGATTATCCGAGTATTCGTCATTCGTTCAAAACACTTTAATCATTACCAAATCCTTTCTATAATTAAGGATGAAAAAGAAAGTGTATTAGAGTCTTCTATTCCCCTTTCCCGACTATTGGGATACGAGTTATCTTACTCGACTATCCGAGTAATCGTCATCCAACCAAAAATATCTTAACCTATTAAGTTTATCCTTTCTCGCCCTCGTGCGATCGAAACCAATCAAACAAAACATCAAACATATCAACTCAACTTGTCACCCCCGTGTGACCAAAACTCTTTTCAAAATGAACATTGTTTAATCCTTTCTAACGCGCACAACAAACTAGTGCTTAAGCCTTCGCCGAGAGTAGACAAGCCAACGTTTAGCCTTTAGGATGCGATCTAAACAGTTGTTCACTAAAAACAACCAACCAACCGTAGTTCCCCGAACTACGAATGCTCTGATTTCCTTATTATACCATAAGGATGCATAGGCAGGAGATTGCTGTATCTTTGTGAGCACACTAATAAAAAACCTCCCCTTTCTCCTTTCTGAGGTTCTCATCCATTTCTATTTTCAATATTTTATAACTCAAAGATAACAAACAAACATAAATTAACACACTAAATGCAAATTAGAACTAAAAAGTTCCCGTTGAGTACAACGGACGCAAGGGGTGCTAATACCTTCCTCTTGCGTAATCCACTCCTGAACCCGAATATGGTTGCGATGACCATTATTCTATTTCCTAAAGGTTTTATCGATATTTCCCTATCCCTCTATTGGGATGAATAAAGTTCGGTGGCGACTCTGTTCGAACGTAATTTTTTCCGCGACCATCGCGAGGAATTGTATTTTTCGAGATGCGACAGATGGCGACTCTGCTGGGGACTAGCTCCAAGCAAGAGAGAGTGAAGCCTAATTTAGTTCATTTGATGTATTGTGTGTTAATTTTGTTTATCTGTTTATTATTTATTCTGTTATTATTATGTGTCATAATTTTTGTGATTTATTGACTATCTCTTATTTGGGGTTCTATGGTTGGTGATGCTTTGTGAGATAGGCTCTCCACCCGAGTCTGAGAAAAACCATAAGATTAAGTTGGTGGTTGCATAGTGGGCGCCCGCAAGGAGTTTTCCTTGTTGGGAAGAAACGAAGACCCCGCCTAGAGGAGATTCTCTTGAAATATTATTGCCCGACGAGTTTTCGTCACGACGATAATATTCTCAAGTTGGATCAATGAATCTAGGGACCTTTTAACCCATTATATTCGGTGGTTATGTAGTATTTACCTGAAAAGTCTCAGACTTATTAGGTTAATATGAATGCCCCAATCAGATGAGATCCCTTGGGCGTATTACTACCTTACAGTGGTATTCCCAACCTTGATCTATGACTCTGAGAACCTTATTAGAACCTTGGACTCGAGAGTTGTGTAGTATGGACCCACTAGGAGTTTTCCTCTTTGGGATCATACGAAGGCCTCACCCAAACGAGACTCTGTTTAGGGATGTTATTAGCAGATGAGTTTTCATCACGATAATAACTTTCTTAAATATTGATTGATGACTTTGGGAACTTCTTACCTTTAGAATTCTACCAAAAGGGTATTGTTTAGTAACCAAGAATACCCACTCGCATGACCTCTATATCAACCTACATGTGACACGCATAATATCATTCATAGCATAACATTCATATTATTTTATTTCCAACGAATCTGAGTATCATGAGTTGCAGGAATTCAAGAAACATGGAATCAAGCAAAAGAAACATTTACTCCTTCAAGTTCAAGGATCCCGATCTGAAGAACTTACGTAACTTGGTCTCTCAGATGCACCCTGTATACAGAATCAACTTTGGAAAGATTTATGGCAATTTGCTCAGCATCCTCAATCAACAAGTGGACCATACAACCTTGATCACTTTAGCCCAATTTTACGACTTGCCTTTAAGATGCTTCACATTCCAAGACTTCCAGCTAGCACCAACGTTGGAAGAATTCGAGCGTCATGTTAGGATTCCTATGAAGGACAAGTCACTATTTGAAGGGATAGATGAATCTTTGCCCCTTGAGGTCATTGCTAGTGCGCTTCACATGAATGAAAAGGAAGCAAAAGACAACTTAGAGACCAAAGGGAATACCAAAGGGTTTTCACTAAGTTTTCTTTTGGAAAGAGCTCATAGCCTGTTGAAGGCAGAAAGTTGGGATGCTTGTTACGCTGCTATTGCATTGGCTATCTATGGCATCGTCCTGTTCCCGAATATGGATGGTTTCGTAGACATGACTGCCATTTGTGTTTTCCTTACTGGGAACCCAGTACCCACTTTGTTAGCCGATGTCTATTATCAAATAAGTCATAGGTATACTAAGAATAAGGGATTGATTGCTTGTTGTGCTCCTTTATTGTATCAGTGGTTTCTATAACATATTCCGAAGGCAGGTGCTTGGGTTGAACAAATAGATGTTAGTTGGCCTCAGAGATTGAGATCACTCTAATTTGAAGATCTCTCTTGGTACTCCAAAGAATATATCAATGTAGACATCATATTCAGTTGTGGGGATTTCCCAAATCTACCGCTTATTGGAACTCGAGGATGTGTGAATGCTAATCCAGTTCTATCACTCAGACAACTCAGTTACCCAATAGAAGGCCCTCCAGAAGCAAATTCTTTGGAAGCTTTCTTGCTACTTGACTTTGGGGCTGCAAATCCTAGCTTATTCCAGCGAATCAAAGAAGCTTGGAAGAATATCAATTGAAAAGGAAAAGCTGAGTTAGGGAGAGCAAATGGGATTACAAAAGAACCGTATTTTCAGTGGGTAAAGGAAAGGGTGCAAATAATTAAAATGCCATTTGTCATTCGGACACCTATACCTCTTTCTGAACCTAAGCTCACCCATGTCCCTATTGAAGAAATGGAGGAACTCAAGACCGCCATGGCAAAGTTAGAAAAAGAGAATGAAGAGCTGCAGATAAAACTCCAACAAACCATCAATGAGAAAAACAATATGAAGTGGGATCTTGAGAGAAAAGAGGCACAACTTCAAGCCCACGTGGAAAAGTTCAACAAGGAGGAGCATAAGAGAAAGAAGATCAAAGTGGGATTAGAACAGGCTGATCATTGTTTGGATACTCTTAGGGGTCAACTACGACAAGCTCAGAAAGAATGTCAAGACAATGAGTGTTGGTGGCATCTAGCCACAAAGGAGAATAAGACAAAAAGGGATTCACTTGGGGCTCAGATAAAGGAACTCACCAATTATGTTCGTCATGCAAAAGCTGAAGTAGATTAGGAGCGCCGACTCAAGAAAATAGCCACTGAAGCTTCTAGGGTGTCACCCATGGTATGGGAGGAGAAGTGTCGAGAAGAAAGAGATGTCAGGGAGTCCGTAAGCTATTGGAAGAACCAGCTAGAGTCATTACGCCAAGACAGCTCCATATGGTTGAAAGAGCGAGACTATGTGATTGAAGATTATGAATCATTTAAGAAGACCATAGACTTCTTACAAGGGGACAAGGATAAGTTTCGTGCAAAACTCGATGAGCTAGTGGGATTCTATAATTGGGCAGCTAAAGAATTGCCATGGAGGTTGAGAGACGCAGTCGAAGAGTTGAAAGAAGATAGCACTCCTCCACCCATAATCAATTTCGTTCTGCTCTACAAAGGGTTGTTGAAGAGATTCAATGAGGAACTAGAAGAGCTTCAGGCCAGAAAGCCAGCTGTTTAATTTGCTTATGTCTTGAATTTTGTTCCTTTAACAAATGTACTTTTGAACTATGACTTTTTTTTGGACCTCTATGTTATGTATTGGAATGAATGACGTTTAAAAATTACTCCATTATTGCTATTATAAGTATTTTTGTTTCTTCGAATTACTAACAAATGATGAAACTCGAATGACTCCCTGGAAATAAAATATGCATAACATTTGCATCTTCATTATGCATCACACTTCATGAAAATCAAAAAAACTTACCCAACCTTTTTACCCTTTATCCAGCCACACTGGATAATCAACACCGGTACGAGACGTGAAGCAAATACAAGATGACATTAGAGCAAGTTGAGGCCAACCAGGTTACCATGAGAACAAACATCAATACGATCCAGGAGAAGATGGATCAGCTGTTGGAGACAATGCTGGAGATCGCTCAAAGGGAGAGGAGGTGGAGGAAGAAGCTAGGGCAAAAAGGAATGATGGCACGCCAGGTCTGAATCCCCAAGACGAAAGTTACGTCCCCACCAAGAAGAGATTGGTTCAGATACCAGTAGGAGGCAAAGGAGATGGAGACCGTGCAGAACCTTCTGATACGTCTACTCATCATGGATCCGAAATTGGAGATGACCAGTATGATGCATTCTATATGCCTGATCAACCAAAACCTAAGATACTTTCAGATCCTGCTGCAGATAGGCTCCGTGCCTTGGAAAACAAAATCAAAGCCATAGATGGAAACAACATCTTCGGTGCTTCTGCCATGAACATGCGTTTGGTATCGAATTTAGTGATCCCGACTAAATTTAAAACCCCTGATTTCGAGAAATACAAAGGACAAACTTGTCCAAGAAGTCACTTGGTGATGTACTTCAGGAAAATGGCTGCTCATACCGAAAATGACAAACTACTTGTACACTGTTTCCAAAACAGTTTGAGTGGAGCATCTTTGAGATGGTATATGAGTTTAGAACAGGGCCGAATTCAAAGTTGGGAGGATTTGGCTGACGCATTTCTCCGTCAGTATAAATACAACTTAGATATGGCACCCGACCGAATGTAGTTGCAAGGGATGGCTATGAAAGAGAGTGAGTCATTCAAAGAGTACGCCCAACGGTGGAGAGAGTTGGCTGCTCAGGTAGAGCCACCATTTTCTGAGAAGGAAATTACTGGTATATTTGTGGACACCTTGAAGGACCCATTCTTTGATCGATTAGTGAGTAGCGCCGCATCTGATTTCGCACATCTAGTTACAATTGGAGACCGCATAGAGAAGGGGTTGAGGGATGGAAAGATTCCTGGAGCAGTGACAACATCTAGCGCACCAAAGAAATATTCTGGAGGCTTCCCAAAGAAAAGAGAAGGTGAAACAAACGCCATATCCAGGAACTATAAAGGAAAGCAACAAGCTTCATATGGTCAAGTCGCCGTCGTGGTACCTATACCCTAACAACAGCCAATGCAACAACAACAAATGTATCAACCACAACATCAACAACATCATCATCAGCAAAATACCGCACCACCAAGACAGTTCAAACCAAGACCTCCAAGAAGACAACTTGATCCTCTACCAGTACCTTATAGTCAGATATTCCCATATTTGCAAAGGAGGGTCTTCTAACATTGAGGGAGTTAAAACCAGTTGTTTTTCCGTATCCACCCGGATACGATGTTAATGCCCATGGTGAATTTCACATGGAAGCACCTGGTCATACTTTGGAAAATTGTTTCGTATTTCAGAATCGAGTACAAGACTTGATCGAAGCCAAGGCCGTTTCTTTCACTCCAAGATGCCCGAACGTGAATACCAACCCTATGCCGACGCATAAGGATGCTTCCGTCAGTGCCATTGAGGAGAGTGATGAAGGAAAACTGATCCGTAAGGTTGAAGAGATTCAAACCCCTATCACCATGATAGGAGCACAATTGCTAAAGAGTGGTCTTATCCTGAAAGAGTTGGTTGAGGAAGGGAATAATGAAGGGTTGAGGAGTTTTATACAACAAATGTTGGATCAAGCCGAGTTACAGATAATTTACCGTGCCAAGAGCAAGTGTCAGGAAGAGATAGCCGTGGTAGATATCCCCTATGATGAGGTCAAAGTAGAAATACCTATAAGCCCGTTGGTGATAGAGTTCCCAGCACCATTCGAATATAAAGATGAGAAGGCAGTCCCATGGATATATCAGCCCAAAGCTTTTAAGCAGGGGCAGGAAGATAAACCTTTAATGATTAACGAACCAAATGTCACTTCAATTGTGGGGCCAGCAGGAATGACGCACAGCGGCCGAGTGTTCGCACCAAGAGCTGCTGATACTTCTGAGAGAGCTAAAGGGAAGGAGGTTGTTGTCCAGATCCCTATCCCTAATCAGGGGATGCAAGACTTGCACCTGTCTCCTAAAGCTGCTGTTACTCGTGAGGAGGCTGAGGAGTTTTTGAGAATAATCAAGAAAAGCGATTATAAAGTGGTGGACCAGCTAAACCAAACACCTTCCAAAATTTCCATGTTATCTCTCATACTTAACTCAGAAGCACACAGGAATTTGCTGTTGAAGGTATTGAGCGCCACTCATATCACCAAGGACATAACAATAGAACAGTTTGATGACGTGATAGCTTGGGTGACTACTGGAAATTTCTTGGGTTTTAATGATGACGAACTACCGATTGAAGGAAAGAACCATGACAAGGCTCTCCACATCTCCTTGAAGTGCATGGATACTATACTGTCAAAGGTGTTGGTAGACACAGTTTCCTCCTTGAACGTCATGCCAAAGACGACTTTGATAAAGCTTCCAATAGAAGGGATAAGTATGAAGCCCAACACCCTAATCGTAAAAGCATTTGATGGCTCAAGGCGAGCATTGATAGGAGAGGTTGACTTACCAACCAAGATAGGTCCAACTATTTTTAATATCACATTCCAGGTCATGGATATACATCCTAGTTACAGTTGCCTACTTGGGAGACCCTGGATTCACTCCGCAGGTGTTGTCACCTCCACTCTGCATCAAAAACTAAAATTTATCACAAATGACAAAATGATTGTGGTTGGAGGAGAAGAAGATAGCTTGGTCAGTCACTTAACATCTTTTCGATATATCGAGGTGGAGGGCGAAATCACTGAAACACCATTCCAATCCCTGGAAGTGGTAAACATGATGGCCATTCAACAGACCGTGGAGGTCCCGAAATCCGGACCATCCATGGCCTCATGGCAAGGAGCTAAAGCTGTTATGGAAAGTGAAGATGCACAAGATTGGGGAAAAGTGGTGGAATTGAAAGAGAAACGAGACAAGTTTGGCTTGGGGTATGACCCATCATCATACAAAGTTGGTAACCAATCTGACAAATAAAAGATTCCTTCTGTGGAGAAAACGTTCACCAGCGCTGGCCACATCTTTGGCAAGTAGGTGGCAATGATCAGTGAAGAAGACCGCAAGGAGGGGGTGTCCAGCTGGATGTGTCAAGCCGCACCTAATGAAGAACTTACAAACTGGAAGGCTGTGGAAGTTCCCCAAATATTTCAAAAGTAATTTTATCATTTTTAGACAAAACCCTGTGCTCTGCCCAAGGCACAGTGGCATGTTGTAGGGCCTCCTTTATCTTTTTCAAGAGTTTTTATCATTAATGAAATGACGTTTTTCATTCAAATTTTTGTTCCTTTCCTTTCGTTTCGATCTATTTACGAAAATGGCAATCAATTTTTATGCACGCACTTTCTAAATAAACTGCATAAATCATAACATGCAGAAACACCACTGAGACCATTGATAACGACACTGCTATGGTCCAATATGACTTTGATTGTCCAATCTACCAAGCTGAAGACGGAGTGGGGGAAGATTGCGAACTCCCTGAAGAGTTGGCTAGATTACTCAGACAAGAAGAAAAGGTTATTCAACCACACCAGGAAGACGTTGAAGTTATCAATCTGGGAACAGAAGAAGATAGGAGAGAAGTAAGGGTAGGCGCAGCGCTTCAAGATACAGTGAAGACAAGGCTGATAGAGCTCCTCCACGAATATGACAACGTGTTTGCTTGGTCATACCAAGACATGCCTGGATTAGATACTGATATTGTGACTCATAGGCTTCCCCTTAAAGAAGAACGCCCTGCTGTCAAACAAAAGCTAAGAAGAACTCGACCAGATATGGCTCTCAAGATCAGACAAGAGGTGAGAAAGCAATTTGACGTTGGTTTCTTGGAAGTCGCTAAATACCCACAATGGGTTGCCAACATTGTACCGGTGCTGAAGAAAGATGGAAAAGTCCGCATGTGCGTCGATTACCGAGACTTAAACAGAGCTAGTCCCAAAGACGATTTCCCATTACCTCACATTGATGTACTAGTGGATAACACAGCTCAGTTCTTCGTGTTTTCCTTCATGGATGGTTTCTCAGGATACAACCAAATTAAGATGGATCCCGAAGACATGGAGAAAACCATGTTCATTACTCCTTGGGGCACCTTTTGTTACAAATTAATGCCATTTGGTTTAAAAAATGTTGGGGCAACATATCAACGTGCCATGGTGATTCTCTTTCACGACATGATTCATGAAGAGATTGAGGTGTATGTCGATGACATGATTGCCAAATCCCAGACAGAAGAAGAGCACATCACCAACCTGGAGAAACTATTCACACGTTTGAGGAAGTTTAGGTTGAGACTTAGTCCTAATAAATGCACATTTGGGGTTCGATCTGGGAAGCTTTTAGGCTTTATTGTAAGCCAAAAGGGAATTGAAGTAGATCCTGACAAGGTTCGAGGCATTCAGAACATGCCTGCACCAAAGACTGAGAAGGAGGTTCGTGCTTTCTTGGGGAGACTAAATTACATCGCCAGGTTTATTTCTCACCTTATAGCAACATGCAAACCAATATTCAAGCTTCTGAGGAAGAATCAAGGCGTGGAGTGGAATGAGGATTGTCAGAAAGCCTTTGACAAAATCAAAGAATACTTGCAAGAGCCACCGATTCTAATGCCCCCTGCCGAAGGAAGACCTCTCATCATGTATCTAATCGTGCTCGATGAATCCAAGGGTTGTGTATTGGGACAACAAGATGAGACTGGTAGAAAAGAGCATGCCATCTACTATCTGAGCAAGAAATTTAATGATTGTGAGACCAGATATTCATTACTCGAGAAGACTTGTTGTGCACTCGCATGGGCTGCTAAGCGTCTCAGGCAGTACATGCTAACTCACACAACTTGGCTGGTATCTAAAATGGATCCTATCAAGTACATATTCGAGAAACCAGCTCTCACTGGTAGGATTGCTCGATGGCAGATGTTGTTGTCAAAATATGATATCCAATATGTTGCACAAAAAGAGATCAAGGGAAGCGTACTAGCAGACCATCTTGCTCACCAACCACTAGAGGATTACCAATCTTTGAAATTTGACTTTCCATATGAGGACATCATGGTTGTTAAGGATGTTGAAGACTCCGAATTAGAAGAAAGCCTCGAGCCAAAAGTAGGCTGGACGCTCATGTTTGATGGTGCCTCAAATGCAATAGGCCATGGAATTGGTGCAGTACTGATGTCTCCTAAGAATTTCCATATACCACTCACCGCAGAGCTCTGTTTTACCTGCACAAATAACATGGCCGAGTATGAAGCTTGCATACAAGGGTTGGAAGAAGATATTGAGTTGAAGATCAAGATACTAGAAGTATTCGGGGACTCCGCTCTAGTCATACATCAAATCAGATGCGATTGGGAAACAAGGCATGCTAACCTAATTCCATATCGGGATTATGTGCTGAAACTACTCCCAAAGTTCGACGAAATCACTTTCTCTCATATTCCTCGAGAAGAGAATCAGATGGCAGATGCCTTAGCAACTCTGGCCTCCATGTACAAGTTGATATGGCCCAACCATCAGCCTCATATTGAGATTAGGCGTTTTGATGAACCTGCTCATTGCCTGACGACAGCAGAAGAACCAGATGGTAAACCCTGGTTCTTTGATATCAAACAGTATCTGGAGAAGAGGGAGTATCCGGCATAGGCTTCCAGCCTTGACAAAAGGACCCTCCGGAGATTGGCATCAAAATTCCTCTTGAATGGAGAAGTATTGTACAAGCAAAACTACGACATGGTTTTGTTAAGGTGTATGGACAAACATGAAGCAGATCAGCTTATGAGGGATATACACGAAGGTTCTTTCGGTACGCACACCAGTGGGCATGCCATGGCCAAGAAAATTCTAAGGGCAGGTTACTACTGGTTGACGATGGAAACCGACTATTATCATTACACCAGAACATGCCACAAGTGCCAAATCTATGCTGACAAAATACATGTACCACCTACTCCGATAAATGTCATAGCATCACCTTGGCCTTTCTCTATGTGGGGCATCGACGTGATTGGAATGATAGAACCCAAAGCATCAAATGGACACAGATTTATCTTGGTGGCCATAGATTATTTTACCAAATGGGTGGAAGCCACGTCCTATGCGAATGTCACAAAGCACGTAGTCGCCCGTTTCTTGAAAAATAACATCATATGTCGATATGGTATTCCCAACAAAATCATCACTGATAATGGGTCCAATCTCAACAACAAGACCATGGATGAATTATGTGCAACATTCAAGATCGAGCACCACAACTAAGATGAATGGGGCTATTGAAGCTGCAAATAAAAATATCAAGAAAATCATCCAAAAGATGGTTGTTACGTACAAGGATTGGCACGAGATGTTACCTTTTGCGTTACATGGCTATCGCACGTCGATACGAACTTCAACAGGGGCAACTCCTTATTCCTTGGTATACAGTATGGAAGCAATTCTCCCTATAGAAGTAGAGATCCCCTCGATGAGAGTCCTCATGGAGGCTAAGCTAGACGAGGCGGAATGGGTTCAATCAAGGTATGACGAGCTCAACCTTATTAAGGAGAAACGCTTGAAAGTGTTAGGTCATGGTCAACTCTATCAGAGGCGTCTTAAAAAGGCATTCGACAAGAAAGTTCGTCCTAGAGTGTTTCAAGAAGGACATTTAGTACTGAAGAAAATCTTGCCTATTCACAAAGACTCCAGAGGGAAATGGACACCAAATTATGAGGGTCCATTTGTGGTGGTTATAGCCTTTTCCGGAGGCGCTCTAATTCTAATAACTATGGACGGTGATGAGTTGCCGCTTCCCACCAACACTGATGTTGTTAAAAAGTACTTCGCCTAAAAAAGTGGACTAATAAAAGTCGCTAAATTGAAAACCTGAAAGGGCGATTTAAGCAAAAAAAAATGGCTATCCCGGTGGATCGAAAACCCGAAAGGGCGATCCAGGCAAAAATTAGGAATAAAAATAAAAGAGTCTGACCCGCTGAGTTGAAAACCCGAAAGGGCGGCTCAAGCAAAAATGGGTATCTCGGTGGATCGAAAACCCGAAAGGGCGGTCCAGGCAAAAGTTAGGGATTAATTCCAAGGCAAAGAGTTGTACTTACAGACATCTGACATACCCTCGAAGACAAAGAATCGATCTACCTCACTTTTCAAAAGCAAAGTGCTCAGGCTATCGAAGATATAAGGATCATAGCAGTGTGGAAACTCAATAAGAACTCAATTCTCATTGCCATTTTGTTTTCTATGAACAACAATTACCTCATTAAGGAATTGCGTCTTTATGTACAATCACCCATTTAAGGGTCAAATCAATAAAAGAGAATTTTTCTCAACAAAGTGTGCCCAAATCATTTTTATTTTATCTGTTTGTTTGCAAAGAACCTTTTGTTTTTGATAAACATCACTTTTTAAAACTATTGGAGAAAATAAAACGCATGTTTTAATAAAGTTGTAAAATTACTTTTGAAACAGTAGGCGGACGAATCCTTTAGTCCCCAAGATTCACTTTTGTCTTTCATAAAGGTGCGGGACTGATTGCAGACGGTTACGTTCCTTTCAACTACTGATTCATACCTCTCATAAATGTACTCACGGTATAGCCAGACCGGGGCAAGGCTCCATCACATTTCCAATAGAAACATTGATAAATCATGGACGAAGTATCGCGTGTTGAAAATTTTGAACCTTTCAATGACTCGGAACAACCCAAATATATTCCCAAAACCACCTAGCAGGGGCATTAAAATTTGATCTCCATTGATCGCCCCAATGATAAAAAATACATACTGTTGGCATCATACCTTAAAGCGAAATGTCCTAACCGGGGCATATCCAATTACCCAGTTGCATTCCCACATGCATCACACGAATCATCCATACATGGTTTTCCTACCAAACAAAAAAAAACACAGTCATATCAATCACCAGCATACTCATGCATAACACTCCCACAAAATGGGAATTTCAACTAAATAAAAATCATTCGCATTCCTACATGTATAGCCAAATATCCCCAGCAATTGCATACTTGCATACATCCCATGCATCATCCCATGCATGGAATTACCACCCAAAGTGGGACATTATGCAAGAATCAAATATAAAATAACAGGATCCAAGGTCATTCGTATATGTCTCGGACATTCCTCATTTCCAAATGAAGTCACTACCCTACATAGGCTCGTAGGGTTATTTCTCAGCAAATCACTTTTCAACTTTTTTTTAATAATGATATTCCCAACATTTTTCTTTACAGTCATTGCTCCCCAAGCAGAGGTTACCCTAAAAAGTCTCTTATGAGCTTTTCCCCTGTAGAGCATTTCTAGTAAATCTCCCAAAAGGAGTCTTTTCAAAAAATTTCCCCAACAGACGAATATTCGAGATACTGCTTCATTTATCTGAAGAATCTCATTTTTACTGTTTGAGATGATGCTTCATCAATATGAAGAGTCTCATTTCAGATTTTTTTAGAGATGCTGCTCTAATATCCTCGGAGAGTCTTAGATTCAATTAAAGTATTTTTCCTTGCTGGAATATTTTAATTCTATCATATAAGATGATGTTTTGACCCGATACAGAGAATCCCATGTTTACTGTTTGAGACGCTGCTTCATCAATATGAAGAGTCTAATTTCAGATTTTTTTTAGAGATGCTGCTCTAAGTATCCTCGGAGAGTCTTAGATTCAATTAAAGTATTTTTTCCTTGCTGGAATATTTTAATTCTATCATATAAGATGTTGTTTCGAATCGATACAGAGAATCTCATTTTTACTATTTGAGATGCTACTTCATCAATATGAAGAGTCTCATTTCAGATTTTTTTAGAGATACTGCTCTAATATCCTTGAAGAGTCTTAGATTCAATTAAGGTATCATTCCCTTGTTCGGAATATCTTAATTCTATCATGTAAGATGCTGTTTCGACCCGATACGGAGAATCTCACTCTTTACTGTTCGAGATGCTGCTTCATCAATATGAAGAGTCTCATTTCAGATTTCTTTTGGAGATACTGCTCTAATATCCTCGGAGTGTCTTAGATTCAATTAAAGTATTTTTCCCTTGCTGGAATATTTTAATTATATCATATAAGATGTTGTTTCGACTCGATATAGAGAATCTCACTTTTACTGTTGAGATGCTGCTTCATCGATATGAAGAGTCTCATGCCAGATTTTCTTATATACTGCTCTAGCATCTTGAAAATTTTGAGTTTTAGCTAGGGATGTCATTCCATTGCTAACATATCTCGATTGTGACGTCCAAGATACTGTTCTGACAACTCCTAGAAAGTCTTGACTATTCCATTTTACTGTGGGATGATGTCTTTTGCCATTTCTCACCGCATTTTCTTCCTGTATTTTCTTCCTTTCATTGCCTAGGACAAAATTTGGGTCTTCTTGTATTTAATTATCTCCCACAGTAAATGCGCAAAGACTACTGTCATTATCACTTACCGGATTGAGGTAATTAAATAGGGGCAGCTGTCATACCCCAATTTTGTCCGGCCATTTATGGTTTACCCATGAGATCTCTTTGTTTCAAAGGCCTATTTGCATAAGTGTATCCATAATCTAAAATATGGTTTGAATCTTTTTACATTACTAATCCAAAACTTATTTTTTTATTAGTAAGTATTAAGAGCCATGTTGTTATTTCTATGATCACTATTTACTAGTCCATTTACATGTCCCAAATATTTATACCAAGTTCTAAGTTCTTCATGGGTTCCCAAATTAAATTTGCATTTTTTAGAAACATGTATGTGTTTTTTTTTTAAATTAAAAGTCCCATATTTAGATTTTTGTATTTAAAAAAGAATTGTGTTTTTTTTAAATAAAAAGTCCCATGTTTAGATTTTTGTATTTAAAATAGAATTGTGTTTTTTTTAATTAAAAGTTTCATGTTTAGATTTTTGTATTTAAAATAGAATTGTGTTTTTTTTAATTAAAAGTCCCACATTTAGGTTTTTGTGTTTAAATTAGAATTGTGTTTTTTTATAAAATTAAATTACTATACTTAGTTTTTGTGTTTAAGATTAGAATTATGTTGTTCTTTAGATTAAGTCATTATGCTTAAGTTAGAAGTGTATTGTTTTTAAAAAAGGTTGAATGATTAACATAAATAAATATTGAGTTAAATTTTGAAAGATTAAAAGGTAATTACATAATTAAAATTTAATTCAATAAGTCCCAAATAATCCAAACACACATTTTGTCTAAAAAAAACTAAACTAAGTAATTACAGTAAAAATTGTTACAGATGGAAATAGGTTCCTAATGACTAAAACCAAGCAATTAGGATGAAATCACTTTGGACTTGGTCACGAAAACAGGTTGTCTTGAAGCTTGGAGCAGCCACCTTCCATTCCAGCAGGTCATCTCAGAGTTGTAATCTACAAAGAACAAAAATAGCTTATTTTAAAAGCACTTTTCAAAAGCACTTAGAGAGCTGAAAAACAACTAAATGAATCATTCAGTTTGAAGCTTTATCCATAAGGTTAATCTAAATATCCAAAAGGTACTTTTAACATTAGCTTAAAACAGGAAAAAAACCAAATCCCACATAATCTGGGATGAGACAAATTGAAAAAAGAAAAGAGTTTTTTAAAACTGAGAAATTTTCTTCATAAAACGTTCATGAGGCGTTAAGAGGAAAGATACACAGTAAGAGATTTCTTCTCAAAAGTCAAAACCACAACAACAACAACAACAGAAAAACAACTTTTTCTCAAAAAGCCTAAAGAATAACACATCACAGTAAGAGATTTTCCCAAAATCAAGAACAACATAAACGCAGCAAAGCTATTTTTCAAAACCCTAAAACAACAACAGCAACCGCACGACAAAATTATTTCTTTCTCAAACCCTAAACAAGAACACGAAGAACACACAGAAGCATTTTTTCCTAAACCAGAACAACACAGCAAGAACACATCAATATCATCAAAAAACCCTAAAAAAGAAAAGAAGGAGGCTTATCTGGAGACGGGAGGCATCACCGCCGGCAGCTTCATTCTCTTCTCCTTCCAACGAATCGTCCAAACACCTCCTCAACCGTAACTCCGACGACGAGTCACTCGCGATCTCTTCTCGTCTCTCGCTTTCCTCCTTATCTTCAAGCTCACCGGAAAATACGTTTTCCGTTAAGGTATAGTTGGCGTGCTCCCTCCTCAAAATTTCTCTCATACACTTCCTGTTGATTTATATCTGAAGTCTTGCTTTCGGTTTCGTCGTTTCGGTGCCTTCGTTTTCTCTCATCTCTTATATATTTTTCATTTTCTGACAAGAGTATATTGTGTATGTTGAATAATGAGGAATCTGGGTTCAGATTCGTACTTAGGAGAGTGTTTTTATGGGTAAGGTGGAATTTGGTTTTGTTCGCCGGAGTAGAGGGGCGCCGCCGCCATAAGCGGCCGCCTTCCACCTTCTTCTCAGGAAGGTAGGTTAGAGTGAGAGGAGAGTGTGTTTGCAGAGCTTCATGAGGATTTAGAGGAAGAGAGAGAAACTTTTGTGGAAATGAGTTTTCGTTCCCTACGCGTTTGTATTGTAGCTGCTTCCTTTCCAACTTATGCGTGTTTCTGTTTTAGTTTTGTTGTGGATCCGGTTTGGGCCCAAGGCCCAAACTTAACTCTTCTTTCATACTCCCCCTATACCCATGAACCCCTAGTATTTGAACCAGGAACAATCCCTAGGCCCGGTCCAAATCTTAGAACTGCAATGTTATTAATAGATTTGAAATTTATTACCAGTAATTAGGAGTTTAAGTAGTTAATTAACATTGGTTTTAGAATCATGATTAGGATGTTACTTAGAGTTCATTTTAGTGACAATAATTTGGTGATTAATATTAGTTCTGTTAGAATTTGATTAGGGTAATGGCTTAGAACTTAATTTTTTGACGTTTTGTTTAGAATTTAATTCTTGGATAATTGTTGTTAAGTTTAGAATTGTTTTTAAAATTTTAATTTAATTTAGAATGATTTTAGATTTTAATCTTTGAAAATATTTTAGAATTTAATTAGATCCTTTTTTTAAAAATAATTGTAGATTAATTAGAATTATAAGTTGATTTAGAATTATTTTAGAATTTTTAATTTAATTTAGAATGATTTTAGATTTTGATCTTTGAAAATATTTTAGAATTTAATTAGATCCTTTTTTTTAGAAATAATTGTAGATTAATTAGAATTATAAGTTGATTTAGAATTATTTTAGAATTTTTAATTTAATTTAGAATGATTTTAGATTTTAATCTTTGAAAATATTTTAGAATTTAATTAGATCTTTTTTTAGAAATAATTGTAGATTAATTAGAATTATAAGTTGATTTAGAATTATTTTAGAATTTTTAATTTAATTTAGAATGATTTTAGAATTTAATATTTATTAGTATTTTAAAATTAATATTTTGGATAATAGTTTAGAATTGAGATTTTCGATTGTTTAATATTGTTTTGAGTTTTAATTTAATGATACCTTTGTTAATTGTTTAAACTTTAGTTATTTGTTTTAGATTTAACATTTTATTACAATTCTCTTGTTATTTCATGTTGATTTCAACTAACACCTAACATTTAACGATAAACTCTAATTTTTTAATTTCCGCAATTAACATCTAACTCTTTTAAATCCCGGTTCTAATATTTATTTATTTTTGTGTATTTACTTTACTTCGCTTTATGCTATATCATTGTACATTCTTCATCTCATCTTAAAATGAACCTAAAAATAATAAAGACTTAAAAATACAAAAAGATTATAATTCCCATGCCATAAATTCAAACCAATTTTAAAACAAACAGAACTGCTCGATTCAAAGTCGAGCCCATTTTAAATGCCTTTGTAAGTCGATCGCTTGAAAAAGCATCGCCATCAACCTCACATGGCTTACTCTTGGGCCTTCTTACAATGAGACCTATTCGATTTTAATTAATTCAATTCATTCACAAGAATGCAAATTTTAAAACCACGATCCGACATCGAAAGTTAAATTAAAATACTTAATCACATCTAAACAATACTTCATTTGAAAATGAAAAAGGGGATGGTTTTGAGTTTTCAACTCCTCTCCTCGATTATTTGAATACGAGTTTTCTTACTCGGTTAGTCAAATAGTCGTCATTTCTAATTCATTTAACTACAAACAAATCAAATCCTTTTATAATAAGAAACCAAAAGGGAGATAACTTTGAGTCTTTAATTTTTCTCCTCGACTATTTGAATACAAGTTCTCTTACTTGGTTAGTCAAATTATTGTCGTTCCTATACCAACTTCCAAACTCCGATTAATCAAAATATTTTCACAATAAGCTAAATGAAAAGGGAGTTGACTTTGAGTTTTCAATTTCACTCCTCAATTGTTTGAATACGAGTTCTCTTACTCGGTTAGTCAAACAATTGTCATTTTTACAAACATACAACTTAATCAAATCATTTCCATAACAAACTGTACGAAAAGAGAGATGGTCTTGAGTTTTCAATTCCTCTTCTCAAATGCTTGGAATATGAGTTTTCTTACTCAGTCATTTGAGCACTTGTCGTTCATTCTAAAATACATAAACCATACACAACCTTATTTTCATAACCACTCGGATGAAACAGAAAGTGGTCTAGAGTCTTCTATTCCTTTTCCGATTATTAGGATACGAGTTGTCTTACTCGATTATCCGAGTATTCGTCATTCGTTCAAAACACTTTAATTATTACCAAATCCTTTCTATAATTAAGGATGAAAAAGAAAGTGGATTAGAGTCTTCTATTCCCCTTTCCCGACTATTGGGATACGAGTTGTCTTACTCGACTATCCGAGTAATCGTCATCCAACCAAAAATATCTTAACCTATCAAGTTTATCCTTTCTCGCCCTCGTGCGATCGAAACCAATCAAACAAAATATCAAACATATCAACTCAACTCTTCACCCCCGTGTGACCAAAACTCTTTTCAAAAAGAATATTATTTAATCCTTTCTAACGCGCACAACAAACTAGTGCTTAAGCCTCCGCCGAGAGTAGACAAGCCAACGTTTATCCTTTAGGATGCGATCTAAACAGTTGTTCATTAAAAAAAACCAACCAACCGTGGTTCCCCGAACTACGAAGGCTCTGATTTCCTTATTATACCATAAGGATACGTAGGCAGGAGATTGTTGTATCTTCAATAGCACACTAATAAAAAACCTCTCGTTTCTCCTTTCTGAGGTTCTCATCCATTTCTATTTTCAATATTTTATAACTCAAAGATAACAAACAAACATAAATTAACACACGAAATGCAAATTAGAACTAAAAGGTTCCCGTTGAGTACAACGGACGCAAGGGGTGCTAATACCTTCCTCTTGCGTAATCCACTCCCGAACCCGAATATGGTTGTGATGACCATTATTCTATTTCCTACAAGTTTTATTGATATTTCCCTCTCCCTCTATTGGGATAAATAAAGTTCGATGACGACTCTGTTCGAACGTAATTTTTTCCGCGACCATCGCGAGGAATCGTATTTTTCGAGATGCGACACCTATGTTTTCCGAGAATGTTCATCAATAAAAGTCACAAAGAAATATGCACAACCAAGTGAGTGTGTCTTCATCGGACCACACACATCAGAATGTACTAATTCTAACACTTCCAATTTCTCCTTTGGTTCGGATGACATAAAGGAAACTCGCCTTTGCTTACCCTCCAAACAATGTGAATACTTTCTTAACTTTTCATCAAAAACACCATACAATACATTCTTCTTTTCCAAAATCTTCAAACCTTTTTCACTCATATGACCCAAACGCTTGTGCCATAATTTGGACGAGTCATCATTGTCACAAGTGTTGATGTAGCACTTTTAAACCCCAAGTTGGACGATATACAAGTTTGAATTCATTTCTCCTTTAGCAACCACCATTGAGCCTTTCTTTAACTTCCATTCATTTCCCAAAAGAGAATTATCATATCCTTCATTGTCCATCTTCCTTTTTCTAAACATATTATAGTGGGATCCATTCAAACTCACCATCCTAGATGTGTTCGTCTCCATCGTTACATAAATTAACCACGCCTCTAGATATAAATTGTTGGGAGGAAATCTACAATGTAATGGAATAATCAATAACATAATCTCTCCTAAAAATCAAGTGCAATTTATAGACAATCAATAAAACACACCAAACAACACAACACAATTTTAGCGTGGAAAAACATATGTTAACTAGAAGTAAAACCATGGCATCCGTAGGCCACTTAAATCTACACTATAACCAAATAATGGGTACAATCAAGGTTCTCACTAACACTAGTTATAGGTATACATCAACATACTAAATACTTACAATAAATCTCATAACATATCCTTCATTGTCCATCTTCCTTTTTCTAAACATATTATAATGGAATCCATTCAAACTCACCATCCTAGATGTGTTCGTCTCCATCATTACATGAATTAAACCACGCCTCTAGATATAAATTGTTGGGAGGAAATCTACAATTTAATGGAATAATCAATAACACAATCTCTCCTAAAAATCAAGTGCAATTTATAGACAATCAATAAAACACACCAAACAACACAACACAATTTTAGCGTGGAAAAACATATGTTAACTAGGAGTAAAAACCATGGGATCCGTAGGCCACTTAAATCTCCACTATAACCAAAAAATGGTATACAGTATGGAAGCAATTCTCCCTATAGAAGTAGAGATCCCCTCGATGAGAGTCCTCATGGAGGCTAAGCTAGACGAGGCGGAATGGGTTCAATCAAGGTATGACGAGCTCAACCTTATTAAGGAGAAACGCTTGAAAGTGTTAGGTCATGGTCAACTCTATCAGAGGCGTCTTAAAAAGGCATTCGACAAGAAAGTTCGTCCTAGAGTGTTTCAAGAAGGACATTTAGTACTGAAGAAAATCTTGCCTATTCACAAAGACTCCAGAGGGAAATGGACACCAAATTATGAGGGTCCATTTGTGGTGGTTATAGCCTTTTCCGGAGGCGCTCTAATTCTAATAACTATGGACGGTGATGAGTTGCCGCTTCCCACCAACACTGATGTTGTTAAAAAGTACTTCGCCTAAAAAAGTGGACTAATAAAAGTCGCTAAATTGAAAACCTGAAAGGGCGATTTAAGCAAAAAAAAATGGCTATCCCGGTGGATCGAAAACCCGAAAGGGCGATCCAGGCAAAAATTAGGAATAAAAATAAAAGAGTCTGACCCGCTGAGTTGAAAACCCGAAAGGGCGGCTCAAGCAAAAATGGGTATCTCGGTGGATCGAAAACCCGAAAGGGCGGTCCAGGCAAAAGTTAGGGATTAATTCCAAGGCAAAGAGTTGTACTTACAGACATCTGACATACCCTCGAAGACAAAGAATCGATCTACCTCACTTTTCAAAAGCAAAGTGCTCAGGCTATCGAAGATATAAGGATCATAGCAGTGTGGAAACTCAATAAGAACTCAATTCTCATTGCCATTTTGTTTTCTATGAACAACAATTACCTCATTAAGGAATTGCGTCTTTATGTACAATCACCCATTTAAGGGTCAAATCAATAAAAGAGAATTTTTCTCAACAAAGTGTGCCCAAATCATTTTTATTTTATCTGTTTGTTTGCAAAGAACCTTTTGTTTTTGATAAACATCACTTTTTAAAACTATTGGAGAAAATAAAACGCATGTTTTAATAAAGTTGTAAAATTACTTTTGAAACAGTAGGCGGACGAATCCTTTAGTCCCCAAGATTCACTTTTGTCTTTCATAAAGGTGCGGGACTGATTGCAGACGGTTACGTTCCTTTCAACTACTGATTCATACCTCTCATAAATGTACTCACGGTATAGCCAGACCGGGGCAAGGCTCCATCACATTTCCAATAGAAACATTGATAAATCATGGACGAAGTATCGCGTGTTGAAAATTTTGAACCTTTCAATGACTCGGAACAACCCAAATATATTCCCAAAACCACCTAGCAGGGGCATTAAAATTTGATCTCCATTGATCGCCCCAATGATAAAAAATACATACTGTTGGCATCATACCTTAAAGCGAAATGTCCTAACCGGGGCATATCCAATTACCCAGTTGCATTCCCACATGCATCACACGAATCATCCATACATGGTTTTCCTACCAAACAAAAAAAAACACAGTCATATCAATCACCAGCATACTCATGCATAACACTCCCACAAAATGGGAATTTCAACTAAATAAAAATCATTCGCATTCCTACATGTATAGCCAAATATCCCCAGCAATTGCATACTTGCATACATCCCATGCATCATCCCATGCATGGAATTACCACCCAAAGTGGGACATTATGCAAGAATCAAATATAAAATAACAGGATCCAAGGTCATTCGTATATGTCTCGGACATTCCTCATTTCCAAATGAAGTCACTACCCTACATAGGCTCGTAGGGTTATTTCTCAGCAAATCACTTTTCAACTTTTTTTTAATAATGATATTCCCAACATTTTTCTTTACAGTCATTGCTCCCCAAGCAGAGGTTACCCTAAAAAGTCTCTTATGAGCTTTTCCCTGTAGAGCATTTCTAGTAAATCTCCCAAAAGGAGTCTTTTCAAAAAATTTCCCCAACAGACGAATATTCGAGATACTGCTTCATTTATCTGAAGAATCTCATTTTTACTGTTTGAGATGATGCTTCATCAATATGAAGAGTCTCATTTCAGATTTTTTTAGAGATGCTGCTCTAATATCCTCGGAGAGTCTTAGATTCAATTAAAGTATTTTTCCTTGCTGGAATATTTTAATTCTATCATATAAGATGATGTTTTGACCCGATACAGAGAATCCCATGTTTACTGTTTGAGACGCTGCTTCATCAATATGAAGAGTCTAATTTCAGATTTTTTTTAGAGATGCTGCTCTAAGTATCCTCGGAGAGTCTTAGATTCAATTAAAGTATTTTTTCCTTGCTGGAATATTTTAATTCTATCATATAAGATGTTGTTTCGAATCGATACAGAGAATCTCATTTTTACTATTTGAGATGCTGCTTCATCAATATGAAGAGTCTCATTTCAGATTTTTTTAGAGATACTGCTCTAATATCCTTGAAGAGTCTTAGATTCAATTAAGGTATCATTCCCTTGTTCGGAATATCTTAATTCTATCATGTAAGATGCTGTTTCGACCCGATACGGAGAATCTCACTCTTTACTGTTCGAGATGCTGCTTCATCAATATGAAGAGTCTCATTTCAGATTTCTTTTGGAGATACTGCTCTAATATCCTCGGAGTGTCTTAGATTCAATTAAAGTATTTTTCCCTTGCTGGAATATTTTAATTATATCATATAAGATGTTGTTTCGACTCGATATAGAGAATCTCACTTTTACTGTTGAGATGCTGCTTCATCGATATGAAGAGTCTCATGCCAGATTTTCTTATATACTGCTCTAGCATCTTGAAAATTTTGAGTTTTAGCTAGGGATGTCATTCCATTGCTAACATATCTCGATTGTGACGTCCAAGATACTGTTCTGACAACTCCTAGAAAGTCTTGACTATTCCATTTTACTGTGGGATGATGTCTTTTGCCATTTCTCACCGCATTTTCTTCCTGTATTTTCTTCCTTTCATTGCCTAGGACAAAATTTGGGTCTTCTTGTATTTAATTATCTCCCACAGTAAATGCGCAAAGACTACTGTCATTATCACTTACCGGATTGAGGTAATTAAATAGGGGCAGCTGTCATACCCCAATTTTGTCCGGCCATTTATGGTTTACCCATGAGATCTCTTTGTTTCAAAGGCCTATTTGCATAAGTGTATCCATAATCTAAAATATGGTTTGAATCTTTTTACATTACTAATCCAAAACTTATTTTTTTATTAGTAAGTATTAAGAGCCATGTTGTTATTTCTATGATCACTATTTACTAGTCCATTTACATGTCCCAAATATTTATACCAAGTTCTAAGTTCTTCATGGGTTCCCAAATTAAATTTGCATTTTTTAGAAACATGTATGTGTTTTTTTTTTAAATTAAAAGTCCCATATTTAGATTTTTGTATTTAAAAAAGAATTGTGTTTTTTTTAAATAAAAAGTCCCATGTTTAGATTTTTGTATTTAAAATAGAATTGTGTTTTTTTTAATTAAAAGTTTCATGTTTAGATTTTTGTATTTAAAATAGAATTGTGTTTTTTTTAATTAAAAGTCCCACATTTAGGTTTTTGTGTTTAAATTAGAATTGTGTTTTTTTATAAAATTAAATTACTATACTTAGTTTTTGTGTTTAAGATTAGAATTATGTTGTTCTTTAGATTAAGTCATTATGCTTAAGTTAGAAGTGTATTGTTTTTAAAAAAGGTTGAATGATTAACATAAATAAATATTGAGTTAAATTTTGAAAGATTAAAAGGTAATTACATAATTAAAATTTAATTCAATAAGTCCCAAATAATCCAAACACACATTTTGTCTAAAAAAAACTAAACTAAGTAATTACAGTAAAAATTGTTACAGATGGAAATAGGTTCCTAATGACTAAAACCAAGCAATTAGGATGAAATCACTTTGGACTTGGTCACGAAAACAGGTTGTCTTGAAGCTTGGAGCAGCCACCTTCCATTCCAGCAGGTCATCTCAGAGTTGTAATCTACAAAGAACAAAAATAGCTTATTTTAAAAGCACTTTTCAAAAGCACTTAGAGAGCTGAAAAACAACTAAATGAATCATTCAGTTTGAAGCTTTATCCATAAGGTTAATCTAAATATCCAAAAGGTACTTTTAACATTAGCTTAAAACAGGAAAAAACCAAATCCCACATAATCTGGGATGAGACAAATTGAAAAAAGAAAAGAGTTTTTTAAAACTGAGAAATTTTCTTCATAAAACGTTCATGAGGCGTTAAGAGGAAAGATACACAGTAAGAGATTTCTTCTCAAAAGTCAAAACCACAACAACAACAACAACAGAAAAACAACTTTTTCTCAAAAAGCCTAAAGAATAACACATCACAGTAAGAGATTTTCCCAAAATCAAGAACAACATAAACGCAGCAAAGCTATTTTTCAAAACCCTAAAACAACAACAGCAACCGCACGACAAAATTATTTCTTTCTCAAACCCTAAACAAGAACACGAAGAACACACAGAAGCATTTTTTCCTAAACCAGAACAACACAGCAAGAACACATCAATATCATCAAAAAACCCTAAAAAAGAAAAGAAGGAGGCTTATCTGGAGACGGGAGGCATCACCGCCGGCAGCTTCATTCTCTTCTCCTTCCAACGAATCGTCCAAACACCTCCTCAACCGTAACTCCGACGACGAGTCACTCGCGATCTCTTCTCATCTCTCGCTTTCCTCCTTATCTTCAAGCTCACCGGAAAATACGTTTTCCGTTAAGGTATAGTTGGCGTGCTCCCTCCTCAAAATTTCTCTCATACACTTCCTGTTGATTTATATCTGAAGTCTTGCTTTCGGTTTCGTCGTTTCGGTGCCTTCGTTTTCTCTCATCTCTTATATATTTTTCATTTTCTGACAAGAGTATATTGTGTATGTTGAATAATGAGGAATCTGGGTTCAGATTCGTACTTAGGAGAGTGTTTTTATGGGTAAGGTGGAATTTGGTTTTGTTCGCCGGAGTAGAGGGGCGCCGCCGCCATAAGCGGCCGCCTTCCACCTTCTTCTCAGGAAGGTAGGTTAGAGTGAGAGGAGAGTGTGTTTGCAGAGCTTCATGAGGATTTAGAGGAAGAGAGAGAAACTTTTGTGGAAATGAGTTTTCGTTCCCTACGCGTTTGTACTGTAGCTGCTTCCTTTCCAACTTATGCGTGTTTCTGTTTTAGTTTTGTTGTGGATCCGGTTTGGGCCCAAGGCCCAAACTTAACTCTTCTTTCATACTCCCCCTATACCCATGAACCCCTAGTATTTGAACCAGGAACAATCCCTAGGCCCGGTCCAAATCTTAGAACTGCAATGTTATTAATAGATTTGAAATTTATTACCAGTAATTAGGAGTTTAAGTAGTTAATTAACATTGGTTTTAGAATCATGATTATGATGTTACTTAGAGTTCATTTTAGTGACAATAATTTGGTGATTAATATTAGTTCTGTTAGAATTTGATTAGGGTAATGGCTTAGAACTTAATTTTTTGACGTTTTTGTTTAGAATTTAATTCTTGGATAATTGTTGTTAAGTTTAGAATTGTTTTTAAAATTTTAATTTAATTTAGAATGATTTTAGATTTTAATCTTTGAAAATATTTTAGAATTTAATTAGATCCTTTTTTTAAAAATAATTGTAGATTAATTAGAATTATAAGTTGATTTAGAATTATTTTAGAATTTTTAATTTAATTTAGAATGATTTTAGAATTTAATATTTATTAGTATTTTAAAATTAATATTTTGGATAATAGTTTAGAATTGAGATTTTCGATTGTTTAATATTGTTTTGAGTTTTAATTTAATGATACCTTTGTTAATTGTTTAAACTTTAGTTATTTGTTTTAGATTTAACATTTTATTACAATTCTCTTGTTATTTCATGTTGATTTCAACTAACACCTAACATTTAACGATAAACTCTAATTTTTTTAATTTCCGCAATTAACATCTAACTCTTTTAAATCCCGGTTCTAATATTTATTTATTTTTGTGTATTTACTTTACTTCGCTTTATGCTATATCATTGTACATTCTTCATCTCATCTTAAAATGAACCTAAAAATAATAAAGACTTAAAAATACAAAAAGATTATAATTCCCATGCCATAAATTCAAACCAATTTTAAAACAAACAGAACTGCTCGATTCAAAGTCGAGCCCATTTTAAATGCCTTTGTAAGTCGATCGCTTGAAAAAGCATCGCCATCAACCTCACATGGCTTACTCTTGGGCCTTCTTACAATGAGACCTATTCGATTTTAATTAATTCAATTCATTCACAAGAATGCAAATTTTAAAACCACGATCCGACATCGAAAGTTAAATTAAAATACTTAATCACATCTAAACAATACTTCATTTGAAAATGAAAAAGGGGATGGTTTTGAGTTTTCAACTCCTCTCCTCGATTATTTGAATACGAGTTTTCTTACTCGGTTAGTCAAATAGTCGTCATTTCTAATTCATTTAACTACAAACAAATCAAATCCTTTTATAATAAGAAACCAAAAGGGAGATAACTTTGAGTCTTTAATTTTTCTCCTCGACTATTTGAATACAAGTTCTCTTACTTGGTTAGTCAAATTATTGTCGTTCCTATACCAACTTCCAAACTCCGATTAATCAAAATATTTTCACAATAAGCTAAATGAAAAGGGAGTTGACTTTGAGTTTTCAATTTCACTCCTCAATTGTTTGAATACGAGTTCTCTTACTCGGTTAGTCAAACAATTGTCATTTTTACAAACATACAACTTAATCAAATCATTTCCATAACAAACTGTACGAAAAGAGAGATGGTCTTGAGTTTTCAATTCCTCTTCTCAAATGCTTGGAATATGAGTTTTCTTACTCAGTCATTTGAGCACTTGTCGTTCATTCTAAAATACATAAACCATACACAACCTTATTTTCATAACCACTCGGATGAAACAGAAAGTGGTCTAGAGTCTTCTATTCCTTTTCCGATTATTAGGATACGAGTTGTCTTACTCGATTATCCGAGTATTCGTCATTCGTTCAAAACACTTTAATTATTACCAAATCCTTTCTATAATTAAGGATGAAAAAGAAAGTGGATTAGAGTCTTCTATTCCCCTTTCCCGACTATTGGGATACGAGTTGTCTTACTCGACTATCCGAGTAATCGTCATCCAACCAAAAATATCTTAACCTATCAAGTTTATCCTTTCTCGCCCTCGTGCGATCGAAACCAATCAAACAAAATATCAAACATATCAACTCAACTCTTCACCCCCGTGTGACCAAAACTCTTTTCAAAAAGAATATTATTTAATCCTTTCTAACGCGCACAACAAACTAGTGCTTAAGCCTCCGCCGAGAGTAGACAAGCCAACGTTTATCCTTTAGGATGCGATCTAAACAGTTGTTCATTAAAAAAAACCAACCAACCGTGGTTCCCCGAACTACGAAGGCTCTGATTTCCTTATTATACCATAAGGATACGTAGGCAGGAGATTGTTGTATCTTCAATAGCACACTAATAAAAAACCTCTCGTTTCTCCTTTCTGAGGTTCTCATCCATTTCTATTTTCAATATTTTATAACTCAAAGATAACAAACAAACATAAATTAACACACGAAATGCAAATTAGAACTAAAAGGTTCCCGTTGAGTACAACGGACGCAAGGGGTGCTAATACCTTCCTCTTGCGTAATCCACTCCCGAACCCGAATATGGTTGTGATGACCATTATTCTATTTCCTACAAGTTTTATTGATATTTCCCTCTCCCTCTATTGGGATAAATAAAGTTCGATGACGACTCTGTTCGAACGTAATTTTTTCCGCGACCATCGCGAGGAATCGTATTTTTCGAGATGCGACACCTATGTTTTCCGAGAATGTTCATCAATAAAAGTCACAAAGAAATATGCACAACCAAGTGAGTGTGTCTTCATCGGACCACACACATCAGAATGTACTAATTCTAACACTTCCAATTTCTCCTTTGGTTCGGATGACATAAAGGAAACTCGCCTTTGCTTACCCTCCAAACAATGTGAATACTTTCTTAACTTTTCATCAAAAACACCATACAATACATTCTTCTTTTCCAAAATCTTCAAACCTTTTTCACTCATATGACCCAAACGCTTGTGCCATAATTTGGACGAGTCATCATTGTCACAAGTGTTGATGTAGCACTTTTAAACCCCAAGTTGGACGATATACAAGTTTGAATTCATTTCTCCTTTAGCAACCACCATTGAGCCTTTCTTTAACTTCCATTCATTTCCCAAAAGAGAATTATCATATCCTTCATTGTCCATCTTCCTTTTTCTAAACATATTATAGTGGGATCCATTCAAACTCACCATCCTAGATGTGTTCGTCTCCATCGTTACATAAATTAAACCACGCCTCTAGATATAAATTGTTGGGAGGAAATCTACAATGTAATGGAATAATCAATAACATAATCTCTCCTAAAAATCAAGTGCAATTTATAGACAATCAATAAAACACACCAAACAACACAACACAATTTTAGCGTGGAAAAACATATGTTAACTAGAAGTAAAACCATGGCATCCGTAGGCCACTTAAATCTACACTATAACCAAATAATGGGTACAATCAAGGTTCTCACTAACACTAGTTATAGGTATACATCAACATACTAAATACTTACAATAAATCTCATAACATATCCTTCATTGTCCATCTTCCTTTTTCTAAACATATTATAATGGAATCCATTCAAACTCACCATCCTAGATGTGTTCGTCTCCATCATTACATGAATTAAACCACGCCTCTAGATATAAATTGTTGGGAGGAAATCTACAATTTAATGGAATAATCAATAACACAATCTCTCCTAAAAATCAAGTGCAATTTATAGACAATCAATAAAACACACCAAACAACACAACACAATTTTAGCGTGGAAAAACATATGTTAACTAGGAGTAAAAACCATGGGATCCGTAGGCCACTTAAATCTCCACTATAACCAAAAAATGGGTACAATCAAGGTTCTCACTAACACTAGTTATAGGTATACATCAACATACTAAATACTTACAATAAATCTCATAATACAACAAGAATCAAGAGATACAATCAACCAAAACAACCACAAAAACTGCACCTCAGAAAACCACTCGGCAGACAAGTCTAGAAAACTAAAATCAAATCTCCACCATTAATAATTTACCTCTATGAGGGATGAACACTGTCACCAAAATTTAGGACGCTCTAACGGTTGGATTGTGAGAAAACTTTGATCTTGTGGAATTGGTTTGTGTTGAATTGGGATTGCGAGAATAGTATTTTCTCTCTAGCTTTTCTTCTTTTTACTTCTCACCCACGTAATGAATGGCCTAATTCTATTTGTTGGATTGTAACAAAGGCTTACACACACATGGCTACTAACCCATATTCATTTGTGTCACTAGAAATAGGAGGGATAACCCAACAAATTGATTAAGTGACACATAAATATGGATTTCCTTTCTTGCCTTTACCTAATCGATTAGGTTTGTGTTAAGCGCAAAATCCCATAGATTATTGTATTTATGATCCGATTTGTTTCCTATATAAAGGAATGATTTCCTTGTTTTAATTATTATACATATTATGGTTCTATGTGATGTGTGTGTAATATCGTTAAAAGGTGTTAGTTTTGATGATGACATAAGAATTGTGTTGATGAAAACTGTCAAATGTTGGTGACATGTGTCAAATAGTGGTGTTGGTGGCAATTATCAAAAGATTTTGATTACAATAACTCTTCCAAAGTTTCTGGATGGCGACATTTGATCAAGAAAGAAATATCATAATTCTCATCATTCAAATGTATAAAGATCTAGTTTAAAGTACTAGTTTATGTTGAATAAAGAAAATGATCTTGAAAATGTGATGTGAAAGCTAGAAGTTCTCAGAAGTTTTGAAAGTGTGAAAGTTTAACTAGTCTTGTGCTTAGGGTTTTTTCTAATTCTAATTAGATTAATTAAAAAATAAAGAATAATAAGTCTATGTTCATGTGCACACACACACACATAAAAAGTATTGTCAAACTTTTCTTTTGAAAAGACTTCTCAAAATCAATTTGGGTCAGAGCTTAATTTATTAGAAGCTTAATCAACTAGGAAGGTAAAATACATTGTCGAATCGATTAAGAGTTTTTTTAATTTGATTAAATCAAAGTATAACGCCTCCTATAATCAATTAAAGGGTTGATAATCAATTAAGTGATTGAGAATTTTAAACTTTTCTAATTTAGCTTTGTTAAATGATTAACTTATATATTTAGTTTACTAACTCTTTAAAATGACTCATGTATTGTTTTTTAGGAAAAGTATTTCCTATATAAAGTATGTTAATCCTCATTTAAAAAAACACCCGTTTTCTGAACAAAAACGTTCTTTTAAAAATCTTTCACTCATTCTTTTATAAATTTCATTTTCGCTAAAGTTGTTTTAGTGAAGAGAGTGAAAAGTTTATTTTGAGTTGTTGAAAACTTAACCTGTTAAAAACTTTGGTTTAGGTTTTGAGTTTAAAGTGTATAAAACCTCTAGTGAAGATTATTGAGTTGAATATGTGAAAAGCTCTGATTTATGTTTCGAGTTGAGCCTGTATAAAAGCTATGTTTGTTTGTAGAAGGTTATTGGGTTGATCCAGTGCAAAATCTTAAATTGTATTGAAACGTTGTTAGGACTATTCCTATAAAAAAATGAAGTTTTATCTTAGTGGAAATCTCAAAGAAAAACTTTTAGATACTGAAGTAGGTCAAGTGTGTTATGTCGAACCAATTGTAGAACAAGTGATATGTGCATGAGAGCCAGTTCTATTTACACGAGAACATGTTTTATACATCACTAACTACCTATCTTTTCAGTTAGAAAGTTAGTTATAAAGTAGTTAGTGTTAGATGTTTATACTCTAAGAAACACTAGGGTGTCTTAAGGTGTCGAAAGGTTATAGTTGCAGTTCTCTTTCTTTCTTCATATTTGTCGGTATTTGCACTACATTGTTAGATGCAGTCCTCTTTCCTTCTTCATCTTCATCATCGATCCAACATGTCGTTGCACCTAGCACCAAGTCACCAACTTGATCTCGATTTATCTACTACATTCATTCAAGTGAATGTCCTAACTATGTAAATGGTACTCCAAAACTAGATAGTTCCAATTATCTATCATGGACCAGGTCCATGAAACGCGTTTTGGGAGCCAAGAACAAGTGGAAGTTTGTTGACGCATACATTAAAGTCCCTGGTGATTATGATCTCAACTTTGCTCAATGGGAATGTTATAATCATCTCATCCATTCTTGGATCATCAACTCGGTTAGTGATCAAATTACATTGACAATTATTTATCATGATCATGCATTAGATGCTTGGATAAATTTGCACAGACGGTTTTCAAAAGTTGACCGTGTTAGAATTTTAACTTTGTGTTCCACCATTAATAATCTGAAACAAGATTCCAAATCTGTTATGGAATATTTTATTGAGTTAAAGGGATTATGAGAGGAGCTCAATTCTCATCGACCATTACCAATTTTCACATGTGCTCATAGATGTCTTGTAATTAAGTTAAAAAGGCTCAATAACATAGACTTGAGGAATGAGCCATTCAATTTCTCATCATCTTGAATTATACATTCTCTGTTGTTAGAACTCAAGTATTGCTTATGGATCTCTTGCCTTCTATTAATCGCATATACTCTATTGTGATTCAAGAAGAGAGTCTTCATATGAACCTTACACTTGTTGAAGATAATCATGTTTTGGTGAATGTTTCACATAAGTCAGATTTCAAGGATAAAGGCTTTTCAATAACACCAATAATGCTCCTAGAGTGTGCATATTTTGCAATAGAGCTGGCCACACAATAAACTTTGGCTATCAAAATCATGGTCACCCTAACTTCAACAAAAACAAGTCATTTGTCAATTCAACTTAAGTTGAGTCCACTCATTCATCTCAACCAGTTGATGAACCTCGAGATGCTTCTCATACAAGTAACCATATGACTATATCTAAATCTCAGTATGAAGAACTTCTTAACTTACTTCAATACTCACATGTATCATCATCGGTCGCTACTTCCACTACCAATCAGGTTTCCTCTAGTTCTACTCATGCTGATCATGTTTCAGGTATTGTACGCAATACCACTTCCCACATCATTATATCTTATCACACATGGATCTTAGACTCAAGAGCTAATAATCATGTTTGTTCTTCTCTAGAACTATTTAATTCTTACTATAAAATCAAACTTGTTAAAATAGCATTTCCTAATGGTAAATGTATTATGGTTCATTATGCTGGTAACATCGGTTTTTCTTCAATATTAACCATGTTTTATTTTCACCTGATTTCAACTTAAACCTTATTTCTATTTCAAATCATTTTCAATATTTGAAATGTTCCACTGTCTTTTCTATTGATCAATGCATTTTACAGGAAATGAATACCAAGAGGATGATTGGTTTGGGTAGAAAAGAGAATGGTTTTGTGTAAATTGCATTTAAAGGATACTCACTTTGAAGTTCAAGTTTCTAGTTACCAAATTGATCACAAACTCAAATTTCCAACACAAGATAATACTTTCCATGTTTCCAGTCCATTACCTATTTCAAATTTCCAAAACATTGTAATTCCTAAGTCTGCCCTATGGAACTTTAGGTTAGGTCATGTGTCATCTAATAGAATTTCACAAATGTCCAAATTGTACTATTATTTTGAATATGAAAATAATGTTACTTGTGATATTTTCCACTTGGCAAAATAAAGAAAATTACCTTACCATATAAGTGATTATATTGCTTCTCATAATTTTGAACTTTTACACTTTGATATTTGGGGATCCTTAGCTACTCCTTCCATACACAATCGCAAATATATTTTTAACTGTCCTTGATGACGACACACCTTTTGTATGGATCATTATTTTTAAATCCAAATCTTAAGTCTCTTCATAGGTCAAAAACTTTATAATTATAGTCATTAATCATTTCACATTACGCCTAAAACTGCCTTGTCAGATAATGAACTTGAGTTCATGCTACATAAGCTTTATGCATCCAAAGGCATACTACATCAAAGGTCATGTGAAGAAAATCCTCATCAGAATGGTATAGTTGAGAGAAAACACCAGCACCTGTTGAATGTAGGTAGAGCCATCATGTACCAATATAAACTTCCCAAGACATGTTCGTCTTTTGCACTTAAATTTGCAACTTTCATTATCAATAGAGTTCTAACACCTATCCTTAAACAACAATCGCCATATCAAGTTCTCCATAACAAACTTCTTGATCCTACCTATTTCAGAGTATTTGGCACCTTGTGCTATGCTTCAACTCTTCAAGTTCATAGAACCAAATTGGATCATAAGGCAAGGTGTCGCACCCCAAAATTTGACTTTGGCTTTGTTGACCATATCCTGATTAATCTCGTTGTCTCGTATTCATCTCAATTTCTTAAACTTCGCATGACAACTGGTTTGATTAGGTTTTATGTGTTTTCGTTGCTTACCGCGTTGTATTTCGTTGTTTTAGCAAAACCTGGCCGATATCGTTGCCTCGCATTTATCTCGCTTATCTCTTTTGTGCGTGGCATCGCTTCGATTAGGTTTTGTGCGTTTTTATCTATTTAATTGTTTGTTTGTCGGTATTTTGACTGTATTTCGAATATATTAGGGTTTTCGTATTGTCCGATTATTTGTGATTATGTTTGTCAGCGTTTTCGTGATGTCGTGTTGATTTTATTATTGCCTAGGTTTGTTTATTTAATTACGTGTCGTGCCGTGTGTTTTAATCGAGTCCGGTAGTGTCGTGTTGTTGATTTTACTGGTTTACTGGTTTTTATCAATTTGTCTGGTTTGCTGTGAAATTGTCATCGTTTTTATCGTGTTCGTGTCGCTCGATTTTTATCGTGTTTTAATCGTGTGCCGTTTATTATTTGTGTTTAGTATTTAATTGTGTTTAGATATTAATTAGGTTTAATTAGTTTAATTATAGTTTATATTATTATTATTATTATTATTATTATTATTATTATTAATATATAAGTTTATATATTATTATTTGCTAGATATTTTGGTAGAAAACCTTCACCTTAAGTTACGTTTACACCGCCATAGTTGCTTTTGGACATAATATATATATTAAGTGTTAACATATAAGAGAGGGGGGAGATATCAGTAAGTAAGAAAGGAGTGGCGGTAAAGATCAGTAGAAAAAACAGAGAATACCAGAAAAATTTCCAAAGCCATCGCTTTCACCTTGTTCATCACTTGTTCTTCATTTTCGGTAACCCAAAATCGTCCCGATTATCCACCGAAATTCAGAAACGACAACATATCCGTGAAGTTCGTCGAGTCCAGGTCACAAATATCCAAGGTTCATTTCATTCCGGCGTCGTTTCATCGATCAAAAGTGACGTTGAAGTCAGGTACTCGCGAAGGTAGCCAGCAGTGCGTCGATGACGGTTTCCAGCTTTCGGTCGATCATTTGGACGATCAGAAGTTCATCCTCTTCACACAAGGTGAGGTTCTTCACTTATCTCTGAAATCGGCAAAGTTCCGGCTTGCCGACATGTGTTTTAATATATTATTTATCTATATATATATATATATATATATATATATATATATATATATATATATATATATATATAATATATATATATATATATTATTTTTGTCTATTATATATTATTTATCTAAATATATATATATATATATATATATATATATATATATATATATATATATATATTATTTGTCTAAATATATATATATATATTATTTTTGTCTACTATATATTTATTGTCTAAAATATAAATATATATATATATATATATATATATATATATATAATATATATATATATATATATATATATATATATATATATATATATATATATTACTTTTGTTTACTAAATATTGTTTATCTTTTATTATTATTTTGCATATATGTTTTATTTAAATGTTAGTTAAATTAATTATTTGTTTAAATGTTTATTTTAATTAAATGTTTATTTATATCAAATGTTTATTTTGTCTAAAGTAAATGTTTATATTGTTTTTTTATATTTGTTTATGTTGTTACTAACCGTTTCGTTTCAGTTTCAGCTCGATTAACTCCACTAACTATTCGTAATACTAACTATTCATAGCTAACTGTGTTGTAATAATTTACTTTCTCGCATTTTTTTTATTTTTTTTATTGTGTGTTTAATTGTATTGTTCACGTTTTATGTTAAAAATCGAAAAATCCAAAAAGAGAAACCCGATGCGATTCCAACGGTCGCCGTTTAAGAAACCCTTTTCACACACTCATAAGCTTACTCTTGGGCTTTCCTGTAATGAGCCCATTTATTTATTTCTTTAGGGTTTAGGCTCGTTCAAATCTAAAATCAACAAAACAGACTTTCCCCTTTTCTTTTGGGAGAACTACGTGGATTTTGATTTCTCCATTGCACCTTGGAGATACGTAGGCATGAAGTCTACGACTTTATCGAGTCCAAAAACAATAAAATCCAGTTCTTTTCTCATCTCCCCAATCAAACGATCAAAGCGAAAAAAGCAAAGCATTCACATAAACATAAGCAAAAAGGTTCCTGTGGAGTACCACAGATGTAGAGGGTGTTAATACCTTCCCTTTGCATAACCAACCCCCAAACCCGTAACTCTAAAGGGATTTATCGTTATTTTTCCCTTCCTCTTTTTGGATAAAATAAAAGACGGTGGCGACTCTTGCATTTAAAATATTTTTCAAACGGGTTAAGTTCAATCAATACTTAATCTCGTGAAAAATCCCGCCGCGACAGAATGGCGACTCTGCTGGGGAGTACATGATTAAACTTATTTGAGGGTTTAACCTATCTTTGCTTGTTTATATGTTTGCTTTGTGAATATTTGCTAAATTGTATTGTTTGTAATGTTTGTTATTTTGGGTTTTGGGGGATACTTGTGATAAATCCTATACCCGGATTTGGGGCACATTTGAGATAGGATGGATGATAATTCAGGTTGACTTGATAGGAGATAATCCTTACCGAGTTGACTTGAGCCTTTGTCCGCTTGGTGGAGGCCTCTTTGAGGGTGATAGTGCTAAACAAGTCATTTGTGAGGCATTGTTGCTTTTGACGGGCCCTTGAAGCCAAGGACCTTAGTTTACCTTTACCCCATCTTGGCCTTACTTAGGATGTGATGCGGTGACCACTTCGGACCAAAAGTCTGGTTTGGTTGATACGCGATATCACACTCAAGCGAGATTCTTTTGAGAATAATATTGGAAAGCGAGCAGTTGCTTAACCCGGTATTATCCGAAGAAGGATCCATAACCTTGGGAACTTTTAGAACCCGTTTGGCAGGTGAAACTTAGAACTTATCTTGGGGCTTTGTCCTAAACTCCATGCTGGTGATGAACTTTGAGCCTTGTATTGTTTGACCATGTTTGTGTTTGTTGCATTCATGCATGACATGCATTCATTCCCATCATTTCAACCTTTTTCCAAGGAACTTAAAGTGAGGATTGCAAATATTGTAGGAAACATGGATTTTGGACGGAGAAGTGTGAAAAAGTACAATCTCATCAATCCAAAGATAGATGAACTAAAGAAACTGGTTTCTTCGATCGCAGATCCTATTGGTTTCAGAGACAGATATGGGGCACTTATATCTTTATTGACACTTAGGATGGAAGAAGGGTTATTGCAGACATTAGTACAGTTCTATGATCCAGTCTATCACTGTTTCACATTCCCAGACTATCAACTCATGCCTACATTGGAAGAGTATGCCCAGTTGCTTCACATCCCAGTTGCTGATACAGTACCTTTCTCTGGTTCAGAAAAGTTACCCGAGCACAGTTCTCTTGCAAAAGTGTTGTACATGAAGAAGTCAGAATTCAAGAATAACTTCACCACCAAAGGCGGACTTCCAGGTTTCACTGCCTTTCTTATTTTGCCAGTCAAGGTTGTGATATTATTGTGGAGCATCTGTTTGCCTTGTTAATCTACGGTTTGTTACTATTTCCTAATATTGAAGGTTTTGTGGATTCATATGCTATACGCATCTTCCTAAGTGGTAATCCTGTTCCAACTTTGCTCGGAGACACCTATCATTCCATCCATTACCGTACTTTGAAAGGAGGAGGAACCATAGTCTGCTGTATACCGTTACTCTACAAATGGTTTGTCTCTCATCTTCCTAAGTCAGCTACTTTTTGGGATCGCAAGTCAGGACTTCAGTGGTCACAGAGGATTATGTCTCTTACCCAGTCAGATATTGCATGGTATAGTAGAGTTTTAGACGATGTGAAGATCATTGATAGTTGCGGGGAGTTCCCCAATGTGCCCCTCATGGGCACAAAGGGAATCATTTCTTATAATCCAGTACTTGCTAGGAGACAACTCGGTTACCCTATGAAGGACAAGCCTCCTAACATTCTTTTAGAAGGTATTTTCTTGAGGGATAACGAGGAGGACCCTACCATGAAAGAGAGAGTAGTAAGAGCTTGGCATCGTGTTTGTCGCAAAGGGAGACTTGAATTGGGTAAGAAAGATTGTACCTCCTATGAGCCGTACCTCCAGTGGATCAGAGCCAGAGCTATACAGTTGAAAATGCCATACCCACATCATGATCCTATCAAACCCGCTCCGTTGAAGACCCCCTACCTTCCGCTAGATGACAAAGAAGAACTCCAAGCCACCTTGGATAGGGTCGAGAAAGAGAGAGACGCTTGGAAGGATAAGGCCCAGGTGCTCGAAATGGAAAATGAAGAACTTCAGAGACAGTTAAAGGAGTAGAGTGGAGAAGATCGTGCAGGTAAACGTCCAAGGGTGCAAGAGGATTTATTTTCCTCAGGCACAACAGATTACTCCCAGATTCCACAGTCCTCAGGTGCATGGAAAGGTCTTGTAGACAGTTTGGTGAAGGAGAAAGCTTTTATGCAGAAGGCCTATGAAGAAAGAATTGAGAGACTTGAAGGACAACTCCTACTTGTTTATGCTCGTCCTGATGACACATGTCCTTAAATGGTTTTCTTGGTTGTATTTTGGGTTGATAACTTTGTATATTTTGATAAAAATGCTTAAAATGAAAATATTTGTTTTGTTATCAAAAATGTTTGCAATTCTATCTTTTCCTTCACTTAGAGTTCCTTGGAAAATCATTCATTTTGCATATCCATGCATCACGTGCATACAGGTTGTCTGTCTTGGTCCAGTCTTCTAACAATTGCTTCCCGCCAGCAGATCCATTTCAAGCTGACGCATAATTACAACACAAGAGCCAACTACAAAAGAAGAATGGAGATAACAGATAACGAGAACCGAGAATTGAAAGCTCAGGTTGACCGCCTTTCTGCTATGGTCGAGACATTGATAGCAAACCAAGCAGCCCAAGCTGCTCAACTTCAAACAGCACAAGCTCAGGTTGCCGAAGCATAAGATGCACAGATCCAGGCGCAAGCACAGGCAGCAGAGATGCGCAACCAAATGTTAACCGCCCGTCTACAAGCAGAGGAAGCCTAGGCTAGGGCTCAAGTTCATAATTCAGGACAGACTTCGGCACAGAATCAACCTCAAATTCAGAATCAGACAACAGCAGCACCCGTCACTACAGTCATCGCTTCAGAAATCAACGCTGTCCCAGTCACTTCTGTTACCATCACAGCATCCTGTCCTTGGGAAATACCCAGGGATCTTAATCAGGATAGATATCAACAAGAGTTCGTTCCACCAAATGCTCCTGTCTTCACTAATGTGCCTCCCGTTGTTCACTATACTCCTCACCTAGGAGAACCTATCTATCACGGCCCTACCCCAAGTGAGGATCCTGGTCTCAATGATAGAATGGATGAATTCCAGGATCAGTTAGCGGAATTACAAAAAGAGATAAAAGCTCTTCGTGGGAAAGAACTGTTTGGCAGAGATGTAAATGATATGTTTTTGGTTCGAGACGTAAGGATGCCAGCAAAATTTAAACTACCAGAATTTGAAAAGTACAAAGGAAGTTCTTTTCCACAGACCCATTTGGTTATGTACGTGCGAAAGATGTCAATGTACACCAACGACCAAAGGATGCTCATTCATTGTTTTCAAGACAGCCTTACCGGTGCAGCTTTACGCTGGTATATGGGATTAGACAGTTCTCAGATCAAGACTTTCAACGATTTAGGCGAGGCCTTTATCAAACATTACAAATACAACCTTGATAATGTGCCAGACCGAGATCAGTTGAGGTCCATGCAACAAAGAGAAAAGGAGACATTCCGTGAATACGCGCAAAGGTGGCGCGAAATTGCAGCACAGATTGTTCCACCTATGGAAGAAAAGGAGATGACGAAAGTGTTCTTAAAGACTCTTGATACTTTTTATTACGAGAGGATGATTGCAAGCGCTCCTACAGACTTTACTGACATGGTAAACATGGGAGTCCGTTTAGAGGAAGCAGTTCGAGAAGGGCGTCTAGTCAGAGAAGGAAGTTCATCTTCAAGCGGGGCAAAGAGGTACGACGGTTTTATGAAAAAGAAGGAACAAGAAACTAATGTTGTGTCCTATAATCATCCAAGAAGGATCAATTATCCTTACCATTCCCAACACCAACATATAGCAGCCGTGACTCCAGTAATCACTTCCGCTCCAGTTCAAGTCCAATACCCTCAGCAGCGTACCAACCGCTTCCAACAGAATACTCAGTATTAGCAACAACATCAACCTCAACAACATCAACATCAGTTACAACAACGTCCACCACAGCAGCAAAGAAGAACCAATTTTGATCCAATTCCAATGTCATATGCAGAATTGTATCCAGCTTTGATCACTAAAAACCTTGTGCAACCACGACCACGACCTCTTGTACCAGAAGTGCTACCTTGGTGGTACAAACCAGAGGTATCTTGTCCCTTTCATCAGAATGCTCCAGGTCATGACTTAGACAATTGTTTTGCTTTAAATTTGGAAGTACAGAAGTTGACAAGAGCAGGTATCCTGACCTTCAAGAACATGGGTCCCAATGTGAAGGACAATCCAATGCCAAGTCATGGTCCTTCATCAGTGAACAATATAGAAGTTTGTCTCAATGAACAACGTGTTACGAAAATAGAGGAGATTCGGCGGTCTTTGGTTGAAATTCATTTTGTTTTATGTGCTCATGGTCTATTCCAACATGACCACCAGATCTGTGGTACATGTTCGGTCAATTCAAGAGGTTGTAGGAAGATTCAATATGATTTGCAAGGCGTCCTTGATCAGGGTTTGATTCAGATTTCTAGACAAGTGAGTTCTCCAGAATCACAAGAACAAGAAGTGAATGTCATCATTCCTTGCTTCAACATTCTAGAGAAAGTAGAGATAGCTTATCATCCGAGGGAGCCGATGGTGATTTGCCCTCCGGGCCCAATGCCTTACACTTCAGATAAAGCGGTCCCCTACCGCTATGCAGCAACTATTATTGAGAACGGTAAAGAGGTCGAGATTAAAACCTTAGCCTCAGTTACCAATATCGCAGCAAATAGCCGAATGACGCGCAGTGGCCGCGTGTTCGCTCCGCCGGTTATCCCAAGTAGAAATGTTGAGAAAGATCCAGTAGTCGTGGTACCAGTGACAAGAGAAGCAGAAGGGCAAACAAGCAATTCAACCATTGACAAAGAAACAAATGAACTACTCAGAATTATCAAGCTCAGTGACTACAAAGTGGTAGATCAGTTGCTACAGACACCGTCAAAAATCTCGATCCTGTCCTTATTATTGAACTCAGCTGTCCACAGAGAAGCACTACTGAAGGTGCTTGATCAAGCCTTTGTAGAACAGGATATAACAGCAGAGCAGTTCAACAATGTTGTAGGCAGTATCACTTCGTGCAATGGCTTAGGCTTTTGTGATGAAGAACTGCCAGAAGAAGGAAAGAATCACAACTTCGCTCTCCATATCTCAGCCAATTGTCAAGGGGATTCTTTGTCTAATATCCTAATTGACACCGGTTCATCTCTGAATGTCATGCCCAAGTCTACCTTGTTGAAGCTAAAGTACAAAGGGGGGCAAATGCGGCACAGTGGAATTATTGTGAAGGCGTTCGATGGATCAAGAAAAACAGTCATTGGAGAAGTTGATTTTCCTATTGGTATTGGACCACACGTATTCCAGATCACTTTCCAGGTTATGGACATAGTGCCAGCTTATAGCTGTCTGCTCGGACGCCCATGGATTCATGAGGCGGGTGCCATTACATCCACGTTACACCAAAAGTTAAAGTTTGTCAAGAATGGGCAAATAGTGACGGTTAATGGGGAGCAGTCTATGCTGATTAGCCACCTTTCATCGTTTAGTGTGATAGAAGTAGACGAGACGGCTGTTGAAACTCCATTTCAGACCCTGACCATTGATGATCACAAGAAAAGTGAAGGTTCAATCGCGTCATTCAAAGACGCCCAGCAGATTGTCAAGACAGGTCCTACAGAAATATGGGGCAAGGTGATAGAGTTTCCAGAAAACGTTAACCATACAGGATTAGGCTTTGTTGGTGGAAAACAAGTGCAGACTTCAGTGGTGCGACCTTTCAAAGATATCTTTCACAGTGGTGGGTTTATCAACATGGTAGCAGTTGAAGAGGATACTTTTGAGAAAAAGACAGAAGACGAAGGCCCCAGATTTGTGACACCAGGAGTAGTTATGAAGAACTGGACCGTAGTTGACATCCCACATTGTGTCCACATATCAAAGTAATTAAGCTCGTCAGTTTTCAAAAATCTTCCGCTTTAGCCCAAAGCGCGAAGCATTAATTTTGTAAAATGGGCACTTTTGTCAAAAACGTACTATCAATGAAAAAGATCTTTTGTGTTCCCATACACTTGGGTCTTTTTATCTTTTCAGCCTTTTCGGAAAATGGTAACAAAAAAAAAACCTTAAAAAGAACACATTTTTGCATGTCATGGTCAGTCCTCTAAAAACAATTGTTTGTGCAGGTTACTTAAACCCGTTGAACACAATGACATCATGCCCTCTCCCAACTTTGAACATTCTGTATTCGAAGCTGAAGAGGAAGAGTGGGATGAGATTCCAGAAGAGGTCGCCCGCCAGCTTGAAAATGAAGAAGACACTATTCATCCATACAAGGAACCTTTGGAAACAATCAACTTGGGTTCGGAAGAAAATGTGAAAGAAGTCAAAATTGGAGCATTGTTATCCCCACAGGTCAAGGAGCAATTGATCAGCCTGTTGAAAGAGTATGTAGATGTATTTGCTTGGTCTTATCAAGATATGCCTGGTCTCGACACTGACATCGTAGAGCACAAGCTACCTTTGAAGCCAGAATGTCCACCGGTCAAACAGAAATTAAGAAGAACACATCCAGATATGGCCGTCAAGATTAAAGAAGAAGTTCTGAAGCAAATAGATGCTGGTTTTCTTGCCACTTCAGTGTATCCAGAGTGGATAGCAAATATTGTGCCAGTTCCTAAGAAGGACGGGAAGGTACGAATGTGTGTCGACTATCGTGACTTAAATAGAACAAGCCCAAAGGATGATTTCCCCCTGCCTCACATTGACATGTTGGTAGACAATACAGCAAAGTTTGACATATTCTCCTTCATGGACGGATTCTCCTGGTATAACCAGATCAAAATGGCTCCCGAAGACATGGAAAAAACTACCTTCATAACACCATGGGGAACATTCTGTTATCAAGTAATGCCGTTTGGGTTGAAGAACGCAGGTGCTACTTACCAGCGAGCCATGACAACGCTCTTTCACGACATGATGCACAAAGAGATTGAGGTTTATGTGGATGACATGATCGCGAAGTCTCGTTCAGAAGAAGGTCACTTAGTAGATCTATTGAAGCTGTTTCAACGATTGAGGAAGTTCCGTCTTCGCCTCAATCCGAACAAATGCACATTTGGCGTCAGGTCAGGTAAACTCTTGGGCTTCATTGTCAGCCAAAAAGGCATTGAAGTTGATCCAGATAAAGTAAAAGCTATCCAAGAGATGCCCGCACCAAAAACAGAAAGGCAAGTGAGAGGTTTTCTAGGACGATTGAACTACATATCCCGGTTTATTTCTCACATGACTGCCACTTGTGAACCTATCTTCAAATTGCTGAGAAAGAGTCAGAATTGTGTTTGGACAGAGGATTGTCAGAAAGCATTTGACAGTATCAAAGAGTACCTCATGGAGCCTCCTATCTTGTTACCACCTGTTGCTGGAAGACCGTTGGTTATGTATTTGACAGTGCTTGAGAATTCTATGGGCTGTATTCTGGGTCAACAAGACGAAACTGGAAAGAAAGAGCATGCCATTTACTACTTAAGCAAGAAATTTACTGACTGTGAATCACGATACTCCTTACTCGAGAAGACATGTTGTGCATTGGCTTGGGCTGCTAAGAGATTGAGGCAGTATATGTTAAGTCACACCACTTGGTTGATATCCAAAATGGATCCAATCAAGTACATTTTTGAGAAGCCTGCACTCACTGATAAGATTGCAAGATGGCAGATGTTGTTATCAGAATACGACATTGAGTATCATACCCAGAACGCTATCAAGAGCAGTGTGTTGGCTGAGTACCTTGCTCACCAACCCATTGAAGATCACGATGATAATGAGGATGAGTTTCCTGATGAAGATGTCATGTTCCTAAAATCTAGAGATTGTAAAGAGCCACTTCCTGAAAAAGGACCTGAACCAGATTCTCAATGGAGTTTAGTATTTGATGGAGCTTCCAACGTTTATGGACATGGAGTAGGTGCAGTCATTATCACTCCAGAAGGTTCTCATATTCCTTTCACGGCAAGAATTTGCTTTGAATGTACAAACAACATTGCTGAATATGAAGCCTGTATCATGGGTCTTGAAGCCATTGACCTCCGCATCAAAAATCTTACTGTTTATGGTGACTCAGCGTTAGTTATCAATCAGATCAAAGGAGAACGGGAAACACGCCACCCTGGCTTGATCCCATACAAAGACTATGCAAGAAGATTGTTGACTTTCTTCACCAAGGTTGAATTGCATCACATTCCTCGGGATGAGAATCATATGGCGGATGCTCTAGCTACGTTGTCTTCAATGTATCAAGTGGGTTTTCCAAACGAAGTACCCAGAATTGTGATCAAGCGACTTGATAGACCAGCACATGTGTTTACAGCTGAGGCCAGTTTTGATGATAAACCATGGTACCACGATATCAAGCATTTCCTTCAGACTCAGGAGTATCCTCTTGGAGCAACAGAAAAAGATAAAAAGACTTTGAGAAGATTGTCAGGCAGTTTCTTCCTTAATCAGAATGTGCTCTATAAGAGGAATTATGACATGGTCTTACTCAGATGTGTTGACAAAAAGGAAGCAGAAATGTTGATGAAAGAAGTTCACGAAGGGTCCTTTGGTACTCATGCAAACGGCCACTCTATGTCAAGAAAGATGTTGAGAGCTGGTTACTACTGGTTGACCATGGAATCAGATTGCTACAAATTTGTAAAGAAGTGTCACAAATGTCAGATCTACGCTGATAAGGTTCATGTACCACCAACCTTTTTGAATGTGATTTCTGCTCCTTGGCCATTCTCAATGTGGGGCATTGACATGATCGGTATGATTGAACCCAAAGCTTCCAACGGACACCGTTTCATTCTCGTGGCAATTGATTACTTCACCAAATGGGTGGAAGCAGCTTCGTATGCAAAGGTGACAAAGCAAGTGGTGGTCAGATTCATCAAAAATAATCTCATTTCCCGATATGGCATTCCAAACAAGATCATCACTGACAATGGCTCCAATCTGAACAACAAAATGATGGATGAATTATGTGAAAGTTTCAGGATCGAGCATCACAACTCTTCTCCTTACCGTCCCAAGATGAATGGGGCAGTTGAAGCTGCAAATAAGAATATCAAGAAGATCATTCAAAAGATGGTTGTTACCTACAAAGGTTGGCATGAAATGTTGCCTTTTGCACTACACGGATATAGAACATCAATTCGTACTTCAACTGGGGCAACCCCATTTTCACTTGTATACGGTATGGAAGTTGTGTTACCGATAGAGGTTGAAATTCCATCAATGAGGATACTAATGGAAACTCAGTTGTCAGAGGCTGAATGGTGTCAAAGAAGATACGATCAGTTGAATTTGATTGAAGAAAAAAGAATGACTGCCTTGTGCCATGGACAGTTATATCAAAAGAGAATGAAGTAGGCATTTGATAGGAAGGTTAAGCCGAGAGAATTCAAAGAGGGTGACCTTGTGCTCAAGAAGATGATACTATTTCACAATGATTCTAGGGGCAAGTGGACTCCTAACTATGAAGGACCCTATGTTGTCAAGAAAGCCTTCTCAGGCGGTGCTTTAATTCTTACAAACATGGATGGTGAAGAGCTTCCACGTCCCGTGAATACAGATGCAGTCAAGAAATACTTCGCCTAAAAAATGAAAAGAACAGCTCGCTAAGTTGAAAAACCGAAAGGGCGGCTTAGGCAAAAATGAGCGTCTCGGTGGACTGAAAACCTGAAAGGGCGGTCCAAGCAAAAATTAGAGACATAAAAAAACAAAGAGAATATTATCCCGGTAGATTGAAAACCCGAAAGGGCAATCTAGGCAAAAGTTAGGGATTTCAGGCAAGTAACTGCATAACAGAGATAAGATCATTGAAGTATCAGAATATTTTCAACAGTTCTCCAACTTTCTCAAGGCTGCAATACAGGTCAAAAGTGGAAGAGAGAATGATGTCATTGTAGTTCAACGTACCATTTTTCCACGAAATTACCATTTTCCAATTTGTAAAGATCTATGGAATCACGCTGTTGGCTGATTACCATCCTATCAAATCAATTTGAGCCTTTCTATATTTCTTGGCACTCTTAATTTTCATTTCAATTTACGAAAGTTCTTTTACTTTGACAGATATGTTTTGAAACAAAAGTTTTGAATTAAAAACAGTTTTTGAAAAATATAAAGATTATTTATTTTGATTTGTGGACATCAATAAAAGGATTGAGACATGTGGTCCCAGTAATTCTGAAATCATGTGATTCCAACTAGACATGTTCATGTTACTATCCTTATATGTATATGATGAAAAAATCTCCACAGGTGTCTTGGCAGTAATATTTCTCCAGCAGAGGTTGTGATTCTGGATATCCCCAGCTATGCTTCCTAGTTTTCCTCAAGAGATCATGCAAGAAATATTTCAAGAAGTTTATTCCCTTCACTTGGGGCATGAAGACTCCCTAGTTAATTGATCATGAAGACTCCCCAGTTAATTGATCATGAAGACTCCCCAGTTAATTGATCATGAAGACTCCCCGGTTAATTGATCATGAAGACTTTGATCCAGGTTTTAAGTTACAAATTTGGCCTATGGGATTACTACAGGTATTTCCCCAGTAATTTATTAAGGAGGGATCAGCAATGTCCCCAGCAGAGGATGAAAAGGAAGATTTGATTTCCTTGAGCAGGAGTAATACAGAGGTCTCCATCCCTCAGCGAGTGAAGAAAGTTGATATTCAGAAACTACAGGGAATCTCCTGTTGTTCTCTGTCCATTCAATAGAAGGATATGTCTCCTCCTCAGTAATGTTTTGTAGTAAAAGAAGAGTGTGTTATGCATTTTAAGCAAATTCAAGAATTGCAGGATTTCTCCTGAATTCTCATTTATATTCAAAGGTCAGACATCACTGTTCCCCGGCAGAGTCTCCTAGAGGAAAGATCTCGTAACCAGATATCAGACACCATAATCCCCTGCAGAGTCTTCAGATACAGAAAGTCTCCATGATAATTAAAGAAAAAAAATCAAGGATAAATTTCCCCTATATTCTTATTCCCTGGAAAGATACCACCTATCCTCAGCGGACTTTATCCCCAGCGGAGTCTTCCAGAAGAATAATCCCTTCTGCATTATCAGCAAATTCGAGAATTGCAGGACTTCTCTTACAATATCATCTTATTTCCAGAGGATAACACCTTGTATCCCCAGCGGAGTCCTCAGAAAGGTCCAATCCTCATATACCTCACAAATTCAAGAACCACAGGGAATCTCCTGCATTTTTGAAGTAGAAGGCATCTCCATTCTTCTACGGAATCCTCAGCAGAGACAGACTTTTAAAGAAACCTGGATATGGTGCTCTTGTACCAATTCCCCAGCAAGTCTTTGTACTACTCCCCAGCGAGTCTCAGTGCAAATCTCCAGCAAGTCCTTATGCAGCTGTTAACATTTTCAGTTATTCCTAGTTTTGTCTGTCCATCATGCATTCATTACTAAATATTCATGCATATCTATGACATATCATGCTTGCATTCATATGCACCTTGTTTCCTTGTTTATATTGTGGGTTGAGTCAATCTCTCCATATAGAGTATCCTCATAAGCAGCAAAATACCTTTTATTGGTCATGTTCCCCACAGAGATCTATGCCTCGTGGAAGATGGTTGTTTTAGTTGTAAATCCTGATGAGTTCATTCCTCTTCAGTTGAAGTCTTGTTTGACCGTTTCATTCTAGTTCTATCCTAGTTTGAACCTCGTGTCTCCAGATAAAGCTCAGAAATTGCCAGTAAAAGAAGGCAACAATATAGTCTTTGTGACTCTCATTCAGTAAAACAGACATGAGAGATATTGTGTCCAAGTCCTTTATACCTTCATCTTTGAGTTGGTACCCATTACAAACTTGAGTTACCTACATCCATGAGTGGTAACCTTTGTTATCCCTCGGATAAATTAATTACTATCTCCATCTATGAGTTGATAACATCCTCACACAAAGTTCCATGGTTCTACCTGCAACTTTGAGCTGGTAGCGTGCTTTCGTCTTTGAGTTTAGCACAGATTCCTTTTGATTCCACCTTCGTCTTTGAGTTGGTGAAGTACCTACACTTTTGAGCTGGTAATATGCATTCATCTTTGAGTTAGCAAGATTTCTTTTGATTCCACCTTCGTATTTGAGTTGGTGAAGTACCGTCATCTATGAGCTGGTAGTGTGCATTCATCTTTGAGCTTGCACAGGTTTCTTTTGATTCCATCTTCGTCTTTGAGTTGATGGAATGCCTTCATCTATGAGTTAGGTACACTTTATCCTGTTACCTTCATCTTTGAGCTGGTAACGTGCTTTCGTCTTTGAGTCAGCACAATTTTCTTATGTTTCCATCTCCGTCTTTGAGTTGATGGAGTACCTTCATCTATGATTTAGGTACATAGTGAGCCCTCATCTATGAGCTGGTAGTATGCATTCATCTTTGAGTTCGCACATTTTCCTGTGATTCCATCTTCGTCTTTGAGTTGATGGAGTACCTTCATCTATGAGTAGGGTATGTTTGATCCTTGTTGAACTGATAGTGTGCTTTCATCTTTGAGTTTGCACAGATAACTTCTGATTCCATCTTCGTCTTTGAGTTGATGGAGTACCTTCATCTATGAGTTAGGTACATTTTGTCCTTCCACCGTCATCTTTGAGTCGGTAATGATAAACATCTCCAGGAGAATATGTTCTAAATTCTTTTAAACACCTTTGTCAATGAATCGGTGGTTGCCTTCAACTTTGAGTCGGCATTTCTCTGTCTACCTCATCAATGAGTTGGTAGTGTGCATTCAACTGTAAGTCTGCACAATGATCCTTAGATCTGATTCTTCATCTACACCATCATCAATGAGTTGGAATTTGATTTCCCTAGCAGTGTTATTATCAATCTTTTGAAGCTTGCCTTCAACTTTGAGTTGGCATGTCCTGTTTACCTCATCAATGAGTGGGTAGTGAGCTGTCAACCGTGAGTTAACGCAGTTCGATTCTTATTATGCCCTTGTTATACCTTCATCCTTGAGTTGGTATTCATCTTTTCTGTTACCTCCATCTTTGAGTTGGTAATGTACTGTCACATCAGTACTCTTGTTATATTGATCTTTTCCCACTTTCATCTATGAGATAGTGATGTATCGTCAACATTGAGTCGATATCTCTTTTCCTCCTATTTTCCATCTATGAATAGGTAGTGAATCTTCCCCAGCTGAGTATTCTCAGTGTTTACCTTCATGCATTGAGTCGGTGTATGTCCTTCCCCAGTAGAGTTTGCACTCCTGTGTCTCTGTGTCTGTCTGTCTTTTGCATCATGCATACATGCATTTGCGGTCAAATTTTGTGGCGTTTGTCATATTTAATTACCTTACGCCATTCGATAGCCTCCGGCTATCTAGCCTAAGTTAATTAAATAGGGGCATCTGTCGCACCCCAAAATTTGACTTTGGCTTTGTTGACCATATCCTGATTAATCTCGTTGTCTCGTATTCATCTCAATTTCTTAAACTTCGCATGACAACTGGTTTGATTAGGTTTTGTGTGTTTTCGTTGCTTACCGCGTTGTATTTCGTTGTTTTAGCAAAACCTGGCCGATATCGTTGCCTCGTATTTATCTCGCTTATCTCTTTTGTGCGTGGCATCGCTTCGATTAGGTTTTGTGCGTTTTTATCTATTTAATTGTTTGTTTGTCGGTATTTTGACTGTATTTCGAATATATTAGGGTTTTCGTATTGTCCGATTATTTGTGATTGTGTTTGTCAGCGTTTTCGTGATGTCGTGTTGATTTTATTATTGCCTAGGTTTGTTTATTTAATTACGTGTCGTGCCGTGTGTTTTAATCGAGTCCGGTAGTGTCGTGTTGTTGATTTTACTGGTTTACTGGTTTTTATCAATTTGTCTGGTTTGCTGTGAAATTGTCATCGTTTTTATCGCGTTCGTGTCGCTCGATTTTTATCGTGTTTTAATCGTGTGCCGTTTATTATTTGTGTTTAGTATTTAATTGTGTTTAGATATTAATTAGGTTTAATTAGTTTAATTATAGTTTATATTATTATTATTATTATTATTATTATTAATATATAAGTTTATATATTATTATTTGTTAGATATTTTGGTAGAAAACCTTCACCTTAAGTTACGTTTACACCGCCATAGTTGCTTTTGGACATAATATATATATTAAGTGTTAACATATAAGAGAGGGGGGAGATATCAGTAAGTAAGAAAGGAGTGGCGGTAAAGATCAGTAGAAAAAATAGAGAATACCAGAAAAATTTCCAAAGCCATCGCTTTCACCTTGTTCATCACTTGTTCTTCATTTTCGGTAACCCAAAATCGTCCCGATTATCCACCGAAATTCAGAACCGACAACATATCCGTGAAGTTCGTCGAGTCCAGGTCACAAATATCCAAGGTTCATTTCATTCCGGCGTCGTTTCACCGATCAAAAGTGACGTTGAAGTCAGGTACTCGCGAAGGTAGCCAGCAGTGCGTCGGTGACGGTTTCCAGCTTTCGGTCGATCATTTGGACGATCAGAAGTTCATCCTCTTCACACAAGGTGAGGTTCTTCACTTATCTCTGAAATCGGCAAAGTTCCGGCTTGCCGACATGTGTTTTAATATATTATTTATCTATATATATATATATATATATATATATATATATATATATATATATATATATATATATATATATATATTATTTTTGGTCTATTATATATTATTTGTCTAAATATATATATATTATTTTTGTCTACTATATATTTATTGTCTAAAATATAAATATAAATATATATATATATATATATATATATATATATATATATATATATATATATATATATATATATATATTACTTTTGTTTACTAAATATTGTTTATCTTTTATTATTATTTTGCATATATGTTTTATTTAAATGTTAGTTAAATTAATTATTTGTTTAAATGTTTATTTATATCAAATGTTTATTTTGTCTAAAGTAAATGTTTATATTATTTTTTTATATTTGTTTATGTTGTTACTAACCGTTTCGTTTCAGTTTCAGCTCGATTAACTCCACTAACTATTCGTAATACTAACTATTCATAGCTAACTGTGCTGTAATAATTTACTTTCTCGCATTTTTTAATATTTTTTGTATTGTGTGTTTAATTGTATTGTTCACGTTTTATGTTAAAAATCGAAAAATCCAAAAAGAGAAACCCGATGCGATTCCAACGGTCGCCGTTTAAGAAACTCTTTTCACACACTCATAAGCTTACTCTTGGGCTTTCCTGTAATGAGCCCATTTATTTATTTCTTTAGGGTTTAGGCTCGTTCAAATCTAAAATCAACAAAACAGACTTTCCCCTTTTCTTTTGGGAGAACTACGTGGATTCTGATTTCTCCATTGCACCTTGGAGATACGTAGGCATGAAGTCTACGACTTTATCGAGTCCAAAAATAATAAAATCCAGTTCTTTTCTCATCTCCCCAATCAAACGATCATGCGAAAAAAGCAAAGCATTCACATAAACATAAGCAAAAAGGTTCCTGTGGAGTACCACAGATGTAGAGGGTGCTAATACCTTCCCTTTGCATAACCAACCCCCAAACCCGTAACTCTAAAGGGATTTATCGTTATTTTTCCCTTCCTCTTTTTGGATAAAATAAAAGACGGTGGCGACTCTTGCATTTAAAATATTTTTCAAACGGGTTAAGTTCAATCAATACTTAATCTCGTGAAAAATCCCGCCGCGACACAAGGAAGTCTATATTCCTAGGATATAAACCTAGTATGAAAGCACTACGCCAAAAACTGGAATAGACAGCGCACCTTAGAGGGCGCTTTATTACAAAAGCGCACTCTAAAGTGAAGCGAAAAAATAAGGAGCGAACAACTGGAATAGACAGCACACTTTAGAGGGCGCTTTTGTAATAAAGCGCCCTCTAAGGTGAAGCGAAAAAATAAGGAGGAGATAGAGGGACAACAATACAGGGCGCTTTTAAAAAAGCGCTCTATAAGTCCATGTGCATTTCCAGTTTATAAAGCGCTTTTGGAAAGCCTTAGAGAGCGCTTTCATAAGCGCCCTCTTAGGCCCCCTTTAGAGGGCGCTTTTTTTCCACAAGCGCCCTCTAAGGTCCCCTTTAGTAAACATTAAAATTATAACATACTGCACGTTTTGTTATTTCACTCTCTGTTATTTTCGTTCTTTTTCACGTTAGGGTTCTCACTGCTACGATTTTCGCTACTTCTAAGGCGTTCTCCTTCCACCTCTGTTAGATCTACGACGTTTCCTCCTTCTATTAATTCGTTGTTAGCTGTTCGATGTAGCAACATTTGGAGTCGGTGTTGTTCAGGTTCGACCAAAAGGAAACTAAATTTGTAACGTTCCAAATTTATCAGACCATAATCTGAACAATATTTACATGTCATTTAGGTTCTTGCTAGGATTTTAACTTTGTGGTTAGCAGACAAATCTGGTCGCCGGCTTTTACTTATTGTGAGTCTGAGCTTTTTCGATAATTTTTGCATTCACATTACTATTTGTTTGGAGGGTAATAAGAGATTAATCAAAATCTCCTATTGCAGGTTTCTTCATCTGCAATGACTTTGAGTCTTTTGGTTGTTTCAATATCATTCTACTTGAAGGTAATAATAATTTTTTTGTTTGTTGTATTTTTTGAACATTTTTTTTGTTTATTTTTATATATACATAATACATTAACTAGATATTACACATGCATTCATGCATAAATGTTCAGAAATTTGTAACACAGATTCACAGGATTATATATCAGTAAATTCTTCTTTATATTTTTGGTTTTTTATATGGATAATATATTTTATGTTGAATTTGCTCTCAGGAATATATATCACCAGATTCTGATTTATATGCGACATTGAGCCTCGTATCGGTGGCTAGAGTTGTGGTGTGTAAATACAACTTTATTACACAAATGATGGTTTCTATTGTTTGTTTCCCTAACTTCATTATTATAAACTTTCAATTTCTTTCAGGTCATGGTTATTGCATTCTCTCTGGGATTAGGAGCAATGCCATGGATTATAATGCCTGAGGTACAATTTTCTTCAATAATAATATGCATGACAACCCTATATGAACAAACCTTTGTTGTAATATAATGTGATAGTTGATGTGTTGAATATATTTTACATAATAGATTCTTCCGATTAACATCAAAGGCCTAGCTGGAAGTTTTGCAACACTTGCCAATTGGTTCTTTTCCTGGTTGGTTACATTAACAGCAAATTTGCTCTTGGATTGGAGTTCGGGAGGTTTGTGTGCATTGCCTATGTTAATTTTCTATAAATATCTATTGTTTCTAACCAGAAGCTTCCTATGTTTTTATCAGGAACCTTCACAATATATACTGCAGTGTGTGTTTTCACAGCAGGATTTGTTGCCATTTGGATCCCCGAGACAAAGGGAAAAACTCTTGAAGAAATACAACAGTTTTTCAGATGAAGTTTCCTTTCGAGTAGCACTTCAGCTAGTGTTCACTCATGTATTCACATTCATATTTTTTTTCTGAATCAACTCAATTCATTTTTGTGCTCTTTGGTCTTGTTAAATATGAAAAATACCAAAACAGTGTGATTTTCTAATCTAGCAGCATACTTGCATTTTTGTTGTAATTGATTGATTATAAACAAATAAATGAAAGAGAGTGGTTATTATACATTTCAATTAGAGTAGCAGTGGTTTCGGTTCATGACATTTCAAATAGCAAGAGGATCATATAAACAATAAGCATATATCAGTATTTGTATTTTAATATTATAAAAGCATAAAAAGAACCTTTAGTTGCTCTTGTGAATTATAACAAGCAGCTGTATGTCATTTTCTTCTGGTTACCTCTTGTGGCTGCAACATAACCTGAAATGAGAATATGGTCACAGAGACATGTGATGCATGTAAATGTTAAATAACCACCCACTTTAGAGGGCACTTTCCAAAATAAGCGCCCTCTAAACCCTTTAAATTTCCACTTTAGAAGCGCCCTCTAAACCCTTAAAGGTTTCCACTTTAGAGGGCGCTTTCCAGTAAAAGCGCCCTCTAAACCCTTAAAAGTTTCCACTTTAGAGGGCGCTTTCTTTAAAAAGCGCCCTCTAAAGTGGCCCTTAAAGGGCTTAAAGAGCCACTTTAGAGAGCGCTTTCACCAGGAAAAAAAACGCTGTCTTTACCTATGCCAGTGCCAGATTAGAGGGCGATTTAAAGCGCTATTATAGGCCAAAAAAAGCGCCCTCTTTTCCCTTATTTGGCGTAGTGAAGGTTATGTCTTGCTTGATTTTCATACCAATGAACTATTTGTGTCTATAAATATTATATTCCATGAACACATTCAACCTTACAATTCCATAAACTCATCACCAATCACTTCATGGTCCTATTTTCCATCCATAACTGACAAACATGTTTCTTCATACCAAGTCAATCCCAATACATTAGACTAACCTAACCTTGATCCTACTGTATTTGACCAAATTTACCCCATTTAAGAGTATAACACACACATTGAACCTGATCCTCTCACCATACACAATTCTTCCATAAATGACTCTCCAATAGATACTACCTTACCTCCTGCTTCCCACACCACTGACCAACCAATTCCACTAACCATAGTTTCTTCAAGAGTGAGTCATCATCCCTCTTATTTGCAAGACTACATTTGCAATTCTTTTTCTACATCAACTCAATCTTCAAAAGGTACTCTGTATCCTTTGTCAAAAATCATTTCACAAAAAAAAAATTCTCCTTCGCATTCTCATTATGCGTTGTCCTTAGTATCTCATACTAAACCCAAAACCAATGCTGAAGAATCTAAGAATGAGTGTTGGAAGCAATATATGCAGCTTGAACTTCTAGCTCTTGAGAAGACTGGTACATGGAAGATTGTGGACCTACCACCTGATGTTACACCAATTGGTTGTAGATAGATTTACAAAATTAAGTATTTAGCTAATGGTTCCATTGACAGATTTAAAGTACAATAGGTAGCCAAGGGTTATAATCAGATGAAATGTCTTGATTATTTTGATATTTATTCACCGGTTGTTAAACTTACAATTGTCAAAATCATCGCAGCTTTGGCTTCATGGAAGAAATGAAATTTACATCAACTATATGTAAATAATGCCTTTTTTCACGATGATGTATACATGATCATTCCACCAGGTGTATCTGCCGCTAAGCCTAACCAAGTGTGTAAGCTTGTTAAATCCATTTATGGGCTTAAACATGCTAGCACGAGATGGTATGAAAGTCTCACATCATTCCTCATTGAACATCACTATAAGCAATCTACTTCAAATTATTCTATATTTGTGAAAAATGAAGCACCATCCCTCACAATCTTGTTAGTATATGTTGATGATGTAATTCTAGCAGGTAGTGATTTTAATGAGTTAAATTTAGTCAAGATGGAATTGGATAAGACATTCAAGATTGAAGACTTAGGTAAATTGAGTATTCTCTAGGCATTTAAGTGGAACAATCAAAAGAAGGCATATTCTTAAATCAGAGAAAGTATTGTATTGATTTTCTAGAAGACTAAAGCTTCATCGAATCCAAATCAGTCACTACTGCAACTGATCCTACCATAAAACTATATCAGGACTCTATCATTCACTATCATGACATACCTTCCTATAGAAGACTTGTAGGTAGATTATTGTATTTAAATGAAACAAGACCTGATATCACTTTATGTACCCAATAACTGAGTCAATTCTTGTCATCTCCCACAGTCACACATTTCAATGTTGTTTGCAGAGTTCTCAAATACCTTAGCTCGAGGCATTCTTTTCCCTAGGGATTCAGCATTGCAGTTGAATGGTTACTTAGATATTGACTGGGCAGGATGCGTAGATACTCGAACATCAATTTCAGGCCAATGTTTCTTCCTTCCAAGATCACTCATCTCATGGCGAACAAAGAAGCAACTCACGGTTTTGAGATCAAGAAGATGAATATAGAGTCCTTGCAGCAACCACTTGTGAGCTTCAATGGCTCTTACATCTCATGAATGATTTGCACATGAAATATACTAGAACTTATTTGATTTATTGTGATAACCAAAGTGCTCTCCACATTGCATCATATCCTGTATTTCAGGAAAGGATAAAACACTTGGAGATCGATAGTCACATTTTAAGTGTAAAGCAAAGCAAATGTATTATGAAGTTACTTCCATACAAATTAAAGGACCAACTTGCTCACGTGTTCACGAAGGCATTACATCCTCAACACTTTAATGAATTGTTAGCCAAATTGAAGATGATAGACATCTATCATTCAACTTATGGGGATATTAAAATATGAAAGTGATAACTAAGTGGAACATGGAACAAGTGATATTTACATGAGAACAAATGATATACATCGCCAACTACCTCACGTTTCAATTAGAAAGTTAATTACAAAGTATTTAATATTAGTTGCTTATTATCTAAGCAACACTATGGTATTGTAGGGCGTAGAAAGCTTATGTTTCAAGTCACCTCTTTTATATATAACTCAACTTGTGATCTCCTTATTTTCTAATGAGAATTCTTTTCAATATGTTTACTCTGATTCTTTCAATACAAAATCTCACATTGGTAAGAATTATAAAATATCTCATTTATTGATAATTTTGATAAATTGATCAATAATAAAAACGCCCACTTATTTAATGGGATAAAATGTGGATGTTGTAGTTAATCAATAATAAAAAATAATTATTATATTCATAATAAAAAAATAACAATGATAATTAACCTAACATATTTTATCTTAAATATGACTTATTGTGTCTGAAAAGAATTTTTAAAGAGTGTCACCTCATGCTTTATTTGTTTTCAACATAAGAATTAAGTTTTTCCTTATACTTTCATATGGCTAACCTTATATCGACAAAACTAACATCTTCAAATCACTTGACTTTTATCAATGGTAGACTTTTGATTGATGATGAGGTGACTGTGAATGAGTGTGTCAATTTGGTTAAAAATACAAGAATAATTTACTTACTTTTATACAGGACTTTAAAAAGGTTTATAATTCTATTATCCCGTCATAAACGAGTCAATTTTGACGGGCTTTGTCTTTTATAGGGTCAGCTTAAAAAAAGTCAAGTTGTAATATAGGTTTAAAAATTAGGTTTAATATTTTTTTTCTCGTATGTTAATTTTAGGGTTCAATTTGGTCCCTTAATTTTAAAGAGACTCATAATGGTATGTTAACTCTTTAAAATATATTACATTAGTCTTTTTCATCTATTTAGCGACGAAAAAACTAAAGTATTGATACATTTTGAAGATTTAAGGGACCAATATGGACCATTTTTAAGTTAAGAGATCAAAATGAACCCCGAGACTAACATGCGAAATCAAAAAGGATATTAAACCTAAAAATTACTATATGAGTCCGGCTCTTTACGGACTTAGGGCTACCCGATCCTAAACAAATTATTTTTATATTAACTTTTACATAAAAATTTAAATAAAATCTAATAATATTTATTATAAATACAATAAAAAATTATATTATTTTAAATATAACATATTGTTAAGTAGTATATTAGTTTTTAGATATACATGTCTAAATTATATAAAATAATACTCAATTATTTAACATAAGAGAAACTAATATAATATGAGTAAATTATGAAGTAAAACACAAAACAATTAAATATTGTGAATATATTAATATATAATATTTAAAAAATAAATATTGAATAGCATAGAGATAAAACAGTGTGATGAGAAAAATTAATGTGTTGTTTTGGATTGAGACAATATAAATACTAAAATATTTTTTAAGAATTTATAGTTACGCAGATCTAACAGGCTACCTGCGACCCAGTCCAACCCTAACTGCTAGCAGATATTTTAAGCTAAGGCTAAAAAGACCCTGAAAAATATGTCTTCTAATTTAAGGTCCAAGTCCTATAGATTTAGGGTTTGTGATATGTGACGTACTTGGATAAGTTGAGCTCTACAAATTCTTATTAATGATTGTTCCACACCAGATATTAACCTTCATAGAGGCTCCAGAAAGGAGACCTTAACCCACTTCACGTTTCTCCTGGTTATAATAGTTTTATAATGAACTTTGTATCTGTATCAAATTATCTAATTATAATGATAAGGCATTTCTTTATTATATTTGTTTTTCTAAAATAACTGGTGGGATACTCGTGCGTTCAGACGGGTAATGGTGTGTTACAGGCATTTGTTTTTAAAATATATAAAAATGTAAAAACCAAAAACAATTTTTTTTTACAAAAGAGTTTATAATTTTTAAGAGAAAAACATATTTTGATTTATATATAGATTATAAATATAATTTTTTTAAATATAAAAATATTTGGATGAACAGTATATTTTCGTGAATGTAATATTATTTTTATTTTGATATTATTTATAAAAATATTTAGATAAAAAAACTTGTTCCCATCTAAAAAAAAATTATGATTCACTCATTAATTTAAAAATAATATTTGTCATTAATAACATATATTAATGAAATGATTACACACACACACATACATATATATATATATATATATATATATATATATATATATATATATATATATATATATATATATATATATATATATATATATATATATATATATATATATATCATTTTTCCATATATTATCTTAATAAATATTGTATCTTAAATTAATATAAATTTCAAAATAAAAATATTAGTAGCATAAATAATTAAAAAACAACACACTTTTCTGTTGTTTAGATTCATACATTATTTTAAATAATATTTACTTTTTTTTTTAATTGTACAAATTATATAATAACACGTGTGTAAGATCCCAATATTGACCCTAAGATCCCTCATGTTATTTCATCATTTGCATTGCCTTTGGGATCACACATTGACATCCTCATTACCCCTCATTCATTGAGTTTGTATTGGGAGAGATCACCAAGCACATTTGATTGTATTATACTTTATTTTCTTTTGTTTACTAACCAAAATACCAAAAAAATATGTCTATGTATGTCTTTGTTTCTTTTTAGGTATGTGTGTGTGTGTTCACATGTGCCCTACCAAGTTCACAACTAGGGTTTGAGACCCCCAATGCAAAGAGATCAATTCGACAATTGTTCACAATGGTTCCAAGCATCATATATGGATCCCTGTGTTCTTTATTTATCATTTTGATCAAGAATTCATCAAGAGTTTGAAGCTTGTTTTCCTTGGAAGCCCTAATTCATCTAGGTATCTTGTGTAACTTCCTCAGGAAGCTTCTTCAACAAATGGTCAATTATATCAAGGGATACTTCATTATACATCATCTTATACATATATGATCCTCCATGAGCACCAAATATCAATAGAAATTCAAGTTTGCAAGTCGGTTCAAAGAGGTTGACTAGAGAAAGTCAACTCGTCAAAACTAGGATTCCCTAGACCCTATCTCCTACAATTTTTATCATATGAAAATGATTCCAAGAGTCAAGTTACTTATTATGACATTATAAACAACTTTCATGTTTCTATAAAGAGCTAATTTTACTTGGAAAGTCATTTTTTATGGTGAAAGATTATATGTCATTTTGTCTGAGCCCTAGTAAGGAGGTCAACTTCCAAAGACCATAACTTTCTCAATTTTTATGATATGAAGTCCATCCAAGTTTCATGAGAACTTTACAATATGTATTCTCCAACATTTATTATTTTAGAAATGTAAAATTCAACTTGCAAGGGCATGTTCCAAGAGGAAACATTATAGATCATTTTGGGCCATTGCCATTGAACAAGCAATTTTCCTCAACTTCTAACATACATAACTCCCTCATACCAAATCCAAATGATGTCAAATTTATGACCAAATTGAATATAAATGTAAGAGATACAACTTTGATGAAGGAACCCTTTCCATTTCAAGCTCATAGATAAATTTATTTAAGGTGGAAGAAGTGGTTGTTTGACTCGGGACTTAAAAAAATTTCAATCATGTTTGATTTCTCAAACTTCCACCTCAAATTAATTATGATACAAGCTCCAAAGGGAAAATTGTTCAACATCAAAGTTGTTCCCCTTGATGACACCTTTTCAAAACGTCCAAGATCACTTCATTTGGACAAGGATTGAGGGGTTTTCATACAGTTCCTTTGTTGGGTTTTTTTGGCAAGTTTTGAATTCAAGTGATTATTTCTCTTTGCATGCTTACATGTGATGATTTCAGTATCTATTATGCATGAATTAAAATGGTATTACATCATGGTTTGGGCCCAAATAAATTCATATACATCCATGCACCAATATTACTATTTTTGGCCAAGTTTGAAAAGGGTGCAAAACTGAAATCCATAGCCTATATATACCATTGCGTTGACTCAAGATCAGTACACACACATTGCCCAAGCCTTGCCGGATCATTTTCTGAACCCTACTCCATAGAATACCTTAAGGATTTCTTTGAAATCGAGTTTGAATTTCACCTTATGTTTTGAGATTCAAACTCCAAGGATTCGTTGCCCTTTTCATCTCAATTGGTCACTACAAGCAAGAGGAGGAAGAACCAAGTGAATTCAGATCAAGATCAAGCCAAATTGGAGCTACCCGAAGGTGAATTTTCTCAAATTTCTCTTCTTCGATTATCCCTCATTTCTAAACTATTTTGATTGATTATTGGTTGTCTGAAGTCCTACCAATGTAGGCAACAAGATTATGTTGCTTTGAGGCCAAATCGAAGCAACTCAAATCATGCTCCTCAAATTTCAAATCTATGAATCTTTCAATATACTTGGAATTGGAAGAAATTGAGGCTAAATTCGAGCTCCTGAGCATTTTTCCTTTAAAATGATATCCTTACTTTTCATTTTGGTGGTGGTTGATGATGGACCAATCCGGTGAGATCCACTGGAGAAGATGACCGGAGCTAGGGCTCTGGTGATGCACTGGAACATCCCAGACCATCTGAATCTCATATCTACATTTTAATCGTGGCCCTCCTTTTTGATTACCACGAGTGTACACGCGTTGACTGTGACATTTGGTGGAAGCGCGCGCTTGGCCATCAGATCTTCCACCTCAATTAATGAGGGAGATCTGATGGCCCTTGTTTTTTTGAATTTTATTTTAATTTCTGAATTTTCATTTAATCCCTTTATATTGTTTAATTTGTAATAATTTCATTTTTAATCCAAAAAATATGAGACTTTCACGAAAAATCTTTAAATATTTTTCTCTTCCAAATTTTGAATGAAAATTAGTTTTTGGATTAATTTTGTTATTTTTCATGAGTTAAATGTTTTTATGCATATTTTTAATTGTTTTAAAATACTTATGACTTTTGAAAAATCATGAAATTTTTTGACTAAGGTCCTTTGACCTTGTTTGACCTAAGATAAATCCCTTGGCCATTTATTTGGTGTTTTGAAGGGATTTGAGGCTTTTACAAAATTATAATGCATTTTAATTCATTTTTTAAATTGATTTGTAATTGAATAATTGCTTGAAAATTATGTTGAGACATTTTTATGCTCTTGCCATGTTTGGCTTTCTGTTTGGGCCTTTGTCATGGTTGATTTGACTTTTGTTTGATCAAAACCATTAGATTTAGGGGATTGATGAAATGTACATTTCATCTCCCAAAATGAATGGATGGTATTGATCAGATGAAATTCCTCTCATGATCAATTTGTGTTTCTACTTCCCCTTCCCTCTTCATCTTCATCCATATTCTTTCCCAATCCTTCATTTAATCAATGATTTCTCTAAAGTCTAAATGCTAGTTGGTTCATCAATGACCTTGTGTAAGATGAATCAACATAAGTCTGACTGAGATAGGTATTTCCCATTTTTCTTTTAGTTTATGGTACTTTTTAGGAGTTTAGTTATTTGTACCAAGTCTCTAACATGCATTAACACCTATATTTTTATTGCCCGACCTTAGGTAGTTGTGACTTCTACATAAGTCCAATTACGATTGCTTAACATAAAACTAAATTTGATCAATAAAGCATATCATTCTAGTAAGTGAGATTGTAAGTATCCCATTCTTCATGGCATTGTGTGAAGACTTGACCTTTTTTCCTTTCATGAGAGCTAGTGGCATACTTGTTGAATTATCCAAGTTGGAGCCCTTCTCATGGAAGATGTTTTGGTTTAAGGATTCATACTTGTGAATGAATGGTTGAGTGTTCTCCAAAGAATGACTTAATCACTTAAAAATCATCACTAACATTTGACTAACCATTGAATAACTTCTTAATTAAAATTGCTTTAGTTTTAAGTCATTTACTTTATGCAATTTAAATTTCAGTACATTTATCATAAATTGCCATTTACATTTCATGCAACTTGTTTATGTTTCAGTCCTTTTTTCATTTGGTCACTTGAGCCATATCTTGTGGTTGTATATATTATTTGTTTGTCTTTGTTTTTGCTTGTGGTCTTAGGACTTTAAAACACCTAATAACAACAAAAACCCTAAAAAAACATCTTGGTGGACTGTTGGACTTGATCTGAGCTTTTGGACTTAGAATTAGGCAACTTTCCCTGTGCTAAAGGACTTGGCCAATGCCAACATTTGAGACTGAGATATCCTTTCCTATAGCTTTCATCTGATACAAGAGACCTTGAGTGAACTTTGACTCATTTTCCACTATGACTTGGTGCTTACTTGTTATACTGTTGTTATTATTGATGTCTGATGATTGTTCTGAGGTTGATCAAGGAATATTTCATCTGATGCATTGGAAGAAGTTGAAGACTGCTAGCTATTGGGATTGCTTACTTGGATATTCTGGCTATCTTTATTTGATGCCATGACCTTCATAATTTCTTGTATATTTCTTATGCTTGTTGTCTGCTAAAGTCCAAAGGAAAATGAGTTTCTATATGACATTCTTGTCTGTTGGATTGCATCCCATTTGTCAGATCTTTTCAACCCTTAACTAATAATTTTTGTCTAGGATGGTCCCTTCATCTCCTCCCACTTCTTAAATTTAAAAATCTCTCCCTCTTTTTAAAAACCTTATTTGCTTGTGATTTCAAACTCAGACATGTTTTAATGATTAGAAACTTTGGCCTTATGCCAATGAATTTTAAAGAACTTTTTCTTTATCAAATTTGTAAATGAACTTAACCATATTGACTTCAATTTCAAAAAAGACAAAAAGAACTAACAACCCTATTCAAAGTTTTGGCCTTTTGTTCCTTCTTATTAATTTTTTATTAAAATTAATTCACCGATTTCTTTGAAATTTTTACCACGAACTACGAGGTTTTGATCACTCATTTTTATGTTGGTACGTAGGCAGAAGAACGAAGGTCTTGTCAAACACAAAATATAATCAATGAATTCTTTTCTCATCCCCCCACTATATATTTTATCAAACATCATTTAGACCAAATCACTTGCACAGAAAAAAGGGCTCCCAAGGAGTATCTAGGACACTTTGGGTGCTAACACCTTCCCTCTGTGTAACCAACCCCCTTACCTGTAATCTCTGATATTTTATTAGTTTTTATTTGAAAACTTCTTATCTTTGGGTTTTGTTCGTACTTTTGCGCTTTTCCTTTGGAAATAATAAAAGCGCGGCGGCGACTCTGGTTTTATTGACGTCAAGTTTATCCATAACTTGACGGTCATGAATTTACCGCTATAGAAATTAAGTTGCGAATCTGCTGGGGAGTAGTCCTAAATGGGTTTAGCCTACTTTTTTGTGTGTATATTGTAAGAACAAAAATAGTTCTACAATAGATTCCAGGATTTTGATGATAACAAAGGATGAAACCAAAATTGGCACTCTAACAAAAAGTTTCTAAGTGTGCAGGACTCTGAACAAGAACAAAGGAATCTGATCGCTTTATCAGATACAGAATAAAATCAGATACAAAGTACCAGAAGATCAGAAGCATCTGAAGTGGAAACGCTCCCTAGAAGCTCTGACTCTGAGTAAAACAACATATCAAAATATCAGAAGCATCTGAAGAAGAAGCGCGCTCTAGAAGTTCTGACTCTGAGCAACAGCATATCAGAATACCAGAAGCTCTCAACTTCCTCTGAAGTCAACACTGATGATCTAAAAGACCAGGACTATCAGAAGCTCTAATGTCATTTCTTAGATCTCAGATTAATAGAGTAATTCAGACTCTGACGAAGAATTTCCTTATCCAGAAAGAGTAACGGCAACTACAACTTCAAATAGAAAGAAATTATATATGGAAAGAAGTTATTCAGGGAGACAAACTTGTTTTGGCAAGAAACAACAGAAGTTATGGCATTAAACTCTCATCAAGACAAAATATTTGCCATCACTACAACGGTCCTTTCACCTCTATATAAAGGACGACAAACCTCATTGAGAGATATACCTGAACGCACAGAAATACTCTACTCTCTCTCTCTTAATCTTTCACGAGCTTTTGCTCATAACGTGAAACTTCTTACTTGCTCAAATTTCTGTAATATTTGCTTTATCCTAGAAGCACTCTAGATTACAAATTCTGTTTTTACCTAAATTGATTTTTATTCCTCAAGTGACTCTGCGTAGTCTGTATACTTGGGAGGACTAAGAGATCTTTCTCTTAGACGTTGGTTGTAATAATCTTTCAAGATTAGTGGATTAAGTCCTTTTTAAAGGCGAAATCACCTTGGCCGGGTGGACTGGAGTAGCTTTGTGTTATAAGCGAACCAGTATAAAATCCTGTGTGTTCTGATTCTGAAAAAGCGCTTATTTTCCAAAACAATTCAAACTCCCCTTTCTTGTTTTTCTCACCTTCAATCTGTATCTGAGATTCGGCTCTGTTATTGATTTTCTAATCAAACACTTAACAATGTAGAGAGATCCAGAACGAGAAAAACTATGGCCCACACAAATGAGAGAGACAGTTACAATGTTAAGCCTTCTGTCTTTGATGGAGAGAAATTCGACTACTGGAAAGATAGAATTGAAAGTTTCTTTCTAGGCTATGACGCTGGTCTCTGGGACATTGTCACAGATGGATACAAACCTCCTGTAACAGATGCTGGAGTTGAAGTTCCCAGAAGTAAGATGTCAGACGATCAGAAGCGAGAATTCAAGAATCATCACAAAGCCAGAACGATACTTCTCAATGTCATATCATACAACGAGTATGAAAAAATTACCAACAGAGAAACAGCTAAAGACATACTCGACTCTCTGAGTATGACTCATGAAGGAAACTCTCAGGTCAAAGAAACAAAGGCTCTGGCTCTAATCCAGAAATATGAAGCCTTCAAAATGGAGGATGACGAAGCCATAGAGGTAATGTTCTCTAGATTCCAAACTCTTATTGCAGGTCTCAAAGTTCTAGACAAAGGATACACAACTGCAGACCATGTCAAAAAGATAGTCAGAAGCTTGCCAAAGAAGTGGAGACCCATGGTCACTGCCTTAAAGATTTCAAAGGATCTGAACAGCATCAGTCTTGAAGAGCTTGTCAGTTCACTCAGAAGTCATGAGATAGAACTAGAGGAAGATGAGCCTCAGAAGAAGAACAAGTTTGTAGCATTAAAGTCCAGATCTGAAAGACGCAAATCTGATAGAAACAAAGCATTCCAGGCCGAAACAGAAGATGCTGATGACTCTGAACAGGAAGATTCTGATGATGAAGAAGAATTGTCCCTCCTAACTAGAAGAGTTAAACAACTCTGGAAAAAGAGGAACAATAACTTCAGGAGACCAAGACCCAGAGGGGATCGATCAGAATCAACCTCAAAAGGTAAAACTAACAAAGATGTTATTTGTTATGAATGTAAAGAAACAGGTCACTACAGGAACGAATGCCCAAAGTTAAAGAAAGACAGCTCCAGAAAAGAGAGCTTCAAGAAAAACTCCCTCAGAACCAAGAAGGGATTAATGGCCACCTCGGATGATAGCGAATCTGACTCATCAGAATCTGACTCTGATGAACAGGCCAATATGGCATTCATGGCTACCACACCCAGGAACACTTCAGATGAAGAATCTGAATCAGAAGAGGTATTTTCTGAACTCTCTCGATCTGACCTAGAATCATGCTTGTCTGAAACTCTTAGCTCATATCAGAAACTAAAACAAAAATTTAAAGTAATAAAAGGCTGTCTTAAAGAAAAATTTGAAGAATGTGGCAAACTTGAGATGACAATTCTAGAACTAAAAGATGAAAACAAAGTTTTAACATCACTAAGAGATGCAGAAAAGAAAAATTGTTTAAAACTAGAAGAAGCGTTATCTCAAGCTCCACAAACTTCAAACACGATAATTTATAAATACGAAAAAGCCTTTCAAAAGTTTCTGAAAAATGGGATAGGAAGGAGTGCAATGGCATCCATGATTTATGGAGTCAGTCAGAACAATAGAAGAGGAATTGGGTATGATCCTAAGGAAGATAAAACTTCTACTAGTGACCAACCTAAATCCCCATTTTCATATCACTATACACACACACAAGAACAAAAGTTTGATAATGCTAGAAAACCCAAGGTAATCAGAAACTCTGGGAAAACTAATCATAAAGGACCCAAGAGACTCTGGGTACCAAAAGATAAGATTGTTTATGTTGCAGATATCTTATGCAGCAAAGTTCAAACACCAGTCATGGTACCTGGACTCTGGATGCTCGCGACACATGACGGGAAGAAAGTCTATGTTCTAAAGCCTGGAACTTAAAGACGCTGGATTCGTAGGTTTCGGAGGAGATCAGAAAGGAAGGATCAGAGGCTCCGGAACTATTGGTAATGATACTCTTCCCTCTATATCTGATGTTCTTTACGTAGAAGGATTAATGCATAACCTGTTATCCATAAGTCAATTAAGTGATAACGGTTATGATGTAATCTTTAATCAAAAAACATGTAAATCCATAAATCAAAACAATGGTTTTGTCCTATTCACAGGCAAGAGGAAAAACAATATTTATAAAATTAATCTGTCGGATTTAAAAGAACAAAATGTGAAGTGTCTGATGTCCGTTCACGAAGAGCAATGGGTATGGCATAGACGCTTGGGCCATATTAGCATGAGGAAATTATCTCAGCTAAATAAACTCGAGTTAGTCAGAGGCCTGCCTAAACTGAAGTTCTCTTCAGATGCTCTGTGTGAAGCATGTCAGAAGGGAAAATTTTCAAAAAGATCTTTCAAAAAGAAAACTATTGTTACTACCTCTAAGCCTCTGGAACTTCTCCACATTGACTTATTTGGTCCTGTGAAAACAGCATCAGTCAATGGAAAGAAATATGGACTAGTCATTGTTGATGATTTCAGTCGCTGGACATGGGTAAAATTCCTAAAGCACAAGAGCGAGTCTCACTCTGTATTCACTAGCTTCTGTTCCAAAGTGCAAAAAGAATTTGACTCTAAAATTGTAAGAGTCAGAAGTGATCATGGTGGGGAATTTGAAAACAAATTTTTTGAGGAATTATTTGACTCTAATGGAATATCCCATGATTTCTCCTGCCCTAGAACTCCACAACAAAATGGAGTTGTATAGAGGAAGAATAGGACACTCCAAGAGATGGCAAGAACTATGATCAATGAAACAAATGTGGCTAAGCACTTTTGGGCCGAAGCTATAAATACAGCGTGTTATATTCATAATAGAATCTCCATAAGACCTATTCTAGAAAAGACTCCCTATGAACTGTGTAAAGGAAGAAAACCAAACATTTCATATTTTCATCCTTTTGGATGCTCCTGTTTTATTTTAAACACTAAAGAACATCTGAACAAGTTTGATTCCAAAGCACAGAAAAGTATTATGTTAGAATACTCAGAACGCTCTAAAGGCTACAGAGTATACAATACAGAAACCAAAACCGTGGAAGAATCAATTCATGTCAGATTTGACGATAAGCTTGACCCTGAAAAGTCAAAGCGAGTTGAGAATTTTGCAGATTTGGAAATCACTCTTGCAGGATCTGACAAAACTCCAGAAGCACCTACCTTTCAAAATCCTGAGGAAATTAATCTTCCATTAATCCCAAAGAAAGCTAAAAGTCGCCTCAACATATATGAAGAATTGATTCTAGGTAATAAGGACGAACCTGTCAGAACCAGATCTACCTTCAAGACCTCTGAAGAGACTCCTCTAGGACTAGTGTCTCTAATTGAGCCTACGTCCTGTGATGAGGCACTTCAAGATAACGACTGGGTTCTAGCCATGCAAGAAGAGCTAGATCAATTCACAAAGAACGATGTCTGGGATCTTGTTCCTAAGCCCAGAGGCACTCACGTTATCGGAACCAGATGGGTATTCAGAAACAAGCTGAATGAGAAAGGAGAAGTCGTCAGAAACAAAGCTCGACTGGTAGCTCAAGGTTACAATCAACAAGAAGGTATTGACTACAATGAAACCTTTGCTCCAGTCGCCAGGTTAGAATCTATTCGTCTTCTTGTATCCTTCGCTATAAATCATTCTATCAAACTGTATCAAATTGATGTCAAGAGCGCATTCCTTAATGGTTATATATCAGAAGAAGTGTATGTCAACCAACCTCCAGGTTTTGAAAATCCAAATTATCCAGAACATGTTTTTAAACTTAAAAAATCTTTATATGGACTTAAACAAGCTCCTAGAGCTTGGTATGAACGATTAAGTAACTTTCTTCTGGAACATAATTTCATCAGAGGAAAAGTTGACTCCACACTCTTCTGTAAAAACCTTAACAATGATCTCATGATATGCCAGATATACGTTGATGATATTATTTTTGGTTCAGCTAACGCCTCTGTTTGTCAAGAATTCTCTGAGTTAATGCATGCAGAATTTGAAATGAGCTTAATGCAAGAACTAAAGTTCTTTCTGGGAATTCAAATTAACCAAACTTCAGAAGTCACGTACGTTCATCAAAGCAAATACATAAAAGATGTTCTGAAGAAATTTGACATGGCTCAATGCAACTCTGCAAAGACTCCCATGCATCCAACATGCATTCTTGAAAAGGAAGAAGTCAGTAAAAAGGTTTGTCAGAAGCTCTATCGTGGTATGATAGGCTCCCTTCTCTATCTGACTGCTACTCGACCTGATATTCTTTTTAGTGTCTGTCTCTGTGCCAGATTCCAATTAGATCCTAGAGAAACTCACTTAACTGCAGTTAAGAGAATTCTCAAATATCTGAAAGGAACTCCTAACCTGGGCCTGATGTATGAGAAAACATCAGAGTATAGACTTTCTGGTTACTGTGATGCAGATTACGCAGGAGATAGATTGGAACGAAAAAGCATATCTGGAAATTGTCAGCTTCTGGGAAACAATCTGATATCCTGGGCAAGCAAAAGGCAATCAACTATCGCTCTGTCCACTGCAGAAGCAAAATACATCTCAGCATCACTGTGCACGACTCAGATGCTCTGGATGAAGAATCAGTTAGAAGATCTGCAAATCTTCGAGAGTAACATTCCTATCTTTTGTGATAATACTACTGCCATTTGTTTAAGTAAGAATCCCATTTTGCACTCCAGAGCTAAGCACATTGAAATAAAACATCATTTTATCAGAGACTATGTTCAGAAAGGGATAGTCACATTGAAGTTCATTGATACAGATCATCAATGGGCAGATATCTTCACTAAACCCTTAGCTGAAGATAGATTCCTCTTTATCTTAGAAAATCTGAACATTCAAAACTGCCCTGAATAAAATGTGCCTCTGAAGTGGTTAAATGAGACTCTGACATAAACAAATGGATTCTGCCTCTGACTCTGATACTTCTACCTAGTTAGAAGTTATCTGAGTTGGAAATCTCTAGGAACCAATCGTTTGGTATTCCTGAAGATCAGATAAATCAAAACACGTGGAGTGACTTGCGTCTAACTTTGGAACTTCTAGACAGCTGTCCAGCAGTAATCAAAGAACAGACTCTTGAGATCTCCTCGAGCAGTGTGCAAACTGTTGGGATTAGACATCATTTATGAGCCATAATCATTTCTCCCTCTAAACGTGCTAACTTGGTTTGTGTGCTAAAACTCTGATTTCTGTGTCGTTTTGCATGCGTTTTTTTGGGTATTTAAACACTCTTTTCACACTTTGCACACACTTCACTCTCACTCACTCGTTTAACCCCAGTTCTCTCAGGCATTTCTGCAAACAGTTCATCTTCATCTCAGTTCTTCATCAACTCCATGGATACTCAACAACAATTTGTGTTCAACTACTCTTAGCAAATGGATTCCAGCAACCCAGCTCAAAGCACCAGCAACCCTACTCCAACGGTTACAGGCGTAGTTACAACACCAGTTTACAAGGAGCCTCACATTCTTGACCGTGAACCCCATATTAACCTTGCAACACCTTTTGAAAAACTGGACGTGCTGTGTGAATCCCTGGTGGATTTTGATAACATGAGAAGAAATGGCGTAGACCTCACTGAAGAACTCCATCAACAAGGTTGGGGAAACTACTTTCAACGCCTCTACGGTCCAGTTTACCCTAATCTCATTAAGGAATTCTGGAGATTTGCTGATGTTGACGATCATTTCATCGTCTCATACGTTATGGGAGTAAAGATTGTGATAACTGAAAAGTCCATCGCTGCTTTGCTGAACATGCAGAAAGATGGAGGAAGAAGGATTTACAACATCAATCCCAGGGCAAAATACATAGCTCAAGAAATCAACCCAAAAATCTTCAAACTAAACGCAGAAGGCAACCCCTCAAAGAACAAGGAACTGCATCAGAACCTCCGGGTCTGGCTCAAAATCATTCTGGGAATAATCCATCATCGCCCAACGTTGAATTCATCAGATTACATCAATACAGATCAGAAATGTATTATGTACTGCATTCATAAAGGTCTGAAGCTTTGCCTCCTTGCACTTCTTTTCAAATACCTCAGAGACTCTGTACGAGAAACCAGAAATCACATGAAGCCCAGAACTTACATTCCCTTGGGAAGACTCCTCTTAGATGTATTGATAGAGAATGGTCTCGTGGACCATCTGGTAAAGCTCAGGCTTATGGAAGACTAGGCAATCGACACTGGAAGGCCTCTGAACTCCAGGAATCTGAAGAGCATGGGAATTCTGGAGAAGGTCAACGTCAGACCCACTCTGGACACCTCTTGGGAAGCCTTAAAAGATCAGAGGAAAAATCCCCATGGTCTATATCTGTTATCCAAGGAAGAACCCAAAGAGGCAATTCTCCACTATCTCCAACGTCTGAAGGATGAAGGCGTGGATATCTCAGAATTCAGGTTGAGCAAACTGCCAGATAAAGCTCCCAACTTCGTGAGGCATAAAAGAGGTCCCTCTGAGAAGACATCACAGGCGAAGAAAGCGAAGCTAGGAGAATCCTCTGAAACAAGACCTCCAGCACCTCTGCATGAGTCTTCTGGTAAGTCTGCCTCTCCTGCTCCTTCTGTACAACAACTTGCCTCTTATATTCCTCCACCAACCCCTCTATACACCCCATATGAAACCCCTCCTTCAACGACTAGAACATCTCAACCACTCCCAAAATTCAATCTCACCACTACCTCATTACCCATATCTGAAGCTGAACAAATGAATGAAACCACCTCCTCATCCTCAGCCCCAGAATCACCCCCTTACTGTATCATCTCATCTGACACAGAATTCTCTGACCCCGCTTCTCCCACTCTAGCCCAACTTCAGACACAAAACCTTGCCTCCCAACAACCACAGCCACCTCCACCTGAACCTGAAGTAACCTCACCACCCACAGAACAACCAACCGTCACTCCATCTGACGTTCAACCCTCTGACCCCAACGCCTCTGAACTTACCCCTCCAAAAACTTCCGTTGAACCTCAAACTCTCAACCTAAGCCCTCCCACTTCCTCACCTCTACCATCTGAACCTGACCACTCCCTGCCAACCCTAGAAGAGGCAATTATGTTGTTCGCAGAAGCATTAGTGGAAAAGGTTAAGTCCCTGTCCACAAACTCTGGCATCAGTGATGATCTTTCCTCTGTTAGGACACACTGGAACAGAGTCATTGGCTGGATGACCTCTGAGGCCTTTAAGCTGAAGAATCTCTCTGAGCAAGTCAGAAACGACTTTATCAGAGACGCTGAGGCAAGACTACAGGAGCGCTTAGCCAGAGAAGCTGAGGAAGAAGCCAAAAGGGAAGCAGAAGAAAGAGCAAGACAAGAAGAACTTCAAAGGGTAAGGGAAGCTGAAGCCAAAGCTCTAGCTGATGCTGCTGCTGCTGAAGCAAAAGCTGCTGCTGAAGCTGATGCTAAAGCCGCTGAAGAACAGAATGCTCTGACTCAAGGGGAGTCCTCTACATTTGCCCATTTGGTTCTCAAAACCCTTGAGGAGCTTCAGAAAGAGCAGAAGGAAGTCCGAGCCAGATTGGATCAACAGGACACAGTCAACGCCAACATCCAGAATCTGCTGACTCAACTGCTTCAGAGAATGCCTCCTCCTCCCAACCCTTAGGCACTTAGGATGTTTTTCTTGCTTGTTGCTTTGCTTCTTTTGTCTCTGATGTTTTTGCTCTTATCTGGATATATATATATATATATATATATATATATATATATATATATATATATATATATATATTTTCTTCCTGCTTATTACCTTTTTAATTCTTTTTTATTTTGACAAAAAGGGGGAGAAATCAAACAGCTCTGATGAAAAATTGTCTAATTCCTCAAGCACTCTGGAAACATACTATTCAATTAAAATCCATCTAACACCCTTTGACTTAGAAAGATGCAGAAAGGTATCTAGAAAACTTCATTGCTTGGAAGCTCTGGTAAGAACTTCTGAACTCCCTAGCTTATCTCAGGGTGAGCTCACTTCTATCTGATCTGATAAACTCTTATATCTGAATGTTTCATCTGTCATTTAAGTTTGTTTTATCATCATCAAAAAGGGGGAGATTGTAAGAACAAAAATAGTTCTACAACAGATTCCAGGATTTTGATGATAACAAAGGATGAAACCAAAATTGGCACTCTAACGAAAAGTTTCTAAGTGTGCAGGACTCTGAATAAGAACAAAGGAATCTGATCGCTTTATCAGATACAGAATAAAATCAGATACAAAGTACCAGAAGATCAGAAGCATCTAAAGTGGAAACGCTCCCTAGAAGCTATGACTCTGAGTAAAACAACATATCAGAATATCAGAAGCATCTGAAGAAGAAGCGCGCTCCAGAAGTTCTGACTCTGAGCAACAGCATATCAGATAACCAGAAGCTCTCAACTTCATCTGAAGTCAACACTGATGATCTAAAAGACCAGGACTATCAGAAGCTCTAATGTCATTTCTCAGATCTCAGATTAATAGAGTAATTCAGACTCTGACGATGAATTTCCTTATCCAGAAAGAGTAACGGCAACTACAACTTCAAATAGAAAGAAATTATATTTGGAAAGAAGTTATTCAGGGAGACAAACTTGTTTTGGCAAGAAACAACAGAAGTTATGGCATTAAACTCTCATCAAAACAAAATATCTGCCATCACTACAACGGTCCTTTCACCTCTATATAAAGGACGGCAAACCTCATTGAGAGATACACCTGAACACACAGAAATACTCTACTCTCTCTCTTAATCTTTCACGAGCTTTTGCTCATAACGTGAAACTTCTTACTTGCTCAAATTTCTGTAATATTTGCTTTATCCTAGAAGCACTCTAGATTACAAATTTTGTTTTTACCTAAATTGATTTTTATTCCTCAAGTGACTCTGCGCAGTCTGTATACTTGGGAGGACTAAGAGATCTTTCTCTTAGACGTTGGTTGTAATAATCTTTCAAGATTAGTGGATTAAGTCGTTTTTAAAGGCGAAATCACCTTGGCCGGGTGGACTAGAGTAGCTTTGTGTTATAAGCGAACCAGTATAAAATCCTGTGTGTTCTGATTCTGAAAAAGCGCTTATTTTCCAAAACAATTCAAACCCCCCTTTCTTGTTTTTCTCACCTTCATAAATATTTGTATATGTGATGTTGTTTATATATATTATTGTGTGATATTCTGTCTGTTGTGCTTGGTGATCTCTGTGTGGTGAGATAAGTTCTAACCCGAACTTGAGTGCAATCTAAGATAGGAGGGTGGTATAGTCATATTGACTTTGAAGGAGTAGTCCTAAAAGAGTTGACATGAGACCCCTCACTCAGTGGAGACCTCTTTGGAGTTACTGATGTCACACGAGTAAGTCGTGGATAGACATTACTTTCTCCAAATCTGGGGTCTGAGAAGCTGAGGACTGTAGAAAATATAACCCAACTTGGCCTATTTAGGACATAGTTCAGAGACTATTCAAGTGTAGACTTGATAACAATTGTTACACGATACTAAACTCAGACGAGTTTCTCTTGAGAATACTATGGGTTGATGAGTCAGTCATCCTAACCTATAGTATCCGATGGATGGGATTAAGACTCTGGGAACTTTTTAGAACAGGATCTACATGTTTTTACCCTTACTACACTCCTTTAGGATGGTTCTTAACCAGACTTCATGCTCGTGACTCACAACAAACCCTTTTATTCTTGGTTGATCTGATCAAGTCTTGTCAATATCAATGGAACTTGGGTGTTGATAAGGTGAAAACCATAATCCACCAAAATGGATGATTGATCTTGATGATGACTCAATCCATCCCTTGACCTTTGTTTGTGTTTGCCTTATGTGTGATCCCTTGTGTGTGATTTTTGCATTCATGCATACATGAACATCATGACATTCATCACAAAGAAAATAAATTTCAAGGAACTAAGGTCTTGTTTGCAAATATTTTCAGACCAGGGATTGTGGACAAAGGAATACTAAGAAGTACAATTTCAGGTGCCCTTATTTGAAGGAGCTAAGGAAGTTATCATCCTTTGTATTAGATCCCTTGGACTTAGAGCAACATCATGGGAAGCTCTTGTCTGTGTTATCTACTGATGTGGTTGAAGTACTTCTGAGTGTTTTAGTTCAGTTCTATGACCCTCTTTATTGGTGCTTCACTTTTCCAGAGTATCACCTTATGCCCATGTTGGAGGAGTATTCCCATCTCTTGGGTATACCCGTATCTGACAAGGTTCCTTTCAATGGATTGGAGGAGATCCCGAGATCTCATGTCATAGCCGAAGCTCTTCATCTGAGGAAATCTAAGATTGATGCTCATTTGGTGAAGAAAGGAGGGATTATTGGGTTGACTTTTGAGTTTCTCATTGGTAGGTATATTATTTTTGCTCAAGCCAGTAGCATGGATGATTTTGAAGCTATCTTGATATATCTCATTTATGGCTTGGTTTTGTTCCCTAATATTGAAATTTTTGTTAATCTTAACGCCATTAGAATTTTCTTGATTGGGAATCTTGTTCTGACTATATTAGGTGACATGTATTTTTCCTGGCATTTGAGGAATTCTAAAGGTGGTGGGACTATTGCGTGTTGTGTTCCTCTTATGTATAAATGGTTTATTTCTCACTTGCCTTAGACGCTTGCTTTCGTGGAGAACCGATAATGTCTACAGTGGTCCCAAAGACTTATGTCTCTCACTAATGATGATATTATTTGGTAAGATTCTGAATTGGGTAGTTTGGATATTATTGACATTTGTGGTGAGTTCTCTTACGTGCCTCTCGTTGGTACGCAAGAAGGAATAAACTACAACCCAACATTGGCCCGTAGTCAACTTGGGTTCCCCTTGAGAGATAAACCTAATAACACTCAGTTAGAAGGTTTATTCTATCAAGAGGGTAAAGATCCCCAACTTTTGAAGAGTAGGATGGTGCGTGCTTGGCACAATGTGCATAGGAAAGGAAGATTCGAGCTTGGTCCATGCAACTGTGTAGCTTTGGAAGTTTACACTATTTAGGTGAAGAAGAGAGATTTGGAGCTCAAGATGTCGTATGCTTCTGAGAGACCTATGTTTGTGGTTGTGGCTGAGTCGTCAACTCTCCCTAAACAAGATATAGAGGAGTTGGAAGATACACTTGCGAAGATGAAGCGAGAGAGAGAGAGAGAGAGAGAGAGAGATTTATGGGAAGAACGATTCCATGCTTTGAACCGAAAGGATGAGGAGTTGCAGCTTGAGTCGAAAGACAAGGATGCACTTATTAAGATCCTTGAAAACTGTGCACTGAAGAGACAGAGAGAACCAAAGGGTTTAGTTGCCTATAGTATACCTCAGCCTTCCGGTGCTTGGAAGAAGATTGTTGACCACCTTGTCCTCGAGAAGGCTCAGATGAAGACATCATTTGAGTCTGAGATTCGACGCATCCGAAGGAAGTATGCTCCCATAGCCAGATCATATGATGCAGTTGCTAGGGATCCTTAGGACGATAGTTTCCTTTTCTCTTATATTTGTACTTTGGTTTCTTAAATTGTACTCAGTGTAATCCTTCCAAATTTTATGAATAAAAAGAGATTTTATGGTCAATTGAATTGTTATTACTAATTGAAAATATTTGCAAATGAGACTTTATATGTTCCTTGAAATTAAAAACAATAAAAAACATTGCATTTCATGCATCATTTTATTAACAAGGTTCTTTTACCAGGTGTCTTATCAGTTCTTCTTCTGTATATCAGCCAAGTTGACTCACCACTATAACACTCGAGCTAATCGTTTAAGAAGAATGGAGCATCTAGCACAAGAGAATAGAGAGCTGAAGGATGAGATCGCCAGACTTACGGTGCTGATATAATATGTGATAGCTGCTTAGAACCAGCCGCCTCCGCCTCCTGTAACTTCTTCTCCTTATAGGATTGTCATTTCAGAGATTGCTTCTCCATCTGTAATTGTTGCTCCTGCCGGCCAGTCCGTTCCTGTTATGCCAGCTGGGTTCCCTTGGGGAATTCCACCAAATTTTGTGCCTGAAGGGCATGTGCCCACTTTTGCTTCTCTGTCGGCATCTAGCTCGATCATGTCAGTGCCTTCTCCTATTGTTCATACTCTTCTTCGTGTTGAGGAAACTATCTACCACTCTGAGTCGTCTGAAGGTCCAGATGTATATGAGAAGATGGATGAAATGAAGGATCAGTTTCTATAATTACGCAAGGAATTGAATACTCTGAGAGGAAAAGATTTGTTTGGAAAGAGCACTAATGAACTCTGTTTGGTTCCCAACGTCAAGATTCTAGTGAAGTTCAAGGTCCCCGACTTTGAAAATACAAAGGGAATACCTGTTCGCCGATCCATCTTGTTATGTATGCCGTGAAGATGTCTACTAAAACCAATAACGATCAGCTGCTTATTCACTACTTCCAAGACAGTCTGAATGAAGTTGCCCTTAGATGGTATATGGGCCTAGACAGTGCTAGCATCCGTACTTTCAACGACTTGGGCGAGGCCTTTGTCAAACAGTACAAGTATAACATAGATATAGCATCGGATAGAGATCAATTGAGGTTAATGTCTCAGAAGGATAAAGAGATATTCAAAGAATATGCTCAAAGATCAAGGGAGTTAGCTGCTCAGATCAATCCACCTTTGGAAGAAAAAGAGATGACCAAGATTTTCCTGAAAACAATGAGTTGGTTTTACTATGAACACATGATTGCAAGTGCCCCCAATGATTTTATTGAGATGGTAAACATGGGGATGATATTAGAGGAAGGAGTTCGTGAGGGACGTTTATCCAGAGACGAAGCAACAACTAGCAAGAAGTATGGTGGGAGTTTCTCAAAAAAGAAAGAAGGAGAACTAATGCAGTATCAGCAGGGAGGCAGAGGAGGCCTCATGTGAGGAAGAATTCCCAATCCCGTCAGCATCAATATCAAGTATCACCAGTGAGTCCAGTTTTCACCAATAATTCAACCAATCAATCAATTCCAATTCAACAACAACATCAACAACAACCGTAACAACGAACCAACTACAACAACAATAATCATCAGCAAAATTTTAAGAGTAAAAAGGTCTCTTTTGAACCTATACCTATGACCTACACAGAATTGTATCCGTCCTTGGTACTCAAGAATCATATCCAGCCAAGGAATCCTCCGCAAATTCCTGAGCCACTACCTTGGTGGTTCAAGCCTGACCTTCATTGTGCTTTTCACCAGGGAGCCCCTGGTCATGATATAGAGAATTGTTATCCACTGAAGTATGAAGTTCAAAAGCTTATGAAGAGTGGTATGGTGTCCTTTGAGGACAGAGTGCCAAATGTGAAAGCCAACTTGTTTCCTACTCATGGTAACGCTTTTGTCAACATGGTGGACGGCTATCCAGGAAATTTTAGAGTTTTTGATGTACGTCGTATCTGTAGGTCTTTGGTGGAGATGCATAAAACTTTGTGTCTGATTAGTGATTGTGAACATGACCATGATGGTTGTGTCATTTGCAGTATGAACCTCCGTGGATGTGTAATTATTAAAAGGGATATTCAAAAGTTGATGGATGAAGGTGTTATTCAACTTCAACAGTCAAGAGATATGGGAGATGATGTGAACATCATTTATACCAGTGTTCAAGACCCTTGAGCGGGTAGACATTCAGTTTGATAGTAGCAACATCAGTAATGTCAACAGATCGGTATCACCGTAGGTAATATGGTTAGCGGGCTCTGTCCCATACTCATCCGATAAAGTTTTGCCATACCAGTATAATGCCACCATGATCGAAAAGGGTCAAGAGGTTCCTCTCCCAGTACCAGATTCAGTAGTGAACATTGCGGATGTAGTAGAGGTGACCCGTAGTGGTCGTGTGTTCATTCCGGGTTTTCCTAAAATTGTGAAAGACGTGTCAGTGGGTAAGAAGGCGAAGATTCCTGCAGTTAATCCGATTAGTACTCTGACATGTCAGTCTGGTGAATCTAGCAAGTTGAAGACTAATGATGATGATGAGGTGTTACGACTAATAAAAACAAGTGAATTTAACGTTGTAGAGAAGCTGCTCTAAACACCGTCAAAGATTTTTGTGTTGTCTTTATTAATGAATTCTGAGGCACATAGAGAAGCATTGCAGAAAGTGTTGGAACAAGCTTATGTGGAACATGATGTAACTGTTGACCAATTTAACCATATTTTTTCCAACATCACTTATTGTAACAATCAGAGCTTTTGTGATGAAGAGCTTCCTGAGGAAGGCAGGAATCACAATTTGGAATTAAACATTTCGATGAATTGCAAGGAGGACGTTATGTCCAATGTTTTGGTTGATACAAGATCATCACTGAATGTGTTTCCAAAGTCAACTCTATCAAGACTCTCATATCAGGGCGCCCCAATGAGGTACAATGGCATGGTGGTTAAAGCGTTTGACGGTTCTCATAAAACTGTCATTGGAAAGTGGACCTGCCGGTTAAGATAGGTACGAGTGATTTCCAAATTACTTTTCAAGTGATGGATATCGACCCAGCCTATAGCTTCTTGTTGGGAAGACCATGGATTCATGAAGCTGGAGATGTGACGTCTACTCTGCACCAAAAGCTGAAATTTGTGAAGAACGGAAAGCTTATCGTTGTTGGTGGGGAGAAGGCTTTGTTGGTGAGCCATTTGTCATCTTTTACTTACGTTGATGCTGAGAAGGAAGTTGGAACGTCGTTCCAAGCTTTATCTATTGCTGATGAATTGAAAAAAACTAGGGCACCCATGTCTTCTTTAAAAGACGCGCAAGAGGCCATTCAGGCTGGCAGTATTAATAAGTGGGGTCGTATTGCGGAAGTCGCCGATAACAAGAATATAGCAGGGCTAGGATTTCAACCAGGTCCGTTCAACGCCAATGTCAAGGTTATGCAACCAATTTTCCACAGTGGAGGGTTCATTCATGGGAATGATCAACACTCAGCTGCCATTATTGAGGATTGTGATGAAGACGAGGCTTGTGACAACTTTGTGACACATGGCCAGACTTGGAACCACTGAGTTGCTTTTGATACTCCTATTGTTATTCACCATTCTAAGTAATTTGTTTTCATTATTTTAAGAAAAATACTTCTCCTATGCCTAAGGGAGAAGTGAACATTGTTAGGCATTTTCTTATTATCATCAATAAAATATAATTTTATTCATCCACATCTATGATGTTTATTTTACTTTTTGCTTTTTCTGAAAATGGAAATCACAAAAAAACATAAATAAATAAATAATGAACTTTCCATCATCATAATATTTTTTTGCACTCCATTTCTCTAAAATCAAAATATAAAACCATTATGCACGTTGGTTCTCAAACACATTAAATATAATGATCTTACTCCCTCTCCAAACTTTGATTTCCATGTGTTTGAAGCTGAGAAAGAGAATGATGATAAAGTAGTATCTGATGAGTTATCCTGTTTGCTTTAGCACGAGGAGAAAGCCATTCAGCCGTTTGAAAAGCAGATTGAACTGGTCAACTTGGGTTTTGATGATGATGTGAAGGAAGTCGAGATTGGGTCTCAATTGTGTCTAGAGGCTAAGAAGGGGTTGGTTGATCTGCTTCGAGAATATTCATATGTGTTTGCTTGGTCCTATCGAGACATGCCTGGTTTAGATTCTAAGGTTGTGGAGCATAGATTTCCTTTGAAGCCAGAATGCCCGCCAGTCAAGTAGAAGATGAGAAGAACTCATCCTAATATGGCAGTAAAGATCAAAGAGGAAGTGCAGAAACAAATTGATGTTGGTTTTCTTGTTACCTCTAAATATCTGAAATAGGTGGCTGTAGCGGGGTATTCGTTACCATTAGAGTATTGACTAAATCTAAGGTAAACCATACAAGTCGAGTCACCACCGCACTTCTATTTATCCAAAGGAATGATTAGAAAGCGAACAAAAACCTAAAAGTTCTATCGAATCAAAAACTAGTAAAAATGTCAGAGATCTGGGTAAGGGGGTTGGTTATGCAATGGGGAGGTTTTAAGCACCCAAAACATCCTAGGTACTCCTAGGGAGCCCTATTTATACTTGTTGTAAGGTTGGTATTTTTTGAAAATTTGTTTGTGCAAACATGATTGAAGAGATGAGAAGAGAATATACACGCTTATTTACATTTTGTGTTTGGATGGATAAACCCATTGCCTACGTACCATCTTAAAAAAAGATTAGGATCAAAACCTCGTAGTTCGGGGTAAAAATCTCAAAATGAGTGGATGGATTGATTGGTCTAAAAGCCTTAAGGTCCTTTGTTATCCAAGGGAGAAAACTCAACCTAAAACCACAAATCCACCATGTGAGGATAGCTTCAACATGCTAGTGAGGGGTTAACCCTATAATAAGCATGGAAGACTCATTGTCCATCACTAAGGATATAGGTGAGTATTACATCTACCTCAAGGATAACTCAAACCTAATAGCTAAAGGTTATGAAAAATTAGATTAAGAAAGTGGACATTGAAACCACAAAAGTATTTGAATGAGTGGTATTTACCAATGAAAAGTATTTACAAAATATGGTCAAAGTTGACTTAAAGATTCAATTCAAAATAAGTGTTATGAAAAGAAAGTTTGAGAATCAAAAGCATAAGGCTTAGGTTTCTAATTGAAAAGAAGTGTTAAATGTTTGCACAAAAAGTTTTGGCTTGGGTTAGAGTGGAGGGAAGAAGAAGAATGGCTAAAGTCCTAATCATACAAGAGATAAGGGATAAGAGAACAAGACCACAAATGGAGTTCCTCTCTTGAGATCATATTGATGATCCAAGTAGCTCCCATCCTTTGGAATATGCAAGCAAAATAATACTAAGCTCAAGCAATCAACAATCAATTTAGCTCTTGGAAAGTTCCTCAATGGCTCTTAGATCTCTCTCTCTTAGAAGCTCATAGCAATGGTTCGTCACTTAGGCTCAATGTTGGAATCCCTAGCACAAGAACACACACATTAAAAAGTTCCATCAAACAATCAAGAATGAACAAGAAGGAGTTTTAGAGATTGGTCCTTTCAAAGTTCTCTTCAACATTTATAGCATTCTAAAGGCCCAATGCCTAGTTGCTCTTTGACTTTTATAGCACTCTAAAGGCCCAATGCCTAGTTGCTCTTTGACTCCAAATTTGCATAGGGAAAGTCCTAGAGTCTAAGTCCATTTGTCCATTTCTTTGCATTTGGTCCACAATAATCAAAACAAAACACAAGCACAATGATATATACACAATTATGTACTCAAGTGAGCAAAAGGCAAATTGCATTAACATAAACATGTGCCCAAATGAGCAAAGGAAAAAGCAAATGAATAATATGTATAAGAATAGTAAATTGCATAAAAGTAAAGAGCAAAAAGTAAATGTTAATTGTTAATGGTTAATGTTAGTAGTTAGGGTGCCATAAGGCAAATTTAGCATTATGTTAAGCAATCGTAATTGGACTTATGTAGAAGTCACAACTATCAGAGGCCGGTCAATAATAATATAGGAAATAACACAAGTTAGAAGTCTTAATTAGTGAACCAAGTTCCAACAACTTGCCATGCCAAAAAAGGAAGAGAAATGATCTTGTATTGGTTTATGTCCTTTGCATGATTTAGAAAGCAACCTATCCTTAATGCAAAGCCATTCACTTGATCATTTGATCAAGATGAATTAGATTTGAATCAAGGAATATTAAACCTCCCTAATCAATGCTAACTTATCAACCTTTAACTCATTGATCAAATAGAAAAGAAGGAGAAGAAGAAGAGGAAAAAAGAAGAAGATGGATAATGGAAAAGAAGAATATAAAATGCATCAAATGATAAGGAATGTACCAATCCATAAATGTTGACCAAAGATAGGGAAGATCAAGGTCAAACCACAAAAATCAGAAATGAGATGAAGATTGGAAGTTAAGAAATAAACAAAATACTTTGGCATTTTTAATATTGGAAAATAAACTTGAATTAAAATATTAAAGAAAGGTCAAACTTCAAATTCACTTCAAATCAACTTTAAAAAGTCCAAGTGAATTATCCCAAGTTCAACAAGGTCAAACAAAGTTTGACAAAAAATTTAAGCATTTTTAAAAGTCAGAAACTATTTTTAATCAATTAAAAATGAATAAAAATAACCTAATTGAACTAAAATCTCAAATAAATCTTAAATCAATTAATAAATTGATGAAACTATTTTTCATAGATCCATCATCATTAAAGAGGTTAGAAAAATATTTTCGTATATTTTGGATATCAAAAACTATTTAAAATGAATTAAAAATAACCAGAAAAGAGAAATTCACAAAAAATATCAAATGATAAAATAAAAAATATTAAAAATCATTTTTCGAAACTAGTATTAAAAAGAGAAATAATGCAATTGGTCCCATATTTTTTGGACCAATAATAAAAGAGATATGAATTTTTGAAATAAAAGGAAATAAAGAAAATAAAAATCAGAAATAAGAAAATAGCAAAAATCAGGAAGCGTTGGATGACTTCATTAATTGACGTGGCAACATCCAATGCATCAGGAGCGCGCGCGTACCATAGTCATTAGTCAAATGAGAAACATATTGAATTAAAAAAAGTCATAACAATGGAGCATGGAGATTAGATCTGGAGATTGAGATCAATGGCTCACAATCAATCTGGCAATGAGACGGTGGCCAGCGCCACCGTCTTCTCCAGTGAGGTCCGGCAAAGGTCAAAAAATGCAGAGATTCAAATGCTCACTAAAATGGACGATCCAGGCACCATTCGAAAGGTGAAGTGATGTACATCACTCCTATATCACTCACTTCCACTCTAGATTCCTATTAAGAGAGAAATCAGAGATGGAAGTTTGGTGATGTTCAACTGAACTTGCTCGATTTCAACAATTAAACACTCAATAATGATGCCTCTATAGAGAGGACTTCAGACAACACAATATCAAGGCCAATGGATCAAAGAATAAGGAGATTCGAAGCAAAAACCAGTTGATCCAAACCTTTGGATTATGAAGATTTGAGTCCCTTTCCTTGGTTCCTTTGGCAGAACAGAACTTCAATAGATCAAATGATGAAGGTCTAGGAACTTTAGATCTGAAAATTCAACCAAATGCAATTGAATTTCAGATCTGAATTTTTGAAGAAAGATGAACTTGTTCCTTTAGGTATGGCTAGGGATTCAATCTTGCAGCATTTCAGGTACCTTCAGGTTGGAGAATTATGAAGCATAGCACATGTATTTATAGTTGGAAATGGCTGAGTGCATGAGTTAGCTCGTGTGCATGGCAAATGGATTTTTCATTGCATGGGCTTGTGTGATCATGTGGAAGGCCCAATGAAGACTGAAATGACCTGCTGAGTCCATGTCAATTGCAAATGGACGTGTACATTAAGTATAAACAACTCATGCATGGCAATTTGAATTGAATTTCACAAAATGCACTTAATCTTCATGCCTTCGAAAATGGTGCTTCCAAACTCCAAATGCTACCTCATGAGTAATGGTTAGAAAGCTTGTTGCATAAGGAAAAAATGAAATGTTGATCAAAATTTCAATTGGGCCTTGGAAATTAGTGAATTTTGAGTTTAAAGTGTAGGGTGCAAAACATGCATGAGTGAAGTTTCCAAATTTGGCCAATGTTCAAGCCCTTCTGTCTCAATGATTCAAACTTCAAATGGAAAAACCTTCAACATGAAAGTTGTAGATATTTTCAAAACAATCAATTTGGACTTACATTCTACATCATTTGGATTTTTAATGAAGAAGTTATGGGCACTTGAAGTTGGACTTTTTTCCATTTCAATGCATTTGGCCCAAAGTGACCTATAATGTTTTGCATTGTCACATGTATTTATGTTGCGATTTTGAAAATTTTCTCAACATAACATTTTAAGTATACACAATAATATTTCCAATTCATTTGGTCCCACCTCAAAATCATAAAAATTGAATGAGTTATGTTCTTGGGAAGTTGACCCAAAATTAGGGTTTCAGTCAAAATGACCTATAATGTCTTGGAATGGAAGTTGACCTTCCAAGCTTCAAATCAAGTTTTGATGAACATGAAAGTTGTTCATATTGTTCGTAAGAACATTTTTTCTCTTGGGATCATCTCCATTTGACTAACACATAAAACGTTAGGTCTCAGTGCATTTCAAAATAATCAGATGAATTGATTGACCAACTTCTCAAGTCCATGCCTCAAATCTTGATGAATTGATGATTGAGGGCACTCAAATAAGTTCATATATGCATGTAATAGTGGATTAAAGAACTTCCCTTGATTGTATTTGACCATGGGCTGAGGTTGCTTCATAAGCAAGGCATTATTGATGATCAGATGAACTAGGGTTTCCTTGGGAAACAAACCTCAAACCCCTTGACTTGTTTCGATCAAAATGATGAATTGAGATACTAGGTAGGCATATTTGATGGATGAGAGCTTTGGTAGCCATTTCGATGCTTGCTTTCATCTTCTCTTGGCCTTATCATTGCACATAAGATCTCCTAGAAGCTTTTGACCTTGTGACTGCTCAAGCTACAAACAAAAGATGTTAGTGACATATTTTTGTGCTTTTAGTTAGTAAATAAAATGAGAAAAACAATGATATACAATTCAAGCATGCTTGGTGATCTCAAACCACTCACAAGAGGTCCCACCCAAAGGCAAAGGGAACCCAGATGCTCATGATCCTTGAGGCTTTGCAAATGCAATGTTATGATTCCATGAGGGATCTTAGGGCCAAAATTGGGGTCTTACAGATGCCCCTATTTAAGGTCATTCTAGCCGGAGATATAAAGGTTAAAATCTTCGTCTCGACGAGGTATAATGGGCTTAAATAATAACCAAGAGACGAATTTTGGTCCCTACGAGACCTCATGATGCAGATGTATGTATGCAAAAGGGTAATACTTCGTGGGGGGAATATGTGTCCACAAAGAGAAAAGAAGTCAGGAGAAACTGTCAATCCATATGAGTAACACACTCAATGGGACAGAGACTCTAGGATTCTTATGGGGATAGAAAAAAAAGTAAATTGCGTGAGCAGGGCACGACTCAAAACTTGGGGAGCAGAATTCCAAAAGAATAAATCAATGGAAAGACCCGAGCTGACTCAAAGGCGCATGTATTGGGGAATATGCCAATACAGCGGAATTATCCACAAAGGATACTTCTGATGAAAATCCGGGCTCAGATGAGGGAAATCCACTAAAGGACCTCGCTGGGGAACATCCAAACAGGACTCCTCTGAGGAAATACCAGGGTGAGGTATTACCGGTTACTGGGTAATAAGCTCAAAGAGACATGTGACATATTATCTATTACCGTCAGAACGTAGATAACATATTCGCATGGAGGATTATCCACAACCGGGTACTGGGTTAAAAAAGGATAAATCGACCGAAAAGAAAGGGCATCGGGAATACCAAAAACGGGGTATAAAATGATGACCAATCAAGGGGAGAAACGATCATTACCGATAAACGGCCAATGAAAGATGACTCGCCGGGGATACATTGACAAAGGCAATGATCCGAGAGACATACCCGAAAAGGGTGAAGGACTATCAATATCGAATATCGGATAATGATAACCATCAAGGAGGGGATTACATCTACCAAATACTGGGTAGAAAACCACGGAAAAGTAACCGTCATCGGTTAGGATGAATAAAAGGCTAACTCTGCCAAGGGGATAAAAATAGGGTTTACAACTACCGGTATGAGGGTAGAAAACCAAAGAAATGGGACTTATAACTACCGGTGTGAGGGTAGAAGGCCACAGACTCCGCTGGGGAAAAGATGGATAATTACTGGTTAATGAGCAACTATTCATCTAAACTACAGGGAAGCGCGGGAAGCAGACACAACAAGCCAATCTGGGATCAAACCAGAGAGGCATGATGAAACAAGACTTGTCCCCATGAGGATATAACTCAATGGGGAATTCCATCCCAATATATGTGTTGGGAGGAAACAGAAACAACCATCACCCACGAGGACATAACTCAGTGGGGAATATGGAAGAAAGGATAAACATTTTCTGCTTATGGGGCTGACTCTACATGGAGAGATCAGATACAAACAAAATGCTTGGTGGAATATATTATCAGCTAGCAGGGGATAACAAACAAAGATATATGGCAAAGGATGCAACATGAATATCTGAATGTTAAAAAAAAGAATATGCATATATGCGTGGTTTATGTATGATGAATGCTGACAGAACAGACATATCTAACACAAACAAGTCCACTGATTGATTGAACAAACATCCGGTACTACATCTCAAGAGAGAAAGCCAGGCTCAGTGGAGAACATCCCATCTATTGAGGATCAGGGGTACACAGACCTCTGCAGGGGAATGATCAACAACCAGTTCAACTGGGAACAGGATCAACACAGATAAGTTCCACTGGAGAAACCGCTCCACCGGGGAAATTATCAAAGGGGATGATGGATCTTCGTGGGGATACAACCACCAATCAGAAGCTTCCAAGGGCACCAAACCAAGAGGTCACACCTGCTGAGGAGGAAGGAGACTAAATACCTTTACCACACACTCTGCTCGGGAGAGGAAACCACAAAAAGGCTCCGGAGGAAGAGGATACCAACATGCCATGAATATGAACAGATGTCTTACCCTGTCGAGAATTCAACCATCCTTGGGAGAGCACTGAAGGCATCCCAATATCCTTTTATCATTGTGAATGTTCACTTTGTTTAAAAACTAGTTATGAACAATTTAATTATTTAAAAACAATGATATTTCTCAATTAAAACATGCAAAACATTTGTTGAGTAGGAACAAATAAGAGTGTAAATAATTGGATAAAGGCTCAAAATTTATTTGATGGAATGGTAGTATGCAAATGGAAAGACTCCATGGATCTTTACAATTTTGAAATTGGTGATATATATTGGAAAATGGCTACATTGAACATAATGACCATTTCTCCACCAACTCTTAATCCGATGTATTTGAAGCTTCGGTTGATGATGACTGAGCGAGAATCTCTGACGGATGACGGTTTGTAGAACAAAGTCTTGTCAGGATGCAGTTACTTGCCAAATCCCTATTTTTTGCCTAGATTACCCCAGGGTGAGGTACTCAATCTAGCGGGATACATATTCATTATTTTTTTATATGTCTCTAACTTTTGCCTGGATCGCCCTTTCGGGTTTTCAATCCACCGAGACGCTCATTTTTGCCTAAGCCGCCCTTTCGGGTTTTCAACCTAGCGAGCTATTCTGTTTTTATCTTTAGGAGAAGTATTTCTTGACTGGATCTGAATTCACAGGACGAGTGAAATCCTCCTCATCCATAGTTGTAAGTATCAAAGCACCGCCTGAAAAGGCTTTCTTGACAACATATGGACCTTCATAGTTTGGAGTCCACTTGCCCCTGGAATCGGGCGCGAAAGACAAGACTTTCTTGAGCACAAGGTTGCCCTCTCGGAACACACGAGGCTTGACCTTCTTATCAAAGGCTTTCTTCATCCTTTGCTGATATAACTGGCCGTGGCACATGGCAGTCAATCTCTTCTCTTCAATCAAATTCAGCTGGTCATAACGACTCTGAACCCATTCAGCATCAGTCAACTTGGCTTCCATCAAGACTCTCATTGATGGGATCTCCACCTCTACTGGGAGCACCGCCTCCATGCCGTAAACAAGAGAGAAAGGGGTTGCCCCTGTTGAAGTGCGGACAGATGTACGATATCCATGTAAAGCAAATGGCAGCATCTCATGCCAATCTTTGTACATAACAACCATCTTCTGGATAATCTTCTTGATATTCTTATTAGCAGCTTCAACAACCCCATTCATCTTGGGTCTGTAAGGAGAAGAATTATGATGCGCAATCTTGAACTTGCTACACAGCTCTTTCATCATCTTGTTGTTCAAGTTAGATCCATTATCAGTAATGATCTTATCTGGCACACCTACCGGCATATGAGTTGATTCTTGATAAATTTCACGACCACCTGCCTGGTCACATTTGCATATGATGCCGCTTCAACCCATTTGGTAAAGTAATCAATTGCTACGAGAATGAATTTGTGACCGTTGGACGCTTTTGGCTCTATCATGCCAATCATGTCAATTCCCCATATAGAGAAAGGCCATGGTGATGAAATCACATTCAGAAGTGTCGGAGGAATATGAATCTTGTCCGCATAGATCTGACACTTATGGCATTTCTTCACGTATTTGCAGCAGTCAGACTCCATTGTCAGGCAATAGTAGCCTGCTCTCAACATCTTTCTAGCCATGGCATGTCCATTGGAATGAGTACCAAATGAACCCTCATGGACCTCAGTCATTAACAGGTCTGCTTCGTGTCTATCCACGCATCTGAGCAGAACCATGTTAAAGTTCCTCTTATAAAGCACATCGCCATTGAGGTAGAAACTGCCTGATAACCTCCTCAAAGTTTTCCTATGTTTCATAGATGCCCTAGGCGGGTAAATCTGGCTCTGAAGGAAGCACTTGATATATTAATACCACGACTTATCATCTTGCAACTCCTCTACTTCAAATACATGAGCTGGTCTGTCCAAGCGCATCACAGTGATATTGGGAACTTCATTACAAACTCTTACCACAATCATCGAAGCAAGTGTAGCGAGAGCGTCTGCCATCCGATTCTCTTCTCGAGGAATATGATGGAAGTCAACCTCAGTAAAGAACATCGAAGTCCTCCTCGGGTAATCTCTGTATGGAATGAGGCCAGGCTGATTCGTTTCCCACTCACCCTTAATCTTATTAACAACGAGGGCCGAATCACCATAAACATCAAGATGTTTGATCCTAAGATCAATACCTTCTTCCAATCCCATGATACGGGCCTCATACTCAGCCATATTATTTGTGCATTTGAAAGTTAGCCTTGTTGTGAATGGAAAATGTGTGCCCTGAGGAGTAATAATCACTGCCCCAATACCATTTCCATATTGATTTACAGCGCCATCAAACACCATACTCCATCTGGAACCAGATTCTGGCCCTTCATCAAGCGTAGGCTCATCGCAATATTTCATTTTCAAATACAGAATCTCCTCATCTGGGAAGTCATACTGAACTGACTGATATTCCTCGATCGGTTGATGTGCCAAATGGTCAGCCAAAATACTACCTTTAATGGCCTTCTACGCCCGATACTCGATATCATACTCAGATAACAACATCTGCCAACGGGCAATCCTCCCAACTAAAGCAGGCTTCTCAAATATATACTTGATTGGATCCATTTTGGATATCAACCAAGTCGTATGATTCAACCTATACTGGCATAAACGCTTAGCAGCCCAAGCCAAAACACAACATGTCTTCTCAAGCATTGAGTATCGAGACTCACAATCAGTGAACTTCTTACTCAGGTAGTATATAGCATATTCTTTCTTCCCTGGTGCATCTTGCTGACCAGGGACACAACCCATTGAGTCTTCAAGAACTGTCAGATACATAATCAATGGTCTTCCTTCCACATGCGGAGACAGAATCAGAGGTTCAGACAAATACTCTTTAATGCTATCAAAAGCCTTTTGGCAATCCTCGGTCCAATCATGAGACTGATCTTTTCGGAGGAGCTTGAATATTGGTGCACATGTGGCAATCATGTGGGATATGAACCTGGAAATATAATTCAAGCGGCCAAGAAACCCTCGAACTTGCTTCTCAGTTTTGGGCGCAGGCATCTCTTCTATTGCTTTGACCTTTGCAGGATCAACCTCAATACCTCTTTCACTAACGATGAAGCCCAATAACTTGCCGGAACGGACTCCAAATATACACTTGTTGAGATTCAGACGAAGCTTATACTTCCTCAAATGCTGAAAAAGCTTCAACAAGTGTTCTACATGCTCAACTTCCGTTCTTGACTTCGCAATCATATCATCAACATATACCTCGATCTCCTTATGCATCATATCATGAAACAAGGTAGTCATAGCTCGTTGATACGTGGCCCCGGCGTTCTTCAAACCGAAAGGCATCACTCGATAACAGAATGTTCCCCAAGGTGTGATGAATGTTGTCTTCTCCATACCCTCGGGTGCCATTTTGATTTGATTATATCCGGAAAATCTGTCCATAAATGAGAAGACATTGAATTTAGCTGTATTATCTACCAACATATCAATATGTGGTAGAGGGAAATCATATTTCGGACTAGCTTTATTCAAGTCTCTATAGTCCACACACATTCGGACTTTTCCATCTTTCTTAGGCACGGGCACAATATTGGCCACCCATTGAGGATATGTAGAAGTCACCAGAAACCCCGCATCAATTTGCTTCTGAACTTCTTCCTTGATCTTTACTGCCATATCGGGATGAGTTCTTCTGAGCTTCTGCTTTACAGGCACGCACTCAGGCTTCAAAGGTAGGAAATGTTGCACAATATCTGTATCTAGACCAGGCATGTCTTCATATGACCAGGCAAAGACGTCAACATATTCTCGTAGCAACTCAATCAACTCCCTCTTAACAGATTCTTCCAGGAGTGCCCCAATCTTCACTTCTCACACACAATCTTCAGACCCCAAGTTGACTGTTTCCAGATTCTCAAGATGCGGCTGAATGATCTTCTCTTCATGCTCAAGTAGACGGGTAATCTCGTCAGGAATCTCTTCAACCTCATCTTCTTCCGCCTCAAATACAGGGAATTCAAATTTGGGAGATGGTGTTGGATCATTATGTTCAATGGGTTTGATTAACCTGCATAATGATTTTGGATATAAAAAGATTTTAGAATTCAAACAAGGCAAATCATTATGCAGATGAAAAGATTGATTTTATTTTTATTTTTAGGGTTTTATGTGATCACCATTTTCATGCAAAAAAGCAAAAAGGGAAAATAATTGGAAAAACAAACATTTAACATGAATTTATTGAATGAAAACATCATTGTATTTATGCGCCAACAATGTCATCACTTCTCCTTTTGGCATGGGAGAAGGGTTTTTAAACATAATGAACATTACTTTGACTTATGGATAACTGTCGGAATATCAACAGCGACCCAATTATTGCAGATCCCTCTAGGGATGATGAAATTGCCAGAATCCTCTTCGTCTTCTTCCAGAATGGCTGCAGCCTTTTCATCTTGACCAGTGTGGATGAAACCTCCACTCTTGAACAAACCTTGCTTGTTGAAGACCCTAGAAGAATAGCATATGCCAGCCCGGAATTTGTTGTCTTCCAACTTAATCATTTGCCCCAAGCCAGCAGTTGCACCATGCTTAATGGCCAACTTTGCATCTTTATAGGAAGCAAATGAAGGAGTTCCCTTCTTAATAGGTTCAACAATAGATAAAGCTTGGAAGGGAGTTCCAACTTCATCCTCAGCATCTATAAAGAGAAGGAAGACAAATGGCTAACCAAGAGAGCCTTTTCTCCCCCTACCACCACCAGCTTCTTGTTCTTTACAAATTTCAGTTTTTGGTGTAGGGTGGATGTCACGGCCCCAGCCTCGTGAATCCATGGTCTGCCTAGGAGACATTTATACGATGGGTGTCTATAACCTGGAAGGTAATCTGGAAATCACTTGGTCCAATTTTAACTGGGAGATCAACCTCACCAATCACAGTTTTGCGAGACCCGTCGAAAGCCTTCACAACTACTCCACTCTGCCTCATGGGAGGCCCCTGATATGATAACTTCGTAAGAGTGGTCTTTGGCAATACTTTCAATGATGACCCAATGTCCACAGCACATTGGACATGGCATCATCTTTGCAGCTCATGGATATGTGTAATGCCAAGTTGTGGTCTCTTCCCTCATCGGGAAGATCAGCGTCACAAAAACTCAAATTGTTACAAGCGGTGATGCTTGCAACAATACTGTCAAATTGCTCTATCGTGACATCGTGATCTACGTACGCCACATCCAATACCTTCTGCAGAGCTTCTCGATATGGTTCTGAATTCATCAGCAGTGATAAAACATAGATTTTGGATGGCGTTTGTAGAAGCTGATCAACTACGTTGTACTCACTTCTCTTGATGAGCCTCAGCATCTCATCACAGTCTTCTTTCGCATTGCCACTCAGGCCAGCAGAAGCAGGAGTTCTTAACGTAGGGGTAGATTTAGCAACAAGTGTCGGATTTGGAGCGTTCACAGCATTCCCAATCGGGCTTTCGACATAATCAACATTGTCATTCCTTCGAGCGTCATCTTGCGGCTGTGGCGGAGCCGAGAAAACACAATCGCTGCGGGTCAGGCCGCTGACGTCGGTAATATTAACAACAGACGAAGAGGGCAAGGACACCTCTTTCCCATTCTCCAATACTACAGCATTGTAGCGATAGGGAACTGCCTTCTCAGAAGAGTACGGTATAGGACCGACTGGCTTAATAGTCAGAGTAGGAGAAACCTTCTGCTTGCTACCATCATACTTGATGACAACAGGCTCAGGTATCCAGAATACCAGAGAAATTACGTTGACTTCGACAGCATCTTCATCAACATTTCTGTTTTGAAGGATCTCAATGACTCCCTCATCCAGCATTTCCTGAACATCCTTGCGCACCTGGCGACAACCTCTCTGATTAACAGAACAAACTCGACATCTATCGTGGTCATGCTCATAATGGATATAATCACATAGCAAACGATGCATCTCAACCAGATATTGTTGGATATGACTGACGTATTTGATTTTATACTTGCTAGGACAGCCCTGGACCATATTGACAAATTTCCCATGCTCGGGCAATGGGTTCTTCTTCACATTCGGACCTACGTCCTCGAAAAACAAAATCCCACTTCTCACAAGGTCTTGCACCTTGGTCTTCAAGGGATAACAATTCTCCACGTCATGTCCGGGAGCACCGGAATGATATACGCAGTGAAGCTCAGGCTTGTACCACCACTGGGGGTTGGCAGGTACGGCGGGAGGGTCTCGTGGAGTGATTAACTTTCTATCAATCAAAGATGGATAGACTTCAGCATAAGTCTTTGCTGAAGAGCCTTCATCTCGAGTTAAACGTCCTTCACGGACCCCCTCTTCCAGTCTCATTCCCATATTCACCATCTCGGTGAAGTCTGAGGGAGCACTGGCTATCATTTTCTCATAGTAAAATGAACTCAAGGTCTTTAAAAAGATCTTGGTCATCTCTTTCTCCTCAAGGGGAGGCACTATCTGAGTTGCCAACTCGCGCCACCTCTGGGCGTATTCTTTGAAGGTCTCTTTCTCTTTCCGGGACATTGCCCTCAGCTGGTCCCTATCAGGAGCCATATCCACATTATATTTATATTGCTTGACGAAGGCCTCGCCAAGATCGTTGAAAGAGCGGATGTTCGAACTTTCCAGACCCATGTACCACCAAAGAGCGGCACCGGACAGACTGTCCTGGAAATAGTTGATACAAAGATTTTAACCTTCACATCCTCAGCTAGAATAACCTTAAATAGGGGCAGCTGTAAGACCCCAATTTTGAACCTAAGATCCCTCATGCTATCTCATCATTTGCATTGGCTTTGGGATCACACTTTGGCATCCTCCTTACCCCTTATTCATTGGGTTTGTATTGGGAGAGATCACCAAGCACATTTTATTGTATTATACTTTATTTTCTTTTGTTTACTAACCAAAATACAAAAAAAAAATATGTCTATGTATGTCTTTGTTTCTTTGTAGGTATGTGTGTGTGTTCACTTGTGCCACACCAACTTCACAACTAGGGTTTGAGACCCTCAATGCAAAGAGATCAATCCAACAATGGTTCACAACGGTTACAAGCATCATATATGGATCCCCATGATCTTTATTTATCATTTTGATCAAGAATTCATCAAGAGTTTGAAGCTTGTTTGCCTTGAAAGCCCTAATTCATCTATATATCTTATGTGACTTCCTCAACAAGTTTCTTCAACAAATGGTCAAATATATCAAGGGATACTTCATTATACATCATCTTATGCATATATGATCCTCCATGATCTCCAAATATCAAGATAACTTCAAGTTTGCAAGTCGGTTCAAAGAGGTTGACCAAAGAAAGTCAACTAGTCAAAACTAGGGTTTCCTATACCCTATATCCTACAATTTTTGTCATATGAAAATGATTCCTAGATTAAAGTTACTTCTTATGACATCCCAAACAACGTTCATATTGACATCAAGAGCTAAGTTTTCTTGGGAAGTCATTTTTATGGTGAAAGATTATAGGTTAGTTTGTCTGAGCCCTAGTTAGGAGGTCAACTTCCAAAGACTACAACTTGCTCAATTTTTATGATATGAAGGTCATCCAAGTTTCATAATCCATTTCAAGATGTCTTTTCCAACTTTGATTCTTTGATAAGTGTCAAATTTCACTTTTAAAGACATGTGCCAAGAGGAAATATTATAGGTCATTTTGGGCCATTACCATTGAACAGGCAATTTTCCTCAACTACTAAAATGCATAACTACCTCATGCCAAATACAAATGATGTTAAATATGTGACCAAATTTAAGTGGAATGAAAGAGATACAACTTTTATGAAGGAACTTTTTCCATTTGAAGCTCATAGCAAAAGTTATTCAAGGTGGAAGAAGTGGTCATTTGGCTTGGGACTTAGAAATATTTTAATCATGTTTGATTTCTCAAACTTCCACCTCAAAATGAATCATGATAAAAGATCCAAATGGAAACATGTTCAACATCAAAGTTGTTCCCCTTGATGTCACCTTTTCAAAAACTCCAAGATCACTTCATTTGGATAAGGATTGAGGGACTTCTGCATGGTTCCTTTGTTAGGTTTGTTTTGGCAAGTTTTGAATTCAAGTGATCATTTCTCTTTGCATGCTTACATGTGATGATTTCAGTATCCATTATGCATGAATTAGAGCGGGATTACATAATGGTTTTGGCCCAAATCAATGGCCATGCATCCATGCACCAATGTTACTATTTTTGGCCAAACTTGAAAAGGGTGAAAAACTGTATTCCATAGCCTATATATACCATTGCATTGCCTCAAGATTAGTACACACACATTGCCCAAGCCTTGCCAAATCATTTTTTGAACCCTACTCCATAGAATACCTTGAGGATTTCTTTGAAATCGAGTTTGAATTTCACCTTCTGTTTTGAGATTAAAACTCCAAGGATTCATTGCCCTTTTCATCTCAATTGGTCACTACAAGCAAGAGGAGGAAGAACCAAGTGAATTCAGATCAAGATCAAGCCAAATTTTGGAGCTACCCGAAGGTGAATTTTCTCAAACTTCTCTTCTTTGATTCTCCCTCATTTCTCAACTATTTTGATTGATTATTGGTTATCTTAAGTCCTACCTATGTAGACAACATGATTGAGTTGCTTTGGGGCAAAGTCGAAGCAACTCAGTTCATGCTCCTCAAATTTCAAATCCATGTATCTTTCAATATACTTGGAATTGGAAGAAATTGAGGCTAGATTCGAGCTCCTGAGCATTTTTCCTTTAAAATGATGTCCTTACTTTTTATTTTTGTGGTGGTTGATGATGGACCAGTCCGATGAGGTCCACCGGAGAAGATGACGGGAGCTAGGGCTCTAGTGATACGGTGGAACATCCCAGGCCATCTGAATCTCGTATCTACGTTTTAATCGTGGCCCTCCTTTTTGATTACCACGCGTGTACACGCGTTGACTGTGACATTTGGTGGAAGCGCGCACTTGGCCATAAGATCTACCACATCAATTAATAAGGAAGATCTGATGGCCCTTGGTTTTTTGAATTTTATTTTAATTTCTGAATTTTCATTTAATCCCTTTATATTGTTTAATTTATAATAATTTCATTTTTAATCCAAAAAATATGGGACTTTCATGAAAAATCTTTAAATATTTTTCTCTTCCAAATTTTGGATTAAAATTATTTTGGGATTAATTTTGATATTTTTCATGAATTAAATATTGTTGTGCATATTTTTATTTGTTTTAAAATACTTCTGACTTTCCAAAAATCATGAAATTTTTTGTCTAAGGTTCTTTGACCTTTTTTGACCTAAGATAAATCCCTTGGCCATTTATTTGGTGTTTTGAAGGGATTTTAGGTTTTTATAAAATTAAAATGCATTTTAATTCATTTTTTAAATTTATTTTTAATTGAATAATTGCTTGAAAATTATGTTGAGATATTTTTATGGTCTTGTGATGTTTGACTTTCTGTTTAGGCCTTGGTCATGGTTGATTTGACTTTTGTTTGATCAAAACCATTGGATTTAGGGGATTGATGAAATGCATATTTCATCTCCTAAAATGAATGGATGGTATTGATCAGACAAAATTCCTCTCATGATCAATTTGTGTTTCTACTTCCCTTTCCCTCTTCATATTCATCCATATTCTTTCCCAAACCTTCATTTGACCAATGATTTCTCTAAAGTCTAAATGCTAGTTGGTTCATCAATGACCTTGTGTAAGATGAATCAACATAAGTCTGACTGAGATAGGTCTTTCCCACTTTTCTTTTAGTGTGTGGTATGTTTTAGGAGTTTGGTTCTTTGTACCAAATCTCTAACATGCATTAACACCTATATTTTTATTGCCCGACCTTAGGTAGTTGTGACTTCTACATAAGTCCAATTAAGATTGCTTAACATAGAGCTAAATTTGATCAATAAGGCATATCATTCTAGTAAGTGAGATTGTAAGTCTCCCATTCTTCATGGCATTGTGTGGAGACTTGACCTTTTTTCCTTTCATGAGAGCTAGTGGAATACTTGTTGAATTATCCAAGTTGGAGCCCTTCTCACGGAAGATGTCTTGGTTTAAGGATTCATACTTGTGAATGAATGGTTGAGTGTTCTCCAAAGAATGACTTAATCACTTAAAAATCATCACTAACATTTGACTAACCATTGAATAACTTCTTAATTAAAATTGATTTAATTTCAAGTCATTTACTTTATACAATTTAAATTACAGTACATTTATTTATCATTCATTGCCATTTACATTTCATGCAACTTGTTTATGTTTCAGTCCTTTTTTCACTTTGCTCACTTGAGCCATATCTTGTGGTTGTATATATTGTTTGTTTGTCTTTGTTTTTGCTTGTGATCTTAGGACCTTAAAACACCTAATAACAACAAAAACCCTACAAAAACATCTTGATGGACTGTTGGACTTGATCTAAGCTTTTGGACTTAGAATTAGGCAACTTTCCCTGTGCTAAAGGACTTGGTCATTGCCAACATTTGAGACTGAGCTATCCTTTCATGTATCTTTCATCTGATACAAGAGACCTTGAGTGGCCTTTGACTCATCTGCCACTTTGACTTGGTGCTTACTTGTTATAACGTTATTATTATTGATGTCTGATGATTGTTCTGAGATTGATCAAGGAATATTTCATCTGATGCATTGGAAGAAGTTGAAGACTACTAGCTATTGAGATTGCTTACTTGGATATTCTGGCTATCTTTATTTGATGACATGACCTTCATAATTTCTTGGATATTGCTTATGCTTGTTGTCTGCTAAAGTCCAAAGGAAAATGGGTTTCTATATGACATTCTTGTCTGTTGGATTGCATCTCATTCGTCAGATCTTTTCAATCCTTAATTTTTAATTTTTGTCTAGGATAGTCCCTTCATCTCCTCCCACTTCTTAAATTTCAAAATCTCTCTCTCTTTTCAAAAATCTTCTTTGCTTGTGATTTCAAACTCAGACATGTTTTAATGATTAGAAACTTCGGCCTTATGCCAATGAATTTTAAAGAACTTTTTCTTAATCAAATTTGTACATGAACTTAACCATATTGCCTTTTGTGCCTTCTTATTAATTTTTTATTAAAATCAAATCACTGACTTCTTTGAAATTTTTACCACGAACTACGAGATTTTGATCCCTCATTTTTATGTTGGTAAGTAGGCAGAAGACCGAAGGTCTTGTCAAACATAAAATATAATCAATGAATTCTTTTCTCATCTCCCCACTCTGTATTTTATCAAACATCATTTAGACCTAGGATACTTTGGGTTCTAACACATTCCCTCTGTGTAACCAACTTCCTTACCTGTAATCTCTGACATTTTATTAGTTTTGATTTGAAAACTTCTTATCTTTGGGTTTTGTTCGTACTTTTTTCCCTTTTCCTTTGGAAACAATAAAAGCGTGATGGCGACTCTGATTTTATTAACGTCAAGTTTATCCATAGCTTGATGGTCATGAATTTACCGTTACAACGTGCGTTCGTGCAGATTCTGGTCTGGATATATGTGCGTTCGCACGGGTACAAGTGTGTTACGCGCATTGATTTCTAAAATGTAATAAGAATGAAAAAACAGAAAGACAGAATCATTTAACCAAATTTATTATTTTCAAAAGAAAAATATATTTTTATTTATATTTGGAACATAAGTATAGTTTTTCCATATATAAAAATATCTGGATAAACCGTATATTTTCTCGTATGTAAATATTAATTTTGTTTTGATATTAGTTATAAAAATATTTATGTAATCATTTAGTTATATAAATATCAACTAATAAGGTAGTATTTGTAAATCTTGTTTTGGTTAATATTAATAACATAAATAAACATATTTTGCTAGTGTTTGAATTCATACATTATTTTAAATATATTTACTTTTATTTTCTCTAATAATACAAAAAAATATAATAACCCGTGCATTCGCACAAATTTTGGTCTGGATATTCGTGCGTTAGAACGGGTACTGGTGTGTTACACGTATTTATTTCTAAAATATAATAAGAATGAAAAAATAGAAAGAGAAAATTATTTAACAAGGAAAGTTTCTTATTTTCAAAACAAAAATATATTTTTATTTATATTTGGAACTTAAATATAGTTTTTTCATATATATAAATATTTAGATCAACAATATATTTTCCCGTATGTAAATATTAATTTTGTTTTGACATTAGTTATAAAAATATTTATATAATCATTTAGTTTTATAAATTTCAACTAATAATATAGTATTTCTAAGTATTGTTTTAATTATATATAGAGAGTGAGGATGGACTCACTCCAAGAGTAAACTTTTTTAACTTCCTCCAAATTGTAGTCTTTAAATTGAACTTAATCTAATGGTTAAATTAGTTTTTTTACTTAATTAACCATTATATTTGATTCAATTTAAAGAGTAAGTTAAAAAAATTACTCTTATCCCCACTCATATATATAAATTTTTACAAATTTGGAATGAAAAAAGTTAATTACATATATAATTTTCATATTAGGGGAAAAATAAATTTAAGATAGTACAATTTACTTGATAAAAAAAGAAAATACAATTTAAAAATATCTACTAAATATCTTATTATAAGCTCAAATAATATATTTCAAATACTTTCTAAAAATGATCGATAAATTTCTATGTATTTTTATAAATGACATAATTATTTTATAATATAAAATACAATTTAAAAATTATGTAGTATTGTATTAAATAAAACAATGTATTGTTGAATGAAATTTATCCATTTTCCCTTTAATTGAAATTTTATGATTTTTTAATTAACAAAATATCATTAGTTTTAAAAAGGTATTTTAACTAAAAATGAAAATAACTTGAAATATTTTTTGTTTGTTATAAAAGTTAACCGGTTGTACATATATTTGAAGTTAATTTTAAAAAATTAATTGTTATCTTAAATGCAAATTAATTATTTCATAAGGTAATTGTCTTATTTAGTTTTGAGATGTCTATTAAGAAAAATTATTTGGTTTTATAAGTCCAATGGGAGAAAATTTATGTTCCTAGTTTAATGAGTCTATTTTATTTTATTTAGTCAGCAATGATATATGATTGTTGTGTGAAACTAATAAATCTCTAACAAAACTTTAACGATGAAAGATCTTGGACACATATCTTTTATATTAGGTATTTAGATACTTAGAGATGATTTTAGAGGAAGAAAGTTGTAACACCTTATTTTTCTAGAAATTATTTATATTAATTAATTATAATTTTATGTGTGTATCTAACTATTATTTGTGTGATAATTGAGATGCGTTAGAGCAACAAGGGTGAGTGACCATTAGGTAGAGAGTGTGATGAGTAATTAGAGGTTATTTATTTATAATTATTTAATTAATTAAAATAATATTTTAGTGTTACTATTTTAATAAAATAATAAAATCAAAGAAAAAAATGAGTTTGGGGTGGAAAGTGCAAATTGTGGAGAATTAAAATATATAATGTAAGTTAGTAATAAGTTGGGTCTTAGTAGAATATTAGAAAGATAAAAATTAGATTTTTGATTTATGAGAATAGAAGTGGGATGAAACTTTTGGAATTGGAGAAAAAGAGGCAAGAGAAGAGAAAAACAAGGAAAACTTAAGGAGAACTCTAGGGAAGAGAAGTCATAGCCAAAAACTTGATTTTTTCTGGATATACAAGGTAATGGTGAGAATTTGGTTCAATAATAGGGATATGAATGGAAGGATAGAGGAATGTTTAATTATTTTTGGATTGATGATGAAGGTTGATATTTATTTAATGAAATTTATGTTTTAAAGTGTTCATGTATGTTCACCATTGATGATGTTCGGAGTTTTTAAGGATTGATATAATATATAGATTCATGATTATATGAATATAATTAATGATTGATATATGTATATTTATGACTGAATTTAAAACCATAAAATATTTTTGGTGATGATTTCATGGATGTTTTTGGGTAAGAGAAGATGAAAATCATGGTGGAAATTTCAGAAAAACAACAACTTTTTAGTAACGCATTCGTGCACGATTTTTATCATAATTTTCAACTCGTATATCATTTTGGGATGAGATTTGAAGCGTTGGGTAGCTGAAACAGATGACTATAACTTTGTTTCATATGTAAAATATTTTTGGTGAGAATTTCATGGATGTTTTTGGGGGTTGGAAAAGATGAAAACCGTGCTGGAAATTTCAGAAAAACAACAACTTTTAGTAACACATTCGTGCACGGTTTTGATCATATTTTCAACTTGTAAATCATTTTGAGACGGGGTATGAAACGTTGGGTAGCTGAAACAGAGGGATATAAATTCTTTTCATGGGTATAATATTTTTGGTAATGATTTCATGGACGTTTTTGTGGTTGGAAAAAATGAAAATCATGTTGGAAATTTCCAAAAAACAACAACGTTTTGATAACGCCTTCGTACACGATTTTGATAATAACTTTCAACTCGTAAATAATTTTGGGACGGGGTTCGAAGAATTGGGTAGCTGAAATAATGGACTATTACTTTGTTTCAAAAATAAAATATTTTTAATGATTTTATCAGAGGTTGGTAGTAGGTGGGAAAGAAGTCTACGATGTGACGAATATGAACGAGGTATGTATTGACAAATTATTTGATGTGTGATGAATGATTAGGGTGATGTGTTTGATTATATTGGTGGTAGCCCAGAAAGGTGGATTATATTACGCATGGTTGCAATTATGTGATCGATTGTGGATCACTAAATATTATTATAATTGTTGTGTTAATTGCATTATTATCATGTCATACATCCATTGTTGATATGTTGAAAGAGACAAGTCATAGGTTCGAAGGGGAACAAAAGACTTATCCGGAACTCAGAAGGGGGAGTTCAGTATTCGGAAGGGGGAATCGGGTTCTTAAGAAAAACCAAATGTTGAATTGATACCACATGCATATGAGTCGTGGTCGTTGTCATGACTCGTATAACATGAATGAATTATATGCGTGAAATGTGACTATGTGCGAAGATGATATTATTGTTTGTGATGCTGATGATAATTTAGGCGTGAGAGTGTGATATGTTATTATACATGATTGTGTAGATATTGTACTCTATTTTACATTCTATGTTGTTATTATTGAAATGAATTCTCACCCTTTCTGTTTGAATGTTGCATTTACATAGGCATCGTGCAGATACTCAAGAGTAGAGACTGTGTTATGAGTGAAAGTTAGCTCCTTGAGCTATTTATTTTAGTTTATTCATGTTAGATTTGGTTATGCTGTGATATGTAACACCGGGGAGAAAATTATTTATTTTGTGTAGAAATTTCCTGAGAGACAACGCATGCTCTCTTCTTTGTTTTATGTTTTGGTGTGATAACACTGGGAGAAGACTCACGAGTCGATGCTTTTAATTTTGTTATGAAAACTATTATGAGATTTTAAATTGTTATATTTTTTATTATGATTCCGCAGAAAAGATATTCATATGAGATAGATGTCGTGTAAACATCCTAAGTGCAAATGTATGCAGTAAAATATTTTGTTGTAACACATATTACGGAGTAGACTATGATTGTTGTGAGTGATACCCTATGCGATTGTATTTCGTTAATTAAATTCTTTGATAATTACGCGCGGGTTTTTAGGATATTACAGTTCCCCCTACCTTGGATTTTCAACAACAAGTCTAAGCTTTCGCGATGGTGATTTCCTCCCAAATCCTTGTTCTCCCTTTGCCTCTTTCCTCTTTTCCCAAAATAAAATGTACTTACCATTCTTAGGTTTTTTAATCCCTTTTTATAATAAACCTAATTTAATCTTCTAATAATTGCACCTTGGCCCCAACTTATATTAATTCTCACCACTCACCTTATTTTTCTCAAAGTTTCTATTTTTCACCAAAAACCTCTCCTTTTTATTAGTTTTAATATTATTTAATTATCTAATTATTTTATTAAATAACTAAACACTTTTGTACCAAACCCAACATAGTATAAACATGTCAAAACACCAAATCATCAAACCAATGCATATAAAATTCATTTAAATAAATAAATAAAACATAAATTCAATTAAATAAATAATTTAAAGAAAATAGGGTGTTACACGTCCTTGTTGGGGGAGTTTTTTCACTAGGGAGCATTGAATATTGTGAGACTTCTTCTTTTAGAGCAACACCTTTGTGAGAGACATATCATATATTCACCCAAAACTTTAAGGTGGGTGGGTGGGTTCTCTCACTTATAAATGCTCACTACTCCATATTTCCAACCAATGTGGGACTATTATCCACACTACTCACACTTGAATCTCAACACTCCCCCTCAAGTGTGAGTCCACAATGCTCCCCCTCAAGTGAAAGCTCTTCTTACTTCCACAAACTCTTGTACCGCACAGAACGTTTCTTATTCACCACATTGGCGCCGTTGACTTTCGATACAAGTAAACCGGTCCCTTTCTGAAACCAAAGGCTCATGATACCATTTGTTGGGGGAGTTCTTTTCACTAGGGAGCATTGAACTTTATGAGACTTATTCTTCAAGAGCAACATCTTTGTGAGAGAGACACCACATATTCACCCAAAACCTTAAGGTGATAGGTGGGTGAGTTCTCTCACTTATAAATGCACACTACTCCATATTTCCAACCAATTTGGGACTATTATCCATACTACTCACACTTGAATCTCAACAGTCCCCAATAATAACTGCAATATGTTAGCATTTTTCCTTATTTTCCCATTTTTCTTCACTTCTAGCCTCTTCACAGTTAGCCTCGACATCAACCTCCTTGGATAATGATTTTCTCTTCGACGACTCTTCTCGATCCTTCTTATCACCTTTGGTGTATTCCAACAAGCGACCTCTCTTTATGAAACCCTTGATTGTATCCTTTAGTTGGATGCATTCGTTGGTGGTGGGGTTGTGCCTCTTGAGAAAACAACAATACTTTGTTTTATTGGTTCTGGAGGATTCTCTAATTGGGATAGAGTTTTTAATCTCGACCTTTCGGAATTCAGTATTTGCACACTCTTGATATGTCTTTTTCTAGAAAGTGTTGAGGGGATAATATTTGTCATATCAACTACAGATCCTACAATCAGACTCTTCCTTGAATTTATTTCTGGATGGCTCGCTAGAACCAACATTTGTTGGTGGCTAGTTAACTCCTAGGCAATGAGTTTTTCTTCAGGATTAATAAAGGGTTGCATGTAGTTAAGTAATTCCTTCAGACCATGAGTCTCCTTTTGTCCCAACCTATCCCCGAAGGAGTTATCCTACTATAGACCATTCTAAAAAATCCAACACTTAAGACTCTCATTGGAGCCTCCCACTTCCACAACCACTTGTGTGAATACAAACTCTCCTTCATCCCTCGTGTGATCCCATTGAGGGATGTTATTTCCATTGGTTGTCTCTTCCAAATCGCGAAGCGTCTAGAATGACTCGACGCTTCTGTATGACAAAACTTTGAACCATACTAGCTGATTTTGTCATCGTTAGTGCAAAGAGCTTTCACTTTGCTGTCTCATTGGTGTGGTAATGATTTAAGCGATCATCAACGTATTGCACGTGTTTGTCAGGATTTTCCTTTAGGTTTCTCTAACGACTTTGGTATCCGTCTGTTAAAAGTTCGAGCACAAAAAGGATTCTTATGTTAGCAAGATATTGACCACAAGTTATGGTCATATATAAGTGAAGACCCAAACATAACTAGATATTAAAACTATAAAATGCGTGTTCCTTTCTAGATTGTTTCTTTATAAATAGCTATTAACCATCAGCATATTCGTGCATGTGATCAAACTGAGGAAACTTGAAAAGGCATGGGAAAGGATTATGCTCTCCGTATGAAAGGGAATTTACTTTTGTCACAACCCATTATGTAGAAACTTTTAGTGCAAAGAACTCTAAAAAAATATAAATAAAAGTAAAAGATGCACCACTTTGTTTGTAAGAACTAGTTGCTCAACAGAGGATGTGCTTGGAATATCCTTTGGTTAATTGCATGTGTGTTAACTGCTGCATGCATATGTCTGTGTAACACCAACAAATACTATATATATACATCCATCGAGACACATAATTTGTTCATCATCAATCATTCATCAAAGCTTGTTAAGGGGTAGTGATACTCATGTGTAGGTGCATTACTGGGCAATAACTTCTTTGGCAGTAGTTGACTTGATAATGAAACTAGCAATTTTTCTGCCAAAGAAGATTTGTCCCGCAATTCACTCCTTCATCTATTTATCAAGAAATTAAGGTATACTTTATATCTATATGTCCTTATAATACATTACATCGATATAACAAAAATGACCATGTAAAGGATGCAAGTATTCTATTTGGTTCGGTTTTGTAGAGAAAAAAAATCAATCAATAAAAATAATTGGTTCGATTTAATTTTTATAACTTTTTAATGAAGTTTTAAAAAAATCAAAGTAAGTTTTGTTTAATCAAATTGACATTTTTTCAAGTTTAAATAAATTATAAAAAAACATTCAAATGCTATAGTTTTTTTTTTTTGACACAAATGCTATAGATTTTGTTTAATTACCAATAAAATAAATTAATCACTAAACACTACTATATATTGTCCATTTTTTAAACAGTATCTTATCCACCAAATGAATATCTATTTATTAAGTGATTTTTTTAATATTTTTTCTACGGTCTAAATTAACAACCGAAATGAAAGGTGAATGAGTAACACATTTTAATTCTCACTACTAACAATTTTGTATTTTTTATTATAAAGTGCGTGTTCCCTTAATTTTTATTTTTAAATTAAAATTAAACTATTTTTCATCCCAGTTCAATGTAACAACCATGGTGAAATGTCTCACAGTAATACGTTAAAAGCGTGTTAATAAGGAACATTTCAGCACGATTGCTTTTTTAAATGTGGGTAAAAGTGTTATATATATAAGCGAGATTTTTTCACTTATGAACATAACTGCACCCTAACTCCTTAAGTGAAATCCTAACATCTCATGCCTTATCCCAAACTCCATAAACATCCTTAAAAAATTTGTTCATAAAACTCCAACGTATCTTCTCCAATTAGTATGGATCAAAGAAATGTGTCACGAAATTTTGGAAGACTAGAAACACAAAATTCATTTCTCTGACTTCCGCTTCACATTTCCGGTACGCGAATCATTTCCACCATTTATGTTATGAGTTATCTTGTTGTTGATAAATCTATTTGTTCTTTAGAGTTTTTTTTTCCTTGTTGTTGAGACATTAAATCGAATAGGTTGTATGACGTTATTTTTGTTTAGTTATTTTGTTGTTTTTGTTGAGCTAATTAGAGGTTTATAGTTATTGTTGTTGTTATTAAGATGACATTAAATGTTGTATGTTATTGTTTTTGTTGAGATAAGTAAAAAGTTTATGTTATTGTTGTGGTTTTTTAATAATGTTGTTGTTTTTGTTGATACAAGTAAAATATTTGTGTTATTGTTAATGTTTTTATTGAGTTATGTTGTTATTTTTACTTAAGTAAAAAGTTTGTGTTATTGTTGTGCTTTTTGTTTGATATGTTGTTGTTTTTGTTGGGTTATGTTGTTATTTTTATTGAAACACATAAAAGGTTTTAATTAATGTTGATGTTTTTGTTGAGTTATATTGTTGTTTTTGTTGAGATAAGTAAAAAGTTTGTGTTATAGTTGTGATTTTTGTTAGTTATTGTTAAGAGTTCCACATCAGACAATCTTTGGCATGAACATGTATTTATAAGTTTGGGCAATCCTCGCCCTTCAAGCCGGTTTTTTAGGATTGAGTTAGGTCCAACCACATTTATGATGATGGTATCAGAGTCTCGTTTAAGATCCATTAGACTACCTACCATTTAGTTCCACGCTCCAACGTAAATCCTAGGCATGACAGAGGGTGTTAAGAGTCCAACATCAGACAATATTTGACCTGAACATGTGTTTAAAGTTTGGGAAATTCTCACCCTACAAGCCCTGTTATTATTGATGTTTTTATTATTTTTATTGACTTAAATAAAAAGTTTGTGTTATTGTTGCGCTTTTCGTTTGTTATGGTGTTGTTTTTGTTGAGTTATATTGTTGTTTTTATTGAGACACATAAAAGGTTTTAATTAATGTTGATGTTCTTGTTGAGTTATATTGTTGTTTTTGTTGAGATAAGTAAAAGGTTTGTGTTATTGTTGTGGTTTTTGTTAGTTATGTTGTTGTTTTTGTTGAATTATTTTATTGTTTTTTGTTGATATAAGTATAATATTGTGTTATTGTTGTTTTATTTTTTCGTCTTATGTTGATGTTGAGAATGTTATTCTTTGTGCAACTTTCATTTTATTCTGCCAAACAAGCATATGGCATACTAAAATGATAGAAGATATAATTGAGTTCCGTATATTGTATGTGATTGAGTGTCTTACCAACCCTTCACTAAATATATAATCTTCCAAAAATTGAATTAGAAAATAATAATAAAAATTAAGTTATATTTTAAGAACAACTTACATTAATCAATGTTTTTCAAACTTTGAGCAACCCATTATTTATATCATACTCTTTAATGGCTAGAATTTGGTTCGATACTTATAGTTATTCAATCAACACTTCCTTCTCTAGTAGTTCATTCGACAAAGCATTAAACTTAATGAGAAATTTTGATTCACCATCATCATAACGATAATTATGATGATGATAATGATGATGAATATGATGGTGTTGATGATAATGATGATGATGATGAATCACAATTTTTTAACAAATTTGATACTTTGCATAATGAAATAGTAGAAAAGAAAATATTGAATGAAGAATTTGAAATATTGAACCAAATTGTAACTGTTAACGAGAGAAATATGAATAACGGGTTACAAAAAGCTCGAAAAATATTGATTAGTGTAAGTTGTTCTTCAAAGATAACTTAATTTTTCATATTATATTTTCTAAATTATTTTGAAAGGTTATATGCTTAGTGTGTGGCTAGTGAAATAAATATTCCACATATGTTATAATAAGCTAATGTATATATCACCTCGAGTAAAAGCTACAACCATAGAAACATGTATTGATGCATCATTTTAAATTCCAAAATGTTGGCATTGGGTATCGACTCCATGATCATTCCACCTTTCATTACAGTTAGAACAAATAACTTTGGTGAAATGGCATGCGCTATTGTGTTTTTATAACGGCTACTAGTCCGTGGTAGAAAAGACGACACCTAATTGTAATACCCCAAAAATTTACCCCCTCATTCATGCATTCATTTTTTAGGTCATTTAGCATTTCATATTGCATTTCATCATGTCAGTCAGAATTAGCTCCAAGAAGCTTGAATACCATCCAAGAAACTTTCTGGGTCTATCTGGGTGATCAGTCAACACAGGGAAATGACTTGAGTTACTTCCAACATGTTCAAATGGGATTTATTCATCAGTCAAAACGCTAATCTCGAAGGAGCAAAAAGCAGAGCCTGAGTTGTCATGCTCGCTAGGCGAGCAACATGGTTCGCTTAGCGAATCTGAGTTGTCATGCTCGCTAGGCGAGCAAGTTCTTCGCTAGGCGAAGCGCACACGTTTTCAGAATATAACAGAAAATCTTGGACTTGGACCTCTCTCATTTGAGCCCACAAAGCCACGAAAATCAGGTTATAAATTCAGAATTCCATTGAGCCAAACCCCATTCAATTCATTTTTACCCTGGCAGAAGAGAAGAGCTAACAGAATTCAAAGCAGTCTCCGGACACTGAAGGGAACTCATCTGCAAAGAACCTATTCTACCTCGTATAAACCCTGAGATTGCTCTACAAACCCACTCGCGCAATTCAATTTCATTCGATCTCTCCAATCAGGTTTGCCTTATTCCCATTATTTTATGCTTTCAATTTGAAATTTCTAAATGTACGAGGTATTATGGTGAATTTGGAAGAGTGGGTATCGTTCGGTTTTGCCCACGGGTTTAGATATGCATGAATATGTAGAATAATGCCTTGAATGTTTGATCACCTAATGCCTGAAATCGTACTGTTGTCAGAGAAAAATCCAGAACCCGCAGGCACTCGCTAGCACCTTCGCTAGACGAGCCTGCAGCGAGGCTTCGCTAAGCGACGCAGTAGCGATCGCGACAGTAGCTGCCTTTTGCCCTTTAATTTGTTTTGTGATTGTTATGACATGCTTTCTCTTGCATACGTGCACTGTTCACCTGACGCTTTGTTGTCATGTTTCTTTTGTTTGGAGCAACTCTTGATTGCACCCCGTCTTGTTATTCTAACCTGTTTGTTGAGTTTTTGTGAGGGCTCACATGACTCTGAAAGGATAGCTTGCTTGGCATTCCACTTTATTTGTGGGACACCACTTGGAGATTTATTCCGATTACCTGTGCTGACTTGCTTTCTTTTGATGGTGCGAGCTTGAGAGATCACCGGGCTTCTTGCTTCCTTAGTTGTTATTACTTCGGATCTTTATCCGTGTGGTAGATCTCTTGATCCCTTTATCTTTCCCGTATTTTACCGCTTTCTTAGCTGGAAGACCTCGATAGGAGGCAATGTTTTGTGTGTTCACCAGTGCTAAAGACCTCCATGGAGATGCAATTGACGGATAAAAGGGATTAGTAGTCAATCCCTCGTTATTCAGCGTGTCGTTCTTTATGCTCACACTACGGGTCGATGCTTCAGAACAAAAGCCCAAGATCTTTTGTCCGGTCAGTCAGTGGAGAGAGTTCCACCTTTCTGAATCCCCACTTTTTGTCCTAAGCTCACCCCGTCCAGGGTTAAGAGCTATGAGGTCTTATCCTCATTACCCTTTTGATCCGCTCACCCTAACGTTCAATGTCAGTGGTTAGGAGCCCATTTGATTACCTTTCCATGGCTTGTTTGTCGAGGTTGATATGACCCCTCTTGACTAAAGCCCTACCCATGTATGTTTTAGCCCCATTGTTGCTAGGCTTCGCATAGTCTCTCGTCTGCATGTCAATTAAGGTAGCACTGTTCCTTCGTCTAGGACTTCCTTTTTGCATGAGCATTCCTAAAACACAAACAAAATCATTGATTTTTTTTCTTCTCCTAAGAACATGTTTACTCCTTTTACTACAGGCGAGTAAGTCTCCAAAGGTCGAGCATCCGGTAGATTGCGTAGTAACGTCGTTCGCCCAAAACACAACCCTTAACCCCTAGTTAGCCGAACTACGACTTGCTCTGATTCTCATTCCAGATGAGATACGTAGGCATAAGACGCGATGTCTTAGCGAGCACACTCCTTTTTAACACATAGGTAGCCGAGCTACGAAGACCCTGATTCTCATATTCAGATGAGATACGTATGCAGTGGACGCGACATCCGTGCGAGTCATTTTCTTTTAACCTTCTTTTAGCAGATAGTACATTAGATAAACCCACACCTTTTAGACAAGAACAACAAGAGTGGATCCCGTAGAGTACAACGGATGCGTAGGGGTGCTAATACCTTCCCTTCGCATAACCGACTCCCGAACCCAAGATTTGGTTGCGAGACCTTGTCTTTTCCTTTCCTTTTTCCAGGTTTACTTCGAGCGTTTCCTTTCCCCCCTTTGGGATAAATAACGCACGGTGGCAACTCTTCTGTCATTTCTTTCTTCGCCGGTTGTTTTTTTCGCAGGTTGCGACAACTGGCAACTCTGCTGGGGACCCGGTTTCCCTAAGCGAGTCCCTCCTAGCTTTTGTAGGTTTCTTGTTTGTTGGGTGTTTATTTCTTCTGTACAGTTATTTATTTACATGCTTTATTGCATTTGCGTACATATCATTGCTTGTATCTGTTGGCTCTTCTGTTGGGTTGTTTGTTTGTTAGGGTGGGATGTTCTATGAGAGATAAGCCCACTACCCAGGCTCAAGCGTACACACAGGTTTTAGAGTGGATAGTCATAAGGCTTGCGTAGTATGTTGCTACGTTAAGTCGTTCATGAAGACCCACACCCAGACGAGGTTTCTTTTGGATATATTCTGTCATATGGGTGTTCCATAACGACAGATGTTCCTTTAGAAATCGTCGACTCTGGTGACCATTTCCCGAGAACTCGGTCGAGGCCTCTCCTTCGAGACGCGTTTATGTTAGCTCTGGTGGGCGCATTCTCGCTGATCAATCCGAGGACCCCAAGGCTGGGAACTTGCTTTAGGATGTCCTGTTGAGGGGAGTCAGTGGAGGTCTTTTATCCTGTAATAATACCAAACCTTCAGTGGTAAACGTATTATTCTCGACTGAAGGGCCGAAGCTGACAAACTTCTGTTCTTAGAACCTACCAGTGAGGGGCGGGCTAAATTCAGGAAACCTTAACCTCCAACCAACCCGGTTTTTTGGAGCAGAGTTTTGATCTTGTATTATATTCCTCAGTGGTTTTTCTGTTCAGACAGCGCAACCCGACAAATGTTCAAGCGGATACAGCAGTCCTGATTCCCATGTCATTGCATTGCATCACATCATTTTTGCATTCATATCATTTAACACATGTTTATCTATTACTAGGGGTTTACATCTTTTTCTTGATTCCGGTCGGGGTTTTTCTGGTTCTCTGAAGATGGATATTGGCAGAAAGAGACACGTCGCCTACAAGTTTCTTGTGGTCTGTTTGAAGCCTATTCAACAGCTGATGAAGTTAATGAATCACGATTCCCTAGAAAGATTCCGGAAGGACTATGGTTTGATTCTGAGTTTCGTTACAGTTCTTTCCAAAGATCAACATGATGCTCTCTTTACACTGATGCAGTTCTATGACCCTCCATTGAGGTGTTTCACGTTCCCAGATTATATTTTGGTCCCTACTTTGGAGGAGGTTGCCAGTTTTCTCAGAATTCCTATCAAATCGCAGTTGCTATTCTACAGTTCCGAATTTCTGCCCGATCTCAGCATGGTTGCTTCGGCCACGTATTTGGGGAAATCAGTCTTGAAGGCTAATATGTGTCAGAAGGGAAGAGTCAGTGGTTTTCATCTGAGTTTCTTAGTGGGAGAAGCCAAGAAGAAGCTTGAAGATGGTGACCAGAGGAGTCTCAATACTGTGTTGGCTCTTTGTGTGTATGGGATTGTCCTGTTCCCTAATGTGGCGAACTTTGTGGACATGGACGCAATACGCCTCTTCGTGTTGGGAAATCCAGTGCCGACCTTGCTGGGAGATTTCTTTCATTCAGTGCACCACAGGAATGAGAATAGAAAAGGAGGATTGTTGAATTGTTGTGCGCCTTTGCTCTATAAGTGGTTCAGTTCTCACCTACCCAAATCAGGGGCGTTCATTGATGTCAAGGACTCGTTGAGTTGGTCGAAGAGATTGATGGGGTTGAGAGCTGAAGATATTTCTTGGTGGTCTGACCGGAGCTTGCTTCAGGCGAATATTATTCATAGTTGTGGGAACTTCCCGAATGTACCGTTGGTAGGAAAAAGAGGAGGGATCAACTACAATCCTTCTCTAGCAGTTAGACAGTTTGGGTATGCTTTAAGAACTCCGCCTTTGGGAAAAGATGTGGAAGAATCTCTGTTTTTCCATTCTTCATCTGATTGGACTGTATCCCATAAGGCAGATGAGGCTTGGCTCAAGGTGATCAAGAGAGGAAGAACTGTGCTTGGAAAAGGAGATTGTAGAACTTACCCTCAGTATGAAGAGTGGCTTCAAGGAAGAGTCGAAGAGTTTGGTCTGCCGTTTCCCATTGAAGAACCTTTATATCCACCTACTCCTGAGCAGTCAACCGTGGTGAGCCGAGAGGAGAATGACAAATTGAAGAGTACCATGGAGAAGCTTCAACCTGAAAACTCGGAGTTAAGTGTGAAGTTGCAAGACTATATACATTAATTCCATGAGGCAGAATATCAGAAGAAGGAAGCCGTCAGATTGCAAGAGGAAGCAGAGAGGAAATTAGTTGTGGAGTTGGACTTCTCCAGGAAGACAGACAAAGCCCTGGGATCATCCAGTTCTGAGTTGAGGCGAGTCAAATAGCAGTTAACAGATGCTCATGGTAAGTTAGTTGGTTGGCAAGAGCAATGGGATACATTTTCAGCTTCTAGGAAGGTAAAGGAGGAGGAGATGGTGGCCGAATTGACTTGTCAGATAGAGAAGTTGAAGATTTTGCTGAAGGAGAAGAACAATGAGCTTTTGTACGCCCGTTCAACCAATGGTTATATCACAGATCAACTCAACAAAGCTCAAGGACAGATTGAGGAACTCAAAGTGCTGGCAGGTTTGAAGAAATCCAGACTTGAACAGGTATTCGGAGAAGATGATGAGAATTACTACAGAGAGCATATCAACGAGTTGGATAGAGTTATTCACAAAAGGAATCTGCTTATCCGGCGTTTGACAGAATCTCCAGATCATCCTAACACAGTGGCACTACTGGCTGAAGTGAGGAGTAGTCCTTACGGGTTGTATACAAGAAGCTGATTACTGATTTTTATTCCTCTCTTTACTTATTGTATTGTAGTGATGATCCACATGCTTGTTGTGGAGATCCTCTCTTGATGTACTGTCGGCTAAGGCCCTTTTCCTTGAACTCATTTATATGATGGTTTTCCTTATTGCATCTTGATCTTCGAAGTTTACCTATGGCTCGATCTTCCCATGAGACTGGAATCAAGGGGGTAGAATACCCGTTGGAATTTATAAACATGTCATTGCATTTACATATTCATTTGCATATCTTGCATAACAGGTACCGTTGCGGTGTTCTCATATTATTTGGTGTTCCACTAGAAGGATAGTTGATTCAGGCATTCACCGGTACGGTACTCGCAGAAACCACCAGAGAGCAATGGAGAGCCTACAAGCAGAGCTCGCCGAGATGAAGATCCGCATGAACCAATTCATGGATGTGGTTTAAGGGGTGGCTCAGGGACAGCAAGAGCTCAGACAGATGATGCAGAGGAATCCCGCCACTACTCAACCAGAGACATTGATTGATCCTCCAGCTGGAGAGGCTAACGGACCCAATGGATCGGGGCCTATCCCAATCCCACATGGCAACCCTGGTCAACAACCCGTTCATGATGATCAGGACGATCAATTTCCCCTACTGCAGGAAGACTTTGGCATGGTCCATGGCGTGGACCCCATGTTCAGAAGATTAGAGGAGAGGCTGAAAGCTGTGGAAGGGCAGAATGCTCTTGGTGTGGATGTTGCTGACTTGGGGCTGGTCCCAGGCGTAAGGGTGCCACCAAAATTCAAGGTCCCGATATTTGACAAATACAATGGCAATTCTTGCCCCAAGACCCACGTGCAAGCCTACTTCCGTAAAATGGTTGAGATTTCAGAGTATGACTATGATGTTGCTACTATCACCATTTTCTACCCAACTAATCAGATCAATGTGCCAGAAGTGCAACCGGTGCCGCCAGTGCGACCGTCCACTATGACTATCACAACCCCTGGTCCTTTACCGTTCACCAGCGAAAGGGCCATTCCTTGGCATTATGGGGGGAGTGTATACACGCACGATCATGGGGTGGAACGGCCACTGAAAGTAGAAGAGGATCAGAAGTCTGAACTTGAAGTCGAAGGTCCCGCAGTGGGCAATGTTGGTGGAATCGGGCGATTCACCAGAAGTGGTAGACTGTTCTCACCACCGGTTACTCAAACTGATAATGTTGATGCTGCGGCGAAAGCCAAAGGCAAGCAAGCTGTGAATGAGGGTACCTCTACACCCCAGGTTGGTTCCGAGCCCACTTTTGCGAATGATGTGGACGAGCTTTTGAGAATTATAAAGAGAAGTGACTACAAGGTAGTCGATCAGTTGATTTAGACTCCATCCAAGATATCCATTCTCTCACTCCTATTGTGTTCGGAGGCACACAGGGAGGCACTGCTGAAAGTCTTAAATGCTGCATATGTGCCTCAGGAGATCTCAGTGAACCAATTGGAAGGGATCGTTGCAAATGTCCATGCAAGCAACGGGTTGGGTTTTACTGATTCTGACTTAACACCAGCTGGACGCAACCATAACAAGGCTTTGCACATCTCGATGGAATGCAAAAACACCGTGTTATCTCATGTTCTGGTGGATACAGGTTCCTCTCTCAATGTGCTATCCAAGAGAGCCCTGTCAAGGTTAGAAGTGGAGGGTTTAGTCCTAAAGCCCTCAGATCTTATTGTGAGAGCCTTCGATGGATCTAAGAGGTCGGTGTTCGGGGAGGTAGAATTGCCAATTCAGATTGGATCACAAACCTTCAACACCGTCTTCTATGTGATGGATATCAATCCCACTTACAGTTGCCTATTGAGTCGTCCTTGGATCCACAATGCTGGGGCAGTCTCGTCAACTTTACATCAGAAGGTTAAATGCCCAGTCAATGGAAGGATTATCACCGTCTAGGGTGAGGAGGATATTCTGGTCAGTAACCTGTCTACATTCAAGTATGTAGAGGTAGAAGGTGAATTTCATGAGACTCTGTGTCCGGCCTTTGAGGCAGTTCAAGTCAAGGATGCAGCTCTAGTGAAAGAGGTTGAAGCAGGTGCCTCTTTGTCGTCCTTCAAGCAGGCATAGGCCTTGGTAGATTCAGGTGTTGCTCCCGGTTGGGGACGTCTGGTGGATTTACCTGCAAAAGAAGACAAGTTTGGGATTGGGTATCAGCCAACTTTAACTTCTACAACTTCAACACTTCAGACTCGTCAGGGGCCGATTACTTTCTCCAGCGCTGGCGTCATCCAATATGGCCAGGTCTCTGCGGTCAACGATGAAGATGGGGATAGTGATTGCGACATCGACGACTGGGTGCGTCCGAGGATCCCGGGTGAAGTCATCAACAATTGGTCTTCTGAGGAGATTGTCCAAGTCACTCTTCTTGAAGAGTAATTTTCTTTGTTTATTCATGCATATCCAAGTCTTACGTTCCGCCCAGGGCGTAATGACTCATTGTAGGGCTCATCTATGTGGATACCTGCATTTTTTTATCATAAATAAAGGACGTCTTTTTGCGTTCAAATATTTTGTTCACTGTCTTTCTATTTTTGCATTTTTCAAAAATAAAATAAAATACATCTGGCAATGTTTTGTTTAGTTTCTACTTCTTGTTCACACTCATAAGCACATACCATCACTCATGCAGATGCACATCACCGGACCCTATTGATAACGGTTCTGCTATGGCTTGCTTCGACTTTGAAAATCCGATCTTTCAAACTGAAGAAGAGGGTGAGGAAGACTGTGAACTCCCTGAAGAACTTGCCAGGTTGTTAAAACAGGAGGAAAGGGTCATTCAACCGTATCAAGAGTCTACTGAAGTGATTAATCTCGGCATCGAGGACGCCAAGAGAGAAATCAAGATAGGGGTTGTTTTGGAAGACAATGTGAAGAAGGGGTTGATTGAATTGCTGCAGGAGTATGTTGACATCTTCGCTTGGTCTTATCAGGACAAGCCAGGACTTGACACAGACGTCGTGGTACACCGCTTGCCTCTCAAAGAAGGGTGTCCTCCGGTCCAGCAGAAGCTCAGGAGAACAAGACCAGAGATGGTTGTCAAGATAAAGGAAGAAGTGCAAAAACAGTTGGACGCAGGGTTTCTAGCAGTCACAAATTATCCGCCATGGGTTGCAAACATCGTTCCGGTACCTAAGAAGGATGGAAAGGTACGGATGTGTGTCGACTACCGGGATCTGAACAGAGCCGGCCCTAAGGATGATTTCCCATTACCTCACATCGATGTTTTGGTGGATAATACGGCTCAGTTCTCAGTATTCTCCTTCATGGATGGCTTTTCTGGCTATAATCAAATTAAGATGGCACCAGAAGACATGGAGAAGACAACATTCATAACCCCGTGGGGCACCTTCTACTACAAAGTGATGTCGTTTGGTCTGAAAAATGCTGGGGCAACGTATCAACGAGCGATGGTGACTCTTTTCCATGATATGATTCATCATGAAATAGAGGTTTATGTTGACGATATGATTGCCAAATCTCAGACGGAAGAAGAGCATTTGGTGAATTTGTAGAAACGGTTTGAGCGTTTGAGAAAATTCAAGCTGAGGCTTAATCCGAACAAGTGTACTTTTGGGGTGAGATCTGGAAAACTACTGGGTTTTATTGTTAGTGAAAAAGGGATTCAGGTGGATCCGGCCAAGGTGAAAGCGATACAAGAAATGCCTGAGCCAAGAACAGAGAAATAAGTTTGTGGCTTCTTAGGGAGGTTGAACTACATTGCAAGGTTCATATCTCACCTAACAGCCACGTGTGAGCCAATATTCAAATTGTTGAGAAAGGATCAGGCCATCAGGTGGAATGATGATTACCAAAGGGCTTTCAAGAAGATAAAAGAGTATTTGCAGAATCCTCCATTCCTTATGCCTCCAGTCCCAGGGAGACCGCTGAATATGTATTTGAAAGTACTAGATAATTCCATGGGTTGTGTTCTCGGTCAACACGACGAGACAAGTAGGAAAGTGTTGGTGTAAGCCCTAGAGGCCAATACTTTTGGTACTTGTATCGAATTATTTATTAATAATAAAAGGCATTTTCTTTATCATGGTTGATTAATAAAGTCCCTGGAATAGATAGTCCGTTTAATGTATTAAGTGTGACTTAATCATGAGAACACATTAAATATAAGGACACTATTCTTAAAGTATCCGTAGTCGAGCTTTAGTGTGAAGTGGGATAACATTAAAGCATTAAGACTATTATGTTTGTAGACTGATGATCACATCTCATGGATCATGGATAAAGAGTTATCAAGTCTTAAACATAGGTATGAATATTAGGTGTAATATTTATACCGAATTGACCCGCTATGAGAATACTATATAGAAAGTTATGTAAAGTGTCATAAGTTATTCTCATGGTGATAATAGTGTATACCACTCTTCGACCTGAAACCACTATGGATCCTATATGCAGAGTCGAGTGCTTTATTGCTGATCCAACGTTGTCCGTAACTGGATAACCATAAAGACAGTTGATGGGTACTCCATGAAGCATGCTGAGGGACATGAGTGTCCTAGATGGAATTTGCCAATCCTGCGTAACAGGATAAATGTCTATGGCCCAATATTGAACTGGACAAGGGTGACACAGTCTATACCTTGTGTTCAATATAGACATAAGGGCAAAGGGGTAATTATACACATAATTATTATCACAGGGGGTTTTGTCAGATCACATGACATTTTCGTGACTTGGGTAGCAGTGATGTGTTGCTAGATACCGTTCACTGTTTATTATGTTAAATGCGTGATTTAATATAATTGCCAACGCCGTGAAAACCTATAGGGTCACACACAAAGGACGGATTTATGAGAGATAGAGTAACTAAGGAACACCGTAAGGTACGGTGCACTTAAGTGGGAGACAAAATATGGTAAGGTACCAAATACTTAAGTGATTTTGGCATATTATGAGATATAGGCCAAAATGCACTTAAGTGGGCTTTTTAGCTTGAAGCCCACACAAGTGGTTCTATAAATAGAATCCCTTGGGTAGAAGCATTGTAACTCACTGAGACAGAAAACACAACTGAAGAGTTGGAATTTCGTATCTCTCTCTCACTCAAAGCCTTCATTCATAACAGCTAGCACTGCGATTGAAGGAATCCGTTCGTGTGGACTGAGTAGAGACGTTGTCATCGTTCAACGTTCGTGATCGCCCCGTGGATATGTATCAAAGGTTTTGATCATTAACAGAAATCTGCACCAAAGGTTTGAATCGCCACAAGAGGTAACGATTCTATCACTGATCATGCCCATTCGTAAGGATCACTAAATGGATAAATTTTTAAATTCCGCTGCGCCTTGGATGTCTATTCTCCAATAGTGGTATCAGAGCCACTTACGAAACCATGAATCTGATACCTGTTTTTGTTCTGTAATAATATGATTAAAGACAGAATGAATCAAAGGTTAAATTGAGATCGATCAAGTTACATATATGTGATATATGTAATCCTGATGCAAAATACATTATATATGATATAGTGTTCTCGTTTCGTTCATTCAAACCCTCAGTGATTGTTTTCCTTTGAGCGATCAATGGTCGTTTGCTTCTTGATCTGACATTAGTATGGTGAAGCAATGACGTGTTGACCAATCATACTGAATTAACAATCGAGATGTGTTTGACGGTCTGAAATTGGTGCATCAGGGTTAGTGACGGCACAAGGGTTGTGTTGTCAGAGAGTTATGCGATTGGGGTTTGACTGCACAAGAGTTGTGCGTTCTAAACACTTTTCCGGACAGTGTTAACCGGTTAACGCGTATGGTTAACCGGTTAACGAGAAACTGAATACAGCCTTCTAAACATTTTTGGAACAGTGTTAACCGGTTAACGCATATGGTTAACCGGTTAACGGAATGCGAAATAAAATTTTTGAAATTTTCAAACAGTGTTAACCGGTTAACGCATTTGGTTAACCGGTTAACGCAAGGCAGAAAAGAATTTTCTAAAAGTTTTCAAACAGTGTTAACCGGTTAACGCATATGGTTAACCGGTTAACGCATATGGTTAACCGGTTAACGCAAGGAAAAATTCACCCGTTCGGCTAGAAAAAGTGCTTTGAAGTATCAATTGTTGATACGAAAAACGACGTCACCCGTTCCCGCTGTCCGGGCAGCGGACCCCCAGCTAACTCTGCATAGTGTGATCGGTCGTCGAAATTTAATTTGATTTTAATTAATTAAAGGAATTAATTAATAATAATAATAAAGTGTTTATTATTATCTTGTGGTGATCGGTTATGGCCTTAGTTTTCCTTTGTTTTGTTTTGGGTTTTTAAAATACGACCTGCGTGTCGTGCCTCTCTCTTAATCTCCCAAATGTAACTTCTTTTCTCATCTCACTCCCTCGTATGTAAAACAAGTTTCTTTCATGTAATGTAATGATATGAAGAAAGCAAAGAAGTCAGTGCCAAAGGAGGACAACCTTGAAGATCTTGCTTGGAGAAGCTTAGATCGTTGTAGGTTAGCTTAGGTTCTCTCATTGGCTTGGGAGAACAATTGCGCTAGGGGCCATAACTGTTTCATTATGTATGTATGTATGTTGATGCATGTGAATGTATGTTGATGCATGTGAGAGACGGTTTATATGATAAACAAGCCGGTGAGATCAGAAAAATTGCAATTCCCTCAAATTAAATATTAAGTTTATGCTTTCCAAGTTTTAACACTCATCAAGACTAGTAATGGATAATGTAGGTTTCGCCTACGCGAGGTGCATGATCTATATATTAGTAAGGTGCGATGGGATAATTGTAATATCCAACTGTTAAAACAATGGGTCAAACTTAACTAAACAAATTATGAGAATATTATATATGTTTGCTTTCCAAGTTTTAGCACTCATCAAGACTGGTATCGAATAATGTAGGTTTCGCCTACGCGAGGTGCATGTTTTGTATTAGTTAAGGTGCGATGGGATAATTGTAATATCCAACTGCTAAAACGATGAGTCAAACTTGATTATAATTTTCTTATATATGTTTAGAAGCAAGAGTTGGGAATAATCCATATGATGGATTGGAATAAGGAGTTATTCACCCAATTGAAATTTTCGAGAGTTGTATGAGATACAATTGGAAGGAGTTCCTACCTAAATAACCTAGTTTTGTGTAATCCGCCTACGCGGACTTAGAACGAAGTGAAATATGGATCTCGACCCACTAGAAAATCTTCCAACGGGATTTTTCGAATCAAATGATGAGGGTCATTTGTTTTGAGTAAAATAGTAGGAACATATTTAATTAAAGGCCTAATTGAATATGTCAATGATACTTATATTTTCATTAATCCTTGTGTAGATTACCATGACAGCAAACACCTCTAACAACATCTTGCGATCAATCCTTGATAAGGAAAAATTGTCTGGGACAAATTTTCTGGATTGGCAGCGAAACCTGAGGATTGTCCTCAAACATGATAAAAAGCTGTATGTCTTGGAGACACCTGTTCCTGAAGAGGAACCTCCTAGTTCTGCACCTAAGGCAGAAAGAGACGCTTATAAGAAGCATGTCGATGATGCCAATGAAACTGCTTGTCTCATGCTGGCTACCATGAACTCAGAATTGCAAAAGCAACATGAGAACATGTCAGCATTCGATATGATCGAACACCTGAAGTTGCTCTATCAAGAACAAGCAAGGCATGAGAGGTTTGAAGTTTCAAAAGCCCTTTTTCAAAGCAAGTTAGCTGAGGGAGCCCCTGTAGGTCCCCATGTACTCAAGATGATTGGGTATGTGGAAAACCTTGAGAGATTGGGTTTTCCCCTCGGAAAGGAACTTGCGACTGATTTGATCTTGTAATCGTTGCCAGATAGTTTCAGTCAATTTTTCCTAAATTTCAATATGATTGATATGGACAAATCTCTTCCTGAACTGCTCGCCATGTTGAGAACTGCCGAGCAGAATCTGAAGTCAAAAGGGAAGTCCATTCTGATGATCGGAAATGGAAAGAGACAAAACAAAAGGCCCACTAAGCAGAGTGATAAGGGGAAGGGCAAGGAAGTTGCCAATCCCAGACCCACTGCTGCTTTGAAGCCTAGTGGAGGCATAGCAAAAGAAGGCACCTGCTTCCATTGCGGTAAGACCGGACACTAGAAGAAGAACTGCCCAAAGTACCTGGAAGATAAGAAGAATGGAGTAGAGACTTCAACTTCAGGTATTTTTGTTATTAATTTATCTACTTCTGCATCATGGGTATTAGATACTGGATGCATTTCTCACATTTGTACAAATGTGCAGGAACTAAAAAGGAGTAGAGATTTGGCAAAAGGTGAAGTCGACCTACGAGTTGGCTATGGAGCAAAGGTCAGATTTCATGACTTTACCTAGTGGTTTAATAATTCAGTTAGAGAACTGTTATTATGTACCTGCAATTAGCAGGAATATTATTTCCATTGCTTGTTTGGACAAGTTTGGTTTTTCATTTATAATAAAGAACAATTGTTGCTCAATTTATTCGAATGATATATTCTATGCTACTGCACAAATGAACAATGGACTATATGTCCTTGATCTTGAAATGCCTATTAATAACATTAATACAAAAGGGTGAAACCTAACGAGTTAAAACCCACTAGGTAAGAATATTAAAACTCTTCGATCAGATCGAAGTGATGAGTATTTAATCCTAGAGTTTGATGACCATCTGAAAGAGTGTGGGATCCTATCCCAACTTACTCCTCCTGGAACATCCCAATGGAAGGGTGTATCTGAGAGAAGAAATCGAACCTTGTTGGACATGGTCCGATCCATGATGAGTCACACCAATCTTCCAAACTCCTTTTGAGGACATACACCATTGACATCAGCTTACACATTTAACCGTGTTCCATCCAAAAGGTTGAAAAGACACCATATGAGATATGGAGTGGTAAGAGACCACGTATGTCTTACATGAAGATTTGGGGTTGCGAAGTTTATGTGAAACGACAAATTTCAACTAAGCTTGAGCCCAAATCTGACCAATGCTTATTTGTGGGGTATCCTAAAGAAACAAGAGGATATTACTTCTACAATCCTTCGGAGGGCAAAATGTTTGTCGCTCGAACTGGAGTTTTCCTAGAAAAGGATTTTAATTCCAAAGGAACCAGTGGGAGGAAAGTAGAGCTTGAAGAAATTCAAGAATCACAAAGCATCGATACACCTATGGAGGAATTAGAGCAGGAAACACTAGTAGTTGTGTAAAAGCAACCTGCTCAAGTAGAACAAGACCAGCGTAGGTCAGCTAGGATACGTCACCTACCTGAGATATATGGATATCTGATCAAGGTGATGTATTACTCATGGATCAAGATGAGCCTGTGACCTACTCATGGAATCTTCGCCTTGATGAAACAGTAAAATTGTATGGATTCATCAAGAACGAAGATGAGCCTTGTGTCTACAAGAAGGTTAGTGGGAGCATGATCGTATTCCTGGTATTATATGTAGATGACATATTACTCATTGGAATCGATATCCCTACCCTGCAACAAGTAAAGTCTTGGTTGGGGAAATGCTTTTCTATGAAGGACCTGGGTGAAGCAGCCTATCAGAATCTATAGAGATAGATCATGAAATGCTTGGCCTAAGTCAGAGTACATAGACAAAGTGTTGAGACGCTTTAATATGAATGATTCCAATCTGGTTATGTGTTTTGCTTAAATGGTGGCACTGTGAGCTTGAAAAGTTCAATGCAAGATCCAGTTGCTGATTCTACAACTGAGGCCGAGTATATTGCTGCCTTAAGTGCAGCAAAGGAAGCTGTTTGGATCAATAAACTTGGCATAGTCCCTAGCATTGTGGATCCCATTGGTCTCTATTATGATAACAATGGTGTTATCGCACAAGCTAAGGAGCCTAGATCTCACCAACGATCCAAACACATACTTAGACGTTGTGTGAAAATATGTAAAGTACCTACACTTGACAATGTTGCTAACCCACTGACAAAGCCTCTTGCGCAGCAGAAGCATGATGGCCATACTAGATCAATGGGCATACGGGGTATGCCTGATTGGCTCTAGTGCTAGTGGGAGATTGTTGGTGTAAGCCCTAGAGGCCAATACTTTTGGTACTTGTATCGAATTATTTATTAATAATAAAAGGCATTTTCTTTATTATGGTTGATTAATAAAGTCCCTGGAATAGATAGTCTGTTTAATGTATTAAGTGTGACTTAATCATGAGAACACATTAAACATAAGGACACTATTCTTAAAGTATCCGTAGTCGAGATTTAGTGTGAAGTGGGATAACATTAAAGCATTAAGACTATTATGTTTGTAGACTGATGATCATATCTCATGGATCATGGATAAAGAGTTATCAAGTCTTAAACATAGGTATGAATATTAGGTGTAATATTTATACCGGATTGACCCACTATGAGAATACTATATAGAAAGTTATGCAAAGTGTCATAAGTTATTCTCATGGTGATAATAGTGTATACCACTCTTCGACCTGAAACCACTATGGATCCTAGATGCAGAGTCGAGTGCTTTATTGCTGATCCAACGTTGTCCGTAACTGGATAACCATAAAGACAGTTGATGGGTACTCCACGAAGCATGCTGAGGGACATGAGTGTCCTAGATGGAATTTGCCAATCCTGCGTAACAGGATAAATGTCTATGGCCCAATATTGAACTGGACAAGGGTGACACAGTCTATACCTTGTGTTCAATATAGACATAAGGGCAAAGGGGTAATTATACACATAATTATTATCACAGGGGGTTTTGTCAGATCACATGACATTTTCGTGACTTGGGTAGCAGTGATGTGTTGCTAGATACCGTTCACTGTTTATTATGTTAAATGCGTGATTTAATATAATTGCCAACGCCGCGAAAACCTATAGGGTCACACACAAAGGACGGATTAATGAGAGATAGAGTAACTAAGGAACACCGTAAGGTACGGTGCACTTAAGTGGGAGACAAAATATGGTAAGGTACCAAATACTTAAGTGATTTTGGCATATTATGAGATATAGGCCAAAATGCACTTAAGTGGGCTTTTTGGCTTGAAGCCCACACAAGTGGTTCTATAAATAGAATCCCTTGGGTAGAAGCATTGTAACTCACTGAGACAGAAAACACAACTGAAGAGTTGGAATTTCGTATCTCTCTCTCACTCAAAGCCTTCATTCATAACAGCTAGCACTGCGATTGAAGGAATCCGTTCGTGTGGACTGAGTAGAGACGTTGTCATCGTTCAACGTTCGTGATCACCCCGTGGATCTGTATCAAAGGTTTTGATCATTATCAGAAATCTGCACCAAAGGTTTGAATCGCCACAAGAGGTAACATTTCTATCACTGATCATGCCCATTCGTAAGGATCACTAAATGGAGAAATTTTTAAATTCCGCTGCGCCTTGGATGGCAATTCTCCTACAGAAAGAGCATGCCATCTACTACCTGAGTAAAAAATTCACAGACTGCGAGTCGAGATACTCAATGCTTGAAAAGACATGTTGTGCACTCGCATGGGCTGCTAAGCGATTGAGATAATACATGCTGACTCACACAACCTTATTGATCTCCAAGATGGATCCAGTCAAGTATATATTCGAGAAGCCAGCTCTCACCGGGAGGGTTGCTCGTTGGCAAATGGTACTGACAGAGTACGACATCCGGTATACATCCCAGAAAGCCATCAAGGGGAGTATTCTGTCAGACTATCTTGCTCAATAGCCGGTTGAAGATTATGAGCCGATGAAATTTGATTTTCCAGATGAAGACATCATGTTCCTCAAGATGAAAGACTGTGAAGAGCCAGTTGTTGAGGAGGGACCTGATCCAGACGAAAAGTGGACTTTGTTGTTCGATGGGGCCGTCAATGCCAAAGGAAGTGGAATTGGTGTTGTCATTACTACTCCGAAAGGTGCCCACATGCCTTTCACCGCTCGTCTGACTTTTGAGTGCACCAATAATGAAGCTGAGTATGAAGCCTGTATCTTGGGTATTGAGCAAGCCATTGATTTGAGAATCAAGACTTTGGACATCTTCGGAGACTCGGCTCTAGTGATCAATCAAGTGAATGGTGATTGGAATGCTCTCCAGCCCAATCTGGTCCCTTACAGAGATTACACGAGAAGACTTTTGACTTTCTTCACAACAGTAAAGTTGTATCATATACCTCGTGATGAGAATCAGATGGCAGATGCTCTTGCCACTCTATCCTCCATGATCAACGTGATTCGGTGGAACCATGCTCCCAGGATCGATGTTATGCGCCTTGATAGGGCCGCGTATGTGTTTGCTACTGAACTGGTAGTTGATGACAAGCCCTGGTACCACGACATCAAGTGCTTTCTGAAGAATCAAGAGTACCCTACAGGGGCATCCAACAATGATAGAAAGACTTTGAGAAGATTGGCAGGCAGTTTCTTCTTGAACAAAGACGATGTGTTGTATAAGAGGAACTTCGACATGGTTTTGCTCAGATGCGTGGATAGACACGAAGCAAACATGTTAATGCAGGAAGTTCACGAAGGCTCCTTCGGTACTCATGCCGGTGGACATGCAATGGCTAAGAAATTGTTGAGAGCAGGTTATTACTGGATGACCATGGAATCTGATTGTTTTAAATATGCTCGGAAGTGTCATAAATGCCAGATTTATGCGGATAAGGTGCATGTGCCGTCAAATCCTTTGAATGTGATGTCTTCGTCGTGACCCTTTTCTATGTGGGGCATTGATATGATTGGAAAGATTGAGTCGACCGCTTCCAATGGGCATCGCTTCATCCTTGTTGCCATTGACTGTTTCACCAAGTGGGTCGAAGCAGCGTCATTCGCGAATGTCACCAGACATGTGGTTGCCCGATTCATTAAGAAAGAAATCATTTGTCGTTATGGGATTCCCGAAAGAATCATTACTAATAATGGTTCTAACCTCAATAACAAAATGATGAAAGATTTGTGCCTGAACTTCAACATTCAACATCACAACTCTTCCCCTTATCGTCCTAAGATGAACGGCACGGTGGAGGCAGCAAATAAGAACATAAAGAAGATTGTGCAGAAGATGGTCGTTACGTACAGAGATTGGCATGAGATGCTACCCTTCGCCTTGCATGGGTAGCGTACTTCAGTGCGCACATCGACCGGGGCAACCCCTTACTCCCTTGTGTATGGTATGGAAGCAGTCCTACCTGTTGAAGTGGAGATTCCTTCTCTAAGAGTCCTGTTGGATGTCAAGTTAGACGAAGCTGAATGGATCCGGACAAGGTTCAATGAGTTGAGTCTTATCGAAGAGAAGCGAATGGCACCCATTTGTCATGGGCAGTTGTATCAAAGTCGGATGAAGAGAGCCTTTGATCGGAAAGTGTGTCCTCGATGTTTCCAAGTTGGAAATTTAGTGTTGAAAAGGATCCTTCCTCCTCAGACAGATCATAGGGGCAAGTGGACTCCTAACTATAATGGACTGTATATTGTCACCAAGGTTTTTGACGGTGGAGCCTTAATGCTTTCAACTATGGATGGTGAAAACTTCACTTCCCCTGTGAACTCAGACGCAGTTAAAAAATACTTCGCATAAAATAGACCCGCTGGACAATAAAAAGAACAGTCCAGGCAAAAAATGGGCATCCCGACGAACCAAGAAAATGAAAAGGTTAGGGCAAAAATTAGGGATTAAAGATGAAAAAGTTGTACACCCGGTAAGTTGAAAACCTGAAAAGGAAACTTAGGCAAAAATGGGTATCCTGGTGGATTGAAAACCCGAAAAGGGCGATCCAGGCAAAAGTTAGGGATTAAGCGAATGACTGCGTTCTGAGTAGTTCTGAATATCATCTCGTGTCGATAACTGGAAGCTTCCGAAGGATAGGAAACAGTCCAATCACCCTTTTCAGAAAGCGGATCATCTGGAGGATCTTGAAGGCAAGCGAGTCATAGCAGAATTGGAACCCGATAGAAATCCATTTCACATTGTCGTTAGATTAATTTTTGTTTTTATCTTGTTGTGCGATTACCTCTTTCCAAGGATTGCTTCCTGATGTAAATGCCTATTCAGGGGCCACTCAATCAATAAAATTATGTTATTCAGTACACCTCTGTGTTCATTTTCATTTTACTGTTTTGTCTGCAAAAATGACGTCCGAATTTTTTATAAACCTTGCATCATGAAACATAAGAGCTTTACAGGTACATGCTTAATAAACATTTAAAATTGTTGTAAATGTTAAGTGCTTTGGAACGTCTATTTAGAACAGAGCTGGTCCGAGCATTGGATTCTTCAATCCCCAGCAGGTTCTCACTATTGTACTTCCCCAAGCGGTTGTTTCAGATTATACCTTCCCCAGTAGAGTTGACAGTGCCAGAATGTATATCCCCAGCGGAGTTGACAGTGCCAGACTGTATCTTCCCAGCAGAAGCAGCTGCTCCTCAGAGTTTGATGCCAGATCGATGGTCTCGACGCTAGACCCATGGTCCCTCTCCTTGAAGCAGAATCTCGATACCGTATCGGTGTTTGCTTTCCTTGCTGAGTCATCATCTCTCGCAGATTATGATTGCCAGACCCACTGTCGCTTTCCTCAACAGCCAGTTTCCAGTGCCGTTCTCTCCTCAGTCAGAGCCTCGGTATTTTGTTATTTGCCAGAACACCGTGTGGCGGGTCATTTCCCCACATAGTTCTTTGTGTTGTGCATCTCCATCAGCATTGCCAAGGTCCAGAAGATTTTGATCATCTCCCCAGCAGAATTCCTTGCCTCAGCTTGGCACTCTCCCCAGCATTTTGCATCCCTGCATGTAGAATCATATTGCATTGCATCCTCCCAAATCGCGTAGCATTTCCATTTTTATGGAGCATCACGCCATTGAAAAACTCAAACATACGCATGTAAAGCATAAAACATTCTCGGTATCCCAAGTGATAAACCAGAAGCTTGTTTCCAGTACTCAAATTGGAGGTTGTTCATGACTTACTATCCCCAGCATAGGTCGTTGGCCCACGCGCCACCTCGGTTATCATTTTCCCTATTTTTGCCGATGCTGACAGGCATGAAAGTTTTTCCGGTATCCAAACCGAAGTGGCGTTCAGGCCAGTGTTCCGATGTTCAGATCGAAGAAGTTGCCGACGATGCAACTTGTGGCGTTCAGGCCAAGTTTTCCGGTATCCAGACCGAAGTGGCGTTCAGGCCAGTGTTCCGATGTTCAGATCGAAGAAGTTGTCGACGATGCAACTTGTGGCGTTCAGGCCAAGTTTTCCGATATCCAGACCAAAGTGGCGTTCAAACCAGTGTTCCGATGTTCAGATCGAAGAAGTTGCCGACGATGCAACTTGTGGCGTTCAGGCCAAGTTTTCCGGTATCCAGACCGAAGTGGCGTTCAGACCAGTGTTCCGATGTTCAGATCGAAGAAGTTGTCGACGATGCAACTTGTGGCGTTCAGGCCAAGTTTTCCGGTATCTAGACCGAAGTGGCGTTCAGGCCAGTTTTCCGATGTTCAGATCGAAGAAGTTTCCGACATTCGGGTCGATGCAACTTGTGGCATTCAGGCCAAGTTTCTGGTATTCAGACTGAAGTGGCGTTCAGGCCAGTTTTCCGATGTTCAGATCGAAGAAGTTTCCGACATTCAGGTCGATGCATTGTGGCATTCAGGCCAGTTTTCCGGTATTCAGACCGAAGTGGCATTCAGGCCAGTCTCTCGGTGTTCAGACCGATATTAATAATCTTATATCTTCCGATGTTCAGATCAAAGTCATTTCCAGTATTCAGACTGATGAGCGGCATTCAGGACGTGGTTATTTTTGTGTTACCATTTATTTTGGTATCCAGGTTAACATTCTTTTTCGGTAGTCAGACCGACTCTCACCGTACCAAACGGATTCTTCTTTCAAGACCACCTCTTTTCCGATTCTGACACGAATTGTTACTTCACTCCAGTGTAAATTTTCAGGCTTTTATCGTATTCAATCCCTTGATACCTCGAAAGTGCGAAATCCGCTGCTATCTTCTTTTCGGGTCTCTAGTTAATTGAATAGGGGCAGCTGTAATACCCCAAACATTTACCCCCTCATTCATGCATTCATTTTTTAGGTCATTTAGCATTTCATATTGCATTTCATCATGTCAGTCTGAATTAGCTCCAAGAAGCTTGAATACCATCCAAGAAACTTTGTGGGTCTATCTGGGTGATCAGTCAACACAGGGGAATGACTTGAGTTACTTCCAACATGGTCAAATGGGATCTATTCATCAGTCAAAACGCTAATCTCGAAGGAGCAAAAAGCAGTGCCTGAGTTGTCATGCTCGCTAGGCGAGCAGCATGGTTCGCTTAGCGAATCTGAGTTGTCATGCTCGTTAGGCGAGCAAGTTCTTCGCTAGGCGAAGCGCACGCGTTTTCAGAATATAACAGAAAATCTTGGACTTAGACCTCTCTCATTTGAGCCCACAAAGCCACGAAAATCAGGTTATAAATTCAGAATTCCATTGAGCCAAACCCCATTCTATTCATTTTTACCCTGGCAGAAGAGAAGAGCTAACAGAATTCAGAGCAGTCTCCGGACTCTGAAGGGAACTCATCTGCAAAGAACCTATTCTACCTCGTATAAACCCTGATATTGCTCTGCAAACCCACTCGCGCAATTCAATTTCATTCGATCTCTCCAATCAGGTTTGCCTTATTCCCATTATTTTATGCTTTCAATTTGAAATTTCTAAATCTACGAGGTATTATGGTCAATTTGGAAGAGTGGGTATCGTTCGGTTTTGCCCACGGGTTTAGATATGCATGAATATGTAGAATAATGCCTTGAATGTTTGATCACCTAATGCCTGAAATCGTATTGTTGTCAGAGAAAAATCCAGAACCCGTAGGCACTCGCTAGCACCTTCGCTAGGCAAGCCTGCAGCGAGGCTTCGCTAAGCGACGCAGTAGCGATCGCGACAGTACCTGCCTTTTTCCCTTTAATTTGTTTTATGATTGTTATGACATGCTTTCTCTTGCATCCGTGCACTGTTCACCTAACGCTTTATTGTCATGTTTCTTTTGTTTGGAGCAACTCTTGATTGCACCCCGTCTTGTTATTCTAACCTGTTTGTTGAGTTTTTGTGAGGGCTCACATGACTCTGAAGGGATAGCTTGCTTGGCATTCCACTTTATTTGTGGGACACCACTTGGAGATTTATTCTGATTACCTGTGCTGACTTGCTTTCTTTTGATGGTGCTAGCTTGAGAGATCACCGGGTTTCTTGCTTCCTTAGTTGTTATTACTTCGGATCTTTATCTGTGTGGTAGATCTCTTGATCCCTTTATCTTTCCCGCATTTTACCGCTTTCTTAGCTGGAAGACCTCGATAGGAGGCAATGTTTTGTGTGTTCACCAGTGCTAAAGACCTCCATGGAGAGGCAATTGAGGATAAAAGGGATTAGTAGTCAATCCCCCGTTATTCAATGTGTCGTTCTACTACAGGCGAGTAAGTCTCCAAAGGTCGAGCATCCGGTAGATTGCGTAGTAACGTCGTTCGCCCAAAACACAACCCTTAACCCCTAGTTAGCCGAACTATGGCTTGCTCTGATTCTCATTCCAGATGAGATACGTAGGCATAAGACGCGATGTCTTAGCGAGCACACTCCTCTTTAACCCATAGGTAGCCGAGCTACGAAGACTCTGATTCTCATATTCAGATGAGATACGTATGCAGTGGACGCGACATCCGTGCGAGTCATTTTCTTTTAACCTTCTTTTAGCAGATAGTACATTAGATAAACCCACCCTTTAGACAAGAACAACAAGAGTGGATCCCGTAGAGTACTACAGATGCGTAGGGGTGCTAATACCTTCCCTTCGCATAACCGACTCCCGAACCCAAGATTTGGTTGCGAGACCTTGTCTTTTCCTTTCCTTTTTCCAGGTTTACTTCGAGTGTTTCCATTCCCCCCTTTGGGATAAATAATGCACGGTGGCGACTCTTCTGTCATTTCTTTCTTCGCCGGTTGTTTTTTTCGCAGGTTGCGACACTAATATCACACTTTTTATTACCACAAACCTTCAAATGCGATAAATATATTTCCAAACCATGATGAAAATAGTTCTTTTAATAATGAAAATGGTTTGACTTTGTCCGCACCCTCATGTTTGAATATAATGATCCTTTATTATTTGTAAGGATTATAGTACACTTTTATTTTCCATAACTATAAATAATATTTTCTTATGAAAAATTCATTAGAGAAAATATTATAATTTAGTCATCAACTCTATAAAATGTTTATCAAATTTATTCTTCTATCAACGTCGTTAAGGATTATTGTTAATTGCAATTAAATTATGTTTTTACCCTTCTAAAACTAACAGAATTTATTTGTAGAGTCACTTTAGTTGTATTTTGAGTTGTATCATTTTATTCTCTTAATGTATAAATACTCTTGTAATATTCCCAATTCAAAATTAATGCCAAAATTAATATTCATCCAATATTACTCTTTGCTCTAATTCTCTCTTATCTTCATCTTCCCCAATTTTCTTTTCTTCCACCATTGTCAAACCTTTAATTTGAGTTTTATGTTCTAACATTTGACATCAAGAGCCTTGATTATCGATCCTAATCCACTGCAACAATGGCAATCGTTTCCAATGATCGAATTCCCACCAATCTCCCGATTCTTGATTCGAAGAACTATGATAAATGGGCAAAACAAATGAGGGTCTTGTTTGGTTATCAAGAGGTGCTTGAGATCGTCGTCAATGGAGTTACACAACTAGGGGCAGAGGCTACCGACATTCAAAGAGCTACACACAAAGAAGAGAAGAAGAAGGATTACAAATCCCTATTCTTGATTCATTCGTGTGTTGATAACGACAATTTCGAGAAGGTTGGCGATTGTGAATCGGCGAAGCAAGCATGGGAAATCTTGGAGAAAGCATATGCCGGTGCCGTCAAAGCGAAGGTTGTAAGGTTACAAACTTACAAGCGACAATTCGAGTTAACACAAATGGAAGACAAAGAAACGATCAACGACTATATTACGCGCATTACCCGGTTAGTTAATCAAATCAAATCTTGTGGGGAAACGATTCTTGAGCAGAATGTTGTACCGAAAGTATTGCGTTCGTTAACGTCGCGTTTCGACAACATAGTTGTGGCTATTGAAGAATCGAAGGATCTAACAACTTTGAGCAAGAATGAATTGCAAAGTTCGTTAGAGGCACATGAACAAAGGATGGATGAGAGAGGCGCCGACAAAGCCAAAGCGGAGATTGCTTTGCAAGTGTGTTTCAATGAAAAGAATAAGAGGTCGAAAGGAAAATTTGCGGCGAGAGGTAAATCAAATTTTTAGAATTTTGGTTCAAACGATTCGCAAAATTCAAAGTATTCGGCGAGTGAAAAGGGTGAAATTAGCTCCAAGGATAGTGGTCATAGCAATGATTTTAAGAAGCGTGATGTGAGTAAGGTGCAATGCTACAAGTGCAGAAAGTTTGGACACTTTGCAAATTTGTGTTTTGGTAAATCGAATGAGAATCACAATAATGAAGCCAAGGTTGCTAGGGAAGAGGTAGATGATGAGGACACACTTCTAGTAATGATCACGGAGGAGAGTTATGGCATTACGGATGTTCCGGGAAGCAGCTACAGTAGTGACAGTTTGCGGGACAACAGCTGTACCGTTCCGGAAAATAGCGAGAAAATGCATTCGGATCGAAGTGCATTGGTTACCGTTTGTGATGGAGTCCAAGGGAGAGATGAGTGGTACTTGGATTCCGGTTGTTCAACACATATGACAGGTCAAAAAGATTGGTTTGTGCAAATCAATCAAGCGGAATAAAGTAAAGTCAAATTTGCCGACGACACCACTTTAAGCGCCGAAGGGGTAGGAGATGTTTTGATCGGAAAAAGGAATGGTGGACATTCAAGGATCAAAGATGTCTTGTATATACCGGGAATTAAGTGTAATCTTTTAAGCACTGGCCAATTACTTGAAAGAGGATACAAAGTTCGTTTGGAGGACAAGATTTTACGCGTTTTGGATTCAAATGGTGTGTTGATTCTAAAAGCGCCGATGGCTGCCAATAGAACCTTTAAGGTTGAGTTAAAGGTTATGGAGCATCGTTGTATAGCTACCGCGGCAAGTAGAGATGAGCGGTTATGGAATTACCGTCTTGGTCACCTTAATTTTAGGGATCTAATAAAGTTGCAACAAAGTGAATTGATAACGGGGCTGCCACAGATTAGTATTCCAACTGAATTGTGTGAGGAATGTGTGAAGGCTAAACAGCACAAGAATGTGTTTAGCAAAGATGCGGGTCAAAGAACCAAAGGCTTACTTGAGGTGGTATGTTCCGACGTTTGCGGACCGATGCAAGTAGAGACTTATGGTGACAATCGATATTTTGTTACGTTCATTGACGATTTTAGTAGGAAGCTTTGGATATATCTTATCAAGAGAAAAGATGAGGTATTTGGAGTTTTCAAGAATTTCAAATCCATGGTGGAGCACCAAAGTGGTCGGAAGCTCAAAATTCTCAAAACGGATGGTGGAGGTGAGTATACCTCTAGTGAGTTTGGGAAGTTTTGTGATCTTGAGGGAATTGTATGTGAGGGGGTGCCTCCATATACGCCTCAACAAAACGGGGCTGCCAAGAGGAAAAATCGTACAATAATGAACATGGTGCGTAGTATGCTTTGTGGGAAAAGTTTGCCTAAGGAATTGTGGGGTGAGGTCATGTCTACAGCCAGCTACTTGTTGAATAGGTGTCTCACTAAGAAGCTGGAGAAACTCACACCGGAAGAGGCTTGGAGTGGCTTCAAACCGAATTTGAACCATTTGCGCGTTTTTGGATCGATTGCATATCGCCATGTACCGAACAAACTTCGGAAGAAATTGGATGATAAGGGTGAGAAGATGATATTTGTAGGATATCACTCTACTGGAGGGTACAAGTTGTTCGATGGAAAAAACGGAAGATCGTCATAACCCGGGATGTGACTTTTGATGAAGTAAAAAATGCAGAAAATGTTGCAGTAACCGATTACCCTAATAGCAGTAATCGATTACTCACAGAAAAACAGCAGCAGCAGTTTTTTGAAATTACTAATCCGGAGGCTTCCGACACCATTGTACCAGCACCTACAGTAGTGCAAAATGATGTTGTTAATAATGGTAGACCAGTGAGGCAAAGAGCCTTGCCTCATAGACTCCGAGATTACGAAAGATTCCAAGATAACAAAGTGAATAACGATGGTGATTTTGTTCATTTCGCGCTTATGGCCGAATATGAACTGGTAAATGAGGAAGAAGCCTTAAGTGATCCTAAGTGGATATGTGCAATGAAAGAGGAGCTGGAATATATTGAGAAAAATGGTACTTGGGAGTTGGTCGATTTACCACTTGGAAAGAAACCAATAGGTGTGTGATGGGTCTATAAGGTTAAAGCAAATCCCGAAGGTGAAGTAATCAAGCACAAAGCTCGATTAGTGGCGAAGGGGTTCTTGCAACGAGAAGGTATAGACTATGAGGAGGTATTCACACCAGTTGCTAGATTAGAGACTATTCATTTGGTTGTTGGTATTGCGCATATCAACAATTGGATGGTTTACCAAATGGATGTCAAATCTGCATTTTTGAATTGTCCTCTTGTTGAGGAAGTCTATGTGGGGAAGCCACCCGGTTTCGTGATAAAAAATCAAGAGATGAAGTATTACAAGCTACACAAGGTGTTGTATGGTTTGAAACAAGCTCCAAGAGCTTGGAACAAACGTATTGACGGCTTTCTTATTGACCTTGGTTTCAAACGTTGTGTATCCGAACATGGAGTTTATGTGAGATCGGATACGAATGATGGTGTTATTATACTTTGCTTGTAAGTTGATGATCTCTTGATTATGGGCAGCCATGACAAGAGTGTTTCAAGGTTCAAAAGTGAGCTCATGAGAGAGTTTGAGACGACGGACCTTGGTGTCATGACTTACTTCCTTGGCGTAAAGTTTCACAAGTCAAAAGTGGGGTTGCTTATACACCAAAGGAGGTATGCTCTAGATATTTTGAAAAAGTGTGATATGGAGCATTGTAATGCTTCTATTACACCTTGTGAGGCTAGAGTGCAGCTATCCAAAAGTGATAAGGAGGATGATGTCGATCCAATGCTTCACCGGAGCTTGATTGGATCGTTACGGTACTTGTGCAATACGCAACCGGATTTGGCTTTTACTGTCGGTATTGCGAGTAGATTCATGGAGAGACCGAAGGTGTCTCACTTGGCGGCGGTCAAGAGGATCCTTAGATATGTGAAAGGAACTCTTGGTTGCGGAATTCTCTTTCCCGCATCGGACACGGGGCGTAAGTGCAATTTACTTGGCTACACCGATTCTAATTGGTGCGGAGATAAAGATGACCAAAAATCGACGGTGGGGTACATATTTAGGTTTGGTAGTACACCAATCTCTTGGTGTTCGAAAAAGGAACCGATTGTAGCACTCTCTTCTTGTGAAGCCGAGTACATTGTGGCGTCGTTAGGTGTGTGCCAAGCTATGTGGCTTATGAATCTATTGAAGGAATTGGGATGTGGTGATGATGCTGCCACCACATTGTTTGTAGACAATGTTTCCGCAATAAATCTTGCGAAGAATCCGATTGCACACGGAAGGAGCAAGCATATTGAGATGCGGTTTCATTATTTGAGAGAATTGGTCGGTGATAGATTGAGCTATTGCCGAAGCGAAGACCAAGTCGCGGATTTGTTGACAAAGGGTGTGACAAATGGTATGTTCAAGAGGCTAAAGAAGTGCTTGGGCATGGTGGACTTGGAGCAACTAAAGTGAGGTGGTGTGTTAATTGCAATTAAATTCTGTTTTTACCCTTCCAAAACTAACAGAATTTTTGTAGAGTCACTTTAGTTGTATTTTTTAGTTGTATCATTTTATTCTCTCAATGTATAAATACTCTTGTAATATTCCCAATTCAAAATTAATGCCAAAATTAATATTCACCAAATATTACTCTTTTCTCTAATTCTCTCTCATCTTCATCTTCCCCAATTTTCTTTTCTTCCACCATTGTCAAACCCTCAATTTAAGTTTTATGTTCTAACAATTATGACATGTTGGTGAAGTGTAATGTTTACCTAAGGTGTTAAAAATTATCAGTTTTAATTACTTTCAGTTTGACCTGTACACCATATATCTATATAAACTTTAAAAAAATTAAAAGACGACATGAAATTTGTTATTAATAGCTATCTGATAAGTGTATGTGCAAACCAAAAAGCTTCATTAAAAAACAGTAATTTGGTTTTTTCAGGTACTTGAAGGATACTATGAGTTATGGTATTGTGTTTTACAATAAAATAGTGATCCTTCAATTGTGAGATATGTTAATTCGGACTATATTGGTGATATGAATAATAGGAGGTCTACAATAGAGTATGTCTTTCCATGTAGGCACCTGAAGCAGAGTACAAGGCGGCATGTGAATATTCCAAAGAAGCCATGGCTTACAGAATTGGTGAGAGAATTAGGTGTTGAGCAACGTGGTATTGAGTATTGTGATAGTCAAAGTGTCATTTATTTGGAAAATAATAAGGTGACCATATCAGAACCAAGCAAATTGATGCGAGTTTCAGAAGATCAGAGATTTGGTTGAATCTAGATAGATATTACTTGAAAATGTTCATACTTCAGATAATGTAGCTGATATGTTGACCAACCCAATTATCATAGAGAAGTTCAGACATTGTTGATATATATATCGCTTGTAACATTAGAATCCTAATTTCATAAGACATAAATTAAGGGAATTATAGTTATGATATAATCGCAACAGTAGGCACCATTGACCGGATTGCATTAATAAATATCAATCATGTTCGTTATCTTTTACTTTAGTTTATCTTTAAACTTATATATTAGTTGTTGTTTTAACACTCTTGATCCTGACTTCCATCGTCAAACCCCAACATTTCTCCTACGAAAGAGACATCAACTGAGGCTAAGAAATTGGCCGATAACTTGCCACTACCCACTACAAAACTATCCTCATATTCTTCCTTAGCTGTCACACAAAAAAGATTGCACCCCACCACCACCCAAACCACTTCACCTACCAATAAAGGAGAGAATACCAAAACCTTTACCCCGAATATAAGCATATGACTCAAGAGCAATCATACCATGCATATATCAGAAGAACACGCCCAAATAAGTTTACAAGCCTCCAAAAGTTATCTTCACCCAAAATATGTATGAGGACACCTATGAACTTCAACCACACCTATTTATGTCCTTGCAAAAGATAATTATCCCACTACTTAATAGATTCAAAAATCAAACCCACCACTATTCCTATTTCTCTAAAAAATGAGAAGAACTTCAGCCATTAAAGAGCTCATATGTACATTGAGAATACCTAAAGAATAGACTTTAATGTGAGAGCATCCATTCACTTACAAAACTTATTTCACCAAGCCAAAACCCAAGTGAGCTTTAAACTCTCCTACCAAACAGGAAAGTGGAAATCTCTCATTCCCTAGAGATGGTGAAAGCTCGATTACCCTATAATGGAAAGACAAAGGCACAATCGGATGAGGAGGAAGAGATGAAAACACAACTATTTCCGTGTTAACAATCAAATTTCATTTAACTGCATCAAAAAAGATTTTACTCTAAGATCCATGTTACTTCCTCCATCCTCTAAGATCCTTGGCCCTTAATATAGGAGTCAAGTTACCTTCACCACCTCCACCACCTCAAATCGGCCTCGAAAAACCACTAGCAACCCACCATATTTTAATCTATGCTTGTTGATGTCTAATAAATATTCCTCATAAGTAAGTCATTAGTTGGATTGTTAGAGTGTGTCACCATACAAAGTAGGAAACTAGTGAATTTGATCATTAAGACGAATGAGTATAAAGAAGTTAGTTTTAGAATAATGTACTCATAACTTTAGGCTTTGTTTGGGAGTTTGGAGGGGATGGAAGATGAGGGCTTTGAAAAATGGAATGGTGGAGTACAAAGAATTGAGACATTTAAATGTTGAAGGGTTTTAGGGGTCTCATTTTATTCATAATACAAGAGCCCCAAAATTTGAGGGTTTTTAGGGGTTTCATTTTATTCAATTATAATCTACATTGTTATAATATTTTGAAAATTAAAAATATATTAATGATGAACATTCATTGATCATTCTAAATAAAATATACATTTTTTCCAAAAAAAAAAGAAATATTTCTCTATTTTTGTTTTGTTGAAATCTTCTTCATTCTAAGCCCTCTCCATTAAATCCACCTTGTAAACTCTAAATTTTTTAATGATTTATTAGTATATTTTATCTTCTTTATATAGTGTGATTTAAGATCTATGATGAAAATGTATTGTAACATTTTCAATGGACTAGTGTTATAATTATGGTCTGTTTGAATTGACTTATTTGGACTTATCTCTTACCATAAGTTTTAAGACACTTTGGGAGACTATATCTGAAGAGTGATAGAATATGTATTTATATTATATTAATATATATTTATTTTGTATTTATTTATAATTATGATTTATTTGTAATTATGAAAAATCAGGTCAACTCTCATGTACAATATATACTATTGATCAGGAACGAGAAATGACACAGAAAACCAATTATCTTACATGGTATCACATTCCTAAAATATCCTAATCTAATTCTCTTCAAAAAACTTCTGCCATCGCCATTCTCCTTCCTCCGAACAATCGCCGCCACCACCGTTATCCCTCATTTCCACGATCCTCCCCTATTTCCCTTCCTTCGACCGCTCTAATGATGGATCTTCTTCCCTCCCTCTAATCACGCGTCATGTGCAAAACCCCCTCCATAAGCTCTGGTTCTCCATCAGCACCGACCGATCACGACTTTGTCGACCTCTCCTACAATCACTTGTGATCTTCTTCATCCCCACCTGCAACATGTATTCCTCCTTCAATGATAGAAGCCACATGGAGACTCCTCCTTCCAAGGTGGAAACCCCGACACCACCTCCATCAACCTTTGCCAACCTGAAATTTCATCTCTCTCTCTCTCTCTCTCTTTGTTTCCAACATTAGGAAAAATATTCCTATTGTGCTTGACATGGAAACTGATCGATATGACACAGAGCAAAGCTATTTTGCATTCAGGTTCGCTCTCACCAGGTCATGCATCATATTGTTCCTCAGAAAACAAGCCTCCACCACCATTCGCTTCCTTTGCATGGATACTTTTCCAAATGTCTCAGCTTATTGTCTACGTGTGAAAACGCTTTCTAACTGATTACAAGGTGTCAGTGCTCCTGTGAACAATCATGGTTTGGTCATCAGCTCATTTCTGACCTTATTGATGCCTACCAAGGTGTTTCCAACTTGATTCGATAGAGAAATCCATTCCCTTCTTATTGTCAGACTCGTTCCATGCTTACATTGTAAGAAGGAAGTCTAGCTAAGATGACGCTCATTGAGTCTCTTTCTGCTTATCTTACCACCCAACCACATCCTTCTGACAACTCATCCCAGAGCACCAACTTCTGCGCTGGAAACCACTCATGTCCTTACGACAATCACCATCAATGTGGTAGTTATCCTAACCATGACTGCCCTCGAGGTGACAGCACACAGGGTTCTCCTCCTTTGCACCAACAACAACTGCAACTGCAATATCCCTATTACCAACAGTGGGGTTGGACTCCGCCACTGTGGGCCATGCCTCTTTGCCTGTATCCTACTTTACAACTGACTCACTCTGTTCCTCCTCATCAATAGAGAATTATGGGCCAACGTCCTCAGGCTTACGCTACCACAACTTCATGACAACCCACTCACATCGGCACTGCTATGCACACAATATCTCTCACTCCTCCGACATAATATGGTACATGGACACATGTGCCTTTTCCCACATAGCGGCGTCACAAGGTAATCTCTCGTGTTATTCTAATTTTAGACACTTAAATCATAAACTGTTTGTTGGTAGCGGACAAGGCATTCCAATTCAGGATTCTGAACACATAACCTAACCACCTCCCATAAACACAAGCCATTGAACCTTACCCATGTTTTGCACACACCAAAAATTGTCAACAATTTTATTTTTATGCGACAACTCACTACTGACAATAATGTTTCTGTTTGTTTTGATCCCTTTTGCTTTTCGGTGAATGAATTTCATATAGGGATTCCACTCATGAGATGTGATAGACTTGGCGATCTCTATCTTGTTACTAATTCCTACCCATTTGTTGGTCTTGCTTACAGTCTCTGGCACAGTCCTCTCGGACATCTCAGTTCTTCTACTTTACAGTCTTTTCATATTAATAAGTTCATTAGTTATAAACCTTTGAATTCTAGGACAATTTGCGCTTATTAAGCGCTTGGCACATGTTAGATTCTTGTTTGTTTCATCAAATAATTTTATTGTGATGCCCTTTGATATCTTACATAGTGATTTATGGACATCACCAGTTTTGTGTTTAGCTGGTCATCACTATTATGTTTTATTTTTGGATTAATTTTTTGATTTTTTGTGCATGTTTCTCTAACAAATAAATCTCATGTTTTTGAAATGTTCACTTCTCTCTCAAATCAATTTCGCACACAATTTTCTCAAACTATCAAATGTTTTTAATGTAATAAAGGGCAAGAATATGACAATATATATTTTCATATTATTGTGTCATTAATGGTCTCATTTTTCGTTTCTCTTGCCCACACACTTCATCACAAAATGGCAAGGTGGAACAAAAAATATGCGCCATTAACAACATGATTCACACTCTTCTCGCTCATGCATTTGTTACTTGCTCATTTTGGCATTCTTCCTCGGAAAATTATGTCTAAATTCTCCCCTACCCAACTTCTATATTATTGTGATCTCTCTTACACACATCTTTGCGTCTTTAATTATCCTTGTTATCCATTGTTTCCCTCCATTACCATTAACAAATTACAACCCTGCTCGACTCTATGTGTTTTCTTAGGGTATCCCCTTAATCATAGAGGTTGTAAATGTTTTGATTTGTCGCAAAGAAAAATCATCATCTCGCAACATATCAACTTTGATGAGACTCAATTTACCTTTCTCCAATAGTCCTTTACGCCCACCCCTACATACAATTGTTTTACTGATGATTTAAACCCCTTTCTTATACATTAGTGATCTCATCCATGTTTAGAGTCTCTACCATATGAACCTCTGAGAGAGTCACCTATACCCGAACCACACCATATATCATCATCTTCCCTAGCCATTTCCCTCTCATCCTCATTAAATCATTTGGATACCTCTCCCTCACCTACACCACCATCCCAGCAGGCACCTTATACTTGAACCATGGCCATGCGCAACATTAAAGGCATTTATAAACCTTGGAAACTCTTTAACCTATCTATTACCATTAATGATCTTATCATCTCCCTCTTACCAAAAACTATAAACTTGCCCTTTCTGACCATAATTTGAAATACGTAATGCAATCTGAACTTAATGCTCTTATTAGAAATAATATGTGGGATTTAGTTCCTTGACCTTGTGATGTTAACATTATTTATTGTATATGGGTTTTAAGGAATAAAATGAAATCTAATGGTTGTTTTTAGTGTTACAAAACTTGTCTTGTAGGTGATGGAAAATCTCAAATTGCAGGAGTGGATTGTGATTAAACTTCCAGCCATGTGGTGAAACCTGCGACCATTCAGATAGTTCTCATTATTTATCTCTCCAAGTCCTAGCCCATTCATCAGTTAGATGTTCATAATGCTTTTCTATATGGTGATCTTCATGAAACTGTATATATGCATCAACCACTAGGTTTCTGTGATCCTCATCGCCCAGATTATGCGTGCTTCCTGCAAAAATCTCTCTATGGTTTAAAGGAAGTTTCCTATTCCTGGTACTAGAGTTTCGCTGCCTATGTCTCTACCATTGGATTTCAACACAACACCTCAGATCACTATCTCTTCCTCTATCGGTGTGTCTCTGACATGGCGTACATCTTACTTTATGTTGACGACACCATCCTCATTAGTTCCTCTCATGACTTACGCAAATCTATCATGGCGATTCTTTCCTTTGAGTTTTCTATGAAGGATCTGGGACCGATGAGCTATTTTCTAGGTACTATAGTGACCAGACATGTATATGGTAGTTTTCTTAGTCAGAGTACCTACACCAACGATATTATTTCTCGAGCCGGCATGACTTCATGCAAACCTTCTGCTATTTCAGTTGACACCAAGAAGAAGATCAGTACCTCCATCGACACTCCATGTGACGATCCTACATTATGTTAGAGTCTTGCCAGTGCTTTGCAGTACCTCACATTTACGCGTTAGTCCATCTCTTATGATGTCCAACATGTGTGTCTTCATATGCATACTCCCTGCACCGAGCACGTGCTTGCATTGGAACCCGTCACACATTATATTCAGGGCACCTTACAATATGGTTTGCATCTCTATCCTTCTCCCATCGAGAAGCTTGTTTCCTACACAAATGTTGATTGGGGTAGATGTTTCGACAACCGTCGATCTACTTCTAATTATTGTGTTTTTCTTGGTGGCAACCTACTTTTATGGTCTTCCAAAAGGCAACCCACGCTTTGTCGTTCCAATGCAGATGTTGAGTATCAGGGCGTTGCTATCGTGGTTTCAAAATCATGTAGGCTCCGCAACATTCTATCACTACTAGAAAATTTGCTTTTAGTAACCAATTCAGTGACTAAAAAATTTCTGTCACTTTAGCCACCGAACTTTGACATCTTGTTAATCAAATTTTTAAAGTAGCTAAATCGGTCACCAAATAAAATTAGCCACCAAATTAGTGATTGAAATTTTGTGACCATAATATTCAATCACAAAATATATTTTTATACAAAATTAATTTATTAAAAAAATTCAGTGACTAAAATTTGGATCACTAATAATTTTGATGGTTTTCTTTTTTAAGTTACTATTTCCTTCCTAATTTTCTCTATTTTTAAAAATTTTATGTTCATCCTAAGTTTTAGGTTTTAGTGAGAGTTTCACATTTTTATTTTTATAATTGATAAACATAAATTTATTAATTTAATAAAAAATATAATTTAAATAACATCAGAATAATTCAAATATATTCTAATAATATATACAAATTTAAATATGAAGTTGACAATGGTTATGAGGCAAGTTTAATATATACATGTTTTAATATATACAATGGTATATAATAATATATACAAGTTTTAATATATACCCTTCAAGTTTAATAATATATACAAGTTTAAATATGAGTTCGATATTTGTATGAGGCAATTATTTTTATTTAATTTTAATTTCTTTAACACATTAAAAATGGTGGCTAAATCGGTCATTATATTCCGGTCACTGAATATGTTGCTGAAGGTTAGCGACTAGCGTTTTTCCCACCGAAAAATTGTAGTCGCTTTATTGGTCGCTAAATGTTATAGTGATAGATTTTAAAGTTTTTCAGTCTCTAATTCAGTCATTAAACGCGAAATTTTTAGTAGTGTATTGGAGCTTCATTTTTCCCTTTTTCGTGCTACTATGGTATGCTGTGACAATGTTAGTGTTATCTATTTATCCGACAATCCTGTCCAACATCAGCTTATTAAACACATTGAGATGAACATTCACTTTGTTCGGGAGAAGGTCACTCACGGTCAGGCTCGCGTTCTTCATGTTCTTTCCCACCTGATTGCCCATATCTTCACAAAAGGCCTCCATATAGTTCTCTTTGATGATTTTCGGATAAGTCTAAGTGTCTGTCGACCCCCGTTTCGATTGAGAGGGTGTGATACAATTTGTGTTATTTTGTATTAAATTATGATTTTTCTTTAATTATACCAAATCAAGTGAACTCTCATATGCTATATATACTCTTAATCAGGTATGAGAAATAACATAGAAAATCAACTTATCTTACAAACCGCTTATGACATTTTTTATATTTGTTTTTGAATTTATTTTTAGAAATTCTTCAAGATAGTGAAAACAATTTATAACTTGTATACATGTTTTTAATGTTTTTAATCTTTTGTTATTAAAATAATTTATGCGAGTTTATTCATAAATATCTATTTTATTAAGCACTTGTGCTATATCCTGCAAATAAATTGTTTATTCAAACATGCCTATAATATTCGTTTAATGCCATCTTATTTATAGATTCTATTTGCTTATAAAATAAATAATATTCATAATAGTCTCTGCTGGTTATCGCCATCAAATCTTTGTCAGTGGACTAATGTTCTAAATACTTTTTTTCCTGTCTATCAAAATAGATTCATCATCATATATTTAAAAATTCTAACCGTACAATAATTCGGTTTCAGTGTCAGGATCATGTATTTATCAAGTAAACTAGCGAGTAATTAAGTCCTAGATATGCAAATCTCTGATGTGAGATAATGCAAGCCTGTGTTTAAGATTATTTGTTGTCATCTCTTTTGCAGCATATATATATATATATATATATATATATATATATATATATATATATATATATATATATATATATATAAGTGAACAGAAGTACAATATTTCGGTTTTTGCAGTATTAAGTGTTTGACAAATCTATAATTCTTTATTAATATGATAGAATAATATTTGTGCACTACTGCTCACAAATAAACAGCAGACTGCTCACAATATAGTTCATTCTTCTTATGGGTTCTTTGGACAATCTTTTATCATTCTTCAACATATCACTGCAATGTTACGTATATGGTAAACCATTAGAATAACAGACAAGAAAGAAACCAAAAGTAGTTAATTAATTATATAAGGATATATACCTCAAGAATCGGACGCATTAGTGTTAATCAAAAGCTGTTAAAAATGGCAGGGCAAATCTTCTTTGGCAAACAAGAGCCATGCATGGTCAAGCTCTCCGGTTACTCGTCTCTGCCAAATGAGATTTTCCCTAACATTCCTCAACAGCAGATATGCCATCACACTTCTAGTTTTAAATCTGTTTGAACAACATGAAGGTTTTATATAATGATATTATTGAGCACCTAATTTGGATATGCCACTCCGAAGGAGAAGCATATGCTACCACTGATCCAATTTGAGGTTCTTGTTATTTATTTCATTGTGAATTCCTCGAAAAAAAAATTCAAGGACTTGTCTACATCACAATTTCTTTTTTTCTAGAAAATCAGATTCTTTTTGTTTTTCCTTTTTGGTGGAGGATGCTAGGCAATAACAGTATGGACCACTTTATTTGGTAGTAAGAAATACTAGTTGTTCAACAAAGGATGTGCTTGGAATATCCTTTGAATTACTAGCTGCTGCAAGCATGTTTGTGCAAGTTTTTATTTATCATCACATCACCAACAAATACTATATATACAACACATGGAGAGCCATAAATTGTTCATCATCAACCAATCAACAAAGCTTGTTAAGGAGAGTAGTGATAGTCATGTGTAGGTGCATTACTGGGCAATGACTTCTCTGGCAGTAGTTTATCATTCATTTGATGAAGATAACAAACTCACTGCCAAAGAAGATTTGCCCCGCAATTCACTCCTTCATCTATTTTATCAAGAAATTAAGGTACAAATATCATATATTTGCTTATAAACAATAAATTGGTGTAGTATAATGACCATGCAACGCAGTGTAAGTTTTTTGTTTGTTTCGGTTTTGTGGAGAATTAGAGTTTGATCTGATAAAAATATAGATGATTTGGATCACTATTTATAATATTCTAAAAAAATTTGAACCAAATTAAATTGACAAAGAATTAGTTGATTTGAGTCAATAGGTATTCTTAAAGTTTTAAAATACTATGACATGATTAATTGGGCACATATCTATATTATCATAAGGATTGATAATAGGGTCTCTGGCTCAATGCCAACATTAATCTTAACCTTAGTATATTTGGATGGTATTTCTTTCCATGACTACATCACTTTCAATGTTATACAATTGTTCAAGTGAAACCAAATGGTGCTTTGTAGATGCTAAATAGACATTAACCGACGATATGGTACATTATTAAGAGATGAATTAACATTAATATGATCAATAAGCAATACTAGTAAGGCTCATGCGTGTAAAAAATAATATTTAATGTTTTTTTAGACATCGGAGATTCTTGAATTCTAATCATCATCACATATAGTTGAAAAAAAGCATTTAATAGCAAAACACAGGAAGGTAGAGCTTTTTTTTTTGTTGTTGACAAGTGATCAAATATATGTAAAAGTAAAATAATTTACAATACTTTTGTAAAGCATTCTTAACGTTAACTTGTAACTAGCATGTCGGGCGGCAAAAAATATTTGAACGCATCGTACGTTTGAAGATACAACAGAGTCACCATTAAACTTTATTTATTTTTAAAAAAAAAAGAAAAATATTGATAAAACTCAAGAGGAAGAGAAACAGGGTAAAGAAGTCGGTTATATAAAAAGAAGGTATTAGAATCCCTCACATCTGTTGCACTAAATGAAAACCATTTTGATCGTTCTTAGCGCAAATGAGTGTTATTATATATAGGTTACTTGCAATTTATTTTAGTAACAAGGAAAAAATAAGTTTATTAATTAATGTGTTCGCCAAAGATTCAAACTCTTTGTAGTTCATGATAGAAAACACAGATTTGTTGGTTGATTTAGGGAATAATTAGATTCGTATCCTAGAAGTGTGTAGACTTTAGCTGATTCTGATACTTGTTCGGATGCTCTAAGCTTTTAGTCTGACTAATAGGGAACATACTATAACAATTCTTTTATGAAAAGAAGAGTCGTTTGTTTTGAAAAATGTTTGTGTGATAAAAAGAAAAAAGGTTGACTGAATTGAAAAAGAGAAAGAGTTTGCTTGAATTGGAAAATAATTGTGAAATGAGAGAAGTGTTGTTTGGATGTTGTCGAAGTATTATTTAGACCAAGATTGTGTTTTTTGAATCCATTTAACAGATCTGTCTGAACCAAAGGGTGTGGCGTTAACCAATAGATGGTGATTAGTTGTCATATCCCAATTTTTTCCCTCATTCAATAAATCGATACACTCTTCATGAGTTTCGCATCATCTCCACATCATATCATGCATTTCATATTGCATAATGCCTGAAATTTCAACTAGAATAAATTTTCGGATTTACAGACAGATCGGTCGAATATGATCCTCAAATGTACGTAAAATTAGAGGGCTAAAATTTTCAAGATCGATCTTGCATACGTCAATTTTATTAATCTATGATTCGTGTAGTTTAATCTGGCATACTCGTTTTAATTTTTCGACTACTTTTTCGGTCGCATTTCGGTCAGTCTGAGCCTTTTTAACCGGACAACTTTTATTTCAAAATTGGCTCAAACGTTGTATATTTCCATGAGAGGTTTATTTCATGCTGATCACTTTGGTGTAGTCAATTTAATTTTTCGAGCATTTTCATGCCCAAACTTTATTTATCTTGAGTAATTTTATTTTTATTTCTTTGTCAAAAAGTTCATATTAATTACTTAGAATTTTTTATGTTTTGGTTCCAATTTAATTTTTTTATTTATTTATATTAGTATTATTTTTATTTAATCTAATTTGTTTATAACTGTTTTTCTACTAACAACACTCCAAAGGGCATTGTTGGTATTAAATAAGTTGGTAACCCTAATGTGCCCACTATATAACCATGCAGGCATTGAAGAAAAAGGCGAGACCAATCCAATAATTCAAGCAGTGATGCACCCTCACACGGAGTTTCTCTCTCTCACATTTGAAATGTAAGGAACAAGTAAAGAAAGAGAGTCTCCTTCACGAAAAGAGGTGCACAACTGTGAAGCATGGGTACTACATTTTAGATAAAGTATCGGTATCAGATACATAACAGTTATTGATACTCGTGCGGTATGCGTACGGTACGCACTGAGCCGTATCAATTTTTTTAATTTTTTTTAAGTTGGTACACCAACTAGTACACATTTGGTACCACGTACCCAACTTTTTTTTAATTTTTTTCGGATGGTATAATTTGGGCTTTTTTTCCTAAGTAAAAATTAGGTTAATTATTCTATTTAGAAATAAAAAAGTTCTTTCACAACCAAGTTTTCATCTTTTGTGGAGAGAAATTGGAGCACAATTAAATTTATTCACTCATTGAAAAGGAGTAGGCTCAAGTTTTCATCTTTTAGGTTTTGTTCATACAAATCTCTATCCTCTCATATTAAGGTTTATAATGTTGGAGCAACAAAAATGTGGGATATTGGTGGAGATGAATGAGATCTATTTGATGTAGTTGATATTTTTGAAGTTGTTAGTCTTTCTCTCGATAAACCTGAATTAGAATTCGTTCTTTTTAATAATATCATGATTTATGGATACTTTTTAAGTGTAATTTATTTATGTTATTGTGCAAATATTAAATTTTTTAAACAAATTATTTTATAATTTTAATTTTTTGTTGTTATTTAAATAATATAACACATTTGTTATTTTTATAATTGTATTTAAAAAAATTATACTAACGTAACCGTACCTTAGTTTTTCTAAAAATGTCGTACTCTGTACCTGTACTGTATCTGTACCCGTACCTATGCAACCCTGGTGCACAGTAATGTCAAATCAAATCCATTTTTTTAAAGAAAACTCACTAATACACACACCTTTTCTCTTCTCACCAACTAATATCACCATCAGATTCTACTTTGTTTACACAGTGAAAGCTACTCCAACATTAATCAACACAACACACCTCCATTTTTTGTTGTTGTTTTATCTCTCACTCTCCATGACAAAACCAATGCATCCTTTTCACAACATAGCAATGTTATCACTTCACTCAACATACTAAACAGTAACACACTCTGTTAAGAATGTGTGGTTGGACCTAACTCATCCCTACAAAATCGGTTGGTAGAGTGAGGACTGCCCCCACTTATAAACACATGTTTAGGACATATATTGTCCGATGTGGGACTCTTAACACACCCCCTCACGCCCAGGACTGGACATTTGGAGCGTGGAAATAAATGGTGGGTGGTCCGATAGCGGAAATCATAATAGGTGGCCCACCGGATCTTAAACGAGGCTCTGATACCATGTTAAGAATGTGTGGTTGGACCTAACTCATCCCTACAAAACCGGTTGGTAGAGCGAAGACTGCCCTCACTTATAAACACATGTTCAGGCCATATATTGTCCGATGTGGGACTCTTAACACACTCATTCGACCACCTTGTTTTTCATTTTAGGCCATCTCCGACACCCCTCACTTCGGCGTGAAACTCTTCATCAACCTCCTTTCACACTCACTCACTCATTTGCAACGAAATTTTTCTCTTCACTCCCCGACCATCACATTAAACCCATCGTCATCTTCCTTCAAACCTCACCAACTCGATAGCACTGCCCACACATGTTCTTCTTTAGATCCACAACATAAACCAACTCGAATCTCCACCATCAACTCAAAACCATGATAACTTGCCATAAATCGAAATAGCTTAACTAATGTTCCAAACGAAATCTCTCTGCTAGTACGCAGTCGCATCGCATCCAACAACCAACTCCACCCATCTTACACGACCTTGTTGCGTCAACCTCTCTACACCTCTGTCGCCATCAGCAAACGACGTGCAACTTCTCACTCTCGCCGACATCCACCAAGTTGACGTCCCTTTTGTTTTCCTTTCAATAATCTTTTTCATTTCGTGTTCGGATTTTTATTGATGATATTAATGTTAACGCTTGGTCTGTGTAATTTCTAAAGAACCCATACATGATGATCATTTATGTTTTATGTGTTTTGTTTATTTTGTGGAAGATTAAATTGAGATAATGAAAGTTTGAGAGGAGGAAGAAAGAAAATAAACAAAGGCATTTTCTTTTTGTTTGAAAATGAACTTGAAAAGTAAGAGTCTTGTTTCTTTTGTTTTCTTCTTTTTTTACGTTGAGACAGAAGCATGCTTGTTGGTTGGATTTGGTTTTATATGCATGACCACTTGCATGAAAAAGGTTCTAAGTAGGGTTGTAATTGAGCCAAGCATAGATGATTATTAGATAATTGTTGCTATTAAATTTAATACAAATTTCAACTAGATCTTAAAATATGTTTAAGCTTGACTTGGTCCATCTTAGATGTGCACTGAGCTCAAGCACTCAAGATTAATAAATATTAATGTGCATGTGTCTAACTACACACATACACAAAATTCATGTTTATTTTATTGTTGGTTTTCTAAGAAATTTTGATATTATGAATGTTAGATTCTTGGGTTTGGTTTAATTAATCAAACATGTTCACGCATCTTATTCAATATGAGGATAAAGATTGATCTTGCGTTCTAGTTAGTTTTGGTGTATTTGTTAATTTTTTTTCACAAGCAGAGATAGGATGCTAGAAAATATGTGTCGGTTCGATTGACCATTGTGGTTATTTCCTCTTAACTATTGTTTGCACCTTACCAGTATAAAAAAAAACTTGTTCAAAAGCTTCACTTTTGCCAAAAATAATCAAATGAAATTTGTATATAGATTTTTGGCCTCACTAAATTATAAATCATTAATTCATTCATGTTTTTATTGTTATTGTCTGGTTTTTATTTTAATCCATGTCTCTTTTCTCCATTAAAGGTACCAATAGAAAATCATGACACAATGGGGTTGAGGTGCCTTAAAGTGTTTCTATTTCTTCTTTTTTTTATTCTATGTTTTATATAATTTCATTCCAATTATTGTTAGATTTATGGGCCCTCCATGTTAGACAATTGGCCCCTTTAATTTAGTGAGACACTCTTTGTGATTCTTAGACTTTTAATTTTAGAAGTAATAAAAAATGATGAAACAAATTTAATTAAAATCAATGAGTCTCTTTTAAAAAAAATTATGTTTATTGGAGCACAATATCTTTTTTATTTTCTTGGCAAATAAGTCGTGTTAATTCATTTCCACATCAAAGTCAAATGTAATATCAAATCATATTCTTAATAACTCGAAAGAAGAGGACCATTAAAATCTAACATTCCGGTAGGAACCCTCGAATGATCGGTCTCGAGCCTCGCGTTTTGGATTAACCGTTCATTCTTTTCTTTCATTCCTAAACACTTTAATTAACTTGGACAAAATAAGGGTCATTGGGATCAAGCATTCTGATGCAACTCTTTGAACAATTGATTTTTATCAAGCGTTCGTTGTCCATCAAATAATTTTCTCAATTAACTTTGAATGAAAAAGGACTATTGGAATCTAGCATTCCGGTGGAACCCCGATTGATCGATCCTAAGACTTGGTCTCCTTCTTATCGAGCATTAGTCATTCGTCTAAAACAAATCCAACTAATCAAATTCTTTTCTCGTCGTCGTGCGATCTTCAAAAACTTTTCATAAATGAAAGATATTTTGTCTTAAGATGATGAAAAACAATGCTTCATCCATAATTTTTGAGTTGAGATAAAGGACTTTTTTTTCGAATGTTGATTTGTAAATCCATCTGATGTAATGTATACGTCCTCTCCTCGTCTGTTTTGGGTAAAACAATGTTTCCCGTTGATTAATACAAGATAGCTTTCGCTAAAATCGACCAACAAACAAACATTTTCTACCCATAACTATGTAAGCCTTGAGTTCTTTATTGCACCTGGAGATACGTAGAAGCAGGATTTGTAAATCTTGCCAGGCCCATTAATAAAAAAATTAGGTTTAACTTCTTTCAAGCCCCATAATAATAAAACCTTTTTAGGTCCCCTCTCATTAATAAAATTTAAAAAAACATTTCTCTTCCCTCTTTTTTTCTATCCCAAATAAGTAGAAGACTAGAAACTAACATAAGCTAACATTCAATTTAATACTAACTAAATGGTTCACGTTGAGTACAAAGGACGTGAGGGGTGCTAATACCTTCCCATTGCGTAACCGGCCCCTGAACCTTGATATTGGTTGCGATAACCATATCTTATCCTTTCTTTTATGGATTTTATCAATATTTTTCCTTTCCCTATTTGGGAATAAATAAACTTTGGTGGTGACTCTGTTCAGTGCATCCCGCGAACGTGGGATTGCGTTTCGCGAGTGTCGTGTTCTCATTTTTCGAGGTGCGAAATTAGCCAATGCAGAGTTGTAGGGTTTTACCTAGATCCGAAGATCAAGGCCTACAAGAAATTGGGGTTTCCTGAGCACGGAGCTCATAGGGAAATGCATGAGTTACCTAAGTACGAAGCTTACATGGATTGAATGATTTTCATGAGCACGAAGCTCACAGGGCATGCATGAGTTGCTTAAGTACAGAGCTTACAGGGCAAGAATGAAAAAGATATGCCTGAGCATGAAGCTCATAAGTAAATTCATGAGTTTCCTAAGCACAGAGTTTACAGGGCATGAATTATTTTCCTGAGCACGGAGCTCACAGGGAAATGCATGAAGGTTGCCTGAGCACGAAGCTCACAGGTAAGTGCATGAAAAGGGTTTTAACCATGAGAGGTGATTAACCCGAAGAGAGGGGTATGGTTCAGAGATGGGTGCTTACCCATGAAGTGTATGGATATCTAAAGAGAATTGTGTTTGGTCCAAAGACAAAAGTATTGTTGATGTTGATTGTTGAAATGTTGATTGTTGAAATGTTGATTGTTTAAATGTTGATTATTACAATGTTGTTTATGGAAAAGAAAGTTTGAAATTTATTTGATTTTAATTGCACTAAAGTCTATGATCAGAGGCGAATAGTTTGAACAAATAGGTCAAACGTCCCGTATCTAAAGATATTTAGAATAAGGATATGAATACTCCCTCTCATTCCTTCTCCATTGCTTAAGGCTCCTGGCTCACAATTCGCATCGTAACTAACAAGTGTTTATCATATAAGAGTCTTTTTATTTTTCAAAAGGTAAAGTGTGCTTGAATGATGAAGCTCAACAGTGATCAAGGTCTTGATGTCCTTCTGTCTCTAGGGTCTTGGATGTGGAGTCTTGACTCGAGTGTGACTTGAAGGCAGATGCAAGTGCAAAGTTCCCAATTCAATCAAGTGATCAAGGGATTTATGATCACTAAATTGAATATGAGTCCTAAGGGTATTAGGAAATAGTTCAAGACAAAGTCAAAACAAAGTCCAATTACAAGTGTAATTAATTGATCATGAATGAACTTGATCAACCAATTAGGGGCATGATCATGCTAAAGACATATTATGAGCACGTGGAGTGAATTAAAAGCTAAGGTCATCAAAAATTAGGATTAACATTCATAAACCCTAATCTCTAATGTGCTATGAATTGAAATTAGAAGAAATCTAACAATTAAAATCAATTAAATCTTAATCCTAATTGACTAAGGAAACTAAAAGAAACAAACTCAATCAATAATCTAATAAAATGGATTATAAAATGTATTTGTGTATTTTCATGAAATTTTTAATGTGCTTTAAAATGTATGGCAAGAGAATTAAGAAGAAATAAAACAATAATTAATTATAAAAAATAATTCTGCAGGGGTATATGGACCATAGTGGGTTTGAATATAAAGAAGGGCGTTGGGATTAACATGAAAAGCTCGAGGTGCATTGTCTTTGTTTGAGTTTAGAACAGAGATGTGTATTAGCAATCTAGGAGGTGTAATGTAGTAAGGCCTTATGGGCTTAGTGGCCAAGGCCCATGAACATGGGGAAAAGGACGAGTAGAGATTTTAGGATCAACTCATTTCACTCCTAACACATACAGGCTTATTATCTCCCTCTTGAGCTTATTCCCCACTGTAAGACCCTAATTTTGACCCTAAGATCCCTCATGGATCATATCATTGCTCATTGCATTTGCCTCAAGGATCATAGCATCTTGGCTCTTTTACCCTAGGGTGAGACTTGTGTGAGTTGGTTTGAGACCACCAAGCATGCTTGAATTGTATATTATTGTTTTTCTTATTTTGTTTAATAACCAAAAGCACAAAAATATGTCACTAACTTTGTTTGTTTTGAAGCTCAAGCAATCATGTTATCCAAGGCTCCTAGGAGGCCCCTATGTTGATTGAAATGACCAAATGAAGATGAAAGCAAGCATGAAAGTGGTTCCCAAAGCTCTTAATCATCATATATGCCTCCTAAGTATCTCAATTTGTCAATTTTATCAAGATAAACCAAAGGGCTTGAGGATTGTTTCCCAAGGAAACCCTAATTCAACTGTGCATTGATTGTGCCTTGTTCATGAATCAACCTCAACCTATGATCAAATTCAATCAAGGTAAGTTCTTTCATTCATAATTTTATGCATATATGAGCCTATGTGAGTGTCCTCAATCATTTATTCATCAAGATTGGAAGTTTGGCCTTGAAAAGTTGACTAGTCAAGTCATCAGACTAAGTTGAGGTTCAATGAGATATAACATTTGATGTATTTGTCAAATGAAGATGACCCCAAGAGAAAAAAATGTTCTTAAGAACCATATGAACAACTTTCATGTTCATCAAAAATTCATCTGAAGCTTGGAGGGTTAGCACTCATTTCAAAACATTATAGGTCATTTTGACTGAAACCCTAATTTTGGGTCAACTTACCAAGGGCATAACTTCTTCAATTTTTATGATTTTGATGTGACACCAAATGCATTGGAAATTTTAAGATGTATACTTAAATTGTTATGTTAGAAAACATTTCATAATCCTAAAAGAAACACATGTGATAATACAAAACATTATAGGTCACTTTGGACCAAAGCCATTGAATCTTGAAAAAGTCCAACTTCAAGTGCCCATACCTTTCTCATCCAAAATCCAAATGATGCAAAATGTAAGTCCAAATTGATTGTCTTCAAAATATCTACAACTTTGATGTTGAAGGTTTTTCCATTTGAGGCTTGCATAATTAAAAACGAAGGGCTTGAAGTTGTTCATTTTTGGCTAATTTTTCAAATACATGTTTTGTACCTTGAACTTCATGGCTAGTTTTCAATAATTTCCAAACTCCAAATGGATTTTTGTTCAACATAGCTTTTGTTCCTTATGTGAAGACCTTTCCAATCATTACTCACATGCCTGTGCTTGAATTTTCCAAATGGGACTTTCGAAGAGATGAATATTTGTGATCATTTATGGAAACCAAGTGAAATCTTCATGCACAATCCAATGCCTTGCAATTTGCACGTCCAATTCAATTTGGTTGATGTTCAGTGTTCATTTGCAAGTGGTTTTGGGCCTCACATGCGCCTGTACAGGCCCATGCATGGAGGACCCAAGTTCATGCACACGAGTTTGCTCACCCTTGCCTTGCAGTTCCATCTATAAATAGAAGCATCATTTCATTCAATTGGAAACCTGAAGGCGCCTGAATCCCTGCTGAATTCATTTCCCACCCTCTCACCAAAGGAATTCTGAAATTTCACTTCTCTTTTCAAGCTTGAATTTCAACTTCCCTGGTTGATCTTCAGCTCCTAATTCATAAGCCTTGCTTCATTGTCACTTCAAGATCAAACTGCAATCAAGAATTGGATTGGATTTTGCTCATAAAAGCTGCACTACAAAGGTTTATACCATAACTATTTTACTTTGAATCTCCCTGAATTTTATGCATTGCTTGTGTTGGTTTGCATTTCTGAAGTCCTCATGTGAGAGGCAAGCCAATGGTGGCTTTAATTTTGTGAATTAGTGAACTTCAGATTGAACACCTAGTTTTTCAACCTCAGATTTCTTCTTCCATAAGGATCTTGAGTAAAAACTAAGGTTACAGGGGTGATGTACATCACCCCAGCTTTCATTTGGTATATGGATCGCGTGTTTTAGTTAAGGTTGCAAAACCTGCAACTGGTGGCCGGACTGTGCCTTCTCACCGGAGAAGACGGTAGTTTCCACCACCGTCCCCACGCGTTCAAACCATGGCCGTTGGATGATGATCTCCAGATCTAATCTTGGCCTTGTATTGTTATGACTTTTTTAAATACTTCCTACCACGCGTTTGACCAAGACGTATGATGAGCGCGCGCTTGAGGGCCTTCTGATCAGCCACGTCAATTAATGAGCTTTAATCAGACGCCTGTGGATTTTTCTAATTTCTTAATTTCTGTTTTAATTTCTTTTAATCCATTTATTTTCAAAAATTCATAATTGTAATACCCCAATTTTGGCCCTAAGATCCCTCATGGCATCATAACATTGCATTTGCAAAGCCTCAAGGATCATGAGCATCTTGGTTCCCTTTGCCTTTGGGTGGGATCTCTTGTGAGTGGTTTGAGATCACCAAGCATGCTTGAATTGTATATCATTGCTTTTCTCATTTTATTTACTAACTAAAAGCACAAAAATATGTCACTAACATTTCTTGTTTGTAGCTTGAGCAATCACAAGGTCTAAAAGCTTCTAGGAGATCCTTTGTGCAATGAAAAGGTCAAGAGGAGATGAAAGCAAGCATAGTAATGGTTTCCAAAGCTCTCATCCATCAAATATGCCTCCCAAGTATCTCAACTCATCAGTTTTGATCAAAGCAAGTCAAGGATTTGAGGTTTGTTTCCCAAGGAAACCCTAATCCATCTGATCATCAACAATGCCTTGCTTATGAAGCAACCTCAGCCCATGGTCAAATACAATCAAGGGAAGTTCTATAATTCATCATTTCATGCATATTTGAACTTATTTGAGTGCCCTCAATCATCAATTCATCAAGGTATGAGTTGTGGACTTGAGAAGTTGATCAGTCAATTCATAACTTTTTATGTGTTGTGGACTTGGTCAAATGGAGATGACCCTAAGAGTAAAACTGTTCTTAAAGACAATATGAACAACTTTCATGTTCATCAAAATTTTATTTGAAGCTTGTAAGGTCATCTTCCATTCCAAGACATTATAGGTCATTTTGACTGAAACACTAACTTTGGGTCAACTTCCCAAGCACATAACTCATTCATTTTTCATGATTTTGAGGTGGGACCAAATTCATTGGAAAGCTTATTGTGTCTACTTCAAATTTTATGTTGAGAAAAATTGCAAAGTCTCAAAAGAAATACATGTGATAATGCAAAACATTATAGGTCACTTTGGGCCAAATGTATTGAAATGTGAAAAAGTCCAACTTCAAGTGTCCATAACTTCTTCATTAAAAATCCGAATGATGCAAAATTTAAGTCCAAATTGATTGTATTGAAAAGATATACAACTTCCATGTTGAAGATTGTATCATTTGGAGCTTGCATCTTTGAGACAAAAGGGATTGAATATTGGCCAAATTTGGAAACTTCACATATGCATGTTTTGCACCCTACACTTCAAGCTCAAATTTCACTAATTTCCAAAGCCCAATTGGAGTTTTGATCAACATAGAATTTGTTCCTTATGCAACAAGCTTTCTAAACATTACTCATAAGGTAGCATTTGGAGTTTGGAAGCACCATTTTCGAAGACATGAAGAATTAAGTCCATTTTGTGAAATTCAATTCAATTGCCATGCATGAGCTGATTACATCAAATGTACACGTCCATTTGCCTTTCACGTGAACTTAGAAGGTTGTTTCAGCCTTCATTGGGCCTTCCACATGATCACACAAGCCCATGCAATGCAAAATCCATTTGCCATGCACACGAGTTAGCTCATGCATTCAGCTCTCTCCATCTATAAATACCATGCCTTACCTTCACAATTCTCCAACCTGAAGGCGCCTGAAATGCTGCAAGATTGAATCTGTACCATACCTAAAGGAACAACTCCATTTTTCTCCAAAAATTCAGATCTGAAATTCAATTGCATTTGGTTGAATTTTAAGATCTAAAGTTCCTAGACCTTCATCATTTGATCTATTGAAGCTTCTGTTTGCAAAAGGAACCAAAGAGAGTGACTCAATTCTTCACAATCCAAAGGTTTTGCTCGACTGAAATTTGCTTCGAATCTCATTATACTTTGCTCCATTTTCCTTGATCTTGTGTTGTCTGAAGTCCTCTCTATAGAGGCATCATTATTGTGTGTTTAATTATTGGAATCGAGCAAGTTCAGTTGAACACCACCAAACTTCCATCTCTGATTTCTCTCTTAATAGGAATCTAGAATGGAATTGAGTGACATAGGAGTGATGTACATCACTTCACCTTTCGAATGGTGCCTGGATCGTGCATTTTAGTTAGCATTTGAAACTCTGTATTTTTTGGTCTCCACCGGAGCTCACCGGAGAAGACGGTGGCGTTGGCCACCGTCTCATTGCCAGATCAATTGTGAGCCCTTGGATCTGATCTCCAGTTTATATCATAGCCATCAGATCTTATGACTTTATTTAATTCATTATGTTTCTCATTGACCTTGGACTATGGTACACGCGCAGCTCATGGCCATTAGATCCTCCACGTCAATTAATGAGGATCCATCCAACGCGTGTGGATTTTTACTATTTCTGAATATTTCCACTTTATTTTTTATTTCCATTTTATTTCTAAAATCCATATCTCTTTTATTATTGGTCCAAAAAATATGGGACCAATTGCATTATTTCTCGTTTAATTTCTAGTTTCTAAAAATGTTTTTTAATATTTTTTTATTTTATCATTTGCTATTTTTTAGTAATTTTCTCTTTTCTGGTTATTTTTAATTCATTTTAAATAGTTTTTGATATTCAAAAAATACAAAAATATTTTCTCAACCTCTTTGAATGATGATAGATCTATGAAAAATATTCTCATCAATTTATTAATTGATTTGAGATTTATTTGAGATTTTAGTTCAATTAGGTTATTTTTGTTCATTTTTAATTGATTAAAAATAGTTTCTGACTTTTAAAAATGCTGAAATTTTTTGTCAAACTTTGTTTGACCTTGTTGAACTTGGGATAGTTCACTTGGACTTGCCAAAGTTGATTTGAAGTGAATTTGAAGTTTGATCTTTCTTTAATATTTTAATTCAAGTTTATTTTCAAATATTAAAAATGCCAAAAATATTTTGTTTATTTCTTGACTTCCAATCTTCATCTCACTTCTGTTTTTTATGGTTTGACCTTGATCTTCCCTATCTTTGTTCAACATTTGTGGATTGGTACATTCCATTTCACTTAATGCACTTTATTTTCTTCATTTCCATTATCCATCTTCTTCTTCTTCTTCTTCTTTTCTTTTTGATCCATGAGTTAAAGGTTGATAAATTAGCATTGATTAGGGAGGTTTAATCTTCCTTGATTCAAATCTAATTCATCTTGATCAAATGATCAAGTGAATGGCTTTGCATTAAGGATAGATTGCTTTCTAAATCATGCAAAGAACTTAAACCATTACAAGATCATTTCTCTTCTTCTTTTTGGCATGGCAAGTTGTTGGAACTTGGTTCACTAATCAAGACTTCTAACTTGTGTTGTTGCCTACATTATTATTGACCGACCTCAGATAGTTGCGACTTCTATATAAGTCCAATTACGATTGCTTAACATAGCGCTAAATTTGCCTTATGGCACACTAACCACTAACACTAATCATTAACTATTAACATTTACTTTTTGCTCTTTACATTTATGCAATTTATTATTCTTATACATATTATTCATTTGCTTTTTCCTTTGCTCACTTGAGCACATGTTTATGATAATGCAATTTGCCTTTTGCTCACTTGAGCACATAATTGTGTATATATCATTGTGTTTGTGTTTTGTTTTGATTGTTGTGAACCAAATGCAAAGAAATGAACAAATGGACTTAGACTTTAGGACTTCCCCTATGCAAATTTGGAGTCAGAGAGCAACTAGGCATTGGGCCTTTAGAGTGCTATAAAAGTAAAAGAGCAACTAGGCATTGAGCCTTTAGAATGCTATAAATGCTAAAGAGAACTTTGGAAGGACCAATTTCTAAACTCTTGCTTGTTCATTCTTGATTTGTTTGATAGAACTTTTTAATGTGTGTGTTCTTGTGTTAGGGATTCCAACATTGAGCCTAAGTGAGGAACCATTGCCATGAGCTTCTAAGTGAAAGATACAAGATGCATTGAGGATCTCTTAAGAGGCTTGTTTAATTGTTGCTTGAGCTTACTATTGTTTTTGCTTGCATATTCCAAAGGATATGAGCTACTTGGATCATTAATATGATCTCAAGAGAGGAACTCCATTTGTGGTCTTGTTTCTTATCCCCTTATCTCTTATATGATTAGGACTTTAGCCATTCTTCTTCTTCCCTCCACTCTAACCCAAGCCAAAACTTTTGTGCAAACATTTAACATTCTTTTCAAACATTAGAAACCTAAGCCTTATGCTTTTGATTTTCAAACTTTCTTTTCATAACACTTATTTTGAATTGAATCTTTAAGTCAACTTTGACCATATTTTGTAAATACTTTTCAGTGGTAAATATCACCCATTCAAATACATTTTTTATGGTTTCAATGGCCACTTTCTTAATCAAAATTTTCATAACCTTTAGCTATTAGGTTTGAGTTATCCTTGTGGTGGACGTAATATTCACCTATATCCTTAGTGATGGACAATGAGTCTTCCATGCTTATTATAGGGTTAACCCCTCACTAGCATGTTGAAGTTATCCTCACATGGTGGATTTGTGGTTTTAGGTTGAGTTTTCTCCCTTGGATAACAAAAGACCTTAAGGCTTTTGGACCAATCAATTCACCAAGTCATTTTGAGATTTTTACCCCGAACTACGAGGTTTTGATCCTAATCTTTTTTAAGATGGTACGTAGGCAATGAGTTTATCTATTCAAACACAAAATGTAAATAACTTGTATATTCTCTTCTCATCTCTTCAATCATGTTTGCACAAATAAATTTTCACAAAATACCAACCTTACAACAAGTATGAAAAGGGCTCCCTAGGAGTACCTAGGATGTTTTGGGTGCTTAAAACCTTCCCATTGCATAACCAACCCCCTTACCCCGATATCTGACATTTTTACTAGTTTTTGATTCGATAAAACTTTTAGGTTTTTGTTCGCTTTCTAACCATTCCTTTGGATAAATAGAAGTGCGGTGGCGACTCGACTTGTATGGTTTACCTTAGATTTAGTCAATATCTCTAATGGTAACGAATACCCAACTAAAATAACTTCTTTATTTGGAATCACAAAAATATGGGACCAATTGCAAAAAATTTCTCTTAAATTCTAGTTTCATAAAATGATTTTTAATTATTTTTGTGATTCCATTTAATGTTTTTTGGGAGTTATTTCATTTCTGATTGTTTTTAATTCATTTAAAATACCATTTGATATTCAAAAATGCCAAAAATATTTTCTTAACATCTTTGGATGATGATAAGTCTATGAAAAATATTCTCATCAATTTCTTAATTGATTTGAGATTTATTTGAGATTTTAGTCCAATTATGTTATTTTTCTTCATTTTTAATTGTTTAAAAATAGTTTATGTTTTCAAAAAAATGTTGAGAAAATTTTTCAAACCTTGTTTGACCATGTTAGACTTATGATGATCCAATTAGACTTATCCAAGTTGATTTGAATTGGATTTGAAGTTTGACATTTATTTGTTCATTTTATTTTATGTATTATTTTAATTCCAAAAAAATACCAAAAATATGCTTGACCTTTCTTGACTTCTAATCTTCATTTCACTTCTGTTTACCATTGATTGATGTTGATTCCATTCATGTTTGATCAATGTGTTTTGGTTATGTCATTTGATTTCTCATTTTGGTCCATTTCATTTCCATCTTCATCTTCTTCTTTTTCTTTTGACCAATGAGTTAATGATTTGTGGTTAGCCTTGACACATGAGGGGCTTAACCTTCTTTGACCCAAATCAAATTTATCTTGATCAAAGATCAAGTGAATTGCTTTGTGTCCAAGATAGGTTGCTTCTTGGTCAAGCAAAGAACCTAAAATCCATACAAGGTCATTCTTCTTTTCTTTTGGCATGGCAAGTTGTAGGAGCTTGGCTTACTAGTCGTGATATCTAACTTGTGTTTATTTGCCTATAGTTTTATTGACCGGCCTCAGATAGGTGTGACTACTACATTAGTCCACTTACGATTGCTTAACATAGCGCTAAATAGCCTTATGGCACACTAACACTAACTACTAATTACTAACTTTTAATTCAAGCATTTAATTTTTGCAATTTACTTTAATGCAATTTAATTTCTTGCTCATTTATTCATATTGCCTTTTCCCGTTTGCTCACTTGAGCTCATGTTTATGTTTATGCCATTTGCCTTTTGCTCACTTGAGCATATTATTGTGTAAATATACTATTGCTTTGTGCTTGTTTTGTTTTGTTTGTATGAACCTAATGCAAAAAGGAGAAAGGACTTAGAATTAGGACCTTACCTATGCTTAATGGATTTTCAAGAGCAACTAGGCCTCATGCCTTTAGAATGCTAAAATTGTTGAAGAGCAACTAGGCCTCATGCCTTTAGAATGCTTAATCTTGAAAGTTGAATTGAAAAGGACCCCTAATCTAAACTCTCTCTTTGTCCATTTCTATTATTGCATTGTGGAACTTTTTGATTTGTTTGTTCTTGTATGATAGGAATCCTAAACTTGAGCTATTTAGAAGGACCATTGTCATGAGCATCCAATTTAAGAGAAAGACAAGTCCAATTGGAGGATCCTAGGAGCTTGATTGAATATTTGCTTGATTGCTTGAGTAATTGCTTATTGCTGGCTAAGTCCAAAGGAAAAGAGCTCTTGAATCATCTTTATGATCTCAAGAAAGGAACTCCAAGGGTTTTATTTCTCTTCTCTCATCTTTGCATGTTTAGGACCTAACCCTTCTCTTCTTCTCTCCACTCTAACCCAAGCCAAACTCTTTTTTGTGCAAACATTGACCTTGTTCTCAAAACTAGAAACCTAGGCATTATGCCTTTGATTTTTCAAACTCTTTTCATAATACTTATTTTGAATTGAATCTTAAGTCAACTTTGACTTCATTTTGTGAATACTTCTAATTTGTAAATACAACTCACTCAATTTGTTTTTTTGTGGTTCCAATGACCACTTTTGTTAAAACCCTTTCATAAACATTAGCTATTAGGTTTGAGTTATCATAGTGGTTGATGTAAACCTCACCTTATCCTTAGTGATTGGACTATAAGTCTTCCATACTTATTATAGGGTAGATCCCTCGCTAGTATGTTGAAGCTCTCCTCACATGGTGGATTGTTGGTTTAGGTTGAGTTTTCTCCCTTTTATAACAAAAGACCTTAAGGCTTTTGTCAAATCAATTCACCCACTTATTTTGAGATTTTTACCCCGAACTACGAGGTTTTGATCCTACCTTTGTGATGGTACGTAGGCAATGGGTTCATCCATTCAAACAACAAAATTGTAAATAATTTATATATTCTTTTCTCATCTCCCCAATCATGTTTGCACAAATAATTTACACAAATATCAACCTACCATACAACATTTGCAAAAAGGGCTCCCTTAGAGTACTAAGGATGTTTTGGATGCTTAAAACCTTCCCATTGCATAACCAACCCCTTTACCTAGATCTCTGACATTTTATTAGTTTTTGATTTGATAAAACTTCTCGGTTTTTGTTCGCTTTCTAACCTTTCCTTTGGATAAATAGAAGTGCGGTGGCGGCTCGAATTGTATGATTTACTTTTGATTTAGTCAATAAATCTAAACGTAACGAATACCCCGCTACACCCACCAGAAATCTCTCTGTCGCACCAGAGGTGGAAGAGCAAACCAGAAATGGCCATAACCACCATTAATCGAACCCTCTCACTTTCCTCTTCTTAATTATTAAATTCTCTTATTCTAAAGCTCAACATAATTCCTAAACTGAACCAAAACCTTGAAGAACCCTAAACCCTAAAAATTTAAATTAAATCAAAATGGAGGACTAATCCAAACTCAAACCTTAGGGGTTAGGTTCGGAGATTCAAACAGTACATTATGGTAACTTATTTCAGGCAAGAAGAAGGAGAAGTGAAGTGCATCCAACCTACAAAGTCGTGCCTCGCTTTGGGAACTTGTTGAGGATGAATATGATGAAATTGAAAATTAAAGAAAACTAGAGAATATACAGGTAAAGTTTTAATTCCTTGTTTTGCACTTTGATTTCTTCTTTTTCTTCCTTGAACGTAGTTTATAGGAAGTAAACTCATTGTTGTTGTTGATGTGAGGTGTAGAGAGTGTAAATAGTATGAGTCTAAGCTCTTGTTGTGGCAAGTTTCAAGACAAAACTTGCTCAACAACGGTGGAGCTTTGAGCTTTTGGTGAGTGGTGAGGGAAAAAGATTGAGTGCAGAGAGAGTGATAAAAGTGAAAATTTTGCAGAGTGTGATTGTTTTTTATTTTTTGAGATTGAAGATGGATTGGGATTATATAAAGATTGATTATGCAATAGTTTAGGTCAGTTAGGGCAGGGTTTGTTGAAAGTTAGGGTAGTTGTTAAGGTTAAGTGATCTCATGAAGAAATTAGTTATAAACATTAACAGAGTTAGCTTTGCTGTTAGAAGTTTGTTATTCTTACAGTTAGTGAAATGAAGATTTTGACAGTTAGATTTAGTTGTGATGTGAATAAATCAGTTAAGAGTTGTTTTAATTGATGTTGTTAAGTTATGTTGTTAAATGGAATTGAATTGGTTAATAATGTTAAGATTTGAACTGTAAAGAAGCAAGTTAGCATATGTTGAACTGTTAGTGGATTGGTAGAGAAAGAATTAGTTAATTGGGCTTTTAGAATTTGTTTGAAATTTGTTAAGCTAGTTAGCCTGGATTGTTGTAGTCTGTTTAAATAATTAATTAGTAGTACTATTATGGAAAATTAATGAATAGACTAGTTGATGTTAAATGATTGATTAGTTTGAAAAAAGTTAAAACTTGGAGCTAACTACTATGTTATTAATTGATTTGGCTAATGAGAAACTCTTGAATTGATTGTGTGAGTGAAGTTATTAAGCTGTTATAGGTTGAGCTATTGTTGAATGTGTGAAATATAAAATTAAAATTTCAATGAAGTTTATTGTACTAACTAAACTAAACCTGTTATAATAATGTTTGACTTCTATGTTAATTGATCTAGTATGGTATGCTTGAACTCCTGATGAGGATTTAGTTGGATTGGATATTTTGAGATGTTATGATAGTTATGAAATTATAGGCTTAATGACTAGGTTAGTGAACTGTTAATGGGATATTAGTTTGATTTAGTGATGACAAGTCGGTTAGGTGATTGTTTGAAATTGGTTAAGTTATTCTTCCTCCTCCATAAACTGAGATTGTAACTGTATCTGGAACTAAGCTAGTGGTGGAATTGTTTACTTGGAAATTTGGTAAACAATCGCTAGTCTCTTATTAAATGTTACTCGCAGTAGCAACTAGAGAATCCTAGGACATAGTGCTAAAATATTTTGTTTATACTGTGTGTAAATATTGTGAAAGACTTCGACTTGGTCGAAGTAAGTAAGAAAAATAGTGATCTCGACTGATGTAGAAGAAAGAAAATTAGTTTGTAAAGTGAAAAATGCAGTAAGAATGTAGTTACAAAGAAGGTAAAGGTAAATTGAAAAAGATCATAAACTGAAATGAAATACTTTGCATTTGAATGAAAATGAAGATTGTGTTTCAAGGTTCATACATTTCTCAGTGAAATCGTTACTCCCTAACACTAGTACTTTGAGCATTTATGAAATTTTGTAGTGAAATCAAGTCAACACCTCGATTTCTAACACTAGAATCCCTATTTATACAAGTGTAGAATAACTGCTCTTAACGTTCCTTTCTTCCGCCTTCGCCACGTAGATCCTTGCATGCATCCTGCTTCTGAATGTTCTCCATGTATTGCTTGGATAAGATTGAGAAGTAGTTATTTATTTGAGTAGAACACTACTTTGCGCACAAATAATAGTCGTTCGATACAGTCGAAAACCCACATCTTTAAGTTGTCAAAATGTTTAGGAAGATGTTCTATTTTTCTGAAAAATCTTAAGTCCCTTTTGCATCTCTCTTCCTGAAGCTTTCGACCTCTGTATCACAAAATATTGACAAACTTCTAGATGACATTGACTTTCTCCTAGTCTTCTAATTGTGCTGAGAATTTTTCCCTTGTCGAAAATCCTAGCTAATAGGAAGTTGATCCCATTCCTCTTATGCTGAAGACTCGGGAAGAACTCAAGCAAAAGAGTGTGGTTTTTAGGACTCGCATGGATAAGCAATACGACATGTTCAAGAACAGGCTCGAGATAACAGAAAGAATGAAGGACTGCTTCAAATTATCTTGTCAAGACTACCACGCCCAACCTAGAATCCATTTTTTTTAAATGTTGCTTTCTTGTTTTTTTATTAAGTGTTTATCTTTTATTTTCGTATCTTTATCTTTATGAATGATATGAAGTTCTTTTTGTCTATATCCTTTGTCTTTATTTTTGATATACTTATTTCCCTTCTAAATCTCAAACATCTGACTCTAATACTTCTTACTTTTCTGACTCTGATCACTAATTTGGGAACTTTGATAAAGTTCACCAATATTGATAAGAAGATATTTTTCAGTCAAGTTAACGAAGTTATTCAAAAGTTAAGTTAACCAAGACCTTGCAGAAGTTAACCAGGACTTCATAGTTAAACACTCATTAACCAGGCATATATGGTTCTTAAACTAAGCTCTGATTCAAGCCGGTTTCCAACCAGGTCTTGATACAAGAATTTAAGAATTTCTAATCAAGTTCTGATACAAGGAATATGTCCCATCAAGATCTGATACAAGTCTAACCAAGACTCTGACATAAGACAGATTCTTGATAACCAGACTTTCTGATTCATCACTTTCTGATACTTGTAGTTAAGAAAACTCAAATCAGAAGATATTTCAACCAGACATGCTCGTTCAAATATATTTCATGTTGATCAGAATTTTTTATGTGTTAGAATTATTTTAAGTCTTAAACTCAAGGGGAGCTTGCAAACCTAAATCTGGTGTTTTAAGTTGAGAAATAATTTTAACAGTATAAAACTCAGGGGGATCTTACAAACCTCACTCTGATACTTTTATCTGATTAAACCAAGTAAAAATTGTTCATCAAAATTCATGGTTTTGTCATCATAAAAAAGGGGGAGATTATAAGAACAAGATTTGGTTCTGCATCTAGATTTATATTTTGATGATAACAATACATAGACTCTTAGATAAAATTTGTGTACCCTAATGGTTTTGTTTAGTTTGCAGATACTAGATACAAGTTCTGACTCTGAAAAAGTAACGTGTGACATCATCAGATTCTGAACCTAGTATACTCTGACTCTGAGATGTCTGTTCTACATGATATTCAAGCTCTGGACTACTCTACTCAATGCTTCTGAACATTGTCTATCCAAAGTTGTATGACTCTGAATCTTCTGACATTGTTAAGCTCTAAAACCATATGCTCAAACAACTCTGATGAACTGTGTCACCAGACTCTGAACACCATGTTCTGATAGACTAGATCAAGACCCTGAAGACCAAGTTTTTGAAGATTCTCTCAACTAGACTCTTATTCTTCTTTCTATACATGCTTCATCACCTCTTTATCAGAAGCCTCTAAATATTGAAGATAAGATCAAAATCGTTTTACGTGAGAAAATAGTACACAATACAAGATCAAATATTCCTTCCATTATACTGATTTTATGGACTAAGGATTGTACTATTGTGTTTCCATTTTTATAAACAGTTATGCAAGAATACAATTGCATTTAAGTATTCCATTTCTACCCTCCAACAGATCCTCTCATGGCCTATATAAAGGAGTCTTGGAAGAATGGAACAATGCCGACGCTAAGAGAATATCATTTTACGTGAACATTACATATAGTGAAATATTTGAGAGAAAAGAAACTTACACACAAGAAACTTGTGTTCATACTCTTCATAGAATATATTTTGTGTGATATACTTGTAATTCATCTGTGTATTCTACTTTCTTAGAAGCATTTTGTAAACGCACTTTGTATCTCATTCTTTGTGATTGTATTTTCTTGAGTGACTAGGGTTTAGTCATAATTACTCAAGAAGACATTACCAGTTGGTCTTTGTGTTATAATCAAATTTGATTATAATGGATTAAGTCCTTGTGATAAGGAGAAATCATCTTGACAGGTGAACTGGAGGTAGTTTTGTTAACAGCAAACTAGGATAAAAATAATTGTCTTCATTTTTTTTATTCTTAGTTTTCTATTTATATCTTTGAGTTACAAAATTTTTATTTCTTGAAATCCAATTCAACTCTCCCCCCCCCCCCCCCCCCTTTGTGTTTTTATTACCTTCAAGGTATATTCTTCAAAGAAAACAATGTTGGCTCCGGCCTTTCCTATAGTGTTTTAGTAACGACCGAAGGATATGACATTCGTCGCAAACACCTGCCTTGTGTATCTTTGTCGAGAGGTCCTAAAGAGGCCTCTCCCGAAAATACCTCCAGCGATGGTGTTCGCCACGTGGTGTAAGATCCTCATAGTCATCTCCAGGAAAGAAAGAGGGAATGGCAAGATTGGACACTACAAAAAAATCGCGTAAATTACGGCGGTTAATTCAAAAAGATTAAGGTTGCTTTAACAGCCATAAATAACAAATACAACGTTTTCAAAACGCCGCAAATTTGGCTGCCGCTAGGAAATTAGTGGCAGTTAAAAGTTAAACGCCACACAAACTGCCGTTTTTTAAGTAGTTTAAAGGTGTCCGTATTTGTTTGCAAATAATGGCAGTTTATAACGCCATGTTTCATATATTAATCAAATATCTACAAATCCTACGTCACTTTAAACCGTTGTAATTTACTGCTGCTATAAACCAAAATTCCATTGTATAAACCGCCATATTTCAATTTTATTATATCAAATTTTGTTTTAATTATGCTACAATAATTTAAAATTTTCACCATAAATGAACACCAACATCAAAGGTAAATTAAAATATGTAAAGTAAATTTACATTTATGCATTCTTTTAAAAATAAACTAAATGAAATATATTAAGAGCCCAAAATCACATAAGTTATTTCCATAATAAGTCTAAATGTTTGATATAAAAATTACAAGTTATTCCAAAACTATTAAAATATAAAAATAATCAATAATTCCCGTGTCTCTTAGAAGTCTGGAAAAAAAACTAAACAAGTATTTTACTAGAACTAATCACTAAAAATATAAAATATACGTAAAATTAAGCACAAAAATCCGTTATGACGTCATTTGAATGAGATGCATAGTAGTGGTACTTATTTTGTTAAATGAATAACTTTACCGAAGATTTATTTAAATAATATTTTTTTTAAAAAATTTCAAAAATAATCATAAATTCAAAAAAATTACAAAAATGGGCACTTTTATGCCCTAAAGAACACATGGGCGCCACCCTAGATGGCGCCTACCCTTAAGTTGTAGGGCAAGTCGCCACTAGGAGTGGCGCCTACTCCTAATTTCTTATTTTTTAATTTAATTTTTTAAATTTTTTTTAAATTTTTTTTAATATGTTTATACTTATTTTTTTAATTTTTTTAAATCTTTTTTAACTAATTTTAAATTTATTAATTTATATTTATTATAAATTATATTAATTTATATTAATACATATATATAAATAATATTATTTACAAGATATATATATATATATATATATATTAATTTTTATATATTAATTTAATTTATAACTAAATAATATTATTTATAAATTTTTGGGAGAATTAGGGTTAATCATGTTAGGGTTAATTAATCAATTATAATTAGGGTTTATTGATCGGTTATAATTAGAGTTTGGTAGTTATGACCTAATTCAAACCCTAATTCTCCCTAAGACTAATTAATCAAGTGTTACACTAATTACGGTTAAGTACATTGGTGTACAACCTAGATTTTTTCCTATAAATAAAGTGTTATTTCCTTGCATTTTCTTCACCACTTTTTCCTATCACTTTCTCTATCAAGTTGAGTTCATGGCATCCCCCAGACCGTCATCATGGCAGCGAACATCATCAAGGCGGCCGGATCCTGAACCAGTAATCTTAAAAAGGGATGGGCATGTTATTTTCTCGCCTGTCAAACCCCCAATGGAGATGAAATTTTGGAACATCCGTTCGTTGGACCAACTAAAAAGGTCCTTGATGTCTTGGTTAAAGGGAGATTACCAATCTGGTGAAGTCATCAGAAGGATTCAGAGGCTTAGAACAAGGTTCTCATTTGAAACTGGAGAAACGGTATGTTGGTGGGTTGAAGTTGAAAGCGACATTGATTGCATCCAAATGATGCATGGATCAGATGACATAGTGTTAACAGTTGTGATTTCCTAGATTTTAATGGTTGTTTGTGTTGTTGTTCTTGTATTTGTTATTGTTCTAGTACTTGTTCTTGTTTTAGTACTTGTTCTTGTTCCAGTATTTTTTGTTTGTTTTAGTATTTGTTGTTCTAATGTTAGATGTTTGTGTTTGTTGTTCCAATGTCATCTTCTATTTGGAATAAAAAGTAAACTTTATTGATAAATAGCATTGGTACACAGAGTTATGAATATGAAAACTATGTTGTGGAACTAGATCCACGATATGGACATTTGTTCTTATTATGCCCCAGTTGTCGACATATGCTACACTTCCTCTGCATTTTCTCTGTGACGTCCATTTCAGTTCTAATGCGCCTGCTGTTTGGGCGACCACTTTTATTTCGCCGCATCAAATCGTTGTGCCAAACAATTTCCCTGTCATACTCTGGCCAATATGCCTCCAATGCTACCACCAAAAAGGGATTGTCGTATACATTTAGCAATGTTGCAACTTTGTAGATGGGAGACACTAGCGACAAGGCATACGATAGGCCTGAAATTGACCATAGTCGCACCAACAGTCTGGTATTAGGACCTTATACTCTTGTCTGGGCAGCCCCTGGTTGTGGTCAATTGTTTCCTTGACACTAAAAGTGTGGCCATGGCGGTCGAATTCCGTAACCCGAGTGCTGTTGACTTTGGCAGATTCCTGCCTCATAAACTTCATGCAGGCATCACTATACACTTGACTCGTCTGTAACACTGCATGTCAGCGCTTGCCTCTTGTTACGAACAACGTTGCCATCCGAAAATAGGTCGCACTCACCAAAGCAGTTACCGGGAGGTTACGTATGCCCTTAAAGACGTCGTTCATTGATTCCACAAGATTTGTTGTCATGTGGCCCCACCTCACCCCATCGTCGTATGACCTAGTCCACTTTGCTCTGTCAATATTATCGATCCACCTCCCTGCATCAGAATTTGCCAACACTATTTCCCGGCGGTAGTATTGGAATCCAGGTTGGTTTAATGCATACCCTGCGTTTATCAAATTTTGCTTCAAGAATTTATCTTTGAACTCCCGCACAAAATTTTGAGCAATATGCCTGATGCAGTAGACATGCGTAGACGGGGGGTCATGCCAACCATTTGTTGGATTATTGTATGCACTGTCTATAGAAGCGTGCCTGTCAGAAATCACACAGATGTCAGCTTGTGGAGTCACGTGCGTTCGGAGATTCTTAAGAAAGAAACTCCAAGCAGCAGTCGTTTCTCCTTCTACCAATGCAAAGGCTATTGGGAAAATATTAGAATTTCCATCTTGTGTGACCGCCATCAGTAACGATCCTTTGTATTTCCCATACAGCCAAGTTCCATCGACTTGAATAAGCGGCTTGCAGAATGTGAAACCGATGATGCAGGGACGGAATGCCCAGAAAAGTCTATGGAATATTTCATTACCTTCTAGACGAGTTCCGTCAGGGGATTGTGCCGGCAAGGTCTCCATTATAGAAACCGTCCCAGGTGAATACAAATGTAGTGCAACCAGCTAGCGCGGAAGTTGTTTGTATGATTCCTCCCAATTACCGTATACCAGTTCAATTGCCTTGGTTTTCGCTAACCAAACCTTTCTGTACGACGGTGTATATTTGAAAACAGCAACACAATGGGAGATAATAGTTTTGACCTTGAGTGACGGGTCAACTTCAACAAGAGGTATTATGGAATGGTAGATCATATCATGGCTAAGTTTGCGATGATCCTGTGCCATGTTTGTGTTGACGCAAGTGTGAGCTTGAGAAATGGACCCTATCACCCACGCATTATGTTTCTTCTTGTACGATGCCATCAACCTATACCCACACTCCGGGTTTTTGCATAAAATAACGTATCTTTCCGGGTTTGATTTGTTAACATCATAGTCAACACAGTTTTTCAAGTGCCAGTTTTTTATTGCTAACAGACACTCTTCCTTGGCCCGAAATTGGCCACCCTTCTTTAACTCCTCATCAGACCTCATATATGGGTTGTAGAACATATCTGACGAGGGCTCATCCTCGCCCAAGTTAAGGGTTGTGAAGTGCGCAGGCGGTGAGTAGTGTTGCGCTATAGGTGTTTGTACTTGGTCTTCGTCTTCGGAATCATGGTTCACCAAGTCATCAACCACGTCTTCTGCATCATCAACCACATCGTCTTCAACGGGGTGTTCAACATCTTGTTCGTCATCAACCACAGGATCAATAACCTGTGGATGAACATTCTGAGTTGGTTGAAATTGTTCCAAGACAATGTACAACACTATATAATCGTAACCAGAATACTCATGGTTATGAAACATGTATTGTGCCTCCATGTCATTTTGAATCAATGACTTATAAAACCTGACTGAGTTATTTTCAGAAAAAAAAGGTTGTTGATAAAAAATTTGGGACACAGGTTGTCTAAGTTTGGACTCAATCTTTTTTTTCAGATAAGAGAAGTCAGCTCCTCTATTTAGACAAAAACGAGTGCAATCGGTGTTTCTAAATAGGAAGCCAGACATATCACATTCATAAGTCTCACCATTCACGTGAGCTTTGATTTTGTATTATGATGAAGATGCCATGATATGTGAAGATATGTGTGAAATATGTGAAGATATTGTGAACAGCTGTGTGAAAATTTGTGTGAATACTTATACTCACGGGTTCATGAGATACACGGATTCAATTGTGATGCATGCGTTAGACGTGTCACATTTTTGCATGCAACACATCCACCAAGCCTTCCCCTAGACAAGACAAGTGCAACCTAACCTATACCAATGCATGCTAACCTATCCACCTAGCCTGCAAGGTTCTCACGCATGCCTATCCATCAAAGTCATATCCACATAGCCTACAAGATTCTCACACATGCCTAGATACACGGATTCAATTGTGATGCATGCGTTAGACGTGTCACATTTTTACATGCAACACATCCACCAAGCCTTCCCCTAGACAAGACAAGTGCAACCTAACCTGTACCAATGCATGTTAACCTATCCACCTAGCCTTCGAGGTTCTCACGCATGCCTATCCATCAAAGTCATATCCACCTAGCCTGCAAGATTCTCACGCATGCCTATCCAGCTCCACCTAGCCTGCAAGATTCTCAGACAAGACAATACTTCAATGTATTCGCCACCTAGAGTGGCGAGTTCATGTCTTATCCTCACCTACTGATGCATGCAGTAGACGTGTTAAAATTATTACATGCATGCAGCTCCACCTAGCCTGCAAGATTCTCAGACAAGATAAGACTTCAATGTATTCGCCACCTAGAGTGGCGAGTTCATGTCTTATCCTGACCTACTGATGCATGCAGTAGATGAGTCTTATGTGAAGACATGCATGCAGCTTCACCTAGCCTGCAAGATTCTCAGCCAACTTTGCATGCGTTACACGTGTCAAATTTTTGCATGCGTTACACGTACCACAAACTCAATCCCCCCACCAACACCAATCCCAACACTTCCATCACGACGATGTCCCGGGCTCTTCCAGTCCTCCACTTAGCCCCGACACAGGTATACAAGAGGATTACCAACAAGACTACTACACACCACAACAGACATTGTTCTTTAGCCAACCCGATTCAACCCTCAACTACCAAAGGCCACATTTCAAGGGCGCACCCAACAGGAGTCAGTTTGTCCCACCGATACAAAGCTTTGAGGGCGCAGAGGGCACCCGCCTTTCCTACAGCATTGAAGGGACTTCGACCCAACCACAACAGCAAAGGGCAAGGGGACACGTAACGACTAGGGGTGGGAATAGGGAAGCACCACCACCACGTGATCCGTCTAGACGAGTAGTTAGACCTCCCCCGTACGGATCGTACTAGGGACAGCATAATATGTAAAAAATCTCAAATTAATAATGCATTTTAATTAAACTTTATAATATTTGTCTTGTGTATTATTTTAATATAAATATATTGTGTTTATTAATATAAATTAATATATATATAAATTAATATATATTTATATATATATCTTGTGTATTTTACAAATATACATAATATTATTTATTTACATGTATATAAAATAATATATTTTAATAATATTATTTAGTTATAAATTAAATTAATATATATAAATTAATATATATTTATATATCTTGTAAATAATATTATTTATATATATGTATTAATATAAATTAATATGATTTATAATAAATATAAATTAATAAATTTAAAATAAGTTAAAAAAGATTTAAAAAAATAAAATAAAAATTAAAAACATATTAAAAAAAAGCAAAAAAAAAAAATTGAAAAAATAAGAAATTAGGAGTAGGCGCCACTCCTAGTGGCGACTTGCCCTCCAACTTAAGGGTAAGCGTCATCTAGGGTGGCGCCAATGTGTAAATTAGGACAAAAACTGCCTATTTTTGTAAAAAAATTTAAATTATGGTTATTTTTGAAAAAAATTTAAAAAACATGATTATTTAAAAAAAATCTTCAATTTTACCAGGAATTAAGCACAAAAATAGTAGTGTCCCTTATGATGTCATTTGAATTAAGCGCAAAAAAATCCGGATTGGAAGCTGTGGCCCATAGTACTTTTACCTGATCCCATCATAGGCGCCACTATAATGTAAAAAAAAAATACATATGTGTCTTTCCTCTACAAGGATAGATATATTACACGTTTTGGGATGAAGACTAATTTACGGCGACGAGTAGTCTAGTATAGTGATTTTTGAGGTTGTTTAAGAGAACAACTACGTGAGATGAGAGACGTGTTGGCGGCCGACACGGTTGGTTTGCAGGTGGACGGTTAGATTGATGGCGTTAAAATAACCCGTATAAAAGTATATGCTTGGTTTTTGCAGCATCAATTGTTTGACAAATCTAAAGTTCTTTACTAATACGATAGAATACTATTTGTGCATTACTGCTCACAAATAAACATCACATTAGCTATTCTGGCATACAGGAAAACATAATTGCTAAATGATGCTTCTGTGTTTTTGTTAACTACATGACTCACCACCACAACATAGTTCATTCTTCTTATGGCTTCTTTGGCCAATCTTTTGGCTCTTCAGTCTTTATATGTCAAACAATTAACATTCTTCAACATATCACTGCAATGTTACGTATGGAAAACCATTAGAATAACAGACAAGAAAGAAACCAAAAGTAGTTAATTAATTATATAAGGATTTATACCTCAAGAATCGGACGCATTAGTGTTAATCAAAAGCTGTTAAAAATGGCAGGGCAAATCTTCTTTGGCAAACAAGAAGCATGCATGTTCAAGCTCTCTAGTTACTCCTCTATGCCAAAAGAGATTTTCCCTTACATTGCTCAACAGCAGCATAAATATGCTATCACACTTGTAGTTTCAAATCTGTTTGAACAACATGAAGGTCTTATATAATGATATCATTGAGCACCTAATTTGGATATGCCACTCCAAAGGAGCAGCATATGCTACCACTGATCCAATTTGAGGTTCGTGTTATTTATTTCATCGCTAATTCCTTTAAAAAAAACACGGACTTGTCTACATCTGCATGAATGGAATTTACCTTTGTCACAAAACTTTTCTGTAGAAGTGAGAGTGATACTAAAGCAACAACGGTATGTACCACTTTATTTGCTTGTGAGAATTACTAGTTGCTCAACAAAGGATGTGCTTGGAATATCCTTTGAATTACTAGCTGCTGTAAGCATGTTTGTGTAAGTTTTTATTTATCATCACATGACCAACAAAGACTATATATACAACACATGGAGAGCCAATAAATTGTTCATCATCAACCAATCAACAAAGCTTGTTAAGGAGAGTAGTGATAGTCATGTGTAGGTGCATTACTGGGCAATGACTTCTCTGGCAGTAGTTGACCATTCTTTTGATGAAGCTAACAAACTCACTGCCAAAGAAGATTTGCCCCGCAATTCACTCCTTCATCTATTTTATCAAGAAATTAAGGTACATATATCATATAGTGCTTATAAACAATAAATTCGTATAGTATAATGACCATGTAAAGCAGTGTAAGTTTTTTGGTTGTTTTGGTTTTGTAGAGAATTAAAGTTTTAACTGATACAAATATAGGTGATTTGGTTCACTTTTTATAATAGGGATCGACTATAAGGCCTCTAACTCAATGCTAACATGAATCTTAATTTTATTATATCTAAAAGGTAGTTTTTTACATGCAGTACTATATCACTTTGTTAGAATACAGTACTATATCACTTTGTCAGAATAAGAATTTTGGTTATGATTTTGATATTTTGACTAACTTCGACTCAAAATGTGAGTTTGACTTATTTATTAAATGTTTGGGACTTAGTCTATTTTGAGTTTAAGGGTTAGATAACCTAGAAACCTATCCAACCTGGTATGGAAGGGTCGCAGGAATAGATGCACGAGATTATGATAACTCTCTCTTCAAAACATTTCCTAAATCTTGAAAAGGGTTTGATGATTTAGCATATTTGATAGAAGTAGAAGTGAGGAAATTTCACAAGCTAACTACAATTAGCTAAGCATTTCAACGTTGTGCTACAAGGATCCCCAAAAGAAACTTTCGATAAAAGCAGTTAGAAGATTTAAAAGAGTAGTTCAAAATTGTTCAATGTCGAAGACACGTGTAAGTAGACAAAAAGGTTGAAGCCCACGTAAGGGACTGCATGTCAAATTCTGTGAAGATAACTGTTATCGATGATTGACATTGTAATAGTATATAAGACTAGTTCAGTCATGTAAACAAGGGTCGTAAAATTCATTGAGCGTTCTCTATAGAATTTAAGTATCCAAGTTACAAAGAAAAACACTTTGTGAGAAGATGTATGAATATGCATCTTTTTCTCTTTATCTTTAAATTCGAAGCATTTATTTGAATGATCTTTTATGTTCTTTGTTTATTTTTTATATTTAAAGTAATTTTCATTATTTTAGTTTGAGTTTATATTCAAACTTTCGACATTCAAACGCCAATATTCAAAGCACGGACATTCTTTTTTCAAATATTTTGCACAATATGCCCTAGGATTTTTTCGAGTATAATCTTGTAAGTGAACTAAAGCTTGTGATTTGATTTACCAAAAATAGAAGTAAACAAATTGACACGCTCAATGGGAGCTCTTTGTGCAAGAAATTTTAATTTGGCAGAAAAGTTATGCATTTTTTGTTAAATTTTGTTCTTCATACATGAAATACTTTCAATGTCTGAGTGTTATGTGTCTCAAAAGTCGTAAAACTTTAGTTGAGATGGAACGTCCAAAAAATACTTCTCTTTCCTAGAATAATGTTCCAGTTAATGAAGAACAACCATCGGCAACCGTTAGAGTAACCACTCCTTTTGTAAGTCAAATGTCGATTTCGACGATATTACCATAAGTGATGGTCCCCCACTATAAGTAACGAGTATTTCAAACATTCCCAGGGCCACACAAGCGATTGTGGGAGATCCTAGACCTTCTTTTCTCCCAAATTTCACGCTATCCCCTGGTAGTAAGAATATCTATATGGTGTGCCAACTGCAATGATGGTAGACCTACAAACTAGTGCATTTACGTATGCAGATAATGTAATAATTGTTGTATCTCCTCTTAATTTGTACTTAGCGTTAAGATCTGATATAAGTTATCTCAGTCGAATGGCACAAAAACAAGGAGGGTTAGGTAATATCCCTCAGGCTATGCCATCCCTGGCCACCAATTCCCTCATGTGTATGAGGAAATAGATGATGAAAGCAACCTGAGATGGTGACTATGCTTACGCGAAAAATTGGTACCATGTTTAATCCTTTGATCCAAAATACAAATCATACTTATCAACAATTGTCGCACCAAATGGATCAAATCGTTGTTTTCTTTAGCACTCCTCAAGCGCCTATCTAGCCAATCCCTTAAGTTCAACCAGGCGAAGGTATTCAAAAAACCTGTACAAGGGGTAGTCGAAGCAGACGTAGGACAAAATGGCCAAGAGTTGGTATTGGTCAACAGAAATCAGGATGTAGACCAAATGATTAAGAATGTCCAACAAAATAACTTTGGGGGCGAAATAACATAGACAGTGTGGTTGAACAAATCCTAGCCCATAATGAGATTAATATTGATCTACATAAACCAAACGTTGTTTCTGCGTTGTCTGAGTATGTATTGTAAACTGAACTTCCTATGGGGGAATCCTATGCTTCACTAAGTTTGTAGGCGACACCAGTGAGTTCACTGTCGAACACATCGCTCGATACCAGACAGAGGCTGGTGACTTAGACAATAATGAGAATTTGAAGATGGAATAGTTTCCTAATTCTCTAATAAAAAATTCTCTAATCAAGTACCTGAACATAAGTTAGTCTAAATGGTTGTTGGAGGCATAAAATATTACATTAGGAAGAAGTTGATGTTGGAACAAAATTAATTGATACCATATTTGTTGGATTTTGATGATAACAAAGTATTTAAAGAACAACTGAGTATTCTAACATCTGTTCAGGTATGCAAAATTATATGATTAAGAACAAATTATGAAAAGCTTAAGGATTCTACATCTAAAGATCAAACTCTGCCTTTAAAAAATACTTTTGAAGACTCTGGCTCTGATGGAAGATCCAGACTATGAAGAAGTCAACTCTGAAGAAAGGCAGTCTCTAGTGATCAAGACTATGAAGCTTTAGAAACCAAGAAGTGGACTCTGAAATGATCAGCCTCTGAAGATTGTAGTCTGAAGATAGTCAACCTCTAAATCAAAGTCTCTTAAATCGAGACAACTTTGACAGACTTAGAGACCTTTTGGTCATGTGAAGACTTAAGGAAAAATCACTTCTTGGTTGTCTGAGTTTCAACAAATAATTCATCTTGAAGAAAGTTATTTTCTTTATGTGTCTAATCAAGTACAAATGTCATCCAACCTTTTAGTGAAAGTTTTTATCATACTCCAATTTTGTCTAGACATTTTTAAAACTTTTATAAATTCGACTTTACTTTGCATTCATATGCTTAGCATAACATATCTTTTATCACACATAAGACTTAAAAAATCAATCAGAATATATATTCCAACAAATCACTTTTTTTATTTTTAAAATACTAATATGATTTAACAAGTTTACATATTTTAATTAAACATCTATTTAAAATTGATTTATACTAACATGCATAAACTCAAGTAGCATTGGATTAATTTACTACCTGCCCGCGTCAGAAGGAATGTTTTATATGTATATCAGACTATTGGACAAACGTTTAATTGACTAAAGTTTCCAAAGAGAAAAGAAAGTAGAATATGTTTTACGTGTAATATCTAATATAATAAAAGAAATCAGGCATGTGACAGAAAGCTAAAAATAAAATAATTAGACATGCGATTCGAGTCTTCTTATAAAAATCAGAATATTCTTTTTACCCAAAAAATTCTAATATTTTGTCAACAACAGAAATCTCAATATTCTTATTCATATATGAACATGTCATTTGTCAATATATTTTTTTATTGGCAAATGATAGTAATGTTAATATTTTTAATTTGTCAGAATTCAACTTTTAATGCTTCAAACATAAATATTTAGTTGATCACAACCAAAATATATATGTATATAATATATATATATATATATATATATATATATATATATATATATATATATATATATATATATATATATATATATATATATATATATATATATATATATATATATATATATATATATATATATATATATATATAGACACACTCATAAAGTTATATATTGTGCCTAAATTTTATGCTCATACAAAATTTCCTCTTTTCCAAATTCCTTTAAATTTATCTTATATTAGTTAAGCTATTAAATTTCAGCACATTTATAGGTAAAATTGTTTATAGCAAGTCTAAACCCTTGTCTCGACTCAAAGATGAGTGAGATTTAAAAATATTAAGTTTAATAAAATAAAGATATTTTTATTGTATTCTATAACGATGTCAAATCAATATAGTCAAGAGAATGAAAAATCACTCTAGGGTCTATTATCTAAAGGAATGTTTTAGACTTCAGAAATAAGCATAGATCCATCCTAAGAAAGCACATGACCCATTCAAATTATTGGTGAGCGATACCGTCAGATGACAAAGATTATTGATAGTTAGAAACCTTAGCAAACTTCCTATATAAGGGACTATAGATATTAAATCAAGTTACACATGTGTATACAAAATTCCCTAAACATGATACCTCTCATATTTGATATGGACTAGGATGTAAGAGTATTGGCAAGTATCACTCCAATCTACTCACATTGGAATATTAGTTTATGCATTATTCCACTTTTCACACATTACATAAAAGCCATATCACTAGTGAATGTATACACCAATAAGTTAGTTACATATTATATTTCTCTGGTAACTAACTCTTAATCATGACTAACTATCCTATTTTTCTATCCAACAAACTTAAGGTAACTTTAAAGAAAAGTACTTTAAGGTTGGGATACAAATTATAAAATGTAGTCGTACCTATAGGCTTTGTTAATGTGTCTGTAATTTTTGTTGAATCGTAATTTCTTGTGTCGAAGTAGGTTGTTCGATAGAAATAAGAAAGTGTTGAACCACCTAGTGTGTTGAGTTGTATTAGTGTATCGAAGTGTCGAAGCATGTTGTTTTACATTGAATTTCGTCTTAGACATATTTTAGTAGTGTTAACTATTTTGAACTTTTATAATTTTGGACTTTGGCTTGAGGTCCAAGTTAACCTAAATCTATAAATAGAGGGAGTAACCCTTATTTTTGTAAGGAAGTGAATAGAGTATTCATAATATTGTAATTCATAGTACTTTGTAGTTGCAAAGTGAATAACAAGTTTTCCACAGTTTGTGGACAGAGAGAAACTCTGCAGAATTTTAATTTTTCTTCTCCTTCATCGCTCTTTACTTTCTTTATCTCTCCATTGTTCTTCTCTTTTCATTGTTATTGTGTGGGTGATAACAATCTTGTTCATCAAGATTGATTGAAATTCTCCATAGGTTATGGGGGATTTCCAACATCTGGTATCAAAAGCTTCGATTTAAACGATTCATGGGAAGAAAATCACCATGGCAACGAATCTTCCAAACGGGCATTTTCCAGCAAATCTTCTGATTCTCAAGAACAACAATTATGAGAATTGGTGCAAGCAGATAAAGGTTGTGTTTTGTTATCAAGATCTTTGGGATCTTGTGAAGGAAGGAGTAGCAACGCTTGCAGAAGACATGACAGATCAAGAAAAGGTTGCACATAAAGATTTGAATAAGAAAGATTATAAAGCTCTATTTATAATCCATCAATGTGTTGATGCAGATAACTTTAAAAAGCCTAGTGATGTAGAGTCAGTGAAAGAAGCATGGGAAATTCTGGAGAAGTCGTTTGGAGACGCGGAGAAGGTGAAAGAGGTGAGGTTACAAACTCACAAAAGAACGTACGAATTGCTTCAGATGGAAGACAATAAAAGCATAACTGATTTTTTCACCAAGGTTACGAAACTGGTGAATTAAATCAAGGTATGTGGAGAAGTGTTGACATCAAGATCTGTTGTTGGAAAGATCTTGATGTCGTTGGCTCCAAAGTTCAACCACGTGGTAGTAGCCATAGAAGAGTCGAAAAATTTTTCAAAACTGAAAAAAGAAGAGCTTTAAGTGACGCTTGAATCTCATAAACAAAGAATGGCTGAAAGAGCTGCCGGAAAGTTGAAAAGTGATATGGCTTTGCAGGCGCAATCAGCAAAAGAAAGGAAAGCAAAGGAAGTTGGAATGGCAACAAAGGCAGGGGAGGCTACAACAATTCGACTGGTCGATAACAGCAAGAAGGAAATTGGTCGAATTAGAGAAAACCCTGGAACCAAGGTGTCATACCCCAAAATTTGCTCGTTAATCTTGCAAGACATTTTTCAAGGCACTCCAACTCATTTTTCAAGACATTGATCTTAAAGGAACAAAGACCCAGCACACAGGTGGCCAAATCCAGAAAATGACTTAAACTGGCTTGCTCGCTAGGCGAGCAAAATCCTTCGCCTAGCGAACTCTTCGCTGCACCACTCGCCTAGCGAAGCTTGCGAATACCAGAAATTTTGGGCTTCATTCTGAGCCCATTAGGTCACAAAAACTATTATAAATACCAAGACCTCATTCAGAAAAGGAGATAGACAGACGGAGGAAAAAAGGAGACAAACCCACACAGACAGCAAACCCTGGAGGCTAACCAAGAGAATTCAGAGCAACCCTAAAGGAAACCCTGAAGGAAACTCATCTGCACAAAGGTTACCTCCGACCAACTCAATCCGGCACCAACCCTAAGAGTGATCTGCCAATTCAACGTTGCAATTCAATTGCAAACAGGTTTGCACTACCACTACCGCTTTATGCTCCCAATTTACATGTCACATAATGATTGAATTTATAAATATATATTGGGTTTTGCATGTGGATCTAAATATGCATGGATGTCTTGAATGTTTAACCATGTAATTTTTGTAATGGATGCCATAGGGTTCGGAGCTTGCTGAAATCGTACTGTTACTAAAATCAAAACCCGCAGCCGTTCGCTAACACATCGCTAAGCGAACATGTAGCGAGTGTTCGCCAAGCCTTCGCTAGGCGAGGCAGTAGCGAACATGACAGTTGCTGACTTTTTTTTCTATTCTGTTATGTGCTTATCTGACATGTTCTATCATAGCTATGTATTATTTGCCTTATATTATTACTGCTGCGATTCTTTTGTTCGGTGCAACTATTGATCGCACCCCATTTGGTATTCTGACCTGTCTGCTGAATTTTGTGAGGGCTCACATACTCCCGAAGAAGGTAGCTTGCTAGGTATTCCACTTTATTTGTGGGATACCCTTGTGGAGATTCATCCTAATTACCTAACTGATTACAAATGTTGTCTTTGAAGATATGATCTTGGCCCTCTCTTTGTTGCCTTACGGTATCACGGTCATGTCCCGCGAATGTGAGGATACACTTAGTAAAGACCCTTCGATTAAATCATCATGTCCCTATAAGATAAATCATAGTCCCTCGGATGTTGCCTGCGAGTATATGATTTTGCCCCTCGATGACCCTCCGTGGTAGCCTACGGTTAAATGATTATCGTCCCTTCGAATGCTAAGGTATCCTTACAAATGTTGCCTTCAATGACCAATCGACGACCCTACGATGTCCCTTTACATCCAAAGGATAAGACTACTTACTTCTCAATAGTAAGGACAGTTTTACCTTCATAAGGATAGGAAATACCCATAAAGACCTTGGGTAGGTATAACTCTTAAATGCTGACTCACAACTTAAAACACTTTTCACACCTCACACTTTGCAAAACATCTATTAGAAAATCACCACTTGGTATACATTCGTACTAGAATCATTGCCAAGTTATATTTTTCTAAACAGCTTTCAAAATTAAACAAGATAAATACTTTGTATACATTCGTACAAGAATCATTACAAAGTTAAACTCTCTTTTCAAAACATTTTCTAAACAGTTCTCAAACACTTTTTTCAGACAAGAAAAACATAAGTGATCAAGCAATTAAGAGCCCATGGATAACCATGGATACAAAGGATGCTAACACCTTCCCTTTGTATAATGTACCTCCCGAACCCAAAATCTAATCAAGGTCTTTCCTGTTCTTTTTCGCCTTTCCTTATTGGATGAAAGAAAAGTCGGTGGCGACTCTTGCTATCCGCGATATTTGCTTTCCAAAGCAAAAACACAAAAGTCAGTTCACTGTATGACAGAACTGGCGACTCTGTTGGGGACCCTTAAAAAGAGAGGTTGCCTTAAAAAAACAAGATCACTTATTTGAATTGTCTGATTTACTGTTAAGGGATTGCTTGGGTATTCTATGCTTGAGTGAAAGATCCTACACCCGGATCTAGTGTACCTTAGGTAAGTAGCAAGAGATCATCGCGACTATCCGGCGTATACTGGAATGGTTAAAATGATGGCTACGGTTAATGTGACACTTTGGATGTCCTGATGTTCCTCATGTTTACTTGAGGAAAAATTTGGCGTCTGCGTGATGTCATCAAAGCATTAACCAGACCTTTCGCACCCTAATTGACTCATCCTAGCCATTAGAAAGTAGTGAGATAACTGACTTCGGTTCCGACTGGGGTTGGTTGATACTCGATACTACACTCTTTGAGATTGGACTTTAAGGAAATTTTGGTCAACCGCTTGGTGTTTCACTGAAGTGGACTTAAGGAAAGGTCAATGATTTGAGATCCTTCTAGAACCCGGTTACTATTCTAGGACAGATGGAACCAACCAAACTTCAGTGGGGAGGGTATTTACCTATGGAACTCATGCAAGCCTTAAAACTTAGGAATGATTGCGGCGTGACTTGTTTGTGTTTGTTACTTACATAACATCATAACATCATAACATCATAACATCATGACATTGTACTAACCATTTCAAGGACTTAGGGGTTTAACTTTGCATTGCAAACAGGCTATGGCTTCCAGAAAGACCATCCGGATAAATCTTGTAGCGATCTCTCCTCAACTCAAGAATTTAGTGTCAGGACTGCCCGATCATGCTCGGTTCATCAAGAAACATGGTTCACTCCTCAATTTAGTTACCACCGGTTTCAAAGAAGATATGATGAGAGTTCTATTCCAGTTCTTCGATCCTAAACATCATTGCTTCACCTTCCCAGATTATCAGTTGGTACCCACATTAGAAGAATTTTCCAGGCTGTTTGGGATACATATCCTTGATCAAACACCTTTCAGTGGTTTAGAAAAGATTCCAAAGTCTGAAGAAGTTGTCGCGGCTTTACACATGACAAAGTCCGACATTGAAACTAATTGGGTAACAAGAAGTGGAGTTAAGGGTTTACTTGCCAAATTTCTGATAAATAAGGCCCGAGAATTCCTAAAAGTTATGAATGTCCATGCTTTCGAAGATGTTCTAGCCCTACTAATCTATGGTTTGGTGCTATTTCCTAATCCGGATCAATTCATAGACATGAATGCTGTTAGGATATTTCTCACTCATAACCCTGTGCCCACCTTGCTTGGAGACATTTTGCATTCCCTTCACACTCGTACTATGAAAAGGCAAGGGACTCTCATGTGCTGTGTACCTTTATTATCTAGGTGGTTTATTTCGCACCCTTCCTCAATCAGTCTTGAAGAATGAGCAAGATTTGAAATGGTCTCAAAGGATAATGTCGCTCTCCCATTCAGACATCCATTGGTGTCCCCAACCCAAAGAAAATGTTATCATCATTGACCATTGCGGAGAATTATCTAACGTACCACTCCTGGGGATAAGAGGAGGTATTACTTATAACCCAGCTCTAGCCCTACGTCAGTTCGGTTATGCTAGAAGAGACGATCCGCATGAGATAATTATCCAAGGCACTGTGTTTGACTATGACAACGACTCTCAAGGTCTCCGTCAAAGGGTTGTACGAGCTTGGGGCATGGTGAAAAGAAGCACATTAGGACAGAAAAACTCTATTCCTATGGAACCTTATCTCAGATGGGTACGCACAAGAGCTCGTGAACTTGTCATGCCATATCTTGCAGTCGGACCGCTGATTGTTGAACCAAGAGTTGAAGGAGGTACTCCTCAGATCATTCCTTATCCAGATATGCCTACCAATGTTGAAGAATTGAAGAAATCCTGGATCCAGTTGAGAGGGGAAAGGGATACTTTTGAAACCCAATTCGGTGCAGAAAGGAAGAAAGTGTTAGAACTTACCAGCCAGCTTAATGAGGAACGAAGACTCAATGCATATCTTCGCCCAAAAAGAAGTCGTCCCTGGGAGACTTGAGCTTTCATTGTATTTTTATTATTATTTTTTGTAATGAACATGGATTAAAGAAATTATTAATAAAAGTTTCCCTCTTTTGGTGGTTTACGCAAAGTTAAATTCCGAAAGTCCTTGAAAACATTTCATACATTGCATAGCATAACATAACATCGCATAACAGGTATTCTAAAAGATCAATGTTCTCACGGTCTTCCTTCTAAACAGAAAGATGGCTCTCGAACAAACTGTCAAAGATCTCCAGGCTCAGAATGCTCAATTCCAGGAGATGATCTTGAACTTATCCAAGGGGCAGGAGGAGCTGAAGGCTCTCTTGCTCGAGAAGAAGAAAGACAAGAAAGCTGTGAGTTACATCAACCCGGGAAGAAGGCTTAAAGGACAGGCCGCAGGAGTCAAGATTAGAATTCCGAAGGATCAAGGAGAGGAGACAGAAAATGATTCGGAAGAGGAAAATGTTGATCCCTTCAGCCCTGAGGATGACGATGAAGATTATGAAAATGAACAGTACTCTCCAAAAGATGATAAGTATAAGTTGTTGGAAGAACGCATGCTAGCTATGGAGGGTCAGAAGGTGCCCGGTCTGGATTTCGAAGGCTTAGGTCTGGTCTCTGATGTGGTCATTCCCCACAAATTCAAGGTCCCCGCTTTCACTAAGTATGATGGTGCGTCTTGTCCTCAGATGCATCTGAGAGCTTATGTGAGAAAGATTCAGCCGTATACCACTGATAGAAAGCTATGGATCCATTTCTTCCAAGAGAGTCTGTCCGGCACACAGTTAGAGTGGTATTATCAGCTCGAGAGCTCTAGCATCCGCACCTGGACTGATTTAGCGACAGCTTTCTACAAGCCCTACCAGTATAATTCTGAATTGGCGCCTACTCGGCTACAATTGCAGAATATGACTATGGGATCTAAAGAAAGCTTCAAAGAATATGCTCAAAAATGGAGAGATTTGGCTGGCAGAGTCAAACCCCCTATGATTGATCGAGAATTAGTGGACATGTTCATGGGTACACTGACTGGCCCATTCTACAGCCATCTATTGGGAAGTTCCTCATCGGGTTTCACTGAACTTATATTAACAGGTGAACGTGTTGAAAGCGGCATTCGAAGTGGAAAAATACAGGCGGCTACCTCTGCAAGCACCAAAAAGTCCTATCAGGGGAGGAACGAATCAAATGCTGTGTACGGTCAAAGGAGTCATAACAAGAAGAATCGTGACCATACTATTGGAGCAGTTACGATTGCAGCACCGCCACCTCAAAACTTCCAACACAGACAAGACAGGCCAAGAAGGCAGTTTACCAAGATCAATATGACTTTAGCACAAGCACTGCAGGGTATGCTAAAAGCAAATTTAATTACCCTCAGAGTCCCTCCTGCAAATCTCAACACTACTTCTCCTCGTTATAACCCCAATGCCAGGTGCGCATATCACTCTGATAGCCCCGGGCATGATACCAACGATTGTTGGTTGTTGAATAATAAGATTCAGGATATGATCGACGCTGGAGAAGTTGAATTTGATCCTCCGGAGACTCCTAATGTCATCACTGCTCCTATGCCTAATCATGACAAGACTGTTAATGCGGTGGATGACAATTCTCACATTACTAATGTAGCGGGCTTAACATATCCTCTCCTAATCATCAAGAAGAATTTATTGCGAGCTGGTTTATTTCCAGGTTGTGCTGAAAATTGCAATCTCACTATACTCCGACCCAATGATTGCTTGAAGTTGCGGAATGGTATTCAACGGTTGATGGATGATCGTACGATTCTCTTTGAAAAGATTCCTAAGGGGGAAAATCCTGTTGAAGAAATATCTGTGATTGCTAGGTCCAAAGTTCCAGTGAAGATTACCGCTACTAGAGTACCTGTGAAGATTACTGCTGAGCCCAAGGTAGCTCCCCTAATCATTACTGCACCTGGCCCAGTACCGTATTCCTCAAGCAAAGCCATTCCGTGGAATTATAGAGGTGATGTTTACATCCACGGCATAAAGCAAGTTGATAATTCTGCTAATCCTAATGACATTGTTGGGACTAGTAAAATTACTCAGAGTGGAAGGATCTTCTCTCCAAAAATCTCACCTCCCGCCCCTGAAACTCAAGGAAAGGAACCGGTGATCAATCCTTCTCAGTCAAGGACACCAGTCGAAATTACTATTGAAGATGTCGCCAAGCGGGAAATGGAAGAAATACTGAAAATCATCCATAAGAGTGATTTTGATGTGGTAGAACAATTCGGGCATACTTCGTCTAAGATCTCGATGTTATCCTTGTTATTATCTTCCGAATCTCATGCCAATGCGTTGATAAAATTCTTGAAGACTGCTCATGTACCTCAGGAGACCTCCGCCGATCAGTTCGAAAACTATGTTGCTAACCTGGCTGTTGACAATGGCCTACGCTTTTCTGATGCTGACCTGACACCGGCAGGAAAGAATCACAATAAAGCTCTGCATATCTCCATTGAGTGTGAGGGGATCACCTTGTCTCACGTATTGATCGACAATGGCTCTTCTTTGAATGTGCTACCGAAAGCTGTGCTCGATAAACTTGACTGTAAAAGCATTGAACTGAAACCTAGTGACGTTGTGGTGCGTGCTTACGATGGTGCGAAGAGCGTTGTCCATGGTGAAGTGGTTCTTCCTATCAAGATAGGACCTCAAGTCTTCAACACTACCTTTCACGTAATGAACATTCGTCCTGCCTATTCCTGCTTTCTGGGACGCCCTTGGATTCATGGGGCAAGTGTTGTAGCTTCGTCTCTCCATCAAAAGCTGAGGTATCCAATAGAGGGTAAGATTGTCACTGTGTGCGGAGAAGAAGAGTATATTGTCAGTAGTGTGCATACCTTCAGATACGTCGAGATGGATGGTGAGTTCTTTGAGACTCCTTCTCAATCATTTGAGGTAGTTCCTCCGACTAGTCCTGTCCTTAAGCCAACTTCCCGTGTGCCCAAGGTTATTCGTGCTCCTCCTGCTATGATTTCTCTGAAAGATGCTCAAGCCGTGGTTGAAGATGGTGGTCGTACTGGCTGGGGTCAACTGATCGATGTACCGTACAAGTCTGATAGATGTGGCCTGGGATTTAGCTCTGAAAAGGTAGTCAAAGATCAGATTAATGTTGTAGAAGATGCTGATAGCGATTGCGACTTGGATAGCTAGATTTTCCCAACAATCAGTGACGGACTCAATAATTGGAAGGCTGAAGACACTATCTCGTTTTCCTTTAGTCAGGAGTAATTGTTATTGCTATTTTAATGTTGTAAATTTTTAATTTTTACAATTGAACTTCTTAAAGCATTGTGTCTATGCCCGGGGCACAAATAGCTAAATTGTTAAGGGTTTTGTCATTTTCATAAGCATATCCACATTCAATAAATCAATGGACTTTTTGCATTCAAATATTGCGCTCTTTATCTTTCCTGTCATCTTTTAAACAAGCTATGCTTTCTTACACACACTCACGTAACAAATTGCAGATCCATGTCCACTCTGGATCCTGTTGATAATAATTCTACTACTGTTCATTATGACTTTGAAAATCCGATCTACCAAGCCGAGGGTGGAAGTGAGGAAGATTGTGAAGTACCTGGAGAGCTTGCCAGACTGTTACTGCAAGAAGAAAAGACTATACAGCCGCATGAGGAATCAATTGAAACTGTAAATCTGGGTACTGAAGTAGACAAGAAAGAAGTCAAAATAGGAGCAGGCTTGGAAAACAGTATCAAAGAAAGATTGATTCAGATGTTACATGACTATGTAGAGATTTTTGCTTGGTCTTATGAAGACATGCCAGGATTGGATACTGATATAGTAGTGCATCGTTTGCCAATGAAGGAAGATTGTCATCCTGTTAAGCAAAAGGTTCGTCGCATACGTCCTGAAATGTCTGAGAAAATCAAAGCCGAGGTTATGAAACAATTTGATGCAGGTTTTCTGGCTGTTACTTCTTATCCTCAATGGGTTGCTAATGTGGTACCAGTGCCAAAGAAGGATGGTAAGGTGCGAATATGTGTAGATTACAGAGATTTGAATAAAGCGAGTCCCAAAGATGACTTTCCACTTCCGCACATTGATGTTCTGGTAGATAACACCGCTCAACACAAGGTATTCTCATTCATGGATGGATTCTCAGGTTATAACCAGATTAAGATGGCACCTGAAGACATGGAGAAAACTACGTTTGTGACGCAATGGGGCACTTTCTGTTACAAAGTAATGCCATTCGGTTTAAAGAATGCAGGGGCAACATACCAGCGTGCTATGGTGGTCTTGTTCCATGATATGATCCATCATCAAATAGAGGTATATGTGGATGACATGATAGCCAGATCTCATACTGAAGAAGAACATCTCGACCATTTATACAAACTGTTTGAGAGGTTGAAGAAGTACAAGTTGAGATTGAATCCGAACAAATGCACCTTCGGAGTAAGATCCGGTAAACTCTTGGGCTTTATTGTCAGTGGTAAAGGAATTGAGGTTGACCCGGCTAAGGTGAGAGCTATTCAAGAAATGCCGGTTCCCCGTACGGATAAAGAAGTCAGAGGTTTCTTGGGACGCTTGAATTACATTGCCCGATTTATCTCCCATTTGACTGCTACCTGCAAACCCATCTTCAAATTACTGAGGAAAAATCAAGAGATGATATGGAATGATGAATGTCAAGAAGCTTTTGACAAAATCAAGAAGTATCTCCAAGAACCTCCAATTCTGATGCCGCCAGTTGAAGCAAGACCTCTAATCATGTATTTGACCGTGTTAGAAAATTCAATGGGGTGTGTGTTGGGGAAACATGACGAGTCTGGTCGAAAAGAGCATGCCATATACTACCTTAGCAAAAAGTTTACCGACTGTGAAACAAGATACTCATTGCTCGAGAAAACTTGATGTGCTTTGGCTTGGGCTGCTCGCCGACTAAGACAGTATATGTTGAATCATACCACTTTATTGATTTCTAAGATGGATCCTATCAAATATATATTTGAGAAACCTGCCCTCTCCGGAAGAATAGCAAGATGGCAGATGATTTTAACAGAGTATGATATCCAATATACTACTCAGAAAGCAATCAAAGGAAGCGTGTTAGCTGATCATTTGGCTCATCAAGCAGTTGATGATTACCAATCTATGAATTTTGAGTTCCTAGATGAGGATGTCATGCTTGTTACTGATTATGAAGAACCTGGACCAGATGAAGGACCCGAACTGGGATCCCGAAGGACTATGGTTTTTGACGGATCTTCTAATGCATTGGGCAATGGTGTTGGTGTTGTAATTATTTCTCCCAGGGGTTGCCATACGCCTTTCACTGCTAGACTATGTTTTGACTGTACCAACAATATGGCTGAGTATGAAGCATGTATTTTGGGACTCAGAACTGCTATAGACCTGCGAATCAAGTTTTTGAGTGTGTACGGAGACTCAGCCTTAGTAATCAGTCAGATCAAAGGAGAACGGGACACTAAACATCTGAATCTCATCCCTTATCGAGAACGGGTGTTGACATTAATCCCATACTTTGAAGAGATTACATTCGAACATATTCCACGAGAAGAGAATCAGTTGGCAGACGCATTGGCTACCATGTCATCCATGTTCAAAGTCAGATGGGACGATGAAGCTCCCATAATCACCATTGAATGATTAGATGAACCAGCATATTGTTATGAACTTAATACTGATGAAGTAGAAGAGAAACCTTAGTTCCACGAAGTAAAAAGATATTTAGAAACTCAGGAATACCCTGAAGGGGCGTCCATCAATGACAGAAAATTTCTGAGGAAGTTCTCCGCTAAATTCTTTTTGACTAATGGAGTATTGTACAAACGTAATCATGATTCGACTTTGCTTCGCTGTGTGGATAAAAAGGAAGCAGAAAAGATTATGGAAGACATGCATGACGGTATTTTTGGGACTCATTCTAGTGGACATACGATGGCCAAGAAGATTTTGAGATCAGGGTATTATTGGTCTACCATGGAAGCTGATTGCCACCATCACTCCAGAACTTGTCACAAGTGCCAGATCTATGTGGACAAAGTACATGTGCCTCCTACTTCATTGAACGTGTTGACAGCACCTTGGCCCTTTGCAATGTGGGGCATTGATATGATTGGGGAGATTAAATCTACTGCCTCTAATGGACATCGTTTCATTCTTGTTGCTATTGGTTACTTTACGAAGTGGGTGGAGGCAGCCTCATTTGCTTCTGTCACCAAGAATGTGGTAGCACGGTTCATCAAGAATAGCCTTATTTGTCGGTACGGCATCCCTGAAAGAGTTATCACTGATAATGGTACTAATTTGAACAACAAAATGATTACTGAACTCTGCACACAGTTCAAAATAAAACACCATAACTCCTCTCCGTACCGGCCAAAGATGAATGGCACCGTAGAAGCTGCTAATAAGAATATTAAGAAGATCATACAAAAGATGACAGTAACATACAAAGACTGGCATGAGATATTACCCTTTGCTCTTCATGGTTATCGCACTTCAGTGCGCACTTCGACAGGGGCAACTCCTTTCTCTTTAGTCTACGGAATGGAAGCCATTTTACCAGTGGAAGTTCAGATTCCCTCTCTAAGAATTATGAAAGATGCAGGCTTAGAGGAAGATGAATGGATTCAGACTCGGCTCGATCAGATAAATTTGATTGATGAAAAGAGACTCGTGGTTGTTTGTCACGGACAGATATATCAGAAGCGCATGACCCAGGCGTTTAATAAGAAAGTCAAGAGACAGGTATATCAAATTGGCGACTTGGTAATAAAGTGTATCATTCTACAACAAGGTGATTCTAGAGGAAAATGGAGTCCCACATACGAAGGGCCGTTTGTAGTTAAGAAGGTTTTCTCTGGTGGAGCCATGATACTTGCTACAATGGATGGCGAAGACTTCCCACATCCCGTGAACGCAGACATAGTTAAAAAATACTACGCGTAAAAGAGACCCGCTAGGTCGACGTATCTAGGCAAAAGTAAGGGCATCCCGGCGAACCAAAAGGGTTCGGGCAAAAATTAGGGATAAACATATAAAAATGTACATCCGGCAAGTCGAAAACCTGAAAAGGTGGCTTGGGTAAAAAAGGGTATCCTGGTGGACTGAAAACCTGAAAAGGCGGTCCAGGCAAAAATTAGGGATTAAAGCGTATGACTATGTCCCGTTCTCGGTCAGCTTCACCCAAGTCAAAGGGACTGAACAAGCCAATCACTTCTATCCGACAGCAGGAGATGAGAGGCTTGAAGACATAATGACAGTAGTGGAATTAAAATCAATAGGACTTTTTCTTCATAGCTTTTTCTTTGTTTTCTTGACAATTTCCTCTTACTAGGATTTCTGTCTCCTTGTACTCAAATTGCCTGTTTATAGGCCCTCTTTCAAAATCAATACAATTTTATTTCCAAAAAGATACTTCTGTTTTACTTTCTGCGTTTTGTTTGCATAAACGTCCATTGATTTAATTCGAATTAATATATGCATTTGAATATGATTGATGTTTACCGAAAATACATGCATAAAATAGAAATAACAGTTACTAAAAGACTTTAGGGTCGAGGATAAAGTCTAACCATGCTTTCCGATGAATCCGGTTGCTAATCCTATTCCCCAGCAAAACCAGTTATTTCCCAGAAGAAATTGGCATTACTAGACAGACTGGTCATCTCTTTTATCCCCCAGCCAGGTCCTGTGGAATGTTTCTACCATCAGACAGAAATCAAGTATCCCCAGCTAAGAAAGGGTCATCAATACAAATATCTCCAACCAGAATATGAGGATTTATTTTCCCCTGGCAAAAATTCTCAAACGCATAATTCATTCATGCATCATTTCACATCATATACATGCATGCAATGTTCGCATTTATTTTCACAAGCATAAAACATCTCATGCATCATGACATAGCATGAGGCTAACTTTTTTCAGGTTAATTATCCTCCCGATACAGTCAAAATAAAGGTTCATCCGGACGGACACCCTCATCAGTTACATTTTAGATTCAGATGCATCTTTCAGATATAATCCATATGGATGTTCATTCTGATGAGCATTCTGACATCCTCCTAATGATGGCATCTTAAAGCCCATCCCAGACATTTATTGCAAATACAACATATACAAATATTATCAGATATAGCCTAACGTACGGTTCATTCTGATTCAGCCTAACGTATGGTTCCTTCAACTGTTCCAAGGCGGTCTAGCGTACGATCCATTTGGATGTTCATCCCCTCAGATACTACCTAGCGTACGGTACATTCTGAAGTGTAGTCTAGTGTATGACTACCCCCTTTTACCATCAAATACAGCCTAACGGACGGCCCATTCTGCTACTCAGATACGATCTAACGTACGATCCATTCTGATCCTCATTCCTCAGATACTACCTAGCGTACGGTACATTCCGAGGTGTAGTCTAGCGTACGACTACTTTTTTTTGTCAGATACAGCCTAACGTACGGCTCATTCTGCAACTCAGATACGATCTAACGTACAATCCATTCTGATCTTCATTCCTCATATACTACCTAGCGTACGGTACATTCCGAGGTGTAGTCTAGCGTACGACTAATTTTTGTCCGATACAGCCTAACGTACGGCTCATTCTGCAACTCAGATAAGATCTAGCGTACGATCCATTCTGATTCTTACTTCGTCAGATACAGCCTAAAGTACGGCTCATTCTGCAACTCAGATACGATCTAGCGTACGATCCATTCTGACCTTTATCCCTCCAGATACAGCCTAACGTATGGCTCATTCTGCAACTCAGATACGATCTAGCGTACGATCCATTCTGACCTTTATTCCTCCAGATACAGCCTAACGGACGGCTCATTCTGCAACTCAGATATGATCTAGCGTATGATCCATGCTGATCCTTTATCCCCAGCGAAGTCGACAGCCTAATGGATGACTCACTATACGGTCTAGCGTACGACCCGGTGTGGCACCCATGTCTTCAAGTTGGTATGATGTACGACGCACTCTGAAGCTCTCATCATCAAACTTCCTGGATGGCATCTTTAAGCCCATCTCCATCAAGACTAACTTTTAATTAACAAGTGCAAAATTTTAGGCATTCTAAGTGTTCAATAATCTTCCACCTCCAGACCACGAATGGCATATATACCATTCTAACTCTCTCGGTTTAAGAATATTGAATAGGGGAAGCTGTCATACCCCAAAATTTGCCCGTTAATCTTGCAAGACATTTTTCAAGGCACTCCAACTCATTTTTCAAGACATTGATCTTAAAGGAACAAAGACCCAGCACACAGGTGGCCAAATCTAGAAAATGACTTAAACTGGCTTGCTCGCTAGGCGAGCAAAATCCTTCGCCTAGCGAACTCTTCGCTGCACCACTCGCCTAGCGAAGCTTGCGAATACCAGAAATTTTGGGCTTCATTCTGAGCCCATTAGGTCACAAAAACTATTATAAATACCAAGACCTCATTCAGAAAAGGAGATAGACAGACGGAGGAAAAAAGGAGACAAACCCACACAGACAGCAAACCCTGGAGGCTAACCAAGAGAATTCAGAGCAACCCTAAAGGAAACCCTGAAGGAAACTCATCTGCACAAAGGTTACCTCCGACCAACTCAATCCGGCACCAACCCTAAGAGTGATCTGCCAATTCAACGTTGAAATTCAATTGCAAACAGGTTTGCACTACCACTACCGCTTTATGCTCCCAATTTACAGGTGCCATAATGATTGAATTTATAAATATATCTTGGGTTTTGCATGTGGATCTAAATATGCATGGATGTCTTGAATGTTTAACCATGTAATTTCTGTAATGGATGCCATAGGGTTCGGAGCTTGCTGAAATCGTACTGTTACTAAAATCAAAACCCGTAGCCGTTCGCTAGCACATCGCTAAACGAACATGTAGCGAGTGTTCGCCAAGCCTTCGCTAGGCGAGGCAGTAGCGAACATGACAGTTGCTGACTTTTTTTTTCTGTTCTATTCTGTGCTTATCTGACATGTTCTATCATAGCTATGTATTATTTGCCTAATATTATTACTGCTGCGATTCCTTTGTTCGGTGCAACTATTGATCGCACCCCATTTGGTATTCTGACCTGCCTGCTGAATTTTGTAAGGGCTCACATACTCCCGAAGAAGGTAGCTTGCTAGGTATTCCACTTTATTTGTGGGATACCCTTGTGGAGATTCATCCTAATTACCTAACTGATTATAAATGTTGTCTTTGAATATATGATCTTGGCCCTCTCTTTGTTGCCTTACGGTATCACGGTCATGTCCCGCGAATGTGAGGATACACTTAGTAAAGACCCTTCGATTAAATCATCATGTCCCTATAAGATAAATCATAGTCCCTCGGATGTTGCCTGCGAGTATATGATTTTTCCCCTCGATGACCCTCTGTGGTAGCCTACGGTTAAATGATTATCGTCCCTTCGAATGCTAAGGTATCCTTATAAATGTTGCCTTCAATGACCAATCGACGACCCTACGATGTCCCTTTACATCCAAAGGATAAGAATACTTACTTCTCAATAGTAAGGACAGTTTTACCTTCATAAGGATAGGAAATACCCATAAAGACCTTGGGTAGGTATAACTCTTAAATGCTGACTCACAACTTAAAACACTTTTCACACCTCACACTTTGCAAAACATCTATTAGAAAATCACCACTTGGTATACATTCGTACTAGAATCATTGCCAAGTTATATTTTTCTAAACAGCTTTCAAAATTAAACGAGATAAATACTTTGTATACATTCGTACAAGAATCATTACAAAGTTAAACTCTCTTTTCAAAACATTTTCTAAACAGTTCTCAAACACTTTTTTCAGACAAGAAAAACATAAGTGATCAAGCAATTAAGAGCCCATGGATAACCATGGATACAAAGGATGCTAACACCTTCCCTTTGTATAATGTACCTCCCGAACCCAAAATCTAATCAAGGTTTTTCCTGTTCTTTTCCGCCTTTCCTTATTGGATAAAAGAAAAGTCGGTGGCGACTCTTGCTATCCCCGACATTTGCTTTCCAAAGCAAAAACACAAAAGTCAGTTCACCGTATGACACAAGGCAACCAAAGAGGTGGTACTGCAGGTAGAGGAAAAGGTGGTGGTCAAAAGGCAGACAAGAGTCACATTTAGTGTTACAATTGTCAGAAGTATGGTCATTATTCTAGTGATTGTCTAGAAAAGCAGAAGAATCAAGAAACTTATGCAAAGCTGGTGAAACATGAAGAAGAGACGTTGTTGATGGTTACAACAAGAGATGAATAGAGATTCAAGGACCAATGGTACTTTGACTCAGGATGCTCATCACACATGTCTGGAAGGAAATATTGTTGGTGTAAGCCCTAGAGGCCAATACATTTTGGTACTTGTATCGAATAATAAAAGGCATTCTCTTTATTATGGTTGATTAATAAAGTCCCTGGAATAGCTAGTCCGTTTAATGTATTAAGTGTGACTTAATCATGAGAACACATTAAACATAAGGACATTATTCCTAAAGTATCCGTAGTCGAGCTTTAGTGTGAAGTGGGATAACATTAAAGCATTAAGACTATTATGTTTGTAGACTGATGATCACATCTCATGGATCATGGATAAAGAGTTATAAAGTCTTAAACATAGGTATGAATATTAGGAGTAATATTTATACCGGATTGACCCGCTATGAGAATACTATATAGAAAGTTATGCAAGGTGTCATAAGTTATTCTCATGGTGATAATAGTGTATTCCACTCTTCGACCTGAAACCACTATGGATCCTAGATGTAGATTCGAGTGCTTTATTGTTGATCCAACGTTGTCCGTAACTGGATAACCATAAAGACAGTTGATGGGTACTCCACAAAGCATGCTGAGGGACATGAGTGACCTAGATGGAATTTGCCCATCCTGCATAACAGGATAAATGTCTATGGGCCCAATATTGAACTGGACAAGGATGACACGGTCTATGCCTTGTGTTCAATATAGACATAAGGGCAAAAGGGTAATTATACACATAAGTATTATCACAGAAGGTTGTGTCAGATCGCTTGACATTTTCGTGTCTTGGGTAGCAGTGATGTGTTGCTAGATACCGCTCACTGTTTATTATGTTAAATGTGTGATTTAATATAATTGCCAATGTCACGAAAACCTACAGGGTCACACACAAAGGACGGATTGATGAGAGATAGAGTAACTAAGGAATATCGTAAGGTACGGTACCCTTAAGTGAATTATAGAACATCGTAAGGTACGGTGTACTTGAGTAGAATACGAAATATGGTAAGGTACCATGGGCTTAAGTGATTTTGGGCATATTATAAGATATGGGCCAAAATACACTTAAGTGGGCTTTTAGCTTGAAGCCCACACAAGTGGTTCTATAAATAGAACCCTTGTGCAGAAGCAAAAAATTTGCGGTTGCATTATTTTCGTTTTCTCTCACTCTCTCTCTCTCACTCAAAGCCTTCATTCGTACCAGCTAGCACTGAGATTGAAGGAAACCGTTCGTGTGGACTGAGTAGAGACGTTGTCATCGTTCAACGTTCGTGATCGTTTCGTGGATCTGCATCAAAGGGTTTTGATCGTTACAAGAGATCTGCACCAAAGGTTTCAACCGTCACAAGAGGTAAATATTCTATCACTGATCATGACCATTCGTAAGGATCTCTAAAGGAGAAAATTTTAATTTCCGCTGCGCTTTGGGTCGCAATTCTCCTTCAAATATTGGTTTGTCAACATAAAGCCTACAATGAAGAACATGGTGAAATTGCAAATGACAACACTCTAGCAGCTGAAGGTGTTGGTGATGTTCTGGTTATGAGGAAAGATGGCAAGAGGGTCATTAATTTCAAATGTGTTGTACATACCAGGCATGAAGATCAATTTGCTCAGCATATGGAAGTTAGTCAAAAAGAACTACAGAGTGTCGATCTAAGACAAGATGATGAGAGTTCTCGACTCAAATGGAAGGTTGATCTTGAAGGCTCCGATGTCTCATAATAGAACCTTCAAGATTGAACTTAATGTGATAAAGCATAAGTGTCTTGCAACAGCAGTCAACAAAGATGAATGGATATGGCATTATAGACTTGGTCATCTCAATTTCAAAGACATCAGAGATTTGAAGAGAAGAAATATGGTTTTAGGATTACTAGAAATCGACATTCCAAACGAAGTGTGTGAAGAATGCATGCAGGCGAAGCAACATAAGAACAACTTTAGTAAAGATGCAGGAAGTAGGTCGAAGGCCATTCTTTAAGTCATATACTATGATGTATGTAGTCCTCTCCAGGTGGATTCGATTGGAGGTAACAAATCCTTTGTTACATTTATAGATGATTTCATTCGAAAATTATGGTCCAATCTGATCCAGAAGAAAAGTGAAGTGATCGAGGTATTTGTCAAGTTTAAATCTATGGTCGAAAGACAGAGCAGTCGAAAGATCAAGATTTTAAGGACTGATGGTGGTGGAGAATATGTGTTGAAAGCCTTCGACGCATTATGTGTGAAAGAATATATTGTGCATGAGGTGGTGCCACCATACACTCCACGGTAGAATGGAGTCGCAGAAAGGAAGAATAGAACCATTATGAATATGGTTAGAAGTATGTTGAAAGGCAAGCATCTACCCAAATAATTATGGGGAGAAGTTGTGTCGACTACGACATATATCCTGAACAGATGTCCGACGAAGAAGCTAAAAGGAATCACACTAAAAGAATGTTGGTCTCGTGTCAAGCCTAGCTTGAGTCATCTGAAAGTGTTTGGATCTATAGCACATAAACATGTTCCAGATCAGTTGAGAAGAAAACTTGATGACAAGTTGAATCAGATAATCCTGATAGGATATCATTCGATTGAAGGATACAAGTTGTTCGACCTAGTGAATAAGCAAGTGGTGATCAACAGGGACGTGATCATAGATGAGCTTAAGGAGTGAGATTGGACTGAGAATGTCAAGAAAGATTCAGTGAGAATCTTTTATGATGAACGAACTAGTGAAGTCGAAAGAGAAGTTCGACAGGAAGAAGTCAGAGGTGAAGCAAGCCCAAGCAAACCTCAAAGAATAAGACACATGCCTACAAGGTTGCAAGAATGTGTGATTACATCAGATGATATGGCCAATGAAGAAGGTGACTGGTATATTATGTTTATCTACGTAGATGTCGAACAAGTCAATGCAGCTGAGGCATTGAAAGATTTGAAGTGGATGAAAGTAATGGACAAAGAACTGAAGTCAATCGAAGTCAACAACACTTGGTCACTTGTCGAATTGCCCCAAGACAAGAAGGAAATCGATGTGAAGTGGGTATACAAGGTGAAGTTGACTCCCAGAGGAGAAGTGACTCTACACAAGGTGAGACTTATGGCGGAAGAGTTTCTTCAGAAAGAAGGAATCGACTTCGATGAAGTTTTTGCACTTGTTGCTAGAATCGAAACAATCAGGTTGGTTATTAGTCTAGAAAACATAAAAAACTGGCAGATGTGTCAGATGGATGTGAAATATGCATTTCTGAATGACCCCTTAGAAGAAGAAGAAGTTTATGTTGCACAACCAACTGGGTTTGTGAAACAAGGCGAAGAAAGAAAGGTGTACAGGCTGCATAAAGCTCCGTAGGGACTTAAACAAACTCCAAGAGATTGGAACAAGAAGATAGATGACTTTCTAAGGGAGAAGGAATTTGTGAAGTGCAAATCTGAACATGGAGTATATGTAAGAAGAAGCAAGAGTGAATTTCTTATACTATGTCTCTATGTCGATGACCTATTGATAACAGGTAGCTGCAAGAAGGAGATCAAAAACATCAAAGGTGATCTCAACAAGGAATTCGAAATGTCAGATATGGGTGACATTTCATATTTCCTTGGCATCGAATTCTACAAGATTGGTAGAGGTTTGATGATGCATTAAAGAAGGTGCACATGCGAAATACTCAATAGATTTAAGATGCAAGATTGCAACCTAAATTCGACTCCAGCTGAGCCCAGATTATAATTGTTGAAAGATTCAAATGGAGATGATGTCGATCCAACCCAATATAGAAGACTTATTGGGTCACTTCGATACCTTTGTCACACAAGGCCTGACTTAGCATACACTGTATGTATGGTGAGTAGATTCATGCAGAAGTCAAAGGTATCACATCTAGCAGCGGCGAAGAGGATACTAAGGTATCTGAAAGGAACTCTCGACTATGACATTTTTTTCCTGCAGCTGATGAAGGAAAAGAATGCAAATTAGTGGGATACACCGACTCAAGTTGGGGTAGTGATACTAAGAATAAAAAATCCACAATTGGCTATGTGTTTATGCTAGGTGGTGCACCAGTTGTTTGGAGTTTGAGAAAGGAGTCAGTAGTGACATTATCGTCGTGCAAAGCAGAATGCATAGTTGTTTGTCTTTGTGCATGTCAAGCAACATGGATGGTGAATCTGGTCAAAGTAATAACAGCGAAGAGTCATGGAGCAATTACCAAGAAGATCGACAACATGTCAGTTATCAATTTGGCGAAGAACCGAGAGCATATTGTCGAAGCAAGCACATCGAGATGAGGTTCCATTATCTTCGAGAGCAGGTAGCAAATGGGAAGATGAAAGTGGAATACTGTAGAACTGAGAATCATATTGCACACATCATGACGAAGGGAGTGCAGGTCGAAGTGTTCAGAAGACTAAGAGCTATGATGAATGTAGATAGCTTAGACACAATGAATTAGGTGGTGTGTTGACTTGTAATTCCTTGTGCCGAAGTAGGTTGCTCGACAAGAACAAGGAAGTGTCGAACCACCTAGTGTGTTGAGTTATGTTAGTGTGTCGAAGTGTCGAAGCAGGTTGCTTCACACAGAATTTCGACTTAGGCCTATTTTAGTAGTGTTAGCTATTTTGGGTTTTTATAGTTTGGGTTTTGCCTTGAGGTCCAAGTTAACCTAAATCTATAAATAGATGGAGTAAAACCTTATTTTTGTAATGAAGTGAATAAAGTATTCATAACATTGTAATTCACAATATTTTGCAGTTGTAAAGTGAATAAGAAGTTTTTCACAGTTTGTGGGCAGAGAGAAACTCTGCATAATTTTAATTCTTCTTCTCCTTCATCGTTCTTTACTTTCTTTCTCACTCCATTGTTCTTCTTTTTTCATTGTTATTGTGTGGATGATAACAATCTTGTTCATCAAGATTGATTGGAATTCTCTATAGATTATGGGGGATTTTCAACAATTTTGCACGAGCATGAATATGTTTTACAAGCATTTCCTTGGCAATCACTTGTTCCTTAACAAAGTGAATGTCCAGCTCAATATGCTCTATAGATGCATGAAGAACTGGATTATGTGATAGTAGAACAACATTCAAGTCTTCATAGAGGATTGTAAGAGGAAGGAAATGAACATGTAGTTCAGTGAGTAAAGACTCTTTCTAAAGGAGTTCAGAAGTAGTATGGATCCAAACCACGGTATTTAACATCCACGCTTGACCATGTCATGAGATGTTGCTTCTTTGAGCTCCAAGCAACCAAGTTTAGGCCAAAAGAAACACATTAGTCTGAAGTAGATAGTATATCATCCAGGCCATTTGTCAAATTTGAGTCACGGTATGTACAAAGAGTAAAACTATGATCAACAAAAGTCAGCCTGAGAAGGAGGACGTATGAAACAGTTCCACTTAAATACCTCAAGATATGCTTGACAGCTAACTAGTGACTTTTAAGAGGAATAGCCATAACTTAGCATGCGTTGTTGATAGAGAAATGCATATTCGACCTTGTTAATGTGACATATTGAAGAACCTATACAATGAACATGTACAAAAGAGGATCGTAAAAATTGTCATTACCATCTTTACCCAACTTGCAACACCTTTTGCCTCTGGCATGTTGGCTCCTTCCAACAAATCCTTCACATATTTAGACTGAGTAAGTAACAGGGAGTCATTGGCGTGATAGGTAACTTCAATAACTAGTAAATAGACAGGCTTGCCTAACTTATTTAAAGCAAACTTGGCATAAAGCTTGTGGATGAGATCATGAACTAGTTTGGATGAATAACTAGTGACTAGAATGTCATCTAAATATACTAAGGCATACATGGTTAGGTGTTGAGATGAGTAGATGAAGAGAGAGTGATGACATCTACTGTTGGTTAAACCAAACTGAATGAGAGCACGAGCTAGTTTGCCATACCACGCTCTATGGGCCTGTTTTAACCCATATACATCTTTATTAAGTTTGCAGACCAAGCTTTTGTCTTTGGAAATAAACCTTGGAGGTTGTTGCATGAAAACCTTTTATTGTAAGAGGCCATTCAAAAATGCATTGTTGTTGTTGTCAATTTTTGTTGGAGCTCCCATTTATGTGTGATGGATAGTGTGAGAATAACTCTAATGTTGGCTTGTTGTTGTAAGTATCCCTTAGCAACCAACCTTGCTTTATAATTATTGATGTTTCCATTTGGGCTTTCTTTGACTTTGAAAACCCATTTTTATAGAAGATGGTTTAGTATAGACAAGAAAGGCATTAGGCCTTAAATGTCCTTTCTTTCCTCTAGCCATCATTGGATATGCATTTTGCACAGCTGAGTTATGAGGTTTAAGAACATGAAGGAGTTATCTATAGCTTTATTATACCGAGGTACAACATATGAACTGGGAGTAAAGTTACTAATATCCAGCAAGTGATACATTATTTTTGATAAAGGTGCATGAAGTTTATGTGATTTTTCTTGTTGGTGATTTTAGTATCATCAATGTATTTTAGTAGTAATGTGATTTATTATAGGCCGATGCAATTATGCGTTAAAGCTTGGAAACGAGTTAGGGGTAGTGCGGAGTGCACGCTCGTCGAGTCAACGTATAATTGAATGCGAATAATTGAAACGGGGTTCCAACGTTCGAAATTTTCTTTTGAATTTCGAATCCTTTCCCAACCGACGTAACCGTTTCTGAACAGTTGCGTCTTTTCGGTTTCTGTTATTCATCTCCTATATAAGGAGTCATTTGGCCTCAGTTTGAAAAGTGATAACGAAATCAAACTTTGTCTCTACATTCCTAAACCTCTCTCTTTGCCAGAAAAAAATTGTTCTTCAAGAATTATCCCCACAAAGATTTCGTGAACCCAGGCAAGAATAGCGTCGAAATACTTTGTTCGGAAAGTGTACGAACACGATTCTTCGAAGTTATCCAGGATTATCATACCCAATTTCTAACAAAAGAACAAAGTATTTTCTGATAATCATGGCTGGAGGAAGCACCGTCAAGGAGATGACTACAAACTTCGGAAAATTAGACAAGTTTCAAGGACAAGACTTCAGGCGTTGGCAAAAGAAGATGCATTTCATGTTAACAACGTTGAAGGTGGTGCACGTCCTGTCTACACCGATTCCAGAACTTCTGGAGGAAGACACGGTTGAAAATCTGAGACGTAGATCAAAATGGGAGAACGACGACTACATATGCAGAGGGCACATTCTTAACGGTATGTCTGATCCCTTATTTGATATTTATCAAAACATAGAATCTGCAAAGGAATTATGGGATTGTCTCGAATCCAAGTACATGGCAGAGGACTCATCCAGTAAAAAGTTCCTGGTAACCGATTTCAACAATTACAAAATGGTTGAATCGAGGTCTGTCATGGAACAATTCAATGAACTCCTCTGAATCCTTGGACAGTTCACACAACACGGATTGAAGATGGATGAAACAATATCTGTCTCAAGCATCATAGACAAGTTGCCTCCTTCGTGGAAGGATTTCAAACACAATCTGAAGCATGGAAAAGACGAATTGTCTTTGATCCAACTTGGAAGTCACTTGCGCATAGAAGAATCTCTAAGAGCGCAGGAGGATGACAAAGGAAAAGGCAAAGAAATTGATGGACCCTCGGTTAATATGGTCGAAGAGGGTGGTAAGAACGGTAACAACAAAAACAAAGGAAAGAAGCGTGCTTTCAAGAACAATAAGGGCAGTTTCGGTGCTAACAAGAAACCGAAACTAGAATGCTGGAAGTGTGGCAAAACAGGCCACTTCAAGAAGGATTGTCGTTCCGGCAAAAAGCATGATAACGCGAATGCAAGTGGTTCAGGAAAGGGGTCTAAGGACCAATCCGAAAACCAAGGTCAGAAATCAATTCGTGATTTGAATAGTTTGATTAAACATTCGGTTTCACTAAATTCTGAAGCATTCTATGTGCAGGATGATGCTATCGCGTGGTGGATTGATTCTGGCGCTACAACACATGTTTGCAAGGATCGTTTCTGGTTCAAGACTCTTGTTCCAGTGGAAGATGGTTCTGTCCTCTACATGGGAGATGATCACTTCGCTCCCGTTGAAGGCAAAGGAAACGTGGTGCTAGAATTCAGTTCTGGAAAGACTATTACTTTGTTTAATGTTTTGTATGTTCCTAAACTACGTAAGAATTTGATTTCTGGTCCTGTATTAAATAAGCTTGGATACAAGCAAGTGTGTGAATCCGATAAATATGTTTTATCGAAGTCTGGTGTGTTTGTAGGATTTGGATATTATAATAATGGTATGTTTATGATGAATTTGAATGGAGTTCCTAATGATTCTGGCTCTGTATTTATGTCCTCTTCGAATGTTATCAATTCATCGTTATGGCATGCTCGTCTAGGACACGTACATTATAAAAGAATGCATGAAATGTCTAAAGATGATTTAATTCCTGTTTTTGATAAAAATGTAGAAAATTGTAAAACTTGCATGTTAACAAAGATCAATAGGCAACCTTTTAAAAGTATAACAAGAAAATCTGTCATTCTTGAGTTGATACATAGTGATTTATGTGATTTGCATGCTACTCCATCATTAGGACATAAAAAATATTTTGTCACTTTCATAGATGATGCATCTAGATTCTGCTATGTTTATTTGCTGCACGCTAAGGACGAATCCTTAGATAAATTCAAAATTTATAAAACTGAAGTTGAAGTGCAACAGAATGTGTTGATTAAAACATTACGTACAGATAGAGGTGGTGAATATTATGATCCTGCATTTTTCCAATCCGTAGGAATCATTCATGAGACTACGGCACCATATACACCTCAACAAAATGGTGTGGCTGAAAGGAAAAATAGAGTGCTTAAGGAAATGGTGAATGCCATGTTATCTTACTCTGGTTTGAGTGAAGGGTTTTGGGGAGAAGCTATGTTAACGGCTTGCTATTTGTTAAATAGGGTTCCTAATAAAAGGAACAAGACTACCCCATATGAACTTTGGTATAAGAAACGACCCAACTTAACATTTCTACGTGTTTGGGGTTGTAGGGCCGTGGTTAGACTCCCGGACCCAAAAAGGAAAACTTTGGGTGAAAAGGGTGTAGCTTGCATCTTTGTTGGATATGCTGAGCACTCCAAGGCCTATAGGTTTTATGTTATAGAACCTAATGACTCGATTTCTATTAACACGATTATAAAATCGAGAGATGCCATATTTGATGAGAATTGTTTCTCTTCTATACCTAGACCAAAGGACTCTATACCTAATTCAGATGAATCTCTAAAGGATGATCATTCAAATGATGTGCCAAGTGAGACACTTGAACCCCGTAGGAGCAAAAGAGCTAGAAAATCTAGATCTTATGGATCTGATTTTCAACTATATTTAGTTGAGGGATCAAAGGATCAGATTGACACTCAATACTATTATTGCTATAGTATAGAGGAGGATCCAAGAACGTATGATGAAGCTGTGAAATCTCGAGATTCTGCTTTTTGGAAAGAAGCAATTGACGAAGAGATTGGTTCTATCATGGAAAATAATACTTGGGTATTATCTGATTTACCACCAGGTTGCAAACCATTGGGTTGCAAATGGATCTTCAAAAGGAAGATGAAAGTCGATGGTAAAATTGACAAGTTTAAAGCTAGATTAGTTATCCAAGGCTTCAGACAAAAGGAAGGGATTGATTATTTCGATACCTATGCTCCTATTGCCCGTATCACTACTATTAGATTGTTGATTGCCTTGGCGGCTATTCATAATCTAGTGATTCATCAAATGGATGTCAAAACAGCATTTCTGAATGGTGATTTGGAGGAAGAAGTGTATATGAAGCAACCTGAAGGATTTGTAATGCCTGGTAATGAGCATAAAGTGTGTAAGCTAGTTAAGTCGTTGTATGGGCTGAAACAAGCTCCGAAGCAGTGGCATCAAAAGTTTGATGAGGTTGTTTTGTCTAATGGTTTCATTCTAAACCAAGCTGACAAATGTGTATATAGCAAATTTGATACTTCCGGTAAAGGAGTTTTCATTTGCTTATATGTTGATGACATGTTGATCTTTGGCACCGACCAAAATCAAGTTGATAAAACAAAGAATTTCTTGTCATCAAAGTTCTCCATGAAGGATATGGGAGAAGCGGACGTTATTCTTGGTATTAAGATTAAACGGGAGAATAAGGGGATTGTAATTACGCAATCTCATTATATTGAGAAAATACTCAAGAAGTTCAATTATGAAAGTTGTTCTCCAGTAAGTACTCCCATGGATCCGGGAGAAAAGCTTATGCCAAATACAGGTAAACCTGTGGATCAACTCGAATATTCAAAAGCTATAGGCTCTTTGATGTATGCTATGATTAGCACTAGACCGGATATTGCTTATGCGGTTGGAAAGTTGAGCAGATTTACTAGTAATCCTAGTAGACATCATTGGCATGCGATAACTAGGGTATTCAAGTACTTGAAGGGTACAATAAATTATGGATTGTCATATATGGGATTTCCTTCGGTGTTAGAGGGTTATTCGGATGCTAGTTGGATAAATAATGCTGAAGATTCATCCTCTACAAGTGGATGGGTGTTCTTGCTTGGGGGAGGTGCCATCTCATGGGCTTCCAAGAAGCAAACATGTATAACTGGTTCCACAATGGAATCTGAGTTTGTAGCATTAGCTGCTGCTGGTAAAGAAGCAGAATGGCTAAGGAATTTGGTATATGAGATTCCGATATGGCCTAAACCGATATCACCAATTTCTATCCGTTGTGATAGTACTGCCACATTGGCTAAAGCTTATAGTCAAATATACAATGGAAAGTCTAGACATTTGGGTGTTAGACATAGTATGATTAGGGAATTAATCATGAATGGGGTGATATCTATTGAGTTTGTTCGGTCGCAACAAAACTTAGCTGACCACTTGACGAAGGGGTTAGCTAGAGACTTAGTGAAGAAGTCGGTAATTGGGATGGGATTAAAGTCCATTTAAATCTGTTAGCTATGGTATACCCAATTCCCTTCTAATACAATATTAGAAGCAGAATTCAATGTGGAAAGATCATAGTTAGAGATTGGAGCAATTGTGTTTATCTTCCCAAGGTATGTGCTCAGACCTGCAAGTGATGGTTAGGTTGAATTATATCTTCTTAATGGTTCTTTTGGAAAATTGCAAATGCAGGTGCAAGATTAAAAGAATCACCTGTGTGAGCATGAAGTTTTGCCGCTTCAAGAAGCTTGGACTTGGCTTCCTATATGCTTATTAATGGATAAGGACACATGGCTTGTAAAGTGTCAAGTATGAATAGTAGAGTATTGTAAGAAACATATGTGTACTATATCTTCAGACACTCAAATGAATTGATGGGTTCAATTGTAACACCCCGATGAAATAAGGCTAATTATTTAATTTAAATTAATATAATATTTATTAATTTAATTAATTAATTGGAAATATTATTGGATTATTATTGTTATTATTTTGAATAATAATATAATTTGGAAAATATATAAGTTGGAATAAGGAAAAAAGAGTTTCATTTGGAAAATAAGGTTTTCACGTGAAAAGCAGAGAAACGATCGTGAAAGAGGAAAAGGGCAAAGAGACAGAGCAAGGGCTGAAGGTTGAAGAGAGAAAAGTTTGGAGCTCAAAGATTTTCCGGATTAATCAGGTAAGGGGGGTTTATCGTCGTTTAATGGGTATTATGGGTTAGCATGTAATGGGTAGTGATAAACCGTTGAATTGACCCTAATTGGGATTGTTGATGCTGAAGAATTGTGTTGAATAAGTTGTGTTAAATCTGAAATTTAATCGGTAATTGGATGAGTAGTGTTCCCCCGAACGTATAGCTTTTTACGGAAATTGAATCGGAGGTCCGGAAGTCCTCCAACGGCGGAAAATGCGGAGAACTCTGCATTCTGCCTTGTGTTAGCGCAGGAACTGCTGTTTTGTCTGCGTTAACCGGTTAACCCAGGGCGTTAACCGGTTAACACTGTTATATTTTGTGAAAATGTGCTGTTTTGCCTGCGTTAACCGGTTAACCCAGGGCGTTAACCGGTTAACACTGTTGCGTTTTGCCAGAAAATGTGTTTTGTCCTTCGTTAACCGGTTAACCCAGGGCGTTAACCGGTTAACACTGTTGGAAATTGGAAAAATTGAGATTTTAATGTTGTGAACATAATTCGAGATTTGTCCATTATAGTTGATTTGCGATGAGTAAAATTGTTGAGTTTATGTTATGAAGTGTTGATACAAATATGTTGATAAGTCGTATTAAAGTTGTTGAAAATACTGAGTTGTAGGCTTGATGAGCCAAAGTTGATTATAAGTTGATTATGTTGAAAACCTTGTTGTGTTGCTGTTATTATCATGTTGTCGAAGTTTTAAGTCGTGTATGCCATGTACATTCATATGCATTAAGTCGGAGCTTTGCTCACACCACGTTGGCCTGGATTGGCAAAAATCGGAGCTTTGCTCACACCACGTTGGCCTGGATTGGCAAATTTTAAGTTGAAAGTTGAAGGCTTATGCCTTGATGCCCACTAAAATGGCAATGATTTTAAGTTGGGAGTTTTACTCCGAATGGTACCACATGCATGACGAGTCGAGTCTCATTGAGTTGCATTTTATGTCGTTATTGAGTTGCATTTTTCGTTGTTATTGAGTATGATAATTGAGTTGGTATGCCGTTACTGAATGCATGATACGATTAGGGTGATTAACGTGTAGATTTACTTAACATAACATGATAAATTATAATGTTTGTTATATCGATTGAGGAACTCACCCTTACAACTATTTTTCAGGTAACGAGCAATGAGTTGAGTAGAAGCTAATGCCTGGAGTCTAGTGTAGTCTCCTAAGTGGGTCATGCTCTGATAGATGTAACATCGGGACGGGATGTTTTAATTGTTTTATTGTTGGTTGTTGAACCTTTTTACCTGTAAAACGTTACATGTTTTGAATGGTTGGTTGATTTCTATCCGCTGCGAATTATGCAAACAAAAATGTTTATTTTGATTAAATAAAGAGCATGACAGTTTTTATGGTTTGAAGTAGTTGTGTGACACCCTTGGTGCATATTTACTCTGATTGATATGTTGTTATTTTAATTATATGTTTGGGGTATTTTAGAAGGGTGTTACATTAGTGGTATCAGAGCAGGTCGGTCTGTCCGGCCAGTTGTCGTGTCGTTACTGTCTAACAATTGTGTAATTGTTACTAGTCTAACTTTTAAGTTGTGTTGTAGTGATAAATTGAAATGGCTGGAAGGAATGACGCTGCAATGGCTGCCGCAATGCAAGCGATGGCACAAGCTGTGCAGAACTTGCCAAATGCTGGTGGAGATGCTGGATCACGTAGCTTGGCGACTTTTCAAAGAGAGAATCCGCCGGTGTTTAAAGGGAAGCATGATCCAGATGCAGCCTTGGGATGGTTGAAAGAGATTGAGAGAATCTTCCGTGTTATGGATTGCACTCCAGCTCAGAAGGTTCGGTATGGTACTCACATGCTAGCAGTCGAAGCTGATGACTGGTGGCTAGAGACTCACGAGAGGTTGACCATGGCAGGTGAAGTCATTACTTGGGATGTATTCCGTAGGGAATTCATGAGAAAGTATTATCCGGAAGATGTCCGTGGTAAGAAGGAAATTGAGTTCCTTGAGCTGAAGCAAGGAAACATGTCTGTCACTGATTATGCTGCAAAATTTGTGGAGCTGTCCAAATTTTATCCTCATTACACTGGTGCTGGTGCTGAATTTTCAAAGTGCATCAAGTTTGAAAATGGACTGCGCTCTGAAATTAAGAAGGCTGTTGGGTATCAGAAGATACGCATTTTTACTGAATTGGTTGATAGCTGCAGGATATTTGAAGAAGACAATAATGCTCATTACAAGGTTGTCAGTGATCGCAGAGGCAAGCAACATCAAAACCGTGGCAAGCCGTATGATGCTCCAGCTGGAAAAGGGAAGCAAAGAGCTGCTCCGGCTCAGAGAGCTAGTGGGGGAGGTGCTCCTGCTGGTATAGTTTGCTTCAAATGTGGTCAGGCTGGTCATAAGAGTAATGTATGCACTGCTGAAGTAAAGAGGTGTTTTCGCTGTGGTAAGATTGGTCATGCAATAGCTGATTGCAAGCACAAGGAAGTGATTTGTTTCAATTGTGGCGAAGAAGGGCATATTGGAAGTCAGTGTCAGAAGCCAAAGAAATCTCAAACTGGGAAGGTGTTCGCATTGACCGGAACTCAAACCTCCAGTGAGGACAGACTTATCTGAGGTACGTGTTATATTAATGGCTTTCCTCTTGTAGCTATTATTGACACAGGTGCGACTCATTCCTTTATATCTTTGGATTGTGCTGTGCAACTTAAGTTAGAGATATCTGAGATGTTTGGTAGTATGGTGATTGATACTCCTGCGAAGGGTTCAGTGACTACTACTTCGGTTTGTTTAAATTGTCCTTTGAGTATTTTTGGTAGAGACTTTGGGATGGACCTAGTGTGTCTTCCACTAGTGCAGATTGATGTTATTCTGGGTATGAACTGGTTGGTGTTTAACCGAGTTTCTATCAATTGTTTTGATAAGACGGTGGTCTTTCCTGAGATTGAGGAGGGAAAGAGTCTGTTTCTATCAGCAGGGCAGGTGAACGAGGAAGTAGCTGATGGGGCAGAGTTGTTTATGCTGTTAGCGACTTTGGAGGCTAAAGATAAACTGGTAATTGGCAATCTAGCCGTGGTGTGTGATTTTCCTGATGTGTTTCCGGAAGAGGTGAATGAATTGCCGCCAGAGCGTGAAGTTGAGTTTTCGATTGATTTGGTACCTGGTACTAGGCCGATGTCGATGGCTCCGTACCGTATGTCTGCTGTTGAGTTAACTGAATTGAAGAGTCAGTTGGAAGATCTGTTGGATAAGAAATTTATTCGTCCGAGTGTGTCACCGTGGGGTGCACCAGTGCTATTGGTTAAGAAGAAAGAAGGTACTATGAGGTTGTGTGTGGACTACAGGCAACTGAATAAAGTGACGATCAAGAATCGGTATCCTTTGCCGAGGATTGATGATTTGATGGATCAGTTGGTTGGTGCGAGTGTGTTCAGCAAAATAGATTTGAGATCTGGGTATCATCAGATTCGTGTGAAAACCGAGGATATTCAGAAGACTGCTTTCAGAACAAGGTATGGACATTATGAGTATTCTGTAATGCCTTTTGGTGTGACTAATGCGCCTGGAGTATTTATGGAGTATATGAATAGGATTTTCCATCCGTACCTAGACAAGTTTGTTGTGGTGTTTATTGATGATATTTTGGTGTATTCGAAATCTGAAGAAGAGCATGCTGAGCATTTGAGAGTGGTTTTAGAAATTCTACGAGAAAAGAAGTTATTTGCTAAATTGTCCAAGTGTGAATTTTGGTTAGAAGAGGTAAGTTTTCTTGGTCATGTGATTTCAAGGGGTGGCGTTGCTGTTGATCCTTCTAAGATAGAAGCGGTATCTAAGTGGGAAGCTCCGAAGTCTGTTGCTGAGATTCGAAGTTTCCTTGGTTTGGCTGGTTATTATAGGAAGTTCATTGAGGGATTTTCTAAGTTGGCGTTACCGTTGACGATGCTGACTAGAAAGGGGCAAGCGTTTGTTTGGGACTCAAAATGTGAAGAAGGTTTCCAAGAGTTAAAGAGAAGGTTGACTACTGCTCCTATTTTGATATTACCAAGTCCGTCGGAACCATTTGAAGTTTACTGTGATGCTTCATTGTTGGGTTTGGGTGGCGTGTTGATGCAGAATAAGCAGGTTATAGCTTATGCTTCAAGACAGCTGAGGGTTCATGAGAGGAACTATCCGACGCACGATTTAGAGTTGGCAGCTGTGGTATTTGTCCTGAAGTTATGGAGACATCACTTGTACGGGTCAAGATTTGAGGTTTTCAGTGACCATAAAAGTTTAAAGTATTTGTTTGATCAGAAAGAGTTGAATATGAGACAGAGAAGATGGTTAGAGTTTCTGAAGGACTATGACTTTGGGTTTGAATTACCATCCGGGAAAAGCAAACGTAGTGGCTGATGCATTGAGTCGGAAATCATTACATATGTCTATGCTAATGGTTAAGGAATTGGATTTAATTGAGCAGTTTAGAGACTTGAGTTTGGTGTGTGAGAGTACTCACAATAGTGTTAAATTGGGAATGTTGAAGTTAACAAGTGGTATTCTGGATGAGATCAGAGAGGGTCAGAAATCCGATGTGCTTTTGGTTGATAAGTTGACTCTAGTGAATCAAGGTCAAGGTGGCGAATTCAGAGTTGATGAGAATGGTATTCTGAAATTTGGTAAGCGGGTGTGTATTCCGGATGTTACCGAACTTAAGAAGAGTATCCTTGAGGAAGGACATCGTAGTGGCTTGAGTATTCATCCTGGAGCTACGAAGATGTATCATGATTTGAAGAAGTTATTTTGGTGGCCGGGAATGAAAAGAGAAATTGCGAGTTTTGTTTATTCCTGTTTGACTTGTCAGAAGTCAAAGATTGAGCATCAGAAGCCGTCTGGGCTAATGCAACCGTTGGCTATTCCAGAGTGGAAGTGGGATAGTATCAGTATGGATTTTGTTTCTGGTTTACCGAGGACAAGTAAGAATTTTGAAGCTATTTGGGTAATTGTGGATAGATTGACGAAGTCGGCTCATTTCATTCCGATCAGAATGGATTATCCGTTAGAGAAATTAGCTGAGTTGTATATTGAGAAGATTGTAAGTTTGCATGGTATTCCGTCGAGTATTGTTTCGGACAGAGATCCTAGATTTACATCGAAATTCTGGGAAGGTTTGCAGAAGGCTTTGGGAACTAAGCTGAGATTGAGTTCTGCATATCATCCGCAGACTGATGGTCAGACTGAGAGGACGATTCAGTCACTAGAGGATCTTTTGAGAGCTTGTGTTTTGGAAAAGGGAGGTGCTTGGGATTGTTATTTACCTTTGATTGAGTTTACCTATAACAATAGTTTTCATTCGAGCATTGGTATGGCGCCGTTTGAAGCTTTGTATGGTAGGAGATGTCGGACACCTTTATGTTGGTATGAGTCCGGTGAGAGTGTTGTAGTTGGACCGGAGATTGTTCAACAGACTACAGAAAAGATTAAGATGATTCAGGAGAAGATGAGGATTGCTCAGAGTCGTCAGAAGAGTTATCATGACAAGAGAAGGAAGTCACTTGAGTTCCAAGAGGGAGATCACGTGTTTCTTCGTGTTACTCCGATAACTGGGGTTGGTCGAGCTTTGAAGTCAAAGAAGTTGACACCTCGATTTATTGGTCCTTATCAGATTTTGGAGAGGATAGGAGAGGTAGCCTATCGTATCGCTTTACCGCCGTCACTTACGAATTTGCATGAGGTTTTTCATGTGTCTCAGTTGAGGAGGTATATTCATGATCCGTCGCATGTGATCCAAGTAGATGATGTACAGGTGAGAGATAACCTGACTGTTGAAATATCGCCCATGAGGATTGAGGATCGAGAGTTGAAGCAGTTGCGGGGTAAAGAGATTGCCTTAGTGAAGGTAGCTTGGGGAGGACCAGCAGGTGGCAATGTGACTTGGGAACTGGAGAGTCAGATGAAAGAGTCTTATCCAGAGTTATTTGCTTGAGGTATGTTTTCGAGGACGAAAACTCTTTTAGTGGGGGAGAGTTGTAACACCCCGATGAAATAAGGCTAATTATTTAATTTAAATTAATATAATATTTATTAATTTAATTAATTAATTGGAAATATTATTGGATTATTATTGTTATTATTTTGAATAATAATATAATTTGGAAAATATATAAGTTGGAATAAGGAAAAAAGAGTTTCATTTGGAAAATAAGGTTTTCACGTGAAAAGCAGAGAAACGATCGTGAAAGAGGAAAAGGGCAAAGAGACAGAGCAAGGGCTGAAGGTTGAAGAGAGAAAAGTTTGGAGCTCAAAGATTTGCCGGATTAATCAGGTAAGGGGGGTTTATCGTCGTTTAATGGGTATTATGGGTTAGCATGTAATGGGTAGTGATAAACCGTTGAATTGACCCTAATTGGGATTGTTGATGCTGAAGAATTGTGTTGAATAAGTTGTGTTAAATCTGAAATTTAATCGGTAATTGGATGAGTAGTGTTCCCCCGAACGTATAGCTTTTTACGGAAATTGAATCGGAGGTCCGGAAGTCCTCCAACGGCGGAAAATGCGGAGAACTCTGCATTCTGCCTTGTGTTAGCGCAGGAACTGCTGTTTTGTCTGCGTTAACCGGTTAACCCAGGGCGTTAACCGGTTAACACTGTTATATTTTGTGAAAATGTGCTGTTTTGCCTGCGTTAACCGGTTAACCCAGGGCGTTAACCGGTTAACACTGTTGCGTTTTGCCAGAAAATGTGTTTTGTCCTGCGTTAACCGGTTAACCCAGGGCGTTAACCGGTTAACACTGTTGGAAATTGGAAAAATTGAGATTTTAATGTTGTGAACATAATTCGAGATTTGTCCATTATAGTTGATTTGCGATGAGTAAAATTGTTGAGTTTATGTTATGAAGTGTTGATACAAATATGTTGATAAGTCGTATTAAAGTTGTTGAAAATACTGAGTTGTAGGCTTGATGAGCCAAAGTTGATTATAAGTTGATTATGTTGAAAACCTTGTTGTGTTGCTGTTATTATCATGTTGTCGAAGTTTTAAGTCGTGTATGCCATGTACATTCATATGCATTAAGTCGGAGCTTTGCTCACACCACGTTGGCCTGGATTGGCAAAAATCGGAGCTTTGCTCACACCACGTTGGCCTGGATTGGCAAATTTTAAGTTGAAAGTTGAAGGCTTATGCCTTGATGCCCACTAAAATGGCAATGATTTTAAGTTGGGAGTTTTACTCCGAATGGTACCACATGCATGACGAGTCGAGTCTCATTGAGTTGCATTTTATGTCGTTATTGAGTTGCATTTTTCGTTGTTATTGAGTATGATAATTGAGTTGGTATGCCGTTACTGAATGCATGATACGATTAGGGTGATTAACGTGTAGATTTACTTAACATAACATGATAAATTATAATGTTTGTTATATCGATTGAGGAACTCACCCTTACAACTATTTTTCAGGTAACGAGCAATGAGTTGAGTAGAAGCTAATGCCTGGAGTCTAGTGTAGTCTCCTAAGTGGGTCATGCTCTGATAGATGTAACATCGGGACGGGATGTTTTAATTGTTTTATTGTTGGTTGTTGAACCTTTTTACCTGTAAAACGTTACATGTTTTGAATGGTTGGTTGATTTCTATCCGCTGCGAATTATGCAAACAAAAATGTTTATTTTGATTAAATAAAGAGCATGACAGTTTTTATGGTTTGAAGTAGTTGTGTGACACCCTTGGTGCATATTTACTCTGATTGATATGTTGTTATTTTAATTATATGTTTGGGGTATTTTAGAAGGGTGTTACATCAATCGCTATGACACCCCAATTTTCGAGTATTTGGAATGTGTATTTGTACTAAGATGAAAATTCAATCGCAAGACATTTTCATTTATGCATTTGTTTGATCGTTATACCTGTGTGTTATACCCTTGTATATATAATTGTATATACTGAGTAAATCAAGGATTACACTAAAATGGGGGGGATTTGTTGGTGATTTTAGTATCATCAATGTATTTTAGTAGTAATGTGATTTATTATAGGCCGATGCAATTATGCGTTAAAGCTTGGAAACGAGTTAGGGGTAGTGCGGAGTGCACGCTCGTCGAGTCAACGTATAATTGAATGCGAATAATTGAAACGGGGTTCCAACGTTCGAAATTTTCTTTTGAATTTCGAATCCTTTCCCAACCGACGTAACCGTTTCTGAACAGTTGCGTCTTTTCGGTTTCTGTTATTCATCTCCTATATAAGGAGTCATTTGGCCTCAGTTTGAAAAGTGATAACGAAATCAAACTTTCTCTCTACATTCCTGAACATCTCTCTTTGCCAGAAAAAAAATTGTTCTTCAAGAATTATCCCCACAAAGATTTCGTGAACCCAAGCAAGAATAGGGTCGAAATACTTTGTTCGGAAAGTGTACGAACATGATTCTTCGAAGTTATCCAGGATTATCATACCCAATTTCTAACATTTCTAAACAACATAAACTACACAAAATCATAACAGTCCTATTAAAGTTGGCATGTCATAGCCTAGAATTCCATATAGAAGCTACTAGAGTGGTGACAAACTTTGGCCTTCATCATCGCGTGAAAGTGTTTGTAGACTCTATCCCACACATTGAACGCATGTTTGCAAGAAAAGACTCGAGAAAGAACTACTTCAGAAATGGGGGATATAAGCCATATGAATATAGCTTGGTAAGAAGCTTTGTGGAAAACTAAAAATGCAAAGTCTTTGTTAAAACTAAGAAAACCAGATGAAGCTTCTCTGAAGTATTTTGAGTGAAAAATGGAAGGTGCAAGAGTCTAGGCAATAGATGTCATATCGGAATTTTAATTTATGCATTATTCCATTTTCCACACATTACATGAAAGCCATGTCACTTATTATATAGTGAATGGATAAATCTATGAGTTAGTTACACATTATATTTCTCTTGTAACTAACTCTTAATCACCCATAACAAATTGTTAAGAGACTAACTATCCTCTTTCTCTATTAACTCATAACAATCCGACGCGGATTGTCTCATCCTAACCATATTCATCACAAAGAAAACACTTCCTAACAAAAAGAAACAAACGTAAGTAAATCACACGTCCAATTAAAAAAGTTTCAAGGTTGATCACATTTTTAGATTTATCTTATACATTTATAAATTAAAATATAAATTTATAATAGTTTAATTAGTTCCGAAGTCCTTTAACTTAATTTTTGGTTTAACTTTTCCTTATTCATCTTCTTAAACATTTGTCTTCTATTCATCTTCGTAAACATTCTTCTTCTTTAAAATTTATGTTTAAATATTAACGAATTCCAACACCTCTTCAAACAACCAAAGTTGTGGGATATTTGGATATGTGCTCAGAGAAAACAAGAGGATGTAGTATTTTTTCAATAAGTGTGTGTTCTTCGTATAGTTACAAATATGAATAGTGTAAATGTTGGGAAATGGTTGTAATTCTTTCAAGTGGTTATGCCATGAAATTGTTGATGGAAGGGATTTGAAGATTGAAAGGAAAAAGAAGAAACTTTTCAAATTGAAGAATGAGGTTGTTGTTGAATTGTAATTCCTTGTGTCGAAGCAGGTTGCTCGACAGAAGCAAGGAAGTGTCGAATCACCTAGTGTCTTGAGTTGTATTAGTGTGTCGAAGTGTCGAAGCATGTTGCTTCAAACAGAATTTTGACTTATGCCTATTTTAGTAGTGTTAGCTATTTTGGACTTTTATAATTTTTGGCTTGGCCTTGAGGTCCAAGTTAACCTAAATCTATAAATAGAGGAAGTAACCCTTATTTTTGTAATGAGGTGAATAGAGTATTCATAACACTTGTAATTCACAGTATTTTGCAGTTGCAAAGTGAATCAAAAGTTTTCCACAGTTTGTGGACAGAGAGAAACTCTGCAGAATTTTATTATTCTTCTCCTTCATTGTTCTTTAAACTCTTTCTTTCTTCATTGTTCTTTTCTTTTCATTGCTATTGTGTGGGTAATAACAATCTTGTTCATCAAGACTGATTGAAATTCTCCATAGATTTTGGTGGATTTCCAACATCTGGTATCAAGAGCTTAGGTTTAATCGATTCGTGGGAAGAAAATCACCATGGCAGCGAATCATCCAAGCGGGCATTTTTCAGCAAATCTTCTGATTCTCAAGAATAACAATTATGAGAATTGGTGCAAGCAGATAAAGGTTGTGTTTTGTTATCAAGATCTTTGGGATCTTGTGAAGGAAGGAGTAGCAACGCTTGCAGAAGCCGTGACAGATCAAGAAAAGGCTGCACATAAAGAATTGAAGAATAATGATTATAAAGCTCTCTTTATAATCCATCAATGTGTTGATGCAGATAACTTTGAAAAGGTTAGTGATGCAGAGTCAGCGAAAGAAGCATGGAAAATTCTGGATAAATCGTTTGGAGGCACAGAGAAGGTGAAACAGATGAGGTTACAAACTCACAAAAGGACGTATGAATTTCTTCAGATGGAAGACAATGAAAGCATAATTGATTTTTTCACCAAGGTTACGAAACTGGTGAATCAAATCAAGGTATATGGAGAAGTGTTGACATCAAGATCTGTTGTTGGAAAGATCTTAAGGTCGTTGGATCCAAAGTTCGACCATGTGGTAGTATCCATAAAAGAGTCGAAAGATTTGTCAAAACTGACAAAGAAAGAGCTTTAAGGGACGCTTGAATCTCATGAACAAAGAATGGATGAAAGAGTTGCAGGAAAGTCGAAGAGTGATATGACTTTATAGGCTCAATTAGCAAAAGAAAGGAAAGGCAAAGGTAGTTGGAATGACAATAAAGGCAGAGGAGGTTACAATAATTCGATTGGTCGAAATCAGCAAGAAGGAAATTGCTCGAATCAGAGAAAACCCTAGAACCAAGGCAACCAAAGAGGTGGTGTTGCATGTAAAGGAAGTGGTGGTGGTCAAAATCCAGACAAGAGTCACATTCAGTGTTACAATTTTCAGAAGTATGGTCACTATTCTAGTGATTGTCCAGAAAAGCAGAAGAATCAAGAAACTTATTCAAAGCTGGTGAAACATGAAGAAGAAAAGACGTTGTTGATGGTTACAACAAGAGATGAAGAGAGATTCAAGGACAAGTGGTACTTGGACTCAAGATGCTCATCACACATGTCTAGAAGGAAAGATTGATTTATCAACATAAAGCCTAAATGAAGAACATGGTGAAATTTGCAAATGACAACACTCTAGAAGCTGAAGGTGTTGGAGATGTTTTGATTATGAGGAAAGATGACAAGAGGTCAGTAATTTCAAATGTGTTGTACATACCAGGCATGAAGAACAATTTGCTAAACATAAGGCAGTTAGTCAAAAAGAACTATAATGTGTCAATCAAAGACAAGATGATGAGAGTTCTCGATTCAAATGGAAGATTGATCTTGAAGGCTCCAATGTCTCAGAATAGAACCTTCAAGATTGAACTAAATGTGATGGAGCATAAGTGCCTTACAACAGAAGCCAACAGAGAAATATGGTTTCAGGATTACCAGAAATCGACATTCCAAATGAAGTATGTGAAGAATGTGCGCAGGCGAAGCAGCATAAGAACAACTTCAGTAAGGATGCAGGAAGCAGGTCGAAGGAGATTCTTGAAGTCATATACTCTAATGTATGTGGTCCTCTCCAAGTGGATTCGATTAGAGGTAACAAATTATTTGTTACATTCATATATGTTTTCAGTCGAAAACTGTGGTCTTACCTGATCAAGAAGAAAAGTGAAGTGATCGAGGTATTTGCCAAGTTTAAAATCTATGGTCGAAAGACAGAGCGGTCTAAAGATCAAGATTTTGAGGACTGATGGTGGTGGAGAATATCTGTCGAAAGATTTCAAGGTATTATGTGTGGAAGAAGGGATTGTGCATGAGGTGGTGCCACCCTACACTCCGCAGCAGAATGGAGTTGCAGAAAGGAAGAATAGAACCATTATGAATATGGTTAGAAGTATGTTGAAAGGCAAGCATCTACCCAAAAAATTATGGGGAGAAGTTGTGTCGACTGCGACATATATCCTGAATAGATGTCCGATGAAGAAGCTAGAAGAAATCACGCTAGAAGAATGTTGGTCTGCTGCCAAGCCTAGCTTGAGTCATCTGAGGGTGTTTGGATCTATAGCATATAGACGTGTGTCAGATCAGTTGAGAAGAAAACTTGATGACAAGTCGAGTCAAATGATCCTAATAGGATATCATTTGACTAGAGGATACAAGTTGTTCGAACCAGTGAATGAGCAAGTGGTGATCAGCAGGGACGTGATCATAGATGAGCTTAAGGAGTGGGATTGGACTGAGAATGTAAAGAAAGATTCAGTGAGAATATTTTATGATGAACCAGCTAGTGAAGTCGAAAGAGAAGTTTGACAGGAAGAAGTCAGAGGTGAAGCAGGCCCAAGCACACCTCAAAGAACAAGACGCATGCCTGCAAGGTTATAAGAATGTGTGATTACATCAGATGACATGGTCAATGAAGAAGGTGAGCCGGTACATTATGCTTTCTATGCAGATGTCGAACCTATCAATGCAGTTGAGGCATTGAAAGATTCAATGTGGATGAAAGTAATGGACGAAGAGCTGAAGTCAATCGAAGTCAACAATACTTGGTCACTTGTCGAATTGCCCCAAAACAAGAATGAAATTGATGTGAAGTGGGTATACAAGGTGAAGTTGAATCCCAAAGGAGAAGTGACTCGACACAAGGCAAGACTTGTGGCGAAAGTATTTCTTCAGAAAGAAGGAATCGACTTTGATGAAGTTTTTGCACCTGTTGCTAGGATCGAAACAATTAGGTTGATTGTTGGTCTAGCAAACATGAACAACTGGAAGATGTGTCAGATGGGTGTGAAATGTGCATTCCTTAATGGCCCCTTAGAAGAAGAAATTTATGTTGCACAACCAGCTGGATTTGTGAAACATGGCAAAGAAAGAAAGGTGTACGGGCTGCATAAAGCCCTGTACGGACTTATACAAGCTCCAAGAGCTTGGAACAAGAAGATAGTTGGCTTTATAAGGGAGAAGGAATTTGTGAAGTGCACAAGTGAACATGGAGTATATGTAAGAAGAAGCAAGAGTGAATCGCTTATACTATGTCTCTATGTCGATGACTTGTTGATAACAGGTAGCTGCAAGAAGGAGATAAAAGACTTCAAAGGTGATCTCAACAAGGAATTTGAAATTTCATATCTGGGTGACATTTCATATTTCCTTGGCATAGAATTCTACAAGAGTGGTAGAGGTTTTATGATACATCAAAGAAGTTATGCAGGCGAAATACTTAAGAGATTTGAGATGCAAGACTGTAACCCAACTTCGACTCCAGTTGAGCCCAGATTACAAATGTTGAAAGATTCAGATGAAGATGATGTCGACCTAACCCAATATAGAAGACTTATTGGGTCACTTTGATACCTTTGTCATACAATGCTTGACTTAGCATACAGTGTAGGTATGGTGAGTAGGTCCATATAGAAGTCAAAGGTATCACATCTAGCAGCGACGAAGAGGATACTAATGTATCTAAAAGGAACTCTCAACTATGGCATTTTGTTTCCTGCAACTGATGAAGGAAAAGAATGCAAATTAGTGGGATACACCGACTCAGGTTGGTGTAGTGATGTTGAGGATCAAAAGTATACATTTGGCTTTGTGTTTACGCTAGATGGTGCACCAGTTGCTTGGATTTAGAGAAAAGAGCCAATAGTGACATTATCTTCATGTGAAGCAGAATACATAGTTGCTTCTCTTTGTGCATGTCAAGCAACATGGATGGTGAATCTGGTCGAAGAGATAACAGCAAAGACTCATTGAGCAATTAGCATGAAGATCGACAACATGTCAGCTATCAATTTGGCGAAGAATCTGATAGCACATGGTCGAAACAAGCACATCGAAATGAGGTTCCATTATATTCGAGAGCAGGTAGCAGATGAGAAGATGGATATGAAACACTAGAGAATTGAGAATCAGATTGAAGACATCATGACAAAGGCAGTGCAGGTTGAAGTGTTTAGAAGACTAAGAGCTATGATGAATGTAGATAGCTTAGACACAATGAATTAGGTGGTGTGTTGGATTGTAATTCCTTGTGTCGAAGCAGGTTTCTCGACAGAATAAAGGAAGTGTCGAATCACATGTGTCTTGAGTTGTATTAGTGTGTCGAAGTGTCGAAGCATGTTGCTTCACACATAATTTTGACTTATGCCTATTTTAGTAGTGTTAGCTATTTTGGGCTTTTATAGTTTTGGGTTTTTGCTTGAGGTCCAAGTTAATCTAAATCTATAAATAGAGAGAGTGACCCTTATTTTTTAATGAGGTGAATAGAATATTCATAACACTTGTAATTCACAGTATTTTGCAGTTGCAAAGTGAATCAGAAGTTTTCCACAGTTTGTGGACAGAGAGAAACTCTGTAGAATTTTATTACTCTTCTCCTTCATCGTTCTTTAAACTCTTTGTTTCTCCATTGTTATTTTCTTTTCATTGCTATTGTGTGGGTAGTAATAATCGTGTTCATCAAGATTGATTGAAATTCTCCATAGATTTTGGTGGATTTCCAACAGTTTTTCCCGCGAAAGGAATGTTGAAAATGTTAGTGGTGTTTGACATTTTTTATTTTGACATTTTTATTTTAGGGTTTAATGTAGTATTTTTAACAATGTATTTTAAATAGGGTTAGTTGATTGACTGTGTTGGTTGAAATCCATGTAATAGTTGCGTTTCTTCTATTTTTATGGCAATCTATGTAATAGTTTTGTTGGTTTAATGAAATTGGTTGATCAAAACAATAGTGTTGATGTTTTTCTCTGTTATAATTAAATAATTTCTGAAAATTTTGGTTTAATACATTGATATGAAGTGTGTTACTTACTGTGTTGAGTTAAATTGAATTTCATAAACCTTTTTGAAACAAAAAATATTAGTCAAGGGACTCAAAATGTTAAGTTTGATAGATAGAAAACTAAATTGAAACATTAAAGTAAATAAAAGGACCAAATATGTTACAAAACTAAATCATACATAATATCATGAGAGTTAAGTTTGAAGGCCTAACCAAACTATAAATAAAATCCCCCGATATTATGTTATTTATCACAGACCAAATATGATATAAAAATATATCATACACAATATCATGAGAGCAATATTGAAGTTAACCGAGCTATTACATTAACATAATCAGAATAAGAATCTTGTTACATTGAACCGTATTGACATTGAAACCATAAAACCACAAAATGTTGCCATAAAACCATAATATTATAATTGTTTGTGTACACATATAGTAATATAAAAAGTGTACACAGACACTAATACAAAAATTATCACATACACTATAGAAAAAATTTGACATAAAATTATAATGCAGATGGTTCATGCTGAGTTGATGTTGATTGAATTGGTCCCTGACTTGGTGCTGGCTAAATTGATCATGGCAAATTGATCATGACTAACTTGGTCTCTGACTTGGTGTTGGCTAAATTGATCATGGTTATTGGTACCTAACTTGGTGATGGATGACTTGTTTCATGTTTAACTAGAAATTTGCAAGTAGATTTTTTTGTCCAATCATGTGGCACCTATTCCACTTGATTCCAAAATTTTCCCTGCTTTAGTTGTGTCCCATCCTTGTTCCTTTTCTTCTTTGGTCTTTTAAGTTGTCTTTTGATCGGTGGTGGTTGTAAATCAACATACTTTATTTTAGTCAAAAGAATTCCCCCATTCACTGTATATAATCGGTACATATAAACCCTCATAGCAGTCTTTTTTTATAGCATTCAGACATGAATTCTTCAATTTCCAAGTGTTGATCCTTCATGTAAGAAATTGCATGACAACTCTGTCAGCATCCATCTCCTACGAGAACGTTATTTTTCTGACAAGCTTACAATATATTTTTCTCCATTATATGAGATATGTCTAACCTCATAAATCATATTCACCGGCACGTTGTATGAAAAATTCACAACAAATTAGTATTTAAACAATCTCTCGCTTCATATAATTATTAGATTTAATTACATGTTTTATTCTCTTATGTTATCTGATTTATAAAATTAATCTATTATTTTAAATTTAAATCGTTTTGATCTCTCATACTTTTGTATTTAAAATTAAAAATAAATTTTTTGAAAAATGTAATAAATCATCGTATATAAATCTAGTATAAAATTTTATAATTTAAAATATATGTTAAAAAAACGAAAATCTCATCAATTTCTATACAAAACATTATAAGGAATCAAATTTGTTTGAATTTAAAATAGATGATTAATTTTGTTAATCAAATAAAATTGGAAGATCAAAACTATAATTTAACTTAATTATTATTGGTCGAATGTCTTTTTTTTAAAATAATTTTATTTATTAAAAATAAATAAATAAAATATTGCAAATACGAATCTGAAAAAAAATATATAGTTTAATGGAACTTCAACATGCTTGTTTTTAATTATGATGAAGTCACCAATGAAATAGAGTCAAAAGGTCGCCAAACAAAACGGGTTATCGTCTTGTTAGTAGTTGTCCACACGACCACACGTGATGTGATCAAACACTTTTAAAATAATTTAAGGACACATTATTTTATTCATTAATCTTGCGTAGCTTTTATTTTTAACAAGTTGTGGCTTAATTAATTGTGCCAAGATAAATTGATTTTTAATTTATCCATTATCAATTTAATAATTAAATAAAATTATACTTATTTAAGTGATTGAACTCAAGTAATTAATAAATTTTAGAAATTAAAAAATATTTAAGATAAAAATAAGGATTTAATTGAACTACATTGACCGTGTAAATGAGTTTTACACCGTCAATTAATCCTAGACGTTGGATATTAAAATAAGTTTGACTTTTATTTTAAAAATCTATAAAATAATGTAAATGGGGATGGTGATGAATCGACACTGTAAATCTTTTTACACTGACAGTGCATACTAATTAATCCCTGAAAATAATACTTGTTTATTTTGTCAGAGGAGAAATATTATAGAATTTTTTAAAAATTATCAAATTTTTCAATTAAAATTCTAAAATAACCATTATTTGAAAATATTATAAAAAATATCCATTTTTTCAGAAACATGTAACACAGGTGTCAGGTGCATTGACGCATCCAATGAAAATATTATTCATTGGCACCACATGCATTGGCGCATTATGTCCATGACGTCACTAGGAGTGGCACATGCATGTGTAGGCACCACATGCAATGGAGCATGCATAGTTCACTATATGTATGCGCCAGTACATGTGGTCACTACTTCACCATTTCATCTATAAATACAACATCACCCTCCCATAAGGTTTTACACATTTTCTTACTGTCTCATTCCATTTTTCTTCATTCTCCTCCCATAATTGGACCAGACGATTTATTACTACTAAACAACTCTACTTTTGATTTAAAAAAAAATTCCAATTACATATCCTCTAATCATGTCAAATTCTTATACAATTTATCTGGAGGCTGTATCTTTATCTTGACCATCAGGTTAACCATGATGATGCTGCAGTTTGGACATCAAAAACATTAATCATCTGGTTCACTATTGTGGAGATGAACTAGAGTTACCGTGTGAAACTGTAATTCAACATGCAACAACAAATTCCAGAACCTCCGATGTGTTTGAGAGATTGACATCAACAAAGAATCGATGACCAATGGGATTATTTCGATTGGAGAGGCTTCGCAAAAGAGATGTGTCGTCATTGGAGAAATCGATGTCAATACATCTTAAACGAACCAAACCTACATGGTGCTAGACCAACTCGACATTATATGACATACTTTAGGTCGGTTACAACGTCACGGTTTGTGTCTGAGCCAAGGTATTTGATTGATTCACGCCAACGAACTTCGTCATCATACGCCCAAGAATAAATCCCCGCCCAAGAACAATGTCAGCCCACCCAAATCCAACGGACCTAGCTATTGGGGAGAAATGATGACAAATTTATCAAATACCGTTGGACCTTTCACCAGACCTTCACACCAGCCACCATTGCATCATGTCAGCACTCAGAGACCCCAAACACCTCAAGAAAATCATGGAAGACTTCGAAGGCAGGCTAATGCACCAACATGTGGAATAAGGGGGCGTTTTAATTGGGTGAGCCATTGATTTTCTTGTCAATTGTATGTATTTTAACTTTATATCATAATATTAATACCATGGTAGTGTAGATGTTGGTTTTTCTGTTTGGTGTTTAAACTCTAAAGGTTTCTTGTTGTAAGTTGTTTGGATTTGAGTACTCCTTGTATATTTTTAATTCCATTCATTTAGATTTTAAAAAAAATTAAAATCAAACAAATTGGAAGCATCCTAGTTCGACCAATAATTGAACAATCATTAGTAAGATTATTAGATTTTTTATTGAAAATTACTAGGTTTGAGACAAAAATAAACAAAGTGTTAACTAATCAGATATTTACATTGAAATTAAAGCAACATAAATTGACAAGGTTGAAGATTATAAAATCATGACAGAAGAAAATCAGCACACAAAGTCAATAGATCATGCCAAAAATAGAAGTTAACAAGCCGAATATGGAATACCACATACTCTAAATATAGGAATAGTTTTCACATTACCCACATGAATCCCTGAATGAGATAATATTTATACAAGTCGTGATTCTTAGTTCAATAGGATAGCTCCCTTTATAAATACACCAAGTTTAATATATCAATCAAGTTTATTTTACGTATTTAACGTTACCTTTTTTATTCATTATTTTAGGCTAATAGTTCAATACCCTTATACCTCATATTTGACACTATTTGGAGTAGTTATAATTTTGACACCTAAGGGACATATTACTTCCTCAACATATTCCTTGGAAAACAAAGGGAATCAAGATTTAAAGTTATTAGTCAATCCTCGACTAAAATTTTACAGTTTGACAATAGTTTTGGCAACCTAGTGGGACACTACAACAAAAAAACACTAAAAAGATGCATTAATTATGTTGAGACTACACTTGGTGTATACACCTATAATATGGAGAGAAAAATTGTAATATGGATCAACCATGATCATCAATTATAAGGACATCATGCTAACAACAATATGGATCAACCATGATCATCAACTATAAGGACATCATGCTAACAACAATTAAATGAACCTTCACAAACAACCCAAATTTCAACAACTACACATCTTCCAATTCCTTATATACATTATATTCCTTATGTTTTGGGTCGAGTTTTGAGTTTGAGACTAGATAAAAACAATTTCCCCAAGCCTATCTAACGTAGTCGAGGAGGAGCTTATGATTTTGCATCTTTCATGCTTGGTTCTTTAGGTCTTGGGGTTTTTAATTTCTACAGGTCCCTAATCGCCCCCTTTCTCTCGCCCTAAATTGTAATTTTTAGTTTCCAATTTTGAGTATCTAGCATGCTTTTCAATTGTAATTTGGGTTTCGGTCAAGCTTTAATTTGATCTAGGCTGTTAATTTTTAAAACTCTTAGCATCTTATAATTATAATTTTACAAAAGTAATGTAGGAAAATCTTCTACTACCTTCGTCCAAATTATAAATCATTTTGGATAAAAATTATCCCAAATTATAATCAATTTACAATTCAAATACAATATTAATGATTTTTTTTAATATATACCTAGGGGTGTTCATGTGTATGAGAGAACCCTCGAATCCATTCACTCAACCCAATTCAACCCTTATTTTTGCTCAATCCAATCATGTACGAGTTCAATCTGAACTAGCCCATTCAAACCCATTGATATTTAGTTTGGATAACGAGTTTGAAATTTTAAATCTACGAATCCGCAAATCCAACCCATTGATATGTCACACTATTTTTTTTTATAAATTATCTAGCATAATTCTTACAATCATATTTTTTTTTAATATAATTATAATTTTTATTAATTATAAAAGTCTAAGTGTAAATCAAATTTGAGAGATCAATTTTCTTTATTCAAAGAGAGAGATATTTTTACTCTTAAATTATATTTTATATGATTTATATATTTTTCTGACTTTATCGGAATCATAGAAGAGTTTTTATGTATTAAACGATAAATATTATTCAAATTAAATACTAAAATTTTATGATTTTTTAATTTTTTATAAAATAAATGCGTTAATTAAATTAATATTTTATTTAAAATTTGAAAATTATGTTTAGTGGATGACCCACGAACTCTCCTCAACTCAACTCATTGATGAGCGAATTGGTTTGATTCAAATTTGGTCTTATAAATACGGGTTCAACATTTAACCCAAAACAAAAACTATTCATCATGTCGGATATTGGATTTAATCAAATTACACCTAACTCAATCCAGCAACACCCATAAATATACCCTCTACTATTTATTACTCATCATCTTTCTAATTTATTTAATTTCTCTTTCTAGTGTAATTAATGAATGAAGGTATTAAAAATCATACATAATTTATTTTCTCATGTAAAATTTATTATATTTCTTAAAATAAATTATTATATTGAACTATCTTTATGCTAAAAAGAAGTTTGTTAAAAATTTATTTATTTTACGTGATCTATCTTTTTCATTTAAATTAATGATTTTTAATAAAATAGTGCTATTTTAAAATTTTAATTTAGAAAATAATAATTTGATTGTATTTTCTTTTTGAAAATGTATTGAATGACATATATAACATACAATAAATAATCTAGAAATGATTTTTTTGCGCACATATCTAATTAAGATTTAAAGTGTCAAAAACATGATAAGCATAGATAACAAGAAGTTGTGATTCATAAATAACAATATAATGAATTGAACACATAATAAAAAAATATATGATTTTCCACTTTATTTTTAAAAAAAAATGATAATTTGACTATATTTGAATGATCCTAAAAAACAAATGTAACAAAGTTAGCTATATACACGCCTTGAAAAAAAGAGTATCATATTCAAATTCAAAACGTGTGAAGTCAGTGTGAAAAGTTTGTTTTAATATTTGTTATTCGAGACTAACTCGTGGAGTAATATATATACTACTAATTGTCAACATTGTTTAGGTAACTAATAATTTCTGCTAACAACCACTTCACAAGCTTTTTCATTCTTCTGATTTTCCAAAGCCGCTGAACCTTTCATAACAGTATGACAAGTTTCAACCATGATTCTCTTTCATCAGAATCTGTTCTCATTCCTTCAAAGCTTCAAGCCAATCTATCAGGAAGAGAAATAACAGACTCAGAAGACAAAAACCTAGTACCAACACAAATGTTGTTACCTAGGAAAAAGAACAACATTAAAAAGGTTGTTAAGAAGAAAAGGGGAAGTAAGAGTTTATCAGAACTTGAATGTGAGGAACTAGAAGGGTTCATGGACCTGGGTTTTGTTTTCTCAGAGGAAGATAAAAATTCAGACTTGGTTTCAATTATTCCTGGATTACGAAGACTTGGGAAGAAATATGGAGAACAAGAAGAAGAAGATGTTTGTGATGAGTCTGTGATTCAAAGACCTTATCTTTCTGAAGCTTGGGAGGTTTATGAGAGAGAAAAAGAGAACTCTTTGATGAATTGGAAAGTTCCTGCTATGAAGAATGAAGTTGATATGAAAAATAGTCTCAGATTGTGGGCACATAATGTTGCTTCTATGGTTAGATTAGAATTGAGATGATGCACTTCACATAGTTCATGAATATCATTGGAATAGTTTGATTTTTTACTTTTAGGATAATGGCAACATTTTCTCAAATTATTTCTTTGTCAATCTTTTTCTGGAATTTCGGATTCCATTGTTATTTTAAATTTTAACTGAAAGTAATGAAATTTAATTCAGCAATTAAACCCTATTAAAGAGTAGTTTTTCAAAAAAGAGTGATTCAAGAGTACCTTTTATTTATATATATATATATATATATATATATATATATATATATATATATATATATATATATATATATATATATATATATATATATATATAGATAGATAGAATGAAGAAAATAAGAAATAACAAACAAAGAAACTAAAAATCTTAGAATAACTACTACGGAGGAAGAATAGTCACTAAAGAAAAAGGCTACCTAGTTGAACATATGACTCATATTTGGTCTTAAACAACCACAAACACCATTAACAAAATAGAGATCCTGATAAAAGAACCCAGACCACAACCCAAATTTGAACTTTTGATTGCTATTGGTTTAAACACCTGATAGATTTTTTAATCCAATTTGAGGAAGAACATTCGTTTGCGCTCTGATCTACAAAGCCAAAAAAATCGGTCTTTTCCTCCACCTTTTTCATGTTTGTTCTGGCACCAGAAAAATCTTATCATTATCACAATCCAAATAATTCAAAAACTTATGTGTCAAATCATATCAAACACCCCACTAATCTTAACTATATCTCTGAAAGAGAGAAACAACTCAAAAAGAATCCTAGGATCCCTAGGGAGAACTAGCAGTCAGTCTAACCATTTAAAGATCATATACCACACAGTTCAAGTTATATGACACGTGACAAACAAATGAGAAAAAGATTATAAGAAAAAACCAGACATGTTACAAGAGTCATCATTTGGGTTAACAATAACCATCTACTTGAAAAAACTTCTCTCTTGAAGGAAATCTATCCTATAGGAGCTACCAAGATCCAATTGGATTTTATAAACACAGAAAACAATAAAATTATCATCTCTAGCATGCTTTTAAACACACATATCTCTATCCTCAAACAAATTAACATATAAGAGGACCGAGAAGAAATAAAAAACCAAAGGTTCTTCGTGGACAAAGAAATATCTCCTCAATCTTAAATCCGTAGAAATCCTCATGTCCACCAAATGACCAATCTCACCCACACTCCATTCTTTATATTGAGAGATTGTATAGAGTCAATAAAACCTAATCTTTAGAGGAAATTCCTGATTTAGGGATCCACCCAAAAACAGGTATGAAGACCCGATTTCATTTTCTTGTTGATCTCATCCTCAAATCAACTAGAGGTGTCATCTTCTTTGGATCCAAAAAGGTACATTCCTTTCCACCAAGAAGAAACAAAACATAGTGCCAAAAATCTACCCCAGTCAAGGAAGGAACTATTAGGTCGTTGTGTCTAGCTACAAGAATGTCACACCAAAGAACTGAGGCACTCGATATCAATAATCACCTTCATTTGACAAAAAGGGTCAAAGTGACCAATCAAAGATCGCTAACACTCAAACCATATTTTTTATGTTTAGACACATCAAACCATTTAAATCTTGAGATCTTAGAATCGCCTTTTACTCCATCCCATAGAAATCTCATATAAATCCTAACGAACATCTTCCACACCTTCACATACATGTCTAAAAAAAGACAGGAAGAAAGTAGGAATAACATTAAACACAAAATTAAGAGGATCACTCGGCCCCTAACATAATATGCTTATGCTTCCAATAATTGATCCTTTTGCATCCCTTAAATCCAATCCTCATCCACCTTAAGGGGATAAGCTAGCTCTTTTTGTACTTTTATTTTTAATAGAACCATGAAAAAATCAATATTAGTATTACCTTCCTTAAGCCACTTAGCTTTGGATCTTTGAAAAAATTGAGAATATTTGATCCTTAACAAGAACCAGAGATATACAGTTGTCTTAGACCTAGATCTAATATCCTCCTTAGATAAACCTCTTTCGTCGGCTAGAGAGTCCGAGTTTCCCACAACATCTCTAAAGAACTCAATTTGGTAATCAAGATTACCAAAAACCTATTTATTTCAAATCTTTAGGTTGGCTTTGAGAGATTCAAGCTTTCCCATAAGAACAAAAATGTGCAAGCCATGCATCGAAGAAGAACATCAAGAGTTTAAAACCAACAATGAGAAATTATTATGAGATAACCAATGATTATTGAACTGAAAAAGGCTTAAGACACCACAACTTATTGGAATAATTTATAATGATGGGGTAGTGATCAAAGACATTCATAGAGATAACTCACTCAGATACCGTCTCTGAATGATCCCACCACCCATCAGTAACTAGATTTTAGTCAAGCCTACTGATGATTGCTCCATTATGTTGGAATCGTGTAAAATTTCTTCCTAAAAAAGGAAGATCAATAAGATTCTTATAGGAGATTAAACTAGAAAAGGATAGACACTTAATATTACATGAAACATTAGAAGAACCTTATAGAGAATTGGATGGGTTTTTTCATGAATCTAGAAATTTCACAACACATAAAAAAGTGCGCCTTGTAGCTCTTTAGGCTAATTTTGTAGCCATTGTCTATTGTTTTGTTGCCTAAAGTAAAAAATATTATAGTGAATTATGGGGATGTTGTAATAATTCAAATTAACTTAGAAAAGTTAATTACTTACTTACTTTGGAGATTAAAATTTTGTTACTTAACCTACAAGTCACATATCTATGTATTGCTTAATAATGTCTTCCATTAATTATAATACATTGATTTTAATACATGAGAGTTTTAAATCATGACTTATGATTCCAATTTCATTCTTTGATTTTTACTCTTTTGTTTTTGTGTTACTTGCATTGCTAGTAGCATCTTTTCTTAAAATTTAACTTTAAATAAACAATAAATAAAAAACACCACAAAGCATATATTTTGTAAAGCAATGATAAGTTGACTATAGATGAATAAAATTATAATAATTTAATTCACATATCATGATTAACCATTTTTTTTAAAAGAGACCGTTAAAATCTAAAGAAAAAAAACTAAAGCACCCCTAATCTAGGAAAGGAAACTCTGTTTACATCATCTAGAAAACTTTTAATAAAAATCGAAGCATCATCTAAAAAAAATTATCTACTCCATTAGATATTCATGCATTAGCTAATGTATCCACACAATTATTTGCTTCTCTATAAGAGTGCACAACTTGCACCTCATCATAGCTATCAATTAATGGGTGAATAAGGAATGTCCATCTATATTTGTCGATATTCTAGTCTCTAGCATTTAAAAATAATCATAGAATTCATATTCAATTCTAGTCTTCTCATCCCTAAACTCTTAATAAGCTTTAAGTCTTCAAAGATTCCCCATAATTCAACTCTGAATGCACTACAAATTCCATGGAGTTTTCAAAATTCACCCTTGCAATGCCCTCGATAATCTTTGATAATTCCACCGCATAACGTTGAGATCTTTGACACTTACACCCGGTTCTATCCAACAATCATTCCAAGAATCAATGTCCAACTTTCTAAAGACAGAACTTATGACATTAACTTGACAATCTCTTTCAATAATCTAGAATCTGACCCTCGATGCGAGCACTCAATCAAACTCGTGCACTTGTATTTGTTTCTCAAAACTTCACACCACAACTCTTAACCATTATTTAATTTTCAACCTAGCAAGCTTTGTTCATAAGATCAAATTTCCTTAAGTCTAATCTTCTCTTTATGTTTGGTTATCATATCTCAATTTATTGCATGATATTTTCTTTTCTCGATCTCCAAACTCTGAACCTTATTAATACAAGTTTTAGGTAGCATATTCGTCATCATCAAATAAATCAAAACTGCTTCCATAACACTTTTCTCTAAAGTAATCCTACATGAAGAAAAAAAAGATTAACTTTCCAATTAAATAGGTTTATGGAAAATTGTTCCATTATATATTGATAGTATGTTGTTTTGAGATTGTCTCCACTAATTTGATTATTGAATAATACAAATGTAACATGATTATTGAGATCATAATAATAATATTTTGATATTTTGAGTCTCAATCAAATAATAATAAAATTGCAATAACATATGATGATTAGTTCCTTAACAAAAACAATCAAAATTATCATTTGATTAAATAACAACAATAAGATTGATCAAACCAAGAATATTAGGATTCATCTAACAATATAATCTTAAAATATATTTATCTGACTCAGATCAATTATTAAATTTTCACAATATGACAAAAAAAACATAGACGTGTGCTATTAAATTATCAACAAACAAAACGTAATTTGACATGATTAATTTCTTACACTTAAAATTCCTAAGTTATTTCTAAAAAATAAATTAATCCATAATTCAACACCCTTCGGAAGTTAGTTTAGAATGTGTAGTAGTAGCAATATTATAATTTGGATTTGACTTATTTGACTACCCATCCGCGGCATGAATATTTTAGTTTATTTCACTATATTGCTGACTATTAATTTGGCAAACATTTATGTCACTGAAGTTTACAGAAAAGAAAGTAGGTAGAATGGTTAGTATATCAAATAAAGAAATTAGGCACGTGACGGATACTAAATAATACTAGAGTCAGCATGTGACACGAGTATACTTAGTACGATTGTGACCTGGCGACAACATGAACTACATAATCAAACCATTTTATTCGTCGTATCCATTTTGGTTCGAATCCAGGTGTTGTTTGGGCGACCCTTTTTCTTTCTTTGCATAACTTCGTTGTGCCAGAGAATGTCCATTTGATATTCTGGCCAGTAATCCTCTTTTGCAACAACTGAAAAACTAATTTTGTAAACATTGGATATGCTTATGACTTTATAAACGTTAGCTAGTAAGTAGGATGGATCCCTTCGAATCTTTGAACATGCCGCAATGACATGGGAGCAAAGCGTACGAAAGGCTTGGAACTTTTCGCAGTCGCACCAACCTCTATCTAGTTCCACTCTGTATTGTCCCATCAGCATGCCTTCATTGTGATCCATGGACTCAGCAACACTGTATCAACCTTTAGTACGGTCAAACACTATGACCACATGTGTGTTTGCTTTGACAGCTTCGTGTCTAATGAATTTCATTGAAGCATCACTGGACAACTGCCCAGATTGCAACATTAAACTCCATTTGGATTGTCTGGTCTCAAACAGCGCCCCTCGCCTGAAATATGTTGCCTACACTAAAGCGGTTATAGGTAGGTTTCGGATGCCTTTCAAGACAAAGTTCATTGATTCCACAAGATTTGTTGTCATGTGGCCCCAACGTTGACCGTTTTTGTATGCCCTAGTCCACTTCTCCAATGGAATACTCACTACGCCAAAAACTGGAATAGACAGCGCACCTTAGAGGGCGCTTTCTTAAAGAAGCGCACTCTAAAGTGAAGAGAAAAATAAGGAGGAATAGACAGCGCACTTTAGAGGGCGCTTTTGTAACAAAGCGCCCTCTAAAGTGAAGCAAAAAAATAATGAGGAAATGGAGGGACACCAATAGAGGGCGCGTTTATGAAAGCGCCCTCTAAGGATACCCTTAGAGGGCGCTTCTAAGAAAGCGCTCTCTAAGTCCATGTACAACAGCGCACTTTAGAGAGCGCTTTTGTAACAAAGCGCCCTCTAAAGTGAAGCAAAAAAATAATGAGGAAATGGAGGGACAACAATAGAGGGCGCGTTTATGAAAACGCCCTCTAAGGATACCCTTAGAGGGCGCTTCTAAGAAAGCGCTCTCTAAGTCCATGTACAACAGCGCACTTTAGAGGACGCTTTATTACAAAAGCGCTGTCTAAAGTGAAGCGAAAAAATAAGGAGCAATAGACAGCGCACCTTAGAGGGCGCTTTTTTTCCACAAGCCCCCTCTAAGGTCCCCTTTAGTAAACATTAAAATTATAACATACTGCGCGTTTTGTTATTTCACTCTCTGTTATTTTCGTTCTTTTTCACGTTAGGGTTCTAAGGCGTTCTCCTTCCACCTCTGTTAGATCTACGACGTTTCCTCCTTCTGGCACCAAAGGTACGTTTGTTTCGTTTTAGCTTTGCCCTATTTCTTGCTTTGTTTTAGCTTTGCCCCATTTCAGTTTTATGTTATTGTTGTCTATGCTACGTTTGTTTCAACCTGTAAAGTTTCAATATTCATAGTCATTTTAAATTTGATAGCGCATGCGTTAAATTTCAAGCCCTACGTTTGTTTGGGTTTATTAGGCAATTGACGGTTGGTTTTTAGTGACCATGATAGCGCATGCAATGGGACTACATTACCCAGTAGTTAGGGTTATACGACCTATGAATATCTGATTTTGTGTCAACACCAGTATCATTAGAAACCTAGGTCCGAATGTGTTTGAACTCTTCTGAAATTGTTTTTTGTTTATTCTAATTAGTAATGGATAATACATGGATGTCTTCCAATCGATTGTCGAGAGAGTACGAGAATGGGGTATTAGAATTCGTTAAGTTTGCTGTTGCGCGCGCCGAAGACCCCAGTAGAACGATATGTCCTTGCTTGGGTTGTTGTTATGGGAAACGGGTTGACGCAGTTTAGTTGACATCGCATCTAATGAGGCATGGAATTGATCGAAGTTATACATGTTGGAATTTGCATGGTGAGAAAAGTAACGAGAATGTTGAACCGGGGGATAGTACGACCTATGCCTCAAACTATAGTGGCGCAGATACATACGATTGTGATCGAGTTGAAGAGATTGCAGAAGCCCAAATTTGCAAATCTGTCGTATTTTGGTGTTATCGAGCGCATTTGGGTGTTTGATTATGAGAAGTTTCAGATTCCTATATTTGGTTGCAAGTGGGTTGAAAATAATAACGGCATTCGAATGGATAAGTCAGGATTTTTGCAAGTGGATCTTAATAGGGTGGGATACAAAGATGAGTCTTTTATTCTAGCCTCTCAAGCTAGACAAGTGTTCTATGTCAATGATCCGAAAAGTACGAAATGGTCTATAGTTCTTTTTTCCAACAAAGTAATTGATGAAAACACTGGAGATCAAGGTGATATTGATGTTGAGATTGAATCGTTTACCAGAAATGATCAAGATGAGAATAATATATCAAATGATTCATATATTAGAAATGATCATAATGAGGGTATTTGGATCAATCCAAACGTCCGTGTTGTTAAGAGACATGTAGAACATATTCCAACCAAGAAAAGAAAGAGAACTTAGTGAAAAAGGTACATGTCAAATGATTTTAATTGTTTTCTTTATTATGATTTTAATTGTTTTTACATTTGTCATCTGATTTTAATTGTTTTCTTTTTTACAAGTAAAATGGCTATTATGAAGTCAATCATTCGTGCAAGGGGCAAGGGATGCTCGAAAGTATCAATTGATATTTGTTTAGATGGAGATGCTCTATTATCGTCAAGCCTCATTCGCGTAGATGATGATGCTGGATATTTGAAAGTATCCATCTACGACAATGGAACATGTCCATCTAAACATATATCAATTCTATCTTCAAAAGATAAGGGTTCAATGTTGGCAAGTTACATTGGTTTCCTTGTTCGACAACATATTCCGATTACATGTGATAATTGGAGAAGTCCGGACTTGAAGGTTGGCAAAGAAAAAATATGGTCGGAGATACAGGTACTTACCATATATTGTTATATGTTTTTTGTTGCATCAACTTTGCAGCCCTGTATTGTAGGCAGAATTTAGGACTTCTCAAAGTTGATTTCTTGTTACTTTGTCGTTCATAAAATACACCACTAAATTCTCTGCGTTTAATTTTTAATTTTTTTTCATCAGGCTTGTGTCTCAATAGAGGATGGGTATCTACCTAAAGTTACTTTTGTAGTGGTCCAAAAGAGACATCACACCCGTCTCTTTCCTGTCAACCCCAAAGAGACCGATAGAAGCGGAAATATTATGCCAGGTTTTTTCAATATATTTCTCAACGCAGCTGGTATATATTATCATTTGAATTTATCACTTTTTGCTGATTTTGTTGTTCTAAATTGTCAAAGGAACCGTGGTAGACACCGGCATTTGTCACCCTAGGGAATTTGATTTTTACCTTAACAGCCATGCAGGAATTCAGGTAATATTAGCTATGTCATTTAACTTTATGCCATTGTTTACTATTTGTTGCTCAATCGCCTTTTGACAGTTCTGTGTTATTTGCATTTGGACGTGTTCTTTTTGCAGGGGACTACTTATGCTGCCATCTGTTGTTTTGGTTGAGCCTTATTTTGTATGGATGTGCGATAGAACTACTAGACAGCTTTTGAATATACAGAACATGTTTGCCACCATGGGTGGATGGGCGTTTTTGTTTAGTATTGGTTAGAACTACTAGACAGCTTTTGGATACAGTGGTCACTGGGTGTTGGTTGCTATGTTTTATTCTCTTAATTGTAGTACTTTGAGAATATGTTGTTGTATATTGTTGATCAAAGAATCATATATTAATGTTGTATATATGGAGGATTAATGTTGTATATAAATGGATTCATGTTGTATATATCAATAGATTAATGGTGTATAACATTGGATTAAAGGATGAAATCAATATGAATTTTACACTTTTGCAGCATGCGAACAGGTTACCAATTAAATATATATCCACTGTTTTTCAAACAAATTTTTTTAAAATAACTAACACTTTAGAGAGCGCTTTGTCCAGAAAGCGCCCTCTAAACACTTTACATTGACAACTTTAGAGGGCGCTTTTTCCTGAAAGCGCCCTCTAAACACTTTACATTGACAACTTTAGAGGGCGCTTTTTCCTGAAAGCGCCCTCTAAACACTTTACAATGACAACTTTAGAGGGCGCTTTTTCCTGAAAGCGCCCTCTAAACACTTTACACTGACAACTTTAGAGGGCGCTTTTTCCAGAAAGCGCCCTCTAAGGTGTCCCTGTATGGACCATTCCAGATGGCGCTTTTTTCTTAAAGCGCGCTATAATGTGGCCACTTTAGACAGCGCTTTCTCCAGGAGAACAAAGCGCTGTCTTTACCTATGCCAGCGCCAGATTAGAGGGCGCTTAAAAGCGCTGTTATAGGCCAAAATAAGCGCCCTCTTTTCCCTTATTTGGCATAGTGACTGTCGATCCACCATACTGCATCTGTGTTTGATAACATGATGTCTTCGTGGTAGTGTTTGAAAGAAGGTTCTATTAATGTGTAACCTGCATTGACAACCTTCTTCCACAATGTTTTGTCTTTGATCTCCCGCATAAAATTCTGAGCGATATGTCTAATGCAGAAGACATGCGTCGACGGAGGATCCTGCCAGCCATTATCAATGTTTTTGTATGCACTGACTATTGAAGGGTGTCGGTCAGAGATCAAACATAAGTTAGGTTGAGGAGCAACGTACAATCAAAGATTTCTTAGGAAAAAACCTCTATCCCTCAGCAGTCTCCCCTTCAACTAGGGCAAAGGCGATTGGAAAAATATTATCGTTGCCATCTTATGCCACTGCCATCAGTAATGTTCCTTTATATTTCCCGTACAACCATATACCATTAATTTGTATAATAGGTTTACAGAAAGCAAAACCTTTGATGCATGGTTGATACGCCCAAAAGGGACAGTGGAATATTCCATTTCCAAAAGCACAAGTCCCATCTGGGGTATACGCCGGCAACGTTTCCAACTTGACAATAGTCCCTAGAGCATACTGTTTAAGAGCCGCCAAGTATTTTGGAAGTTGTTTGTAAGACTCCTCCCAGTTTTCGTACACATTTTAAACCACCTTTGTCCTAGCTATCCAAGCCTTCATGTATGATGGAGTATAGTTGTATTGTGCTACAATATATGAGATTATTGTACTCACCTTTAACAATGGATTGTCTCTAATGACAAACAAAATTTTGTCGCATATTAACTAAGAGTTAAGTTTCTGATGGTCTTGCATTGGCTTCGTGAGCATGCATATGTGAACTGGACCCATGGATCCAATCTCCCAAGAATCACTCCTCTTTCGGTACGAAACTGACAACCTGAAAAGGTAGTGCTCATTTCGACAATAAATATTTTACCTCATTGCATTAGTTCTATCAACTCTGTAATCAGCTGATAGTTCCATGTGAAACTTTTTAATAGCTTTTACACAATCTTCTTTTGTGTGAAATGTGTCTCCTTCTTTCAATGATCCTTGAATTTGCACATAAGGATTGTAAAATATATCTTATGAAGGTTCATCGGCACCCAAATTCAAGTTTGTCATGTGTTAAGGTGGACAATATACATGACTATCTAGTAATGGCTCCTCTTTTTCTTCATCGTTCACCATTGAATCAACCAATAACTCGGCTTCTTCTTCTTCCTCATCTACAACATTGACCTCAGCATGTTCGTCGTCATCAATTTCACAAAACACCTGTGACTGATCAATGAACTGAGACACTTATTGTTGTTTTGGTAATATATATATATATATATATATATATATATATATATATATATATATATATATATATATATATATATATATATATATATATAACTCTATATTGTTGTACCCAGATTCTTCATGACTAACAAACATATGATGAACATCGTCATCATCTTGAATCTTCAACTGATAAAACTTTACCTGGTTGTCTGCAAACCACACCGGATTTTTATAGATGATTTGGCCCACAGGACTACACTACAATTTCTTTTCTATTCTTTATTTCAGATGTGAAAAATTTTATCGTCGATTTATTGTAAACCGAGTTACTTCTGTATTGCGAAAACAAAAACCGAATAATTTATGCTCAAATATTTCACCTTCGGTATGGGCACTGATCATGTAATATGGTGAGGAAGACATTTTTTTAAATGTGATTTTGGTGTTTCTACTGATCTGTATGAGTATTGATGGTGAATGTATTGATATGTTTTCCACATGCAGTTAAATAGGGTAGACGATGTATGTACTGATCACGCAATTAATCTGCAAAGAAAAGACAATGCAATGCAAAGAATCCATGCAAAGACAAGATAATACAATGCATGCTCCTGCAAGGAATCTCTACACACAAGGAATTTATGCCTTAACACTACAAGCATGCGCCTGCACACAAGGAATCTCTGTCCTAATAATACAAGGTATGAGCCCATTCCAAATGGCACATAAAGCAAAGCATGCGCCCTAGCCTTAGGTGCCTCTTCCTGGCATGCATAAAAATGGCATGCATGCGCCACTAACCTTGGTGTATGTGACCGTGTTTGTCATAAAGCAAGGCATGCACCCTAGCCTTAGGCGCCTACACCTATCTCACATGCATGCACCATATTCCATGCTTCACATGATGCGTACCTATTCAACCTTTGCAACACTTACATATCTAAAAATAGGGCATCAACCCACAACATTTTGCAATACTAACAATCAACCTCTGCAACACTCCACATTTACCACACTCAACCTCTGCAGCATTATGACTCTATGACTATGGGTGATGAACATCGAGGAACAATCGACAATATCTTGACATTTGTATGTTATTACTTCTTCTTACTTATTTCGTATTTATTTTGTATTTATTTCTTATTTATGTTTCTATTGTATATTACTGCTTCTTATTTTATTTCTTACTTATGCTTTACTAGGACCCAAAATGATTTCGATGTCGTGTACATGAACATGTATCCCATGATCCTTTGATAGAACCATATATTCGAGGATGCGGTTTTGGTAATCTCCCCAACATAGTCTCGTACTCGGTTGACTATAAATTTAGGGCCAGTTTGTTTTAGCTTTAAAAAAATGGATTTTTTCTTTGTATTTTTGAAAATGGATTCTACAAAAATGTTTTTCAAAATATTATAAATTTTTTTAAATTTGTTTTTTATAAATTAAAAGATTGAATTGTTCATTCTATAACATAAATATACATTATTGAAGATCAAAACATAGTCAAAATTACAATTTTGTCAAAAAGTTGTATCTCAAAAATGATTTTTATGAAAAGCTATTTGAAATAGCTTCAAAATTAAGTGATTTTTTGAAATTTTGATATCCAAAAAAAGTTTCGATAAAATGATGAAATACTTAAAATAACATTTTAAGAATAACTATTCAAACCAAAATTTTATTTGACGCTTTTATGAAAATTTTCTTTGTAATTTTTTTATACCAAAATATGTAACACTATAAAAATCATTTTTAAAAAAAAGCCAAAACAAACGGGCACTTATTCTTGCTTTGTTGGAGAGATGGAGACCCGAGACCACACATTTCACCTTCCTTTCGGTGAGTGTACTATCACACTCGAGGACGTCTACATGTTGTTAGGTCTACGTATCGATGGTAAGACCGTAAATGGTATAGTTAACCGGGATAACTCTATTTGCATTAAATTGTTGGGTGCCCCTTTGTGTGACGACCAAGCTGCAGGAGAGACATCTTGTCAAGTTAGGGGACAAGGTATTAATTTAAGATATCTCAAACAATATTATACGAGTATAACATTGACCGAAGAATCTACCGAGTATGAAAAAATAATTAAAGCTCGGTGTTCTATTATGATTTTATTTGATAATTTTTTATTTCCCGAAAGTACTGGTAATACGGTAAATATTATGTATTTACCGTTGTTACGAAACATAAATAAGATAAGCACATATAGTTGGGGTTCAGCTGTTTTGTCCCATCTATATAGTGCGATGTGTAAAAATGCCAAAAAAAAATACTTGTACGTTTTATTCATACGGATATTTGCTACAAACATGAGATTGGTCAAGAATATCATCACTCGCCCCGGTAAACGAGAAGTCATTCATATTCCCGCGTTTGCAATAAAGTAAGTTTAAATCTTTACCATCTAATTAATTAGACTTTATATTACAACTAACTGTAAATAATCTTTTCCAAATGTTTTTGATCTAGGTGGTCAGTTAGAGGGATGAACAACAACAGGTGTCTGAAACACGATATAGTAGTCTATCGCAATCTATTGGATCACATTGGACCGAACGATGTAATACTCCTACACAACTCTATTTTGATTTAAAAATAATTATCAAATTATTTATCATCTAATCATGTCGTATTCTTGTACAGTTTATCTGGAGGTCATATTTGGATTTTGATCATCAGGTTAACCATGATGATGATGCAGTTTGGACAGCAAAAACCCCAATTATCCGGTTCACTACTGTGGAGATGCACCAGAGTGACCGGGTAAAACTGTAGTTCGGCATGCAGCAACAAATTCCTGAACATCCGACGTGTTTGGGAGATTGGCATAAAAAAGGAGTCGATGCCCAATGGGATTATTCCGACTGGAGAGACTTCGCAAAAGAGATGTGTCGTCATTGGAGGAATCGACGATAATACATCTTAAACGAATCAGTCATGCAGGGTGTTAGACCAACTCAACCGTGTATGGCATGGTTTAGGTCGATTAAAACGTCATAATTTGTGTCTGAGCCAAGGTATTTGATTGATCCATGCCAACTAGCTTCGTAATCATACGCCTAACAACAAGTCCCCGTCCAAGAACAATGTCAAACCACCCAAACCCAACGACCAATCTGACACCATCAACCTACCATATACATCCAACAACCAAACACCCAACCTCGCAACCCATTCATGCCACACACCCAACCTCAAAACCAAGAATCAAACCCTACCCACCAGCAACCATACGCAGCCACCACAACAGTCTATAGCCCAGATGATTCATACAATTCATGCCATCGTAGTCCCCCACCAATGACCACCCAAACATCCAATCGCCACAACTCCCAACCATTGCTTGACTATAGTACACCCCAAGAACCATTGATTCGTTTCCAAACCGATTCAATGTCTCAATTCAGGCAACCATACCGTCTGCAATTCACCAAACCACAATGATCCAACTACGAGAACATGGGCACCGAACTCAATTACGAAAGCGCAGTTGGCGAGAATCCCCCAACTATTGGGAACAAATGACGACACATCTATCAAATACCGTTGGACCTTCCACCGGACCTCCACACCAACCACCATTGGATCATGTCAGCACTCAAAGACCCCAAACACCTCAGGAAAATCGTGGGAGACCTCGAAGACAGAGTAACGCACCTGGATGTGGAACAGGGGGCATTTCAATCGGGCGGGTCATTGAATTTCTTGTTAATTCCGTGTAATTTTTTATTTTTATATATAAAATAATTTTTATTTTCAGCATTTTTTTTAAATTAATATTTAAATTAAAAATAAAACTGAACAAGTGCATGCGCCACATGCATTGACGCATACACTATGTAGTGTATGCATGCGCCAATGCATGTGGCGCCTAGGTTGCCCACCATTAGGAGCATGCGCCAAGGATACTGGCGGCTCCTTTATAATTTTATTGGATGTGTCGGTCCAACTGGCACAAAAGTTATAAAAGGTGATTATTTTGGTTTTTTTTTGAAAAAGAGGTTATTTATGAATTTAAGTTGAAATTTGTGGTTATATTAAAAAAAAATTGTTTTCTCTTTAAAATTTAAATTTAAATTTATCTTTTATTTATAAAGTCTAGCTTAAATATAAATATTAGTAAGATAAATATCTTATATAATGTTTGAAACCAAAGACCGTTACCTCTCTTCAAACATCTTCGGACTTTAACCTCAACAATCATTTGAGCTACCATAGCTCACTTGTAAATATAAGTAAAACACATTTATAAAGAGCATGTATAAAATAAAACACATGCCAATTAAAATATTTTCGACATCAACCGTATTTTAGTTATATTTATCAATTTATAATTTTAAAATATATGTTTATGATATATTGAATGAATCTGAAATTAATATTGTTTAAGTTAAAATTAACAAAAAAACAATTATTTTTATTTATTTTATGACAAAAAAATATACTATTATTATTATTTATTTTTTTTTTTAAAGTTATATATGTAAATCAAAGTTTAAATGTTAAATATGATTTTATTTAGTTTTTATATGCATTCTTATAAGTCTTGTAGGGTGAGAACGGTTAGAAATTCACCATAATCTATGAATAATTTTTATCAATTTTGATAAACAAGATTGTTATCAATCACGCAATGACAATGAAAAGAAAAGAACGATTGCGAAAGAAAGAAAGAAAAGAACGTTGAAGAAGAAGAAGAATATTTTCTACATAGTTTTTTCTCTCTGCCCACAACCTCTGGAAACCTTCGTTATTCACTTTGCAGCTACAAAATTTTGTGAATACAATGTTATTAGTTCTTATAAGAATAGGGGTTACTCCCTCTATTTATAGGTTTAGGTTAGCTTACTTCGTAAGTCAAAGCCCAAAACTATAAAAGTCCAAAATAGTTAACATTACTAAAAATAGGCCTAAGTCAAAATCCTGTATGAAGCAACATGCTTCGACACTTCGACACACTAACACAACTCGACACACTAGGTTATTCGACATGTCCTTGTTCTGCCGAGTAACCTGCTTAGACATAAGGAATTACAATACAACACACCACCTAATTCATTGTGTCTAAGCTATCTACACTCAGCATAGCTCTTAATCTTCTGAACACTTCGACCTGCACTCCCTTCGTCATGATGTCTACAACCTGATGCTTAGTTCTACAGTATTCCAAATTCATCTTCTCATTTGTTACCTGCTCTCGAAGATAATGGAACCTTATTTTGATGTGCTTGCTTTGACCATGTATTATCGGATTCTTCGCCAGATTGATAGCTGACATGTTGTCGATCTTCATGGTAATTGCTTCAGGACTCTTCGTTGTTATCTATTCGACCAGATTCACCATCCACGTTGCTTGACATGTACAAAGGGAAACAATTATGTATTCTGTTTTGCCTGACGATAATGCCACTACTGGCTCCTTTCTCGAACTCCAAGCATCTGGTGCGCCACCTAGCATAAACACATAGCCAGTTATGGATTTTCAATCCTCAACATCACTACACCAACTTGATTCGGTGTATCTCACTAGTTTACATTTTTTCCTTCATCAGCTGCCGGAAATAAAATGTCATAGTCGAGAGTTCCTTTCAGATGCCTTAGTATCCTCTTCGCTGTTACTAGATGTGATACCTTTGGCTTCTACATGAGTGTACTCACCATAACTACACTGTATGCTAAGTCAGGCCTTGTGTGACAAAGGTATCGAAGTGACCCAATAAGTCTTCTATATTGGGTTCGGTCTACATCATCTTCATATGAATCTTACGACAGTTGTAATCTGGGCTCAGCTGGAATCGAAGTTGAGTTGCAATCTTGCATCTCAAATCTCTTGAGTATTTCGCCTGCATACCTTCTTTAATGCATCACCAAACCTCTACCACTCTTGTAGAATTTGATGCCAAGGAAATATGAAATGTCACCCAGATCTGACATTTTGAATTCCTTGTTGAGATCACCTTTGAAGTCTTTGATCTCCTTCTTGCAGCTACTTGTTGTCAATAAGTCATCGACATAGAGACTTAGTATAAGAAATTCGCTCTTACTTCTTCTTACATATACTCCATGTTCAGTTGTGCACTTCACAAATTTCTTCTCCCTTAGAAAGTCATGTATCTTCTTATTCCAAGCTCTTGGAGCTTGTTTAAGTTCGTACAAGGCTTTATGCAGCCTATACACCTTTCTTTCTTCGCCTTTTTTCACAAGCCCAACTGGTTGTGCAATATAAACTTCTTCTTATAAGGGGCCATTGAATGCATATTTCACATCCATCTAACACATCTTCCAGTTGTTCATATTTGTTAGACCAACAACCAACCTGATTTTTTCAATCCTACCAACAGGTGCAAAGACTTTGCCAAAGTCGATTCCTTCTTTCTGAAGAATTCCTTTTGCCACAAGTCTCACCTTGTGTCGAGTCACTTCTCCTTTGGGATTCAACTTCACCTTGTATACCCACTTCACATCGATTTCCTTCTTGTCTTGGGGCAATTTGACAAAGGACCAAGTTTTGTTGACTTTGATTGACTTCAGTTCTTCGTTCATTGCTTTCACCCACTTTGAATCTTTCAATGCCTCGGTTGCATTGACTGGTTCGACATCTGTGTAGAAAGAATAATGTACCAGCTCACCTTCTTCATTGACCATATCATCTGATGTAATCACACATTCTTGCAACCTTGTAGGCATGTGTCTTGTTCTTTGAGGTCTGCTTCACCTCTGACTTCTTGTCGAACTTTTCTTTTGACTTCACTAGCTGGTTCATCACATAAGATTCTCACTGAATCCTTCTTAACATTCTCATTTTAATCCCATTCCTTAAGCTCATCTATAATCACGTCCCTGTTGATCACCACTTTCTTGTTCACTGGGTCAAACAACTTGTATCCTTCAGTCGAATGATATCCTATCAGGATCATCTGACTCGACTTGTCATAAAGTTTTCTTCTCAAATGATTTGGCACATGTCTATGTGCTATAGATCCAAACACCTTCAGATGGCTCAAGCTAGGCTTGACACCAGACCAACATTCTTCTTGCGTGATTCCTTCTAGCTTCTTCGTTGGACATCTGTTCAGGATATATGTTGCAGCCGACATAGCTTCTCCCAATAATTCTTTGGGTAGATGCTTGCCTTTCAACATAATTCTCACCATATGCATCATGATTTTATTCTTCCTTTCTGCGACTCCATTCTGATGTGGAGTGTAAGGTGGCACCACCATTATACACAATCCCTTCTTTCATACACAATGCGTCAAAGTCTTTTGACACATATTCTCCACCACCAGTCCTCAGAATCTTGAGCTTTCGACCGCTTTGTCTTTCGACCATAAATTTAAACTTGGCAAATACCTTGATCACTTCACTTTTCTTCTTAATCAGGTAAGCCCACAGTTTTCGAATGAAATCATCTATGAATATAACAAAGTATCTATTACCTCCAATCGAATCCACCTGGATAAGACCATATACATCGGAGTATATGACTTCAAGAATTTACTTCAACTTGCTTCATGCATCCTTATTGAAGTTGTTTATGTGTTTCTTCGCCTGCACACATTCTTCACTCACTTTGTTTAGAATGTCGATTTCTGGTAATCCTGAAACCATATTTATTCTCTTCAAATCTCTGATGTCTTTGAAATTGAGATGGTCAAGTCTATAATGCCATATCCATTCATATTGGTTGGTTGTTGTTGCAAGGAACTTATGCTCCATCACATTAAGCTAAATCTTGAAGGTTCTATTTTGAGATATTAGAGCCTTCAAGATCAACCTTGCATTTGAGTCGAGAACTCTCGTCATCTTGTCTTTGATCGACACCTTGTAGTTCTTTTCAATTAACTGCCCTATGTTGAGCAAATTGCTCTTCATGCCTGGTATGTACAACACATTTGAAATTACTGACCTCTTGCCATCTTTCCTCATAATCATAATATCACCAACACCTTCAGCTGCTAGAGTATTATCATTTGTAAATTTCACCATGTTCTTCATTAAGGGCTTTATGTTGACAACCCAATCTTTCCTTCAAAACATGTGTGTTGAGCATCCTGAGTCCAAGTACCATTGTCCTTGAATATCTCTTCATCTCTCATTATAACCATCATTAACATCTCTTATTCTTCATGTTTCACCAGCTTTGCATCAATTTCTTGATTCTTCTGCTTTTCTGGATAATCACTAAAACAGTGACCATGCTTTTGACAATTGTAACACTGAATGTGACTCTTTTTTGGCTTTCGACCACCAATTTTTCCTCTACATGTAGCACCACCTCTTTGGTTTCCTTGGTTCCAGGGTTTTCTCTGATTTGACCAGTTTCCTTCTTGCTGATTTCGACCAGTCAAATTATTGTAGCCTCCTCTGCCTTTGTTGTCATTCCAGCTTCCTTTGCCTTTCCTTTCTTTTATTGATTGCGCCTGCAAAGCCACATCACTCTTCGACTTTCTTGCAGTTCTATCATCAGTTCTTTGTTCATGGGATTCAAGCGTCCCTTGAAGCTCTTCCTTTGTCAGTTTTGACAAATCTTTCGACTCTTCCATGGCTACTACCACGTGGTCGAACTTTGGAGCCAACGACCTCAAGATCTTTCCAACAACAGATCTTGATGTCAACACTTCTCCATATACCTTGATTTGATTCATCGGTCCACATGACTAATATGACTCAAGGTCGGAAGTCACATAGAGTGATACCGGTCAAAGGTGGCAAGGTCGAAAGACGTTACGAGGAACATGGGGACTTGGTGAAATTGTGCTATGTTGGCTAAGGTTGGAGTTCATCACTATAATGAAACCAATGTCGACCCAATCACCATATGTGGAGTTCATCATTACATGGACAAAGCAAGAGAATATGTTAGCTTAACAAAGTCGACATCGAAGACTTCGACGAGGGTAGTCAATTTTGGCGCCCAGCAAAGTAGTTAGGAAATTCAAATGATATCACAAGGTGGGAACTGAGTTAGCATCGACGGTTATTCAGAAAGACGTGGGGGCACATCGAGGAAAACCGCTGCATGGACTTGGGACGTGTCACTACAGAAGTAGTTTACCATTCTTAGACAATTATCATATAGTAGTATATAAGGATACTTAAGTTTATTTTGTAAGGGGCCCGCAATTATACACATTTCTGCAAACTCAAAGTACCTGCATGTTGAGAAACGAGTGAGGAAATATGTATGTATGTGTTCCACCATTTCATACATTTTAAGCAACTTGACATTAAAAGTCCTTTTTATGCATTGACTTGCCTTTCGATTTCCTTTACTTTTCCTATCAATTTACATCACTTGTACTTTAATTTCAGTCTTTTCTTTTCCTACACCTGCCTTTTTGATTTCAAAGCCTTTACTTTACTTGCATTCTACTTGTATTCCTTTTATTCCCTAAAAATTTTCTTATTACAAGCAATCACAAAAAACATTTTCTAGCAATTATGGTTTTTCACCAGTCATAAAAACACATAAATATGTGTGCGAGATTTTCGAGTTTGATCCCTTAATTATTAATAAAAACTAGTATTTGTTTACCAAATTTAATAATAAACACGGTGACACCTTCTTCCGCATTTCTTCTTTACATCTTATAGACAAAATATGCTTACCATAAGTCATACATCTCAATTGATCTTCCAACTATTACCCTACCTCATCCTCATACACCTCACGCTTAAACACATTTTTTATGCTTTGGAACGACATTTGCCATCTAGATTCTCCGAAGGTAAACACAACCCCAACTTATTTCATATTTATCCTAATTGAGACAGACTTCCTGTCTCTAGGGTTAACCACCTCTGGTTCAACACAAGAATCAACATCACTAACATATAAATCATTAAGGTGTATAATTAGAATCTTTATATTCGATTTCTCTATGTCTTCCATATTTAGGCACGAATGGAAATTTTTTAGAGATTAACAAAAGGAAAAAAGAGAAAATACCTTATGTTTTAATGTGTTTACCGTGAAAATTGGTAAACAACCACTGATCTTCCAAATTACTAGATTTGGTTACTTACAGGATCGATCAGATTGATCATAGGACATGTGCTAACTATTTTTAAAGGTGAATTCTAATGAACATAAACACTTTGACGGTGTTCATACCAGCAGTAATTCGTTAAAGGATTTAATGAAAATATAAACTGAAAGAGGGCAAAAAGAATGTTGTAAATCGAAAGTAAGTGGCAGTAAAGATAAACTTCTGGGTAAAAGTACAATTCAGGAAATAAAGGATTGATTAAAATACTTCAAGTAAAAATAATGGTGTAGCATCAAACGTACATTTCTCAATTTACTCTTTCTCTGCACACGGATACTTGGGTAAAATTGACAGATTTTATACACACTTGAACACACACCGATCCTAACACTAAGACCTCTTATTTATACTAATTGAAGTAACCACTTCTAACGGCCTTTCCACCAAATCGAGACAAGTGGCGCTTTGCATGCATGTAACTAACCATTATGCTCCACGTGTATTTTCAGCAGTTTAGATATGAACAAAAGTTCCCTCCTTTATTTGAATTTGAATCCCTCGTTGAACAACAACTGGTGACGTCTTTGTCAAAAAACAACTTAAACTACTAAAAATATTCCTAAGTCCATGCAACATCTTTACCCTTGTACCAAGGCATCTTCAAATAGAACTTCAAACGCATAGTTTTGTCGAAACATCTTCACAGGAAACTTTATTTTCTTAATTTATATGGGCGTCGAAATTGGGAGCTAACAAATTGCCCCCCAAAAATGTTATTTTCGACATTTTGAATACAAAGGCATTTTTTGAGAATATGGCTCGACGCCTTGAACAATTGTTGTATGTTACTAATGTCCTAATGTTACAAAACCTTTCAATTTCTTCCAGCTGGCTTGTGACGTCAGCACCATCATTACACTTTTCCTAACATGTCTTTTCAGCCCATGCCCAAATCTTTTTAATAATCATGTTTCCTAGACTCTATGAGATCATGGAATTAGGCATTAATTGCCACCGTTCCACTATGTAATCCTTGAGAGACATGTGTCTGTCGCAACCTGAAAAATACAGTGCGAAAATAAACAACCGGCGAAAGAAAAAGACAGAAGAGTCGCCACCGTGCGTTATTCATCCCAAAGGAGGGAAAGGAAACGCTCGAAGTAAACCTGAAAAAGGAAAGGACAAGACGGGGTCTCGCAACCAAATCTTGGGTTCGGGAGTCGGTTATGCGAAGGGAAGGTATTAGCACCCCTACGCATCCGTAGTACTCTACGGGATCCACTTTTGTAGTTCTTGTCTAAAGGGTGTGGGTTTATCTTGTGTTGTTTACCAAAAAAAAGGGTTAAATGAAAATGACTCGCGCGGATGTCGCATCCACTGCATACGTATCTCATCTGAATATGAGAATCAGAGTCTTCGTAGCTCGGCTGACCTATGGGTTGGGGGATGTGTGCTCGCTAAGACATCGCGTCTTATGCCTACATATCTCATCTGGCCTGAGAATCAGAGCAAAACGTAGTTCGGCTAACTACGGGGTTATGGATTGGGTTTTGGACGAACGACGTCACTACGCAATCTACCGGATGCTCGACCTTTGGAGACTTACTCGCCTGTAGTAGAAGGAGTTAATGTGTTGCTTTGGGTTTTAGGGTTTGGGATGCTCAAGGGCAAAAAGGCAGTCCTTGATGAAGGAACCGTGCTACCTGCAGGGGTATGAATACAAAACACAAAACATGTATCTCAAAGTAAAATGCCACCAAGGGGCTCAAACGTTGCCTCCTATCGAGGTCTTCCAGCTAGGAAAGCAGTAAAATGCGGGAAAAATGTAAAAGTACCACGCGGATAAAGATCCGAAGTAACAACAATTAGAGGAATGGGAAACCCTGAGATCCTTCCAAGCTAATGCCATCAAAGAAAAGTGAGTCAGTACAGGTAATCGGAATGAACCTCCAGGGGTTATCCCACAAATAAAGTGGGAAACCACGCAAGTTATCCCTGCAAAAGTCATGTGAGCCCTCACAAAAATTCAACAAAAGGGTTAGTGAAACACCATAAGCATTTTTTTTCATGATCAACAGTATGGTTTCAAAAACCTCAAACCCTGTGGCATACACTCAAAAATTAAACGGTTAAACATTCAAGGCATTGTTTATACATTCATATACATATTAAACCCATGGGCAAAAAACCTAATGAAATTCATCCATCATACCTCATACATTCAGAGTATTCAACTTCAAAGCAAAAGGTAATGGGAATAAAGGCAAACCTGATTGGAGAGCTTGATTGAAATTGAGTTGCACCCGTGAGGTTTACAAAACAATCTTCAGGGTTTATGTGAGGCAGAGGTGATTCTGTGTAGTTGAGTTCCCTTCGGGGTTTGGAGGCTGCTCTGAACTCCGTTAGGTCTTCTCTCACTATCTTTTTCCTCAGGGTTTTGTTCCAAAGAAACCTCAGAGTATTTTGCTTCTCTTCCTTCTTCTCCTTTTCTGTTCTGTGTGTGTTCTCTCAAGTGAAGCCTTGGTATTTATAGACTGAATTTCATGGTTTTGTGGGCTCAAATGAGAGAGACCCAAGTCCAAAATTTTTTATTATATTTTATTTATTTAATTATTTATTTAATTAATTAATTAATTAATTAATTAATTAAAAAAAAAAAAAATTATTTTTTTTTGTAAAAAATTATATATATATATTTTTTTTTTCTCGTTTTTTTTTTTTTTTTTTTTTAGATCTAATTCTGATTGACATGATGAAATGCAATATGAAATGCTAAATGAATGCATGAATGAGGAGGGCAAATTTTGGGGTGTTACAGCTGCCCCTATTCAATCATCAGCTAACCCGAGTAGGATGAAAGCGAACAACTTATCAGACAAACGGGGTGAGCTGTGATTGAATACCAAAGACAGACCGAAAATTTGTGCTCCGAGAATACCACAAAAACGCGGAAATACACCGCGCTGTTTATCTTTCTTCCGATCCTCTGGCTTAATCTGGAGTTTCGATCCTCTGGTTGAACCTATACTCAATTTAGTCCTCTGGTCGGATATTAATTTTGATCCTCGGGCTGGATACGATTTTGATCTTCTGGCTAGATCTTCTTCGTTTCGATTCTCTGGCTGAATCTATTTCCTTTGATTCTCTGGCTGAATCTACCTCGATCTTCTGGCTAGATCTGAATTGTTGTGATTTTCGATCTTCTGGCTGAATCTGAACTTAATTTGATTCTCTGGCTGAATCTACTTCGATCTTCTGGCTAGATCTGAATTGTTTCGATTCTCTGGCTGAATCTATTTCCGATCTTCGGGCTAGACCTGACTTTGATCTTCTGGCTAGATCTTCTTCGATCTTCTGGCTAGATCTCCTTTGTTTCGATTCTCTGGCCGAATCTATTTCGATCTTCTGGCTAGATCTGGATTGTTTTGATGATAAATTCCCATCATTAGGATCCCGCATCTGAGGCATGCGCTGGTTGACCCTCTTTTGAAATCTACACCCAACCTTCATATTAGATATGCAGCTTCGAGCATATTCCACTTTTGGGCTTCGTACATATTCTTCGGGCTAGAACATGTTGTAACGACTCCTCAATTAGACTTGCTGGGGAAATAAAGCTTGTAGACGACTTCACTGGGGAATCTTCAAATTGAGCCTCAGGCTGACTCTTGGGAAAACGATTCTCAGGCTGAATCTTCGAAAATGACCCTCATGCTGGATCACGGGAAAACGATTCTCAGGCTGAATCTTCGAAATGACCCTCAGGCTGGATCACTGGAACACGATTCTCAGGCTGAATCTTCGAAATGACCCTCAGGCTGGATCACTAGAACACGATTCTCAGGCTGAATCTTCGAAATGACCCTCAGGCTGGATCACTCACGCTTGATCCTCTGGCTGGATCTCATGACCTTGGTTGTAAAGTAATTCTTCAGTCTGCTTGGAAGAACCTGTTTATCAGCTTATGTGTATGCTTGATATGATATGCATGCAAGTGCAAATGTTATGCATGGTGTAAAAAGAAATCTGCTTGGGGAAGCAAACTCCGATAGGGAACAGATCGCTGTATCAATCCTTGAATGCTCTGTGGGGAATGATCCGTCTGCCGGGACCAATGAGCCACCAAAAATAAATTGGCTGCTTGAAAAGTTGACCTTGCGGGGGGAGTATCAACTATGGAAACTTGGTTCGGCGAGGCTCTGTGAGGAGAGTCTGTGGGGAAAACACTTCCTGGGGAAATGTCGTAGGAAACGACCTTTGCTGGGGATATGAACTTGCTAATCGTCCTCTAGCTGGGGATTAGAACAAATCTGTTAGAAATAATCTGCTGGGGATGAGATGAACGCTGGGAACACCACCCTCTTGTCCGTTGGGTATGCAACCACTCCGCTGTTGCTAGGAAGATACAGTCTGACACTGTCAACTCCGCTGGGGATATATAGTCTGGATACTGTCAACTCTACTAGGGATAGACAGTCTGGATACTGTCAACTCTGTTGGGGAACATGCTCTGCTGAGGAGAGACTTTGTCAACCGCTTGGGGATGAGGATTCATGACTTGGCATCCGGTTCCTGTGACCTGCAACAAAAAATACACGTATGCCTCGGGGGAATTACTCGGTTTGAATTCACCGTCCGGGATTAAGCACATTCAAAGCAATTTTAAATGTTTTCCTGTGCAAATCATCTGCAAAAGCCACCATTATGTTCATATGCAATATGTTTTATCAAAAATTCGGACATTTTTGCAAACAAACTGATAAATGAAAAATAAAGAGGCTCTTTAACTGAATTATTCGACTCTTAATGGGGAGAAAATTTGTGCCAGGAATAGGCGAGGGTATCAGGAAGCTGATCCCTGCAAAGAGGTGATCGCTATAAAAAAGAGAACTATCCTAATGGCAATGTGGAAACGGGGTCCCACTGAGTTTCGACTCTGATATGACTCGTATGTCCTCAAGACGCTCTGCTCATCTTGCTTTCTAAAGTGGATGATTAGTCGATCTTTAACCTTCGAAGATTGCCGGATTGAATGAAACGGTGATATAACACTGATGAACTCAGATCATAGTCATTCGCTTATTCCCTAACTTTTGCCTGGATCGCCCCATTTTCGGGTTTTCAATCCACCGGGATACCCATTTTTGCCTGAGCCGCCCTTTTGGGTTTTCGACTCACCAGGTGTACTCTTTTTTTTTTATATATCCCTAATTTTTGCCCGAACCTCTTTATTCTTTTTTTTTTGGTTCGTCGGGATGCCCCTTTTTTGCCTGGACTATTCTTTTTACTGTCCAGCGGGTCTATTTTATGCGAAGTATTTTTTAACCGCGTCTGAGTTAATAGGGGACGGGAATCCTTCGCCCTCCATGGTTGTTAGCATCAAAGCTCCGCCATAGAAAATCCTTTTAACCACGTACGGACCCTCATAGTTCGGTGTCCATTTGCCCCTGTGATCTGTGTTGGGAGGAAGAAATATTTTGAGTACCAATTCACCGACTCGATACTCCCGAGAGCGCACTTTCTGACCAACTGCTTTCTTCATTCGTCTCTGACCGAGATACGTCAATTCTGGGTACGTAGTTCCAGCATAGCACCATTTCCCTGTTGGTTTGATTGATGACCAAAGTTGAGTCCCCGTATACATCCAGGGATTTAATCTGTATTTTGACGGCTTTCTCAAGTCTTAGGATACAAGCTTCGTATTCGGCTTCATTGTTGGTGCAGGGAAAAGTTATTATGGCACCAAATGGCATATGAACCCCCTTCCGGTGTGATCAACACTATACCAACTCCGCGACCATTGACGTGGACCGCCCCATCAAACATCATAACCCATTTGGATTCAGGGTCAGGCCCCTCCTCCAGGAGTGGTTCCTCTCAATCTTTCGATTTGAGAAACATGATGTCCTCATCAGGAAAGTCAAACCTCATAGGTTGGTAATCATCAATCGGTTGCTCTGCAAGATAGTCTGACAAGACACTTCCCTTGATGGCTTTTTGTGAAGTGTATTGGATGTCATACTCTGTCAGTATCATTTGTCACCTAGTAACCTTTCCAGTAAGTGATGGATTTTCAAAAATATACTTGACTGGATCCATTTTTGATATCAATAGAGTCGTGTGAGTCAACATATACTGTCTTAGTCGGCGAGCAGCCCATGCCAAAGCGCGGCAAGTTTTCTCGAGCAATGAGTATCTTTGTTCACAGTCGGTAAACTTTTGCTAAGGTAGTATATTGCATGCTCTTTTCGACCTGACTCGTCATGTTGACCGAGCACACAACCCATTGACCTTTCTAACACAGTCAAGTACATGATCAACGGTCTTTCCTCTCGGCCTGTAGACTTGCCCCGATATTGATCTCTTTCTTGTCGTCTTCGGTACCAACGTTGATGGTCTCAACCACCTCCTGATAAGGTGTAATAGCTCGGTCCTCCTGTTTCAACAATCTGGCTAACCCTTCAGGCAATTCACAATCTTCCTCAGCCCCTTCTTCGGCTTGATAGATAGGATTGTCGAAGTCATACTTGGCCATAGCAGTGTCGTTAGCAGTGAGATCCGGGTGGTCGGCTCTGCATGATGGAGGATCATGCTTTACCTTAGAATGAGAGATTTTTTTTTTGAAAGAAAGGAAAAACGAAAAAAGAAACATTGCCATTTTTTGGTAAAAAGTAAAAAAAACTGAAAGAAAGAGAACACAAAATTGTTTGCAAAAGCCGTCCTTTATTGATGATAAAAATAATTGCGAAACGTAACTAAATGGATGGCCCTACAAATGAGCCGTTACACCTTGGGAAAAGTGTAAGACTTTATTATGCATGTAATAAAGGAAAACAATAAAAATCACTCTTTCAATAGAGTAACCCGGACGGTTTTTTCAGACGACCAATTGTCGAGCTTTTCTCCCGGGACACACGGGCGAATCCAGCTATCTAAGTCACAGTCACTGTCAGCCTTGTCTTCATCTGCAGCATTGACGGTGTGGGGGGAAACCAAACCCCCGCTGGAGAGAGTATCGGTTTCATTCTTCTGAGATCCCGGAGCATACCCCAATCCAAACTTGTCTTCTTTGATGACTGGCTCCACAAATTTGCCCCAGCCTTGGGCATTACCAGCTTCAACCACTTCGACAGCATTAATCCCCTGCCCGCCGTGAGCCGGCATCGGGTTCTGGATAACATTAGGCACCGGAGCAAAATTGATAGCCTGGGCATCTCTCAAATCTTGTACCTTTAACTGGAGAGCCTTGCAATTATCTGTAGTATGGCCAGGTGCGTTGGAGTGAAAAGCACATCTGGCGTTGACATCATAACCTCTAGGCAAATTATTAGGATCGATTGGTGGGGCCAGAGTTCTCAACGTAACCAGATTCATGTCAATCAGCTTGAGAAGTAATACTTAATAAGGCATTGGGATTAGCTCGATGACCCGGTCCGTCTGCCTTGGACGTTGTTGATAGTGTCTCTGCTGACCCGGATTACCTCCTTGTTGTTGATTGTTGTACCTGGGTTGTTGTTGCGGATGATATTGCGGTTGAGGAACAGGTGTTGGAATAGTGACTGCGGCCACTTGATCTTGATAATAATTAGGGCGTCCTCTACCCCTGCCTCTGCCGGTATACACAGCGCTTGTCTCGCCTTCTTTTCTTCGCTGACCGTTACCAGCAAACGGTTTCTTGGAAGCACTATTGTCTTGAATTCGGCCCATCTTCAACAGACTCTCGATTCTTTCTCCAGCAATTACTATCTCTGCAAAGCTGATTGACGGGCAAGCAGCCAATCTCTCAATATAATTGCCTTGAAGAGTGTTCATGAACATGTCCGCCATCTCCCTTTCAGACATAGGGGGTTAGACGGACGCAGCAATCTGTCTCCAATGCTGAGCATACTCTCTAAAGGTTTCCTTGGCAGTCTGAGACATACCTTGCAACAAGGTCCGATTTGGAGCCATGTCCAAGTTGTATTGATATTGCTTGATAAAAGCCTCTGCCAAGTCTTTCCAGCTCTTGATGGTAGTACGAGACAAATGAGAATACCATTCACGAGAAGCTCCAGCTAGACTGTCTTCAAAATAGTACATCCACAGTTTTTCATCTTCCGTGTGAGCTCCCAACCTTCCCAAATAAGATTGGAGATGAGTGCGTGGGCAAGAAGCCCCGTTGTATTTCTCAAAAGTAGGGGGTTTGAACTTGTGAGGAATCCTTACTCCCTGAACCAGACCAAGATTTGTGACATCAAAGCCTAAGGAATTTTGAGACTCCAAAGATTTGAGCTTCTCAGCAAGCTCATCCATACGGCGAGTGGTCTCGAGGGCCTCGTCGTGCAAAGAAAATTGATCACACTGATAATCTTCAGTAACGGGGTGCCCGTTAATCCGAATTCCTTGATTCACATCGTACCTTCCGCCAATACCATTTCCAACATTCCCTGTGTTGCCAACATTACCCGGGTTTCCATCAGCATTTGCGTTACCCGCGTTACCAGTGTTCACAGGGTTATCAGCGTTCCCAGGGTTACCAGGGTTTCCCTCAGCATTTGGTATCTCCAAATCTGGATTGGGCCTCGGTTGCTCAACCAATTCCCTCAGCTTTTCTTGGCCTGCTGCCATACCAGTCATCAATGTCATGAACTGATCCATCCTTTCACGCATATCAGCCAGCTCTTTCTGTACTTGGTCCATCGCTAGTTGTAGACGATTTTCCTTTGTCGGGTACCTGTGGACTCGCTTGGGACCAATAACTGCCTGATACAGGGAACAAACATTAGACACTGCGGTGACACCTGCAAAACAGACAAGGGTTAATATGCATGGTATGCGATGCACTGCTTGTTCAGTTTTAAGGCACCCCCGTTTTGAAAGGGAATACCCTGCAAATGAATAAGCATGAGATGTTGGATGCAAATATGCAGATGATGTTATGCAATGCAAAGGCATGTCAATCAGAATTGATGTATCTGCTTGAACATCTGTCAGGTTGCACTGTCTGGAGAGAAATTAAGAGCACACCAAACAAAGGTCATGGGATGGATCATGTTATCCTTAATATCAACCATCCATTTTTTGGCGGATTATGGTTTACACCTTATCAACACCCAAGTTTCATTGATATTAAGGATACCTGAACGGATCAACCATGAATCAAGGGTTTGTTGCAAGTCACGAGCATGGAGTTTAGGTTAAGAACCACCCAAAAGGAGTGTACTAAGGTTTAAACCTGCCAAACATGTTCTACAAAAGGTTCCCATAGTCATAATCCCATCTTTCGGATATTATCAGAGGAACGACTACTCGTATTCCAACAATATTCTCAAGAGAGACTCTTATGAGTGTAGTATCGCGTAACAATCGTATCAAATCTTACATTTGAACGACTTTCGCAATACGTCCTACGAATAGGCCAAGATGGGTTTGGTAAACTAAGGTCCTCGGCTTCTTAGGTCTATATTGGAACAAGTAATGTCTAACCACAACTTACTTATGTGACATTATTGATCTCAACATGACCTCCACCAAGTGAATGGGCTTGCAAGTCGACTCGCTAAGGAATAACTCCACACAAGTCGGCAGGACTATGCCATTCTCCTATCCTAAGTGCACTCGAGTTCGGGTATAGAACTCATCTCACAAAGATCACCAAGCAGCCATAGTCAGCCAACAGATAAAGCAATGATATGTACACAATGCAATAAGGTAAAGCGGGTAAATAAATAACTGTACAAAAGCATGAACACCCAATAAACAAACTACAAAAGCTAGGAGGGACTCGCTTAGGGAAACCGGGTCCCCAGCAGAGTCGCCAGCTGTCGTAACCTGAAAAATACAGTGCGAAAAAAAACAACCGGCGAAAGAAAAAGACAGAAGAGTCGCCACCGTGCGTTATTCATCCCAAAGGAGGGAAAGGAAACGCTCGAAGTAAACCTGAAAAAGGAAAGGACAAGACGGGGTCTCGCAACCAAATCTTAGGTTCGGGACTCGGTTATGCGAAGGGAAGGTATTAGCACCCCTACGCATCCGTAGTACTCTACGGGATCCACTTTTGTAGTTCTTGTCTAAAGGGTGTGGGTTTATCTTGTGCTGTTTACCAAAAAAAAGGGTTAAATGAAAATGACTCGCGCGGATGTCGCATCCACTGCATACGTATCTCATCTGAATATGAGAATCAGAGTCTTCGTAGCTCGACTGACCTATGGGTTGGGGGATGTGTGCTCGCTAAGACATCGCGTCTTATGCCTACGTATCTCATCTGGCCTGAGAATCAGAGCAAAACGTAGTTCGGCTAACTACGGGGTTATGGATTGGGTTTTGGACGAACGACGTCACTATGCAATCTACCGGATGCTCGACCTTTGGAGACTTACTCGCCTGTAGTAGAAGGAGTTAACGTGTTGCTTTGGGTTTTAGGGTTTGGGATGCTCGAGGGCAAAAAGGCAGTCCTTGATGAAGGAACCGCGCTACCTGCAGGGATATGAATACAAAACACAAAACATGTATCTCAAAGTAAAATGCCACCAAGGGGCTCAAACGTTGCCTCCTATCGAGGTCTTCCAGCTAGGAAAGCAGTAAAATGCGGGAAAAATGTAAAAGTACCACGCAGATAAAGATCCGAAGTAACAGCAATTAGAGGAATGGGAAACCCTGAGATCCTTCCAAGCTAATGCCATCAAAGAAAAGTGAGTCAGTACAGGTAATCGGAATGAACCTCCAGGGGTTATCCCACAAATAAAGTGGGAAACCACGCAAGTTATCCCTGCAAAAGTCATGTGAGCCCTCACAAAAATTCAACAAAAGGGTTAGTGAAACACCATAAGCATTTTTTTTCATGATCAACAGTATGGTTTCAAAAACCTCAAACCCTGTGGCATACACTCAAAAATTAAACGGTTAAACATTCAAGGCATTGTTTATACATTCATATACATATTAAACCCATGGGCGAAAAACCTAATGAAATTCATCCATCATACCTCATACATTCAGAGTATTCAACTTCAAAGCAAAAGGTAATGGGAATAAAGACAAACCTGATTGGAGAGCTTGATTGAATTTGAGTTGCACCCGTGAGGTTTACAAAACAATCTTCAGGGTTTATGTGAGGCAGAGGTGATTCTGTGTAGTTGAGTTCCCTTCGGGGTTTGGAGGATGCTCTGAACTCCGTTAGGTCTTCTCTCACTATCTTTTTCCTCAGGGTTTTGTTCCAAGGAAACCTCAGAGTATTTTGCTTCTCTTCCTTCTTCTCCTCTTCTGTTCTGTGTGTGTTCTCTCAAGTGAAGCCTTGGTATTTATAGACTGAATTTCATGGTTTTGTGGGCTCAAATGAGAGAGACCCAAGTCCAAAAAATTTTATTATATTTTATTTATTTAATTAATTATTTAATTAATTAATTAATTAAAAAAAATTTATTATTATTTTTTTTTTGTAAAAAATTATATATATTTTTTTTTTCGTTTTTTTTTTTTTTTTTTTTTTTAGATCTAATTCTGATTGACATGATGAAATGGAATATGAAATGCTAAATGAATGCATGAATGAGGAGGGCAAATTTTGGGGTGTTACAGTGTCCCACTCACATGTCAACCATTAATGCTGATTTGAACCATTTTTATTCCAAAAACTTATAAAAGGCGCACTTCTTATTCATTTCTCTTTTTTACGCTTCCTGAAAACCTTAAGCACTTAATCTTTTCATCTTCTTCCAAAAACAAACTCAAAACAAAACCCAGATTTTCTTCAAACTCTCAACAACAATGGTTACTTCCAGCAAAGCTTCCAAAGAGACCACCGAAGTTGCTAAGGTTTTTATCAAATCCATGAAGGTCCCACAAAAGATCTCAGATCTTTCCCCCTTCACCTCGCTCCCTGGTCCAGTAATGAGAGGTAACCAACAACACATTCCTGAACCCAAGACCGAAGAACAACAGAAAATCTATGAATCTCGAGTACTTATTCCTGTTATTATTTCTGGAAAAACTAACGCTTTACTTGGACCTTTTCCTGATTTAAATACCGATCCTAACAAACTTAGGGGTTTCTTCCCCACTTACCACCAATGCAAACCCATAGGACAATCCAAAAACTTAGGGCTAGCACTATTGAGGAACCTAAATCATTAACAGATGAACCCATAGACCTTAGGTTCATGAATAATGGTTTTAGGGTTTTCCGTGCAAACCCTTCATTTAAAGATCCAACTGATTACATAAACTGGCTAAACAAAATAGAGAAAGTCAAAGCCCAAATTTGGAAAAATATGGGAATTTATGACTTAATCATGTTGTCGAAGGTAGGATTAAAGTATAGTTCATCCTTATTAGTCTCTTCCTTATACTTCTGGGATAGCACCCACTATACCTTCCACCTTCCTTATGGAATGGTTACACCCACTATTTTCAATGTAGCCGTTATCATAGGGCTAAAACCGACTGGACACACCTACGACCCAGATATAGGTTCTGAGGATTCCATTGCCTTCTCCACTTCTAGGGATGCTTATTCGACTCATATAGCCCATTATCATGATAAGGACATTGAAATCATCTCCGACGTGGAACATACTTCCTTCCTAGCTTTATGGTTATCCCACTGCATTTTTTGCTCGAAATCACTGTAGGTTGCTAAGAAATATCTTACTCTGGCGAGCCAACTACTCGTTGGTCATGACGTTTGTTTGAGCGAAATGATCTTGGCCAACCTCTATGAATCCTTAAGTAATGGAGTTACCCAACTAAAACACTTAGGAGAAAAAGGAAATCTCCTCCTTTCTGGCTATTAGAGCTCTGGTTAAATGTTACCTTCGAGGCAAGCCTTTCCAGCAAAGGCCTCATTGACAAAGACTCTGAAGAAGTGAAGAATATGAGGGTCAAAGGAGTTCGTTTTCCTCAACTGACACCAAATGATGAAGGAAAAGCCCTTCGACCTACACTCATGAGCTACGTCATGATGTTTGCAATACGCCATGAGTTTACATCGAACATGGCCCCCTTTGCAGTCAGAGACTATGGTCCAACATGGTTCAGAAGACCTTTTCCATCTCCTGCCAAGAAACAAGGGACAGAATCCCTTCTACTTTGGGAACCCTTTCTAACCCCAAAACTTATAACCCTTAGGTTACACTCGTCGAAGATCCAGGTTACCTTAATTGCTTATCAATCCAACCTCGTGGCCCGACAATCTGGATTAGTTCAGGCTCTCCCAAAGTGTCTTTATGACAATAAAAGCAATCTCCTTCTTTACAACACAATTCACAATGAAACCATTGTTGTCAAACAAATAGCTTGATATACTGGTAGAACACAACTTGCTCCAGTTAAATTCGATCCATGCTTCCTCTGCACTCCAGAGTTTGAGAATTGGTGGTCGAAATATTATGCTGAAGAATTTTATGATGTTTATTCATTTTCTCAGCATATTACTAAAGATTTCCTCTCTGTGCAGGAAAAAGTCAAAAAAGGTACTTACACACACATTAAAGAAATTCAGGCTTTCCAACACTACTTTGAAACTACCTATAGGCCTGATGATCTTAGTCGAACCATTCGCGAGGCAGCTGTCACACTAAAGGAAAAAATTTCAAAGAAAATGGAGAATTTAAAAATCCCTTCGTACGTTCCTCCTGAGAAACGCTACGAAATGACTTTCAAAATGCATCCTCTTAAGTTTCCCCGACTGCCAACCGCTGATTTTGAAGTGTCCCTTGCCCCTCCATTCATAGATTGGTTCATCTATGGGGATTCTATAAAAATACATCGACAACAATCACAGAAAAAAGCCCAGCGAGTGGTTGTGACTAAGCACACTTTAGACAGTTTCAAAGGGCATCTTCATATAGGAATCGAAGATGTTCGCATTGAATTAGATATATATGAAGGTGTGGAGTGGAAGGCCTTTTCGAATCACATCTCTTATTAGGACATTCACTCTTGACTTGTAGTAACTGCTTCATTTTATTTCTTTCAGCTATCAGAGTTGCACCTAGGAAACCAACAATCAACGAGTTGGTCGGAGAAAAAGCTGAGGGTGGCAGCAAGACCATTAAGGTACATCTTTACTCTGCCTCTTACTTTTTGTTATATATAATGGTATCTCTAACACTTAGATTTCTTAATTCAGGGTGCTCGAAAACCTCCCCCTACTCCTTAGAAAATCAAGACAAAAGCAACTGTAGTTCCTTTGGTGATAGAGTCATACGAAGAGGATCTGAGGATCTTTCTCACGTCCTAGATCTGTCTCACAAGAAAAGAAAAAGACAAACAAAGGCAACTGAATCCTTGAGCCAGCCTCAGGCTAAGGCTCAAGAGTTATAAAACGACTCGCTGCTCTCACCATTCAAGAGCCTAATCCTGAAGATATGTCGAAGATAGCATCGGCACTAGGCGAAAGTGACAACTCTAGTCCTAGAGTCGAAGGGAGCAAAGTAAAAATCAATACATTACTGTTTTGTTTATTGTTTTTTTCTTTCTTTGTCTAATTTATCTCTTAACCTTTGGCTTTCAGGATGGCGTAGACGCTGCCACCCAAACAGTAGGCAAATCTTCTTCTATACCAAATGTCCTCAACAGTTTCGGTGAACCTACCTATCAACCATTATCATAGAAAAGCTCAATGAGCAAAATCAACCAACCCATTGTTGGAGGGATTGAGACTTCGCCACAAAAAATCATCACCCAACGCTCTCACATAAGTGGTTCTGATCGCGAAGATGACTTAGGTCAAGAAACCCAAGTTGAGGTGAACAGAGATGCCATGAGAGTGGACGAAGAAGTCCAAGCTGGCAATGTTTCTGAAGGTGATTCACCTAATGTCGAAGGTGCGGGTGATAGCCCTTAAGGAGGAAATGACGACCAAGATGAGGAGGTAGGAGAAGAATAAGAAGAAGAAGTCAAAGAGTCGCCGGTATTCAATGATGTTCTTGATGATGGGGAAGAGCTTGAGGACTAAGAAGACAATGGTGAGGGGGTCCAGGGTGAAGTAAACGAAGGACAAACTTAGGGCCAAACTCCTGTAACCCCCACAATTGAAGTTATTCTTGAGGGTATCAGAGCTTCGATAAGAGAAATTGGGGGTCTCTCTTTAGAAGAATTAACAACTCTGAAACAAAACCAACCCCTTGAGTATCTGAAGGCTATGTTGAGTCAAAGAGAAAGCTCATTTGAAAGAAGTCTTAGCACTTCTACAACCTCTGAGGGCCAATCTTCGAGCAGACCCATAAATGAGGCACTCTCAAAAATTAAAGAGAAAATCTTTAAGGGTGACTTATTCTTACTCTTGTTGGTTGATCCTTCTACCCCCTTATCTTTGAAGGCTCTCCTCATCCAATTTAATTTGTTGGATGTTTCTCCTGAAGTTGCCAATACCATCTTGGAGTTGGGTACCATGATAGAACAGGTTGTCGAGGACAATAAGCTGCTTCCCCAAATTACCAAAGAAATCGAGCAGAAAACAGGTGCTGAAGCTGCTGCTTGGGATGCAGCTAGTGACTCGACCAACAAGGCGCTGGAACTAGAGGAGACGAAGAAGAAAAACCAGACAGGAGATCGAAAACCATGATCGTGACATTGCCTCTTGGGAGGCACAAATAAGGGAACTTCAGGCCAAGATCACTGAAGCAAAGAAACGTAAAGATGATCTGTTAAAGTTTGATGATGTTTCCATGGCTAAGGAACTAGACTTTGGCTTGGAGTTTGTCGAAAAAGTGCGTAAACTAGAGGCAGAACTCGCGATTCTTCGGTCGAAACGATATTTGTGTGAGAAACGTATGGAGCTTCATAAGACAAAATACCTCCATATGAAGAATCATCTCCCAATTTAACTTTGGTCTCCTTATCATCATTTATTTTTTAATGACTTTTGGTTTTACTTGTATTGATTACTAGCCCTTTGGGCCCTTGTAATGGATTCCAACTATATTGCAAAATTTGAAAAGGGCCTTCCCATTTGGGGGACCATTTCCCTAGGGCCCTATCCTTTCAATCCATTGGAAGGATAACTTTCCAAACCAAATCTTCAGGCGAAAATATCTTAACTTTAACCTTCTTATTATAAGAGTTATCTACTCTTTTCTTTTGCCTTTTCAATAATTCCAAGGCATTTAGTCTCTCTTCATCTAGATCAACTAACTCATCTAGCATCATGTTCCAATATGATTCTGATGGAATTTCATGATGCCTCTGAATCCTTGTTGATTATAGGTAAATTTCTACTGGTAAAACTGCATCATGACCAAAGGTCAGTCGAAATGGGGTCGAATTAGTGGCTTCCTTGGGAGAGGTCTGACATGCCCACAAAATTTGATATAAAGTTTTGTGCCAATTTCTAGGTTTCTTCCCTACATGTTTCTTGATCAAAGCAATTACCACCTTATTTGTTGCTTAGACCTGTTAGTTAGCCTGAGCGTAATATGGCGTAAATGTTAACAATTTGAAACCCATTTCCTTAGCAAATTCTTGCATCTTTCGACCAATAAATTGATCCTTGATCCGTTGTAACAGTCTCTGGGATCCCAAATCTGTAAATGATGTGTTTCTGGATAAATTCAATCACATCTTCTTGGCATACATTTGCCAAAGGTATAGCTTAGATTAATTGTGTAAAATAATCAATGCCAACCAAGATATACCTTTGATTCTTATACGATGGTGTTCGAATTTCCCCAATCAAATCTAAAGCCCAACCTCTAAAAGGCCAAGGTTTGACTATAGAATGTAGTTCGCTCGCAGGGACATGTTGTATGCCTGCATGTACTTGACACTCTTAGCATCCTTTGGAGAATTCAACGTAGTCTTTTAACATGGTGGGCCAATACATCCCTTGTAGAAATAATAACCATTTCATCTTATGGCCAACTTAGTGCGTCCCACATGCCCCACTATGGACAGTTGAAATGGCTAAATATGCCTCTGATTCACTAAGACATTTAAGCAAAACTCCCTTAGGAGTCTTTTTGAACAATTCCATCCCCAAAAGAAAATAACTTAAAGCTCGATACCTAGTTTTTCGATCAGTAGACGCCGTTGGATTATGTAAATACTCCACTATTGGTTTCCTTCAATCTCCGTCTGTCAGGCTATCTATTGCCAATATTTCGAAGCTTTCTTTATCAGCGTATCCCGGCTTTGTCCTTTCCAAGTCTGATGGGTCTAATCTGGTCGACACAACTCTTCCTCTGACTTCGATGACTTTTTGCAATTTTTCTTTTGAAATTTTATACCCAGATGTAATTTGAGCCAAGTCATTAGCCACTTGATTTTCGAATTAAGGTATGTGTCGAATATTAGTCATCTCAAATCTTTTCAATAATCGATTGGCTATTATGAAGTACATGGTGAGTTCTCTTTCACATACTTGTATCTTTTGTGATCTGTTTTATAACTAACTCGGAGTCACCCATTATTTTGACTCGAGTTGCCCCCAATTCCAACAATATCTCCAGTCCGGCTATCAAAGCTTCATATTCAGCCTCATTGTTTGAGCAAAGGCCTTCCACCTTATACTGGAATTTTATTGGAATTTTGTTAGAAGAAATAATTAGAACTCTTATTCCTGTTCCATCTTTATGACTAGACCCATCGAAGTACAACTTTCAGGGCTCTAATTCGAGGTAGTCCAGTGCATTCTCAGTTATGGAATGGTCAACTATAAAGTTTGCCACCATTTCTCCCTTAATAGCTTTTAATGGCATATAAGTTAAGGAATATTCAGTTAAAGCTAATGCCCATTTCCGAATTCGAGGTGCAAAATTGGCTTAGACAACATATGTTTAATAACATCAAAGTGAGACGAAACATAAACATCAATAGGTTTTATATAATGCTTCAACTTCGTACAAGAAAAATACAAGCATAAACACAATTTTTCAACTATGTTATACCTAGTTTCTGCATCATTTAAGACCCTACTGAGGTAGTAAATGTCTCTTTCGACGTCATTATCATCCACCTGAGCCAACATGCTCCCCAAAGTGTTGTCAGATGCAGATATGTACAATCTCATACTCCAATTCCTACAAGGTGGTGTCAAAATTGGTGGATGACTCAGGTATTTTTTGATTTTGTCAAAAGCTTTTTGTTGAGCCTGCCCCCATTCGAATTATTCCTTGTTAAGTTGAAGCAGAGGCGAGAAGGCTTGTGTTTTTCCACTAAGGTTCGAGATGAATCTCCTTAGGAAATTGATCTTGCCCAGTAATGACTGCAATTCCTTCTTCGTCGACGGCGCTTTCGCCTCAATTAAGGCCTTGGTATTATTCTGGTTTATTTTGATTCCTTTTTGTGGACCACAAAGCCTAAGAAATCCCCTGTCTGCACACAAAAAGCACATTTGAGAGGGTTCATTTTAAGACCATGTTTTCTCATCCTTTCAAAAGATAGTCGAAGATGGCCTATATGGCTCTTCCCTGAAATAGACTTAACAACAATACCATCAATTTAAATTTGCATAAAAGTCTCTATGAAATCATGGAAGATCGAATTCATTGTTCTTTGGTATGTTGCCTCAGCATTCTTTAAGCCAAAAGGCATCACCATCCATTCGTAGGTGCCTAAGGCTCCGGGACATCAAAATGTTGTTTTTGGGACATCCTCTTCAGCAATGAATATCTAATTATATCCAGAATGCCCATCGAGCATGCTAAGATACCCATGGCCCGCGACAGAATCGACTAACATCTCCGCCCTGGGTATTGAATATTCATCTTTTGGGGGTGCAATTTTTAAATCTTTAAAATCTATGCACACCCTAAAAGTGCCATTTTTCTTAATGACATGTACAATATTATCTAGTCATTCGACATATCTGGTTGTACGAATGAAATTACAACGAAGAAGCCTTCGACCTCCTCTTTGATCTTTGAGAGAATTGCAAGTGCAAATCGCCTTGGATTCTGCTTGAGGGGCTTTTTCCCAGGCTTGATTGGCAACTTCAATTCGACCAGATCTTTGCTCAAACAAGGCATCTCATTGTAATCCCATGCGAAGCAGTTCTTGAACTCCTTCAGCAACTGGATAACTTCAATTTTGAGTTGAGGGCTGATATTGGCGCTAATGTAAGTTGGCCTTTTTGTCAACCCTTCTCCTAAGTCTATTTCCAGAAGTGGTTCTTGCGCTAGCATCATGATATTAGTTGTCAGCGGATCCTTCTCGAATCCCTAAGGATCTTCATCATAGATAGCGTCGAGCCTCTAGCCTTGATCTTTGTCTTGAACCTTATCAGGTGGTTCTGGATCAAAGTCCTTTCCAGGACCTTCTTGGTGAAATTCCTGGTTGGCTTCGACAACCATGTTTTTGACTTTAGCCTACAAGGTCGATTGTTGATTGTATCCAAAACAGTCTTTGCCCAATACTCCACAGTCCCATTGAAAAGCATTGGTGGGGTGTATATACAAAGATCTGTAGGCATTATCCTCTGGAGTAAATGCAAAGCTGGCTGGATCGCATGGAGCAATATTATCCAAGTGTTTGTCGAACTGGCGCCTATCGACATGATTAATAGGAGTCTTGAAGTAGCCTTGGATCCATTCGCGTCCAAGTAGCAAGTCATACGCTGCAGAAAGAAGGTACGGTCATTTTTATCCATTTCATTAATGCAAAACATGAATTCTCATAAAGGAATTATAAATGAGAGTTTTACATGAGTAAAGCAAATTGTCTCAAACTCTATTTAAAAAACTAGTTTTACAATCGAATTTTTATGCATTTAACGAATGTCTTTACAAAAGTATAAGTAACTTCAGATATCAATCGATGGACTGAAAGGTTAGGTTGATATCTTAACTAAAAACTAGACGAATAAGCTGACACGTGAAAATAGTTTAGACCTGTAGCGGGGTATTCGTTACCATTAGAGATATTGACTAAATCCAAGGTAAATCATACAAGTCGAGTCGCCACCGCACTTCTATTTATCCAAAGGAATGGTTAGAAAGCGAACAAAAACCTAATAGTTTTAACAAAAACTAGTAAAAGAAACAGAGATCTGGGTAAGGGGGTTGGTTATGCAATGGGAAGGTGTTAGGCACCCAAAACATCCTAAGTACTCCTAGGGAGCCCTTTTCATACTTGTTGGGAAGGTTGTTTGTTTTGTGGAAAATTTTGTTTGTGCAAACATGATTGAAGAGATGAGAAGAGAATGTATAAATTATTTACATTTTTGTGTTTGGATGGATAAACCCATTGCCTACGTACCATCTTAAAAAAGATTAGGATCAAAACCTCGTAGTTCGGGGTAAAAATCTCAAAACAAGTGGGTGAATTGATTGGTCCAAAAGCCTTAAGGTCTTTTGTTATCAAAGGGAGAAAACTCAACCAAACCACAAATCCACCATGTGAGGATAGCTTCAACATGCTAGTGAGGGGTTAACCCTATAATAAGCATGGAAGACTCATTGTCCATCCCTAAGGATATGGGTGAGTATTACATCCACCACAAGGATAACTCAAACCTAATAGCTAAAGGTTATGAAAGATTTTGATTATGAAAGTGGCCATTGGAACCACAAAAGACATTTGAATGGGTTATATTTACCAATTAGAAGTATATACAAAAATGGTCAAAGTTGACTTAAAAGTTCAATTCAAAATAAGTGTTATGAAAAGAAAGTTTGAAAATCAAAAGCATAAGGCTTAGGTTTCTAATGTTTAAAAACAATGGTTAAATGTTTGCACAAAGAGTTTTGGCTTGGGTTAGAGTTGAGAGAAGAAGAAGAAGGGCTAAGTCCTAATCATACAAGAGGGGAGGGGAAAGAGAACAAAACCATACAAGGAGTTCCTCTCTTGAGATCATATTGATGATCCAAGTAGCTCCCATCCTTTGGAATAAGCAATCACAAAGCATAAGCAATCAAACAAGTCTCATAAGAGATCCTCAATGTGTCTTGTATCTTTCACTTTGAATGATCATGGCAATGGTCTTCCAATTAAGCTCAAGTAGAATTCCCTAACACAAAAGCACACACATCAAAAGTTCCATGAAGTAAATCAAGAATGGACAAGAGTGAGTTTAGAGATTTGGTCCTTCTAATCCATCTTCTTCATTAAGGTCCATTTACTCCAATTTTGCATAAGGAAAGTCCTAGAATCTAAGTCCAATTCTCCATTCTTTGCATAGGGAAAGTCCTAGAAACTAAGTCCATTTCTTTGCATTTGGTTCACAACAATCAAAACAAAACACAAGCATAATAATATATACACAATTATGTGCTCAAGTGAGCAAAAGGCAAATGGCATTAACATAAACATGTGCTCAAGTGAGCAAAGAGAAAAGCAAATGGATAATATGTGCAAGAATAGTAAATTGCATAAAAGTAAAGAGCAAAAAGTAAATGTTAATTGTCAATAGTTAGTGTTAGTAGTTAGTGTGCCATAAGGCAAATTTAGCGCTATGTTAAGCAATCGTAATTGGACTATATAGAAGTCACAACTATCTGAGGCCGGTCAATAATAATGTAGGCAACAACACAAGTTAGAAGTCTTGATTAGTGAACCAAGTTCCAACAACTTGCCATGCCAAAAGGAAAAAAGAGAATTGATCTTTTATTGGTTTAAGCCTTTTGCATGATTTAGAAGACAACCTATCCTTAATGCAAAGCCATTCACTTGATCAATTGATCAAGATGAATTAGATTTGAATCAAGGAAGATTAAGTCTTCCTAATCAATGCCAACTTATCAACCTTCAACTCATTGATCAAAAGGAAAGAAGAAGAAGATGATGAAGAAGAAGATGAAGAAAGGATAAGGAAATGGAAAGATCAAAATGCATAAGATGAAATAATATGTACCAATCCATATGTATTGACCAAATGATATTGAAAGTCAAAGTCAAACAATGATATATCAGAAATGAGATGAAGATTGGAGATCAAACAATAAGCATAATATTTTTGGCATTTTTCAATATTAAAATAAACTTGAATTAAAAGTAATGGAAAGGTCAAACTTCAAAATTACTTCAAATCAACCTTGAAAGGTCCAAGTAATTTATCCCAAGTTCAACAAGGTCAAACAAAGTTTGACAAAAAATTTCAGCATTTTTAAAAGTCAGAAACTATTTTTAACCAATTAAAAATGAATAAAAATAACCTAATTGAACTAAAATCTCAAATAAATCTCAAATCAATTTAAAAATTGATGAGAATATTTTTCATAGATCCATCATCATTCAAATAGGTTAGGAAAATATTTTTGTATTTTTTGAATATCAAAAACTATTTAAAATGAATTAAAAATAACCAGAAAAGAGAAAATTCACAAAAAATATCAAATGACAAAATAAAAAATATTAAAAATCAGAAATAGAAACTAGAATTTATTTGGAGACTAATGCAATTGGTCCCATAATTTTTGGATTAAAAATGAAAGAGATATTGATTTTTGAAATAAAAAGGAATTAAAGAAAATAAAATCAGAAAATAAAAAATGCAAAAAAATAAGGAGCGTTATATCTGAGCTCATTAATTGAGCTGGCAGATCATACGCTCCAGGGATGCGCTCCCATCATACGCCCTGGTCAACTGAACCACACGCAGCATTAAAACAAGTCATAACATGGAACGGTCCAGATTAGATCTGGAAACAAGATCGTGTGGCCAGGAATAGATCTGGAGTTGGGATGGCCACCGGAGCCACCGTCTTCTCCGGTGAGCCTCAGAATTCCGGCCAGAGTTGCAGAGATCCAAACCTTAATGAAAATGCACGATCTATACATCTTTGGAAAGCTGGGATGATGTACATCATCCCTGTACCATCCATTTTCACTCTAGATTTCCATGGTGTGAGAAATCAGAGGTTGAAAAATCTAGTGTTCATCATGAACTCAATGGATTTCAAAAATTAAATGCATAATCATGATGCCTTTATTGAGAGGACTTCAGCCAACACAAGATCTAAGCCAATAGGTCAATGAATGATGAGATTCGAATGAAATACCAGTTGAAGAGTAAGCTTGAATTCTGGTAACTTGAGCTCAATTCCTTGCTTGCTTTGCCAAAACAGAAGATCAGTGAGATGAATGATGAAGGTTTAGAAGCTTTAGATCTAAGAATTCAACCAGATGAAGTTGAATTTTGGATCTGAAAAATTTGAAGAAAAATGGAAATTGCTTCTTTGGTGAGGTTGGGGAATCACTTCAGCAGGGTTTCAGGCGCCTTTAGGTTGAGTTTGAATGAAGCTGAACCCTTCTATTTATAGCAAAACAAACTGCAAGCAAGGTGAATTCTCATGTGCATGGAATTTAGATCCTTCATGCATGGGCCTGTACAGGCGCGTGCAAAGCTCAAAAGCTGATGCAAATGCATGCTGAACACAAACCAAGTTGAATTGGACGTGTAGTTTGAATGGCAATTGCTTGTGTATCAAGATTTCATGTGCATTCCATAATTATGCCTAAATGTTCAACTCTTCGAAAATACCATTTGCCAAATCCAAATATGATCATTTGAGTAATGGTTGGAAAGGTCTTGATGTAAGGAACAATTGTTATGTTGGGCAAAAATCCATTTGGAATGTGGAAATTTATGAAACTTGAGTTTAAAGTGTGATGTGCAAAACAAGTCAATGCAAGGTTTCTAAATTTGGCCAATGTTCAAGCCCTTCTGTTGTGATGATGCAAGCCTCAAATAAAAAACCCTCCAACATCAAAGTTGTAGATATTTTCAATACAATCAAAATGGACTTACATTTTGCATCATTTGGATTTTTGATGAGAGAGTTATGGGCACTTGAAGTTGGACTTTTTTGCCTTTCAATGCATTTGGCCCAAAAGGACCTATAATGTATTGCATTATCACATGTATTTCCTTTGAGATTTTGAAATTTTGTTCAACATAACATTTGAATTAGACATCTTAAGCTTTCCAATGCATTTGATACCACCTCAAAATCATAAAAAATGAATGAGTTATGTCCTTGGAAAGTTGACCCACAATTAGGGTTTCAGTCAAAATGACCTATAATGTATTGGAATGGGAGATGGCCTTCCAAGCTTAAAATAAATTTTTGATGAACATGAAAGTTGTTCATATTGTCCTTAAGAACATTTTTGCTTTTGGAACCATCTCCATTTGGCCAACACATAAAAAGTTAGGTCTCAGTGCATTTCAAAATAGTCAGATGGATTGACTGATCAACTTCTCAAGTCCACAACCCATATCTTGATGAATTGATGATTGAGGACACTTAAATAAGTTCAAACATGCATGAAATGATGAATTAAAGAACTTCCCTTGATTGTATTTGATCATGGGCTGAGGTTGCTTCAAGAGCAAGGCATTGTGGTGCACAGATGAATTAGGATTTCCTTGGGGCACAAACCTCAAACCCTTTGACTTGCTTTGATCAAAATGATGAATTGAGATGCTAGGGAGGCATATTTTATGGATGAGAGCTTTGGGAACCATTACCATGCTTGCTATCATTTCCTCTTGACCATGTCTTTGTACCAATGATCTCCTTGAAGCTTTTGACCTTGTGATTGCTCAAGCTACAAATAAAAGATGTTAGTGACATATTTTTGTGCTTTTGGTTAGTAAACAAAATAAGAAAAGTAATGATATACAATTCAAACATGCTTGGTGATCTTAAACCACTCACAATGAGTCCCACCCAAAGGCAAGGGGAACCAAGATGCTTATGATCCTTGAGGCAATGCCAAATGCAATGTTATGATGCCATAAGGGATCTTAGGGACAAAATTGGGGTCTTACAAGACCTATTCGAGAAAACGCATACAAATGCAAATAGTAAGTATTTACTAGTCATGTTGTTGAACAAAGTCATGAAAATATGGGAGTTCAGTAACTTAGGATACAGTCATATGCTTTAAAAGAAGATGCGGCCTATCATTTTTCTATTATTTAATTAAAAACTAAAACTTTCCAAAACAGAGTTAAAACCGTTGCTTTATTTGATATGTCTGAAAGACAGGAATCGTGATTCTAGGTCTCCTCTTTTATTTAATTTCTATGTCGATCAAAAAAATATTTCAAACCAAATACACATAGTTTTATCTAATTACGAAATACGCAAATTCGATCTCCAAACGGTCTTTAGAGGAACGATAATTTTTACTACTCTGATAGAACCATACGCCTGCGGACTATCAAGTCTCAAATTTGTAATTGGACTTGAGTGTACTCAAGTGGGCCTAAGAGAGTCTCCTTCTTACTCTACGTACATGGGGTATATGTGGAGGTCTTCCATGCATCAACGGTTAGTGTGCATGAAGAGCATTAAATGTGCATGTTCCCCATGCCAACTACCACTCAGTGACACAGTATAGTTCTTTCTTTCTGTGATATGTTTACAACAATGAATCTCCTCAAGGTCTGTATTCCTTGGCCGGCCTCACTAATTTAGGTATCAACACTCATCACTTCAAAGTTGATAGCAAAGACTTAAGGGGACAACTATTTTGGGCTAACCAAAAATCCAACAAAACTGACCTAATACATATGCCTGGTCAAATAAGGACGCAACAATCATTGAAGTACAAGTGGACCCTCTTTCTTGGACACCAAATACAAACATGGTTTCCCCTTCATCCCAGTCGTTGATCTATATCCAATGGTCACCCACACTTCATACCGGATAAATCGAGAACTAATCTAATTGTCTCCTTTATATAAGTGTAACCTTGAATCACGCATATGTATATTTTACACTCACACACTTGAAAATTTTCACCTCATTCAAACACTCACTTGAATGTTCGGGTGCTAACCTTTTGCAGGTACCTCCTAGGATCATTAGAGAACCATAATCATTGTATCAGAAACTTCACTACGAGGATCATCTTTAACATTTTACCTATTTTTGTTCCAATACAAAATAGTTGTGATTTGAATCGAGTGTTTTTCATAATATGTTTTGTCTGATTGAGATATTTCAGTTTTGGTGAAGAATATTTTGTAATATGTATTTGAAAATAATTATTCATAAAAGTTATAGCTCAGAACGAATATCAACCAAAAAAATCTATAATAAACATGTTTCTTGCACATATATAGTGTCAAATCTATTGGAAAACGGTAGAAAAACAAAGGTACTTTTGTTAGTTTCTTTTAACTAGTTTTACTCCATTAACGGAAAGACAAATTGAAACTCAAGGGAGGCGTGTGGTTCGATTTGTGTAATTTAGAAGCAAGAACCATTGGATTTCATATAATTGGTTTGGCCTAATCATTAACCGAACAAGAAGAGATGTGTAAGTATCTATGAGCTAAGATAGAGACATTAGTTGTTGATTATTGATAACAAACAACTATTGCTCAACATTATTACATCTAGCTCTTTCTAGTAACATCTATACGATTCATTCTTTTACCTCAACACACCTCCACTTTTACCTCTTCAAAAAAAACACATCATTTCAAACATTTTCCTTTGACCAGAAAAAAAAACTTTCGCTCCAAGTATATAATATTAAAAAAATGAAACAAAAATTGTATTATAATCCTACATACGCCTTGAAAACGTGTGGAGTGTGAACAATTGGTTAGAAGCCTTGTAATTTGAGACTAACATGAAGGGCAATATAGTCATAAAATAGAGTATATATACTACTAATCATCAACTTTGTTAAGACAACTAATCACAACGTTGTTCTTTCTGCTGTTTTTCCAAAGCCGTCAAACATGGAACATTTCATGAAACTCTTTGATTCTTTCTGGTTTGAGATTAACATTTTGAACATAAACACAACTTCATCAATAACGTCAGCAAGTTCTGAAGAAAATCTAAAAGATTGTCAGAAAAATGAAACATCGTCGGCAGAAGAAGAACCAAAACTCACTCGGATCCGAACTGTTCATAACAGATCCATGAGTGACCAATCTATAACAAGCTTCAACCATGATTCTCTTTCTCCAGATTCTGTTCTCATTCCTTCAAAGCTTCAAACAATTTTCTCAGGAAAAGAAGTAACAGACTCAGAAGACAAAAACCTAGTACCAACACAAACACAAACACAAACGTTGTTGTTGCCTAAAAAGAACAACATCAACAAGGTTGCTAAGAAGAAAAGGGAAAGTAAGAGTTTATCAGACCTTGAGTTTGAGGAGTTAAAAGGGTTCATGGATCTGGGTTTTGTTTTCTCGGAAGAAGATAAAGATTCAAACTTGGTTTCAATTATTCCTGGGTTACAAAGATTTGGGAAGAAAGATGAAGAACAAAAAGAGGATGTTTATGAGGAAACTGTGATTCAAAGACCTTATCTTTCTGAAGCTTGGGAAGTTCATGAGAGGAAAAAAGAGAACCCTGTGATGAAATGGAAAGTTCCTGCTATGAAGAATGAAATTGATATGAAAAATAGTCTCAGATTGTGGGCACATAATGTTGCTTCTACAGTGAGATGAGAAATGAGATGATGCTGTTGTTCATAGTTCATAAAAAAAAAAACTTCTTTATTTCTTAAATATTCTTTTTGCTAAATGATATCTTTGGAATTGTTTGGTTTGTAGTTTTAGGATAATGCAACATTTTTCTGTGGTTATTTGTTGTCAATTTTTTTCTGGAATTTGGGATTCCAGTGTAATTTGTAATTTTTGACAAAATGGAATGAAATTTAATTCAGTATTTGAGATCTATTTGTTCAATCTGCAAGTTTTAGATAATCTATGTTGTGGTAGATTTAAGATGACATGTAATGGCTTGAGAAACTAAAAAGAAATGGTTTTGTTGCATTTCTTCTACAACTACAACCTTAGTAAATACTCTACTGTAAGCGTTAATAAATTGTGTTTTGTATACAAAAAAATATTAATTATCAATAATTTAATATTTGATTTTCATGATTTTGTCATGAAAATTTTATATTTAGAGACTCATATTAGAGTATATTCAATCATTTGAAATGATATACGTTTAACATTTTTATATTAAGAAATAAAATAGTTGATCAAAAATGCTACATTTATACTAAATTAATTTTAGGTTAAATTATAATTTTGGCCTTTCAATTTTGATTTTTCTATTAAAATAACTACTATCTTTTTTATAAAATTCTCTATTAAAATATACTCACCACTTTTCAAACAAAAAAAATGATTCCCAAGAAGATGTGTCTTTGTCTATGGCGCATCCACTTTTTTTTTTGTCTTAGATGCTAATGCTTATTGCACATGCTTCTCTATAATGGCAATGGCGCACCATTGCAACATTTAGGAGCAAACGTCATTGTCTGTAGTTCCAATATTATTTTGTTTTTTATTCTTTTAACAATATAATAATAATAATAATAATAATAATAATATTAATAATAAATTGTTTAATAAAAAAAATATAATATTATTCTATCAAATAGAATTACACAATAACTTGAGAGAAATTTTAATGACCCGTGCGATCGTAACACCCACCGATTACACACATGTGCTTGTCTTCGAGATCTCCCATAATTTTCCTGAGGTGTTTGGGGTCTCCTAGTATTCGCTTGAGCCAAAGGTGGTCAGTGCGAGGGTCCTGGGATATTATTGTAATCTAACAAATTTTCGATCATATCTCTCTAGTAGTCGGCGCTGCTGTAATCGAGTTCGATGTCCATGTTATCGTAGTTAGGTCGTGTTGGTTGCGTTACGTGTGGACGAGCTGATTTGTTGAATTGAGATATTGAATCGTTTTGAAAATGAAGTAATGGTTCTTATGATGTTATGGAGATGAGACTTTATTGTCGAATAAATCAAATTAGCATTTAATTTGATAATATAAGACATTTTAAAGAAAAAATGAACGAGAGAATTAGAAGATGGGTGGAAAATAGTGGGAAGGAAATGACTGTTGAATTGTAATTTTTTGTGTCGAAGTAGGTTGCTCGACAGAATAATGAAGTGTTGAACCGCCTAGTATGTTAAGTCGTGTTAGTGTGTCGAAGTGTCGAAGCATGTTATCTCACACAGGATTTTGACTTATGCCTATTTTAGTTGTGTTAGCTATTTTGAGCTTTTATAGTTTTGGGCTTTGGCACGAGGTCCAAGTTAACCTAAATCTATAAATAGAGGGAGTAACCCTTATTTTTGTAATGAAGTGAATAGAGTATTCATAACATTGTATTCACAGTATTTTGCAGTTCTATAGTTTGTGGGCAGGGAGAAACTCTGCAGAATTTTAATTCTTCTTCTCCTTCATTATTCTTTATTTCTTTCTTTCTCCATTGTTCTTTCTTTTTGTTGTTATTGTGTGAATGATAACAATCTTGTTCATCAAGATTGATTGAAATTCTCCATAGATTTGGGGGGATTTCCAACATCTGGTATCAAGAGCTCCGGTTAAACGATTTGTGGGAAGAAAATCACCATGGCAATGAATCATCCAAACGGGCATTTTACAGCATATCTTCTGACTCTCAAGAACAACAATTATGAGAATTGGTGCAAGCAAATAAAGACTGTGTTTTGTTATCAAGATCTTTGGGATCCTGTGAAGGAAGGAGTAACAACGCTTGCAGAAAACGCGACAGATCAAGAAAAGGTTGCACATAAAGAATTGAAGAAGAAAGATTATAAAGCTCTTTTTATAATCCATCAATGTGTTGATATAGATAATTTTAAAAAGGTTAGTGATGCAGAGTCAGCGAAAGAAGCATAGGAAATTATGGAGAAATCGTTTGGAGGCGCGGAGAAGGTGAAAGAGGTGAGGTTACAAACTCACAAAAGAACGTATGAATTGCTTCAGATGGAAGATAATGAAAGCATAACTGATTTCTTCACCAAGGTTACGAAACTGGTGAATCAAATGAAGGTATGTGGAGAAGTATTGACATCAAGATCTGTTGTTGGAAAGATCTTGAGGTCATTGGCTTCAAAGTTCGACCACGTGGTAGTAGTCATAGAAGAGTCGAAAGATTTGTCGAAACTGACAAAGGAAGAGCTTCAAGGGACGCTTGAATCTCATGAACAAAGAATTGATGAAAGAGTTGTAGGAAAGTCAAAGATTGATATGGCTTTGCAGACTCAATCGGAAAAAGAAAGAAAAGGCAAAGGAAGTTGGAATGGCAACAAAGGCAGAGGAGGCTACAACAATTTGACTAGTCGAAATCAGTAAGAAGGAAATTGGTCAAATCAGAGAAAACCCTGGAACTAAGGCAACCAAAGAGGTGGTGTTGCAGGTAGAGGAAGAGGTGGTGGTTAAAATCCAGACAAGAGTCACATTCAGTGTTACAATTTTCAGAAGTATGGTCACTATTCTAGTGATTGTCCAGAAAAGCAGAAGAATCAAGAAACTTATGTAAAGCTGGCGAAACATGAAGAAGAAGAGACGTTGCTGATGGTTACAACAAGAGATGAAGAGAGATATTCAAGCACCAGTGGTACTTCGAATCAGGATGCTCATCACACATGTCTGGAAGGAAATATTGGTTTGTCAACATAAAACCCTCAATGAAGAACATGGTGAAATTTGCAAATGACAACACTCTAGCAACTGAAGGTGTTTGTGATGTTCTGGTTATGAGGAAAGATGGAAAGAGGTCAGTAATTTCAAATGTGTTGTACATACCAGGCATGAAGAGTAATTTGCTCAGCATATGGCAATTAGTCGAAAAGAATTACAAGGTGTCGATTGAAGACAAGATGGTGAGACTTCTCGACTCAAATGGAAGGTTGATCTTGAAGGCTCCAATGTCTCAGAATAGAACCTTCAAGATTGAACTAAATGTGATGGAGCATAAGTGCCTTGCAACAGCATCCAACAGAGATGAATGGATATGGCATTATAGACTTGGCCATCTCAATTTCAAAGACATCAGATATTTGAAGAGAAGAAATATGGTTTCAGGATTACCATAAATCGACATTCCAAACAAAGTGTGTGAAGAATGCGTGCAGGCGAAGCAGCATAAGAACAACTTCAGTAAGGATGCAGGAAGTAGGTCGAAGGCAATTCTTAAATTCATATACTATGATGTATGTGGTCCTTTCCATGTGGATTCAATTGGAGGTATCAAATACTTTGTTACATTCATAGATGATTTCAGTCAAAAAATATGGTCTTACCTAATCCAGAAGAAAAGTGAAGTGATCGGGGTATTTGCCAAGTTTAAATCTATGGTCGAAAGACAGAGCGGTTGAAAGATCAAGATTTTGAGGACTGATGGTGATGGAGAATATGTGTCGAAAGACTTCGATGCATTATGTGTGAAAGAAAGGATTGTGCATGAATGGTGCCACCCTTCACTCCAAAACAAAATGGAGTCGCAGAAAGGAAAAATAGAACCATTATGAATATAGTTAGAAGTATGTTGAAAGGCAAGCATCTACCCAAAGAATTATGGGGAGAAGTTGTGTCGACTGCGACATATATCCTGAACAGATGTCCAACAAAGAAGCTAGAAGGAATCACGCCAGAAGAATGTTGGTCTGGCGTCAAGCCTAGCCTGAGTCATCTGAGGGTGTTTGGATCTATAGCACATAGACATGTGCCAGATCAACTGAGAAGAAAACTTGACGACAAGTTGAGTCAGATGATCCTGATAGGATAACATTCGAATGGAGGATATAAGTTGTTCGATTCAGTGGATAAGCAAGTGGTGATCAACAGGGACATGATCATAGATGAGCTTAAGGAGTGGGATTGGACTGAGAATGTCAAGAAAGATTCAGTGATAATCTTTTGTGACGAACCAACTAGTGAAGTCGAAAGAGAAGTTCGACAGGAAGAAGTCAGAGGCGAAGCAAGCACAAACAGGCCTCAAAGAACAAGACACGTGCCTGCAAGGTTGCAAGAATGTATGATTACATCAAATGGTATGGTCAATGAAGAAGGTGATCTGGTACATTATGCTATTTACGGAGATGTCGAACCTGTCAATGCAGCTGAGGCATTGAAAGATTCAAAGTGGATGAAAGTAATGGACGAAGAGCTGAAGTCAATTAAAGTCAACAACAGTTGGTCACTTGTCGAATTTCGCCAAGACAAGAAGGCAATCAATGTGAAGTGGGTATACAAGGTGAAGTTGAATCTCAGAGGAGAAGTGACTCGGCACAAGGCAAGACTTGTGGCAAAAGGATTTCTTTAGAAACAAGGAATCGACTTCGATGAGGTTTTTGTACCTGTTGCTAGGATCGAAACAATCAGATTGGTTGTTGGTCTAGAAAACATGAACAACTGGCAGATGTGTCAGATGGATGTGAAATGTGCATTCCTTAATGGCCCCTTAGAAGAAGAAGTTTATGTTGCACAACGAACTGGGTTTGTGAAACATGGCAAAGAAAGAAAAGTGTACAGGCTGCATAAAGCCCTGTACGGACTTAAACAAGCTCCAAGAGCTTGGAACAAGAAGATAAATGGCTTTCTAAGGGAGAAGGAATTTGTGAAGTGCAAATTTGAACATGGAATATATGTAAGAAGAAGCAAGTATGAATTATTTATACTATGCCTCTATGTCGATGACCTGTTGATAATAGGTAGTTGTAAGAAGGAGATCGAAGACTTAAAAGATGATCTCAACAAGGAATTCAAAATGTCATATTTGAGTGATATTTTATACTTCCTTGGCATCAAATTCTACAAGAGTGGTAGAGGTTTGATGATGCATCAAAGAAGGTATACAGGCGAAATACTCAAGAGATTTGAGATGTAAGATTGTAACCCAACTTCGACTCCAGATGAGCCCAGATTACAATTGTCGAAAGATTCAGATGAAGATGATGTCGACCCAACCCAATATAGAAGACTTATTGGGTCACTTCGATACCTTTGTCACACAAGGCCTGACTTAGCATACATTTTAGGTATGGTGAGTATGTTCATGCAGAAGCCAAAGGTATCACATCTAGGAGCGACGAAGAGGATACTAAGGTATCTGAAAGGAACTCTCGACTATGGCATTTTGTTTCCTGCAGTTGATGAAGGAAAAGAATTCAAATTAGTGGGATACACCGACTCAAGTTGGTGTGGTGATGCCGAGGATCGAAAATCCACAACTGGCTATGTGTTTATGCTAGGTGGTGCACCAGTTGCTTGGAGTTCGAGAAAAGAGCCGGTAGTGGCATTATCATCGTGCGAAGAAGAATACATAGTTGCTTCTCTTTATGCATGTCAAACAACATGGATGGTGAATTTGGTCGAAGAAATAACAGTGAAGAGTCATGGAGAAATTACCATGAAGATCGACAACATGTCAGCTATCAATCTGGCAAAGAATCTGATAGCATGGTCGAAGCAAGCACATCTAAATGAGGTTCCATTATCTTCGAGAGTAGGTAGCAGGTGGGAAGATGAATGTGGAACACTGTAAAACTGAGAATCAAATTGTAGACATCATGACAAAGGAAGTGCAAGTCAAAGTATTCAGAAGACTAAGAGCTATGATGAATGTAGATAGCTTAGACACAATGAATTAGGTGGTGTATTGAATTATAATTCCTTGTGTCGAAGCAAGTTGCTCGACAGAACAAGGAAGTGTCGAACCACCTAGTATGTTAAGTTGTGTTAGTGTGTCGAAGTGTCGAAGCATGTTGCCTCACACAGGATTTCGACTTATGCCTATTTTAGTAGTGTTAGCTATTTTGGGTTTTTATTGTTTTTGGTTTTGGCTTGAGGTCCAAGTTAACCTAAATCTATGAATAGAGGGAGTAACCCTTATTTTTGCAATGAAGTGAATAGAGTATTCATAACATTGTATTCACAGTATTTTGCAATTGCAAAGTGAATAAGAAGTTTTCCACAGTTTGTGGGCAGAGTAAAACTCTGCAGAATTTTAATTCTTCTCCCCCTTCATTGTTCTTTATTTCTTTATTTCTCCATTGTTCTTTTTTTTCATTGTTATTGTGTGAATGATAACAATCTTGTTCATCAAGATTGATTGAAATTCTCCATAGGTTTTTGAGGATTTCCAATATATATATATATATATATATATATATATATATATATATATATATATATATATATATATATAAAACAAAGCAACATAGGAGCCACATGCAATTATGCATGCTCCTAAAGCTTACATGTATACGCCACTATAATTGGCATTACAGAGAAGCATATGTCACTGCCATTGGCATTATAAAGGAGCATGCGCCACAGACATTGGTGCCTAAGGCAAAAAAAAAAGTGCATGCCACGTGCAATTGCGCAGGATAAAAAAAATTTATTTGAAAGTGGTTAGTTTGTTATATATTTTGAAAAAATGGTTATTTGAGGATTTTTTTTTTAAATAGTGGTTATTTAAAAAAATCTTCAATTTTACATATTCACGAAATTAAAACTCATATTTTAAATTCAAACAATTTTGATTTCCTTTCACATTTTTTATAGAAAATCGTTGAGATATTTATTTTTTAGTTTATATTTTTATATATAAAATTCTACAATAAATTTATATGCAAAAAATTTCATTTAAAAGATAAAAATATCATCAATTTTAAGTAAGGAACTTAAATTATTTAAATTTAAAATAGAATGATGAATTTCGTAAATCCAATAAAATAGAAAGACAAAAACTATGATTAAACCTTAAATTTATTAACATAATAATTAAGTAACACAATTCAAAAAAAATAAATTTTTCTTTTTAAAAAGTAAGAATGACACTTCTTAAAATAAAATGTAATTTACTAAAAGGACATTAATTTAAAAACAAGAGAGTCACATAATTATTTAAAATAATTGAAATAAAATATGGTATCATTATTAATACTTTTTATACTTTAGATAGGTTTATCTATCATTTTTTTCATTTTCTTATAATATTAAATTTTTTATATATAAAAATCATTATTAATATATGATACTTTTTTATTAGAGCATAAATAATGTATAACTTACATAAATATTTTCTCCGTTTTTTTATAAGTAGTTATGGACATTTCACATGTGGGACTTCCCACCTTACTCACCTTATTCACACTTGTTATCATCAACACTTTCTTTAAAGTGTTAGTTTATCCATAATGACCCCCCTCAAGTGGAAGTTATTTCATCCACATACACTTGTATCGCGATTGAGACTTTTCAACGGGACACTCTATCCACGACCATTTGGGGATACTTTTGATATAAGTGAATCGGTCTCTTCACTCGAACCAAAAGACTTATGATACCGCTGTTGGGATTAATTCGGGGGGGGGGGGGGGGGGGGGGTCAACACGAGGGAGCATTTTACTTTGGGGATTTTATTTATGAGCAACACACATTTGTGAGAGATGTACCATTTAACAAGTGTGATTAGTGTGAAGAAGTCTCACATTGGTTAGAAATGTGGAGCCTTGAGCATTTATAAGTGGGAGAATCCACATACTTATCTCCTTAAGGTTTTGGTGAGTATGTGTTGTGACTCTCACAATAGTGTTTTGCTCATAAAAAAAGTCACCAAAATAAAATGCTTCCTCGTGTTGATCCCTTGAATTGATCTCAACAGTAATAAGAAAAATAATATTAATGATTTTTAAATATTGCATAACGACTTATATTTTGATACACATTTTTTCTCCAAAGCAACTTATAAAAAATGGAGGGAATATGTGGTAGTAGTTTATAAAATTCAAAATATAATTTTAAAAAATGACTATTAAGAATGCTCTTAAATTCTATCTAACATATTATTGAGTTTAAGGTGAATTTACAGATAAATTGTTGTTTAATTCAGAATAATATTTTAACAAAACTACTAATGTTGGTTTTAATGTTAATTTTTACAAGTTTTAGAATACAAAATGATTTAATAAATTGATGTATTTGATTTTTAAAAATTGGACGCACTATGTGGAAAATATTACGTTGTGTCTAGAGATCTCTTATATGCAATCATTCTAGTTGTTAACCTATGGCTGAGAGGGAGATGTCTGATGAGTTTGGCAAAGTTTATTGCCTATGCACCCCTGACGCCGTTATTGGAGCTTGAAGGGGGGGGGGGATACGACAAATTGTTAAGGGTTCTATTTGGAGGTGATTGGTATTCAAGGTTACAACGAAAGAGGTTGATAAGGATGTGGCATGATATATTAATGACTTCCAATTTGGGTTGGGGTATCGGGTGGTGCTAAGGCCATTTTTCACAGTGTCAACAGGGTGTTGAGCAAGCGACATGGAGATGGCTCTTTGACTATGTTCATAGTAAATTTCATGAATGCTTTCAACCTAGTAGATCGATCATCCATAGTATGAGATGTGAGGGTGAGATTCCCATATATTTCCTCGTGAATTGAGTTTCTCTATGGTTAGACAACAAGGTTATATCTTGGGGATGGACATATTATGTCAGTCACTAGGGTGAAACAAGGTGACCCGTTAGGACCAATCCTTTTTTACCTTGTGTTACACCTAGTTATTCATCCAATTAGTGACAATTGTAAGCTTCTTCTTCATGTTTGGTATCTTAATGATGGTACCATCATATGGGGATTCAAAGGAGGTGGCTAAAGCCTTTGACATCAATTGGGAGATCGGTCCATGATTAGGTCTTGAATTGAATATTCATAAAACTGAGATCTTTTGGCCTTCGTGTGATGGTAGTAAATTTCACGGGGAGTTGTTTCCTTTAGACATTGTGAGACCTATGTTGGTGATGAAGTTGCTTAGAGGGGTTGTTAGTCGAGATTAAGGTTTTATCGAGGGGTTGTCCATGAAGATAGCGGCCAGGGTTATTGAGTTAATGCATTTTCTTCCACAACAAAGAGATCCTCAGAGTGAGCTTTTTCTACTTCGTTCTTGCATGGGTATCAGCAAACTCTTTATTGGCCTTAGAACATGTTAGCCTAATTATATGGAGAAAGTAACTATTTGGTTTGATAAAGAACTGTGAAGGACAGTTGAAGACATTGTGATTGGTGGATGTCCTTTCTTCGGGGATCTTCAAGGGAATGTGTCTTCTTTACCTATTAGAGTTAGGGATTTAGTTTGTACTCAACAGTAAAGGTCACGTCATACGTGTTTTTGGCTTTTAGGGCCCAATCTTGGATGTTACAACATCATATAGAGAGAGACAGTGGGATATGTGGTATTGACCTTGATTTTGACAAATTTTTGGAAGGTCTTAGGTTGTGATTCTAAAATTTGACCTTAGCGGTTTTACTAGAAAGAACATCGTCCCTCCTAAAGCATAACATGTTTTGGCAAGTTCCATTTTTAGTAAAAGTGTTTAGAACATGGATGTAAAGTTTGATATGACTACAAGTTAGAAAGTATTTTTTTGATTGTTTGCAAGTAGCACATGCTCGAGATTTTCTCCTTGTTGCCCCTATTGATGGTCTATGTCAACATATGTCCCTAATAGACTAACGTATCATCCTTAAATATCGGGTTATGATTCCTTTATTTCCCGTTGACGAGGTTCTCCATGTTTGTTGTAAGGCGTGCTTGGATACATTTGAGAAACGCCTCATTCATTGTATGGAACTTCTAGGATTCAAATACCAACATGAATTTGTTAGGGATGTCTTATTCAATATATTTAGGAGTGTCGAGAATTATGTGAAGAAAGAGGCGCATGCGAATTTCTTGACTGACTCACATGAGGGGAGATCGACACTCAGGCTAGAAATATTCTGGTGTACCGGTGGGTAGTGTTAAGAATAATAAGTCAAGTGTGAGTTGAAGTCTCACATTGGTTATAAATATGAAGACTTGAGCATTTATAAGTGGGAGAATCCACACACCTATAGCCTTAAGATTTTAGGTGAATATGTGGTGTCTCTTTCACTTATGTGTTGCTCTTAGCCCAATGTTGATGCTCCTTCTCATGATCCAACAACTGGTATCAGAGTCTTTGGTTAGAATAAAGGGACTGACTTACTTGTATCGAAATGCCTAGGAAAAAGTGTCTCGTTGTTCGATCAATATCTATTCGCTTAGGAAAAGGTGTCTCATTAATTTAATCTAATAATTTTTGGTGGTTAAATGCCTGATATATATATATATATATATATATATATATATATATATATATATATATATATATATATATATATATATATATATATATATATATATATATATATATATATATATATATATATATATATATATACCGTTTCTCCCAAAAATTAAAAAATATATTTTTTTTAATATTTAATTTTAATATGATGAAATATGAAACATTTTTTCTTTTTCTAAGTAGATTTTTTCATATTTTAAAAGGCTGAAACAATTAATTATTTTAGAGACTTTACTCTTAAATCGACTTTTAGATTTAAATAAGAATTTGCTAAAATTAACATAATTAATTATGTTATTAACATTTATTCTTTTAAAAAATTAAATTGAAATTGATGATTACTAAAACTATACATTGTAGTATCTTCAAAACATTCAAACAAAAGAAAGATTATGTAAATAAAACAAAAAAGAGTCACCATGAAAAAGAAAGGAAAGAGCAAAAAATGGACATAACAATAGAGAATCCTCAAGTAGCAATTCAAATCATGTCAGAAAGTTTTTCTTTGATTTGAATTCAACAAAGATACTAAAACCTCTAAAATTTATAATTGCTCCACAAATATTCTTATAAAAATATCATAATTTGATCAAGTCAACACTTATTTTTAGTGAGAGCAAAAATAAATTATTCACTAGTAACAAAAAAAAAAGCAGATGGAGGCACCTACCATATAATTAATGATCAAAAAGTGAGTGTAGTTTTAATTGTGACGTAGCTATTGGGCAGGCATATATGCGAGCTAATCAGGTAAAGAAGAGATACACGTGGAAAATGATGAATGAACAATAGTCCAGTCGCTTTAGCTTCTTTTTTGCGTTTTCACGTGTCATAACATTTCTTTTCTTTGGTGCCAGCCGTGCTTCTTTTAATGATTTTTTTTTTAATAATCATTATTTAAAAAAAAAATCAAAATAACATTTTTTTTATTTTTTCTCTCAAAATAACTACATTTCAAATCAGATGCGGCAGACGAACTGACGCATCCATTTCCGTTAAAGAGGAGGCATCAGCTTGAGTGGCGCATGCATTGGATGCCTCATGAAGAGGCGCAATGCCTCTGACGCATGCCTTTTGGCTCATGAAGAGACGTCAATGTCTCTGGCGCCTACATGTCTTGACATGTAAGACGCTCAGCCCTTTGACGCATGCATTTTTTAGCTCATCTGTATAAATACCTCGCCCTGTATGCAATATTTTTCACAACTCTTACCCTACAATCACATTTTCTTTCATTCAACTTCACTCTCCTTCAAATTTTTGAGTTTTAATCATGTCCGGATATATTCACAAGCGAAATGCCGATTTAATATTTTTCGTCGTTGCGTCTCCGATAAAGATTCGACTTTGGAATATAGATTCGTTTGAACGTCTTAATCAGACGTTGAACAGTTGGTTAGATGGAGAAATTGGAGATGGTGAAAGGATTAGAAAAATCAAATGGCTTGTGTCCACGTTCAACCAAAATGGAGAAGTGCGTGAATGGGTGGATATTAAGACTGACTGAGGCGTTCATAGGATGATGCATTACATGTTCAAAATTGTTTTGATGGTTGTAATTGCTTAGTTATTGTATTGTAGTTGTTTTAATTGTTTGTGTTGTTGTTTATGTAATAGTATTTTCCTCACAAACTTATATGAAATAAATTTAGTTTTTCATATATTACAATAGAGGTACATGTGAATTTATCTGGTTGTACTCGTTCCAACACAAGGACAGTTAGTACGATTGTGACCTGACTGACGGCATGAACTACATAATCTAACCATTTTGTTCGTCGTATCCATTTCGGTTCGAATACGGGTGCTACATGAACTACATATCTGAAGGCCATATTTGGGTCTTAATCATCAGGTTAACCATGATGATGCTGCAGTTTGGACAACAAAGACATCAATTATCCGGTTCACTACTGTGGAAATGCACCAGAGTGACCGGGTAAAATTGCAGTTCGACATGCAACAACAGATTCCAGAACCTCCGACGTGTTTGGGAGTTTGGCATCAAAAAATAGTTAATGTCCAATGGGATTATTCCGACTGGAGAGACTTTGCAAAAGAGATGTGTCGCCAATGGAGGAATTGACGACAACACATCTTAAACGAACCAGTCATCGATGGTGCAAGACCAACTCAACAATATATGGCATGGTTTAGGTCGGTAACAACACAACAATTTGTGTCTGATCCATGGTATTTGATTGATTCACGCCAACTAGCTTCGTCATCGTACGCCCAACAACAAGTCCCTGTCCAACACCAATGTCAAACCACTCCAACCCAACAACCAACCTCACACCATCAACCTACCACATACACTTAACAACCAAACACCCAACTTCGCAATCCATTCATGACATCCACCCAAACAATCAAACACGCAACATCGCAATCCATTCATGCCACTCACCCAACCACAAAACCAAGAATCAAACCCACTAACAACGATACGCTTCAACCACAACCGTCTATACCCCAGATGATTCATATGGGTCACTTCGTCGTAGCCCCCCACCAATGATCACTCAAACATCCCATCACCAAAACTCATAACCATTGTTTCACTATAGTACACCCCAGGAACCATTACTTCGTTTCCAAAATGATTCAATATCCCAATTCGGGCAACTATACCGTCCACAATCCACCCAACCCCATCGACCTAACTACGATGACATGGGCACCGAACTCCATTACGGAAGCGCCGTTGGCTAGAGCCCCCCTGTTAGCTCAAATTTTCGACGCCCACTTCAAAATTACCAAAATTGGAAAGCATGTACAACTGGCTTCGACTAAGAGGTGATTCGACCAGCTGAAGGTAGATTGGCTTAGCTGATTAAATAAAGATCAAGCTTATGGCTGAAATTTCGGAGTGGTTCCTTAAGGAGCGGTTAAAAGATAGTTTCGATCAAAGATTTGATATTTAAATAAAGGAGGGAAGAGTATCTTCATTAGAAACCGCAAGGATAAACGTGGAAGCAGAGTGAGCGAACATACGCATGCATGATTTAAGAACCCTCAGAGTGGTTATTTCGATCCAGTATAAATATAGGGTCTTAGAGTTAGAAAATGGTGTCAAATTATGTACAAAAACTTGCAAATTTACTAAGTATTCGTGTGAAGAAGAACTGTAAAACGCAGAATGTACGTTGTCTACACCATTGTTTAATCATTTCAAAGCATTACAAAGTTATCTTTACTTTCTTTTCAGAAATATCTTTCCTTGCTTTTTACTCTCAAACACTTTATTTCTTACTTCGTCGTTTACAAGTTTAAAGATCTTTAGTTCCTTTCGTTACTTTGAACTTTTACCTTACATTCTTAAAGATTCCAGCACTTACCAACCTTTTTGATTGCTTTCAATCCTTCTACAATTCCCGTCATTTACTTCTTCTTTAATAGTTCTAAATACTGATTTAAGATTGTTCTTTTGTTCAAGTCACTCTTTTGTCTTTAGTTTTTATTTAACGCTTCGATTTGACGTTTAGTTCGATCATTTATCAAGTTACGCTTACGAGAAATTTAGCACATGTCCTAGGATCATTCTGATCGATCCTGTAAGTGACCAAATTTAGAAATTTGGAAGATCAGCAGTTGCTTACCATTTTTCAAGGTAAACAAATTGGCACGCCCAATAGGACCAGTGCTAACGTTCTGTTTGATTGCTAAGTTTTATTTGAGAAAAGAATTATTTTATGCTTTTAAGAAGTGGTAAAATAGCCATAAACGATGAACGACGAACAAGGAGAGAACCACAGACGGGGATGGCGAATATGAATCCGCTAGAAACTTAGAATTCTTAAAACCCATCAACTAGCAGCATAGTGCCTCCTTCTTCTTCGATGGGGGCAAATACGGGCACGACACATGCGTCTGAAATAGTTTCGTCTATGGTGAGTTCGATGCCTACGCATTCGATCTCCCACTCTGAACCAATTCTGACTTAAGTTGGACCTAGGGGACCTCCCCATAGTCCTTCACCGATTAGGGACATCCCAAATAGGCCGTTGGTACCCCGTGGTTTGTCAATACCATTTGGCGGTCGAGAACAGCCGTATGGAATGCCAACTTCAATGATGGTCAATCTACAGAATATGGGTTCTACTTTTTCGGAACCAGCGACTAACATAAATTCACCAGTACAAGGGTCTGGGATAAACGTGGGTCGAACCAATCAGGCATTAGGTTTAAGACACCCAATACAACTACCCACTCTTACCAATAATTCTGTGGCGGCATGGAGGCAACAAATGGACGGAAGAAATCATGAAATGGTCTAGATGTTGACTCAAACTTTGGCCACTGTGCTAAATCCTTTGATTCAGAATACAACTCATACGAATCAATAGATGACAGCACAAGTGGCTCGAATGTCTGAGTTTCTTGGTATACCTCAGCACCAGCGTCCCCTGCCCATGGATTGGGTAAGAGAGAATCAAGAGCCCATGCTTGAGGAAGACCTCACCATTAACCAGATCCCACAAGATCAAGGAGGAATAATAGTACCTCCTAGGATCGAACCACACGTGCACAGGGAACCAAGGGTGTTAATGGTAAATAAAAATCAGAATGTCGATGATGTCATACGGCAAGTTCGACATGATGATGTGGCAACAAATAATAATCTAGCCACTATAGTCGAGAGAATCATAGTTCGAAATAGGGTGAATTTTGGTCTCGGAAGACCTAATTATACGTCTCCTTTGGTAGAATATGTCTTACAAACAGATTGAGCTTGCCCCCAATTTTGACGCCACCTTGTAGAAATAAAAGTATGAGATTGTACATTTCTGCATCTGATAAAACCTTAGGGAGCATGTTAGCGCAAGAGGATGATAATGGTGTCGAGAGAGTTATTAATCACCTCAACAGGGTTTTAAACGATGCAGAAACTAGGTATAACATGATCGAAAAGTTATGTTTATGCTTATATTTCTCTTGTACAAAATTGAAACATTATATCAAACCTGTTGATGTGTATGTTTCATCTCATTATGATATTATTAAACATATGTTATCTAAACCAATTTTGCATAGTCGAATTGGGAAATGGGCATTGGCATTGACTGAATTTTCCTTAACATATATGCCATTAAAAGCTGCGAAAGGCCAAGTAGTAGCAGACTTTATAGTCGATCACTCCATTGACGTCGCCGCTTTGAACTATGTTGAATTAGGGCCGTGGAAGCTATACTTCGACGGATCTAGCCATAAAAATGGCACAGGTGTCGGAGTCGTAATTATTTCTCCAAATAAAATTCCAATGACATTCCAATATAAAGTAGAAGGTATTTATTCAAATAACGAAGCTGAATACGAAGCCCTCATAGCAGGACTTGAAATGTTGTTGGAATTGGGGGCAACTCAGGTCGAGATAATGGGAGACTCAGAAATATCTTTCATTGCTTTTTACTCCCAAACACTTTATTTCTTACTTCGTCATTTACAAGTTTAAAGATCTTTAGTTCCTTTCGTTACTTTGAACTTTTACCTTACATTCTTAAAGATTCCAGCACTTACCAACCTTTAAATAGGGGGACGTTTCGATCGGGTCGGTCATTAAATTTGTGTCAATCCATGTAACATGAATAAATTTTTTTTTTACATTATATTTTATTATTTAATAAATTTTTTTAAAAAAAATTAAAAAATTAAAAAAATAAAAATAATACAAGGATGTATGCGCCAGATGAATTGGCGCATGCACCACATGTCAAACGTATGCGCCAGAGGCATTGCCGTCTTTTCATGAGGCATCCAATGTACGCGTCACTCAAATTGGCGCCTCCTCTTTAGGAGAAATGGATGTGTCAGTTCATCTGCCGCATCTGTTTTGAAAGGTGGTTATTTTTGAAAAAAAATTAAAAAAATTATTATTTTGGATTTTTTTTTTGTAAATATTGGTTATTTAAAAAAAAAAATCTCTTTTAATATTAAGATTTCACAATAGTAGTACTAACATATGAATAGGCAAAATCTGTTTAATTTTTAAGGATATGTTTGGATTGGTGGTATGGGATGAAATGAAATGAAATTGAGTGATTTTTAATTAGATTCCATTGTTTGGATTTGTAAATAATGGATAGAATGGAATGGAACATGATGGAACCCATTCCATCCAAATCTCTATTTTTTGTTCCATCCAATTTGGAGTGTATGTAATGGAATGAGACATTTCTAATAAAGTAACCAAACAATGGAGTATGATCTATATTCCATTCCGCTCCGCTCCGTTATGTTCCATCAATCCAAACATAGCCTAATATACCATATCTTTAAAGTGTTCATAAGCATTTTCTCTTAGTTGAATTTCTCGAAATTACAACTTTTGATTATTTTCCGACCATTGTCACCTGCACTCACTAAATTAAAATAATTAACATACAATTTGTCCTTCTCATTATCTTTTCCTCGTATCTTTACGGTCTCTTTGGTGAATCAATTTATAAACGTTTGTATGGTTTATTTTTTCTTTTGTTAAATTCGGTTGAGAATTGTTAATGTCGGTGGGTTGCCATTTCTTGGTTGTGAATTGGATGGTAAAAAACTCTTTCCATGAGTTTATGTTACTGTCAGATAGGATCTTGAATCACATCATGACGACTCCTTTAAGGGTTAGAACTAATAGTTTACACTTCATTGGGTCTCGAGCGTGATGATAATCAAACATAGTATCCATGTATTTGATGTGCTCGTCTGGATCTCCAATCCCATTGTATATGTTTAACATCACGAGTTTTTTTGGGAGACTTTGGGATTCGATTGTCGAGAGTATTCTTAGAGAGTGGATTCATTTTTAGTTCAGGAACTTGCCTCATATGGTCATGTAGGTTTTCCCTCTAGGTAATAGCGTGGTGGCAATCGGTGAGGATGTCATGCTCCCGGAGAGTATGAATGTTGCCTCTTCATTCAGAATTAGGTCGAAGAGACCATTGTTCTAGATATTGAAAATGATTTGGCAACTTAGGAGGATTGGTTATGTCATGGCTCCTCGGTTGTCGTGTGACGCCGCTTTGCGCAAAGAATAGTCTTTAAAATAAACTCACAACAAGGTTTCTTCAATTTTGAGGAGTCTATCGGCCATTAAATGTGAGTTCCGTTATTGTACTAATTTGTAGACGTTACTGAGCAACTCGTCTTCTCCTTGCATGCCTAGGTTGACTTAGAGTTGTTAGAGGCTTTGGAATTCAATTTTTTTATTACTTGACACAATCGTGATTTTGCAGTTCACACACGATCAGTAACAAATGTTGTAAAAAACAAATTGTTCTTTCTATTCTCTGGATATGTTAACCTCCTTTAATTTTGACATCCAAATTCTCTTTATATTCCCATTCCCATGTTGCCACATTTCCTGCACTTGACATGAGACTTCCACCAACAATCTTCTTTGAGGATGGTTTGTTTTTTATAGTGTGGACATGGCGGAAAAGTCTCGTAGTTTTGCAAACAAAGGTCTAATTCTTGAATGTAATTGTGACATTACTTGCACAACTACTAAAAAAAACTACATTAGTATATAGAGGGTGATAATTTTATTCATTTTTTTTTTAAAGATCTTGATGATCAATATTCATTTTTGTCTGATCTCAGATTATGCTAATGGACCCACTCCACCAAAATATGCAAAGTTTATTTCTGGTTTGTTTATAGCAAGAATGCAATTTCTTCCGAGATCCAAACTTTTTCTAACATTAATTCTCAAAGTAGGGGAGGCCCGATTTCTTGTGGAAGAGGTTATATAGGTGGTCGATTTTTTTGGTGGCAGGGGTCAAGGCACTAAAGTTTGCACTCATTGTAGCATGACCAACCAAACTATCCATACATGTTTTAAGAAACATGACTTTCCACCTCACAGACGTTGTAATCAACAATTACACTATTGGCGATGGACATGGAGGTGACTCACAATCTGAGATCAATGAAGAACTTCATAATGAACAAGATCAAGGCTCATTGATGCTCAAACCAAAACAACACAAGGCCTTTGCTATCATTTCTTCAAGGCTCATCCATATTGCAACCTCATAGTTTAAATCACATAATGTCTAATTCAAATCTAAATTTAATTTAATTTACGTATCTAAATTATACACTCAAATGCCAACTAATTCATATTAAGATTTGACAACAGAACAACATATGAACAAGCAAATTTCAAGCACAATTAAATCCAATCGAGTCAACTACGGTTCATACCAATTGGATTCACAAATAGAGTTTTGTTAAAATTTTGCTAACAAGTGCTACACAAAGCTAAGGATTAAAGATAAAAATTCTCTGAAAATTTCTGTTAAAAATAACAAGTGCTATCATGACTATGATTGTATGAAACTCTAAGCATTACATCAAACCAGCAAAAGATGATTCTGATTCAGCACTGTCAGAAAATCTCAAACATGAACTTCATGATTGTTTCGATTGTAACTTCTCTTTTAAATTCCAAAACGGGCTAAAGCCGTCATCTTCCGCTTCCTCTTTGTTGCTACAACTGCAACTCCCGGCGTTTAAGTCTTTACCACAATTCCAGCAGATGCCTTTGCACCCAGGATCACATACTAAACTTAAGACGATCTCAACATACACCCTGTCTCTTATGTTTTTTGAAATGTCAATTTCTGTCTCCGTGCGAGGAAAATGTAGTTGATCGTCCGGATCAATTAAGGCATCTTCGTCATCCTCTTGGCTTTTTCCAAGAGTTTTAATTTGGTCTACCCCGTAAATAACACCCAAATCATTAATCCCTGGATCAACAACAGGTGGTTCATCGGTGAGTAAAAGCGAGAACTCGGAGAATATCCCCTCCGCAAATGGGTCGCCACACCTTCAATAGAAAATCACATTGAAACATGTTATTTTGATTACTTGAATCAAACTCGTCATTTGAAACAAAAGGTAAATTAGTGAGAAAGGTACCTATTACAGAGAAGTGTGATGCAAGTTTTGATGATCCCATCAAGCCTCAATTTCTTCTTTTTCCTGGTAACATCAATAGAAATCTGAACAGGAGTTCCATTAGGATAATCCTTGACTGATTTCGCAATTCGCAATCCCATAACAGAAGCTTTTTTCTTTGAAAGATCAGTTGAAATTCTTGCTAAACCTAATCTCTCCAAAGTAGTGCAATACTCGAGATGTAAAACGGAGGCATTTCTCTTGTATATAACTGCACCTTCCCATGGCGTCCCAGGATCCTTAACTTTTTGTTTAATATCAATATCTTCTTCATCAATCCAATTGTAGGTCCTAGAGTATTCTTCGGTGTCAGAACCATGATCGTGCTCTGAGCATCTTGATGAAAATGAAAATTTGTGTTTAAAGTGTGAGGCTGTGTGGCTTGTTTTAAGAAGGGGAAAAGGGGTGAATGAATTAGAGGAAAACCTTGTTGGGGAATTTGAATGGTGGGTTTTCCATTGAGAAAAACACAAAGGGGTTGCGGAAGAAGGGGCGAAAAGTGGCATTTTTAGGTTTCAATTAAGAGAGGAGAAAAAAATGGGTTGCAGAAGATGAGGATGGAACAAAAGATAAGTGGATATAACCTGCCAACCCTATACCTGGCCCCTACATATTTGCATAATAACAAAAATGTCCTTTGTATTTTTTACTAATCAAAAATTATATTTGGTCAATAATTTTTATTTTTTTAAAACAGTAATTTTTTAATTTTTGGTAGTTAAAGGCGAAAATTCTGATTAAATATTTTTTTATATTTTATAAAATATTTGTATTTATATCGGAAATATAAGAAAATATCGAATTTTTTTGAAAATACCGATAATTGTCTGAAAATATCAACAAAAAAAAGATATCGGCATTTTTGAAAACATCATGTAAGCATAAAAAATTATCTGTTATTTTCAAAATTTTGGTATACCATAGTTTTCGCTTACATTCAAATAATCGGATAGTTCATATTTTACTTGTGTGGTCTAGAACCGAAAGGCGCGCCTATATATTCATGTATAGATTATATGCAGCTCGTCATCATTGACATAACGTGTATGTTTTCTTTTTAACCTGCTCAAAGTTTAAAGGTTTTCCCGTCCTTATAAAGAAGGGTTTGTTGCTGCTTTGACTAATAAAGTCACTAATTTAGGAAACACAATAACGAATAGGTACATGGATGTGAGTTTGATGTTAAATTATGGTTCCAAAATCACCTAAATAGTTTATTAAATAGTTTAATAATTTCATATAAATTTGTAGAACTCTTATTGTCACATAATTCTAGAACCACTTATGTAATATATAAATGTGTGTGATACGGTGAACTGACGTTGTGTTTTTACTTTGAAAAGCAATGTTGCGGACAGCAAGAGTCGCCACTGACTTTTCTTTTATCCAATAAGGAAAGGCGGAAAAGAACAGGAAAGACCTTGATTAGATTTTGAGTTCGGGAGGTACATTATACAAAGGGAAGGTGTTAGCACCCTTTGTATCCATGGTTATCCATGGGCTCTTAATTGCTTAACTCACTTATGTTTTCCTTGTTTGAGAAAGTGTTTGAGAAATGTGGTGTATTTAGAAAATATTTTGAAAGGAGAGTTTAACTTTGTAATGATTCTTGTACGAATGTATACAAAGTGTTTATCTCGTTTGATTTTGAAAGATGTTTAGAAAAGATTATATCTCCTTTTAAATCAAACGAGATAAACACTTTGTATACATTCGTACAAGAATCATTACAAAGTTAAACTCTCCTTTCAAAATATTTTCTAAATACACCACATTTCTCAAACACTTTCTCAAACAAGGAAAACATAAGTGACTTAAGCAATTAAGAGCCCATGGATAACCATGGATACAAAGGGTGCTAACACCTTCCCTTTGTATAATGTACCTCCCGAACTCAAAATCTAATCAAGGTTTTTCCTGTTCTTTTCCGCCTTTCCTTATTGGATAAAAGAAAAGTCAGTGGCGACTCTTGCTGTCCGCAACATTGCTTTTCAAAGAAAAAACACAACGTCAGTTCATCGTATCACACACATTTATATATTACATAAGTGGTTCTAGAATTATGTGACAATAAGAGTTCTACAAATTTATATGAAATTATTAAACTATTTAATGAACTATTTAGGTGATTTTGGAACCATAATTTAACATCAAACTCACATCCATGTACCTATTCGTTATTGTGTTTCCTAAATTAGTGACTTTATTAGTCAAAGCAGCAACAAACCTTTCTTTATAAGGACGGGAAAACCTTTAAACTTTGAGCAGGTTAAAAAGAAAACATACACGTTATGTCAGTGATGACGAGCTGCATATAATCTATACATGAAAAATAAGACTACGCTATTACATGGCTTCGGGATGGGGTACATAATTTAAAAGGAGATATAAAATATCTAAATCTTAATTAACGAGTACAAAATTAAATAATATATGAAAATTTAATTAATAAACTAGATTAAATTATATCCTAGTTTAAATAACTAATATAATATATTAATTAGAAAATTAATTAATGGATTTTATTTTAATAATAGAAAAATAGTGGTGAATTAATTATAGTGGAAAGGGAGTAAACATAGTAAAAACACTGAAAAGCTAAAAAATAGGTCCTGGGGGCTCAAACCCAGGACCTCTACGTTGCAGTGACGGGGGAGCTACCAACGAGTCATGTTGGTCCATTCGTTATTTATTCGCCTTCATTAAAATATATATTAATTCTACATGGATTTTTCCATTTTGATACAACACCACCATGCATGTTACAACTTTCTCTCTTACGGCAAGCTACTTTATTTTTTCTCATGCTGTTTCTTTCATGTGAATACAACAAACATGTAACTTCATCTTATATCAAACCACACACATAAAATAAGATCATATGTAATCATCATGCAATAATAAAAATAGTCATGCACAAATCAAGAAGCTTATATTATTTTACTCGTGTATTAGTTCTCTTTACTGCAAGTGATAATGATAAAACAAACCTTACACATACATGTTAAAGACAACCAAGGATTTATATTATCACCATTATATCATCATCATCATTATTATGTAATAACAGCATGTGAAATAAACATAATCATGCTAGAAACAACACTCATATAATAATAATTAAATGGCAGATATAATTCTTTAATCATGCAAACAGAATTTCTCCAACATGCTATGACATATCAAGAACATATGCATACTTGAATAAAGCAATATCAACATCCACCAAACCATGAATACATCATCTCAATATATATATTAAACCAATATTATTCATGCATGAATTAAGGAGTATTGCAAGGTAATCATGCTGGATGCAAATTCCATAATGAACACTTACTGGGGATTTGATTCTTCTAGCTTGCTCACTGTATGTGTGTTGTTTTTATTCAGGCTATGAGTGCTTTATGGTTGCTTCTCGTTTCCCTGCCTGTGAATCTTCTTGCTTCTGCCTTGCCTTGTGTATCTTCTTCTACTGTATCTCTCCTCTTTTTCCTCTTCTCTCTCTCGCTGCAGCCATATGAAGTATTTATAATGGTGTGGATTAGGGTTTAACCTTGCTAAATATTTGGATCCCTTCTTATACTTTAGGGTTTAACCTTGCTAAATATTTAGATCCCTTCCTATACTTTAGGAGAGTTAGGGTTTAACCTTGCTAAATATTTGGATCCCTTCCTATACTTTAGGAGAGTTAGGGTTTAACCTTGCTAAATATTTATTAAATACAAATATTATTATAAATAATGAATAATTTAAATAAAAATTAATTTAAATTTTAGTTACATAATTGAATTAAAATTTAAACTTATTTCTATTTTTACTTGCATCATTAAAAAAAAATCAAAATTATTCTTACTTATATCAACCAAAATTATTTTATAATTTATGGGCTAAAAAAATGTTACTCTTATAAATAAATTTTATTAAGTAAAAAACGTGAATTACTAAATAAATACTATTTATAAATAATGAATAAATAGAACACGAGTCACTAAATTATAAAAAATAGTTATTATAATTTAATGAACTTTAATAAATAAAATTAATTTAAAATTTTAATTATAAAATTAAAATTAAAATCTATTTTTATTTATCATTAAATTAAAACTATTTTATTTATATATATAAAATTTATTTATATCATACAGATAACCAAAATTATTATTATTTTTTATATCTGTATCACATAATAAATAAATTAAAATTTATAATTTATATGAGAATGTATGCTAATGAATGAATGCAAATGTGAAATGAATGTCATGCATGAATCAATTTATCATAAAAATTAACAGGCAATTTTTGGGGTATGACAGCTGCCCCTGTTCAATATTCTTAAACCGAGAGAATTAGAATGTTATGTACGCCATTCGTGATCTGGAGGTGGAAGATTATTGAACACTTAGAATACCCCAAAAATTTGCACTTGTTAATTAAAAGATAGTCTTGATGGAGATGGGCTTAAAGATGTCATCCAGAAAATTTGATGATGAGAGCTTCAGAGTGCGTCGCACATTAGACCATATCTGAAGACATGGGTGTCACACTGGGTCGTACGCTAGACCGTATAATGAGTCATCCATTAGGTGATATCAGGGTGAGCTGAACCTGATGAGATAAGGATCAGAATGGGTCATACGCTAGACCGTATCTGAGTAGCAGAGTGAGTCGTCCGTTAGGCTGTATCTGGAGAAATAAAGATCAGAATGGATCATACGCTAGATCGTATCTGAGTAGTAGAATGAGCCGTCCGTTAGGCTGTATCGGGCGATAAAAAGTAGTCGTACGCTAGACTATATTTCAGAATGTGCCGTACGCTAGGTAGTATCTGATGAGAAGAGCCAGACTGGGTCGTACGCTAGACCGTATCTGAGTTGCAGAATGAGCCGTCCATTAGGCTATATCTAAGGATAAAAGATCAGAATGGATCATACGCTAGATCATATCTGAGTAGCAGAATGAGCCGTCCATTAGGCTGTATCTGATGATAAAAGGGGTAGTCATACGCTAGACTACATTTCAAAATGTACCGTACGCTAGGTAGTATCTGAGGGGATGAATATCCAAATGGGTCGTACGCTAGACCGTATTGGAATAGTTGAAGGAACCATACGTTAGGCTGAATCAGAATGAGCCGTATATTAGGCTATATCTGATAATATTTGTATATGTTGTATTTGCAATAAATGTCTGTGATGGGCTTAAAGATGCCATCATTAGGAGGATATTAGAATGCTTGTCAAAATGAATATTCATATGGATTATATCTGAAAAAGATGTATCTGAATCTTGAATGTAATCGATAAAGATATTCGTCTGAATGAATCTTTATTTTGACTGTATCAGGAGGATAATTAGCTTGGAAAAAAAAGAGTTAGCCTCATGCCATGTCATGATGCATGAGATGTTTTATGCTCTTGAAAATAAATGCGAACATTGCATGCATGTATATGCTGTGAAATGATGCATGAATGAATTATGCGTCTGAAATTTTTTGCCATGGGAAAATAAATCCCGATATTCTGGTTGGAGATATTTGTATTGATGACCCTTTCTTAGCTGGGGATATTTGATTTCTTTCTGATGGTAGAAATATTCAACAGAACCTGACTGGGGATAAAAGAGATGACCAGTCTGTCTAGTAGTGCCAATTTCTTCTGGGAATAACTGGTTTTGCTGGGGAATAGGATTTGCAACCGGATTTGTACATGGTTAAACCTTATCCTTGATCCTAAAGTCTTTTAGTAATTGCTATTTCTATTTTATGCATGTATTTTTGGTAAACATCAATCATATTCAAATGCATATATTAATTCGAATTAAACCAATGGGCGTTTATGCAAACAAAACGGAGAAAGTAAAACAAAAGTATCTTTTTGGAAATAAAATTATATTGATTTTGAAAGAGGGCCTATAAACAAGCAATTTTAATACAAGAAGACAGAAATCCTAGTAAGAGGAAATTGTCAAGAAAGCAAAGAAAAAACAGCTATGAAAAAAAAGTCCTATTGATTTTAATTCTACTACTGATATTATGTCTTCAAGCATCTCATCTCTTGCTGTCGGATATAAGTGATTGGCTTGTTCAGTCTCTTTGACTTTGGTGAAGTTGACCGAGAACGGGACATAGTCATACGTTTTAATCCCTAATTTTTGCCTAGACCGCCTTTTCAGGTTTTCAGTCCACCAGGATACCCTTTTTTGCCCAAGCCGCCTTTTCAGGTTTTCGACTTGCCGGGTGTACATTTTTATATGTTTATCCCTAATTCTTGCCCGAACCCTTTTGGTTCGCCGGGATGCCCTTACTTTTGCCTAGATATGTCGACCTAGCGGGTCTCTTTTATGCGTAGTATTTTTTAACTATGTCCGCGTTCACGGGATGCGGGAAATCTTCACCATCCATTGTAGCAAGCATCATGGCTCCACCAGAGAATACCTTCTTAACTACAAATGGCCCTTCGTATGTGGGAGTCCATTTGCCTCTAGGATCACCTTGTGGTAGAATGATACGCTTTATCACCAAGTCGCCAATTTGATACACCCGTCTCTTGACTTTTTTATTAAATGCCTGGGTCATGCGCTTCTGACATATCTGCCCATGACAAACAGCCGCAAGTCTCTTTTCATCAATCAAATTTATCTGATCGAGTCGAGTCTGAATCCATTCATCTTCATCTAAGCCCGCATCTTTCATAATTCTTAGAGAGGGAATTTGGACTTCCACTGGTAAAACGGCTTCCATTCCGTGGACTAAAGAGAAAGGAGTTGCCCCTGTCGAAGTGCGTACTGAAGTGCGATAACCATGAAGAGCAAATGGTAACATCTCATGTCAGTCTTTGTATGTTACTGTCATCTTTTGTATAATCTTCTTAATATTCTTATTAGCAGCTTCTACGGTGCCATTCATCTTTGGCCGGTACGGAGAAGAGTTATGGTGTTTTATTTTGAATTGCATGCAAAGTTCAGCAATCATCTTGTTGTTCAAATTAGTACCATTATTAGTGATAACTCTTTCAGGGATGCCATACCGACAAATAAAACTATTCTTGATGAACCGTGCCACCACATTCTTGGTGACAGAAGCAAATGAGGCTACCTCTACCCACTTTGTAAAGTAATCAATAGCAACAAGAATGAAACGATGTCCATTAGAAGCAGTAGGTTTAATCTCTCCAATCATATCAATGCCCCATATTGCAAAGGGCCAAGGGGCTGTCAACACGTTCAATGGAGCAAGAGGTACATGTACTTTGTCCGCATAGATCTGGCACTTGTGACAAGTTCTGGAGTGATGGTGGCAATCAGCTTCCATGGTAGACCAATAATACCCTGATCTCAGAATCTTCTTGGCCATCGTATGTCCACTAAAATGAGTCCCAAAAATACCGTCATGCATGTCTTCCATAATCTTTTCTGCTTCCTTTTTATCCATACAGTGAAGCAAAGTCGAATCATGATTACGTTTGTATAATACTCCATTACTCAAAAAGAATTTAGCAGAGAACTTCCTCAGAAATTTTCTGTCATTGATGGATGCCCCTTCAGGGTATTCCTGAGTTTCTAAATATCTTTTTACTTCGTGGAACCAAGGTTTCTCTTCTACTTCATCAGTATTAAGTTCATAACAATATGTTGGTTCATCTAATCGTTCAATGGTGATCATGGGAGCTTCATTGTCCCATCTGACTCTGAACATAGATGACATGGTAGCCAATGCGTCTGCCAACTGATTCTCTTCTCGTGGAATATGTTCGAATGTAATCTCTTCAAAGTATGGGATTAATGTCAACACCCGCTCTCGATAAGGGATGAGATTCGAATGTTTAGTGTCCCATTCTCCTTTGATCTGACTGATTACTAAGGCTGAGTCTCCGTACACACTCAAAAACTTGATTCTCAGGTCTATAGCAGCTCTGAGTCCCAAAATACATGCTTCATACTCAGCCATATTATTGGTACAATCAAAACATAGTCTAGCAGTGAAAGGCGTATGGCAACCCTTGGGAGAAATAATTACAACACCAACACCATTGCCCAATGCATTAGAAGATCCATCAAAAACCATAGTCCATCGGGATCCCAGTTCGGGTCCTTCATCCGGTCCAGGTTCTTCATAATCAGTAACAAGCATAACATCCTCATCAGGGAACTCAAAATTCATAGATTGGTAATCATCAACTGCTTGATGAGCCAAATGATCAGCTAACACGCTTCCTTTGATTGCTTTCTGGGTAATATACTGGATATCATACTCTGTTAAAATCATCTGCCATCTTGCTATTCTTCCGGAGAGAGCAGGTTTCTCAAATATATATTTGATAGGGTCCATCTTAGAAATCAATAAAGTGGTATGATTCAACATATACTGTCTTAGTCGGCGAGCAGCCCAAGCCAAAGCACAACAAGTTTTCTCAAGCAGTGAGTATCTTGTTTCAAAGTCGGTAAACTTTTTGCTAAGGTAGTATATTGCATGCTCTTTTCGACCAGACTCGTCATGTTGCCCCAGCACACACCCCATTGAATTTTCTAACAAGGTCAAATACATGATTAGAGGTCTTCCTTCAACTGGTGGCATCAGAATTGGAGGTTCTTGGAGATACTTCTTGATTTTGTCAAAAGCTTCTTGACATTCATCATTCCATATTATCTCTTGATTTTTCCTCAGTAATTTGAAGATAGGTTTGCAAGTAGCAGTCAAATGGGAGATAAATCGGGAAATGTAATTCAAGCGTCCCAAGAAACCTCTGACTTCTTTATCTGTACGGGGAACTGGCATTTCTTGAATAGCTCTCACCTTAGCCGGGTCAACCTCAATTCCTTTACCACTGACAATAAAGCCCAAGAGTTTACCGGATCTTACTCCAAAGGTGCATTTGTTCGGGTTCAATCTCAACTTGTATTTCTTCAACCTCTCAAACAGTTTGTATAAATGATCGAGATGTTCTTCTTCGGTATGAGATCTGGCTATCATGTCATCCACATATACCTCTATTTCATGATGGATCATATCATGGAACAAAACCACCATAGCACGCTGGTATGTTGCCCCTACATTCTTTAAACCGAATGGCATTACTTTGTAACAGAAAGTGCCCCATTGCGTCACAAATGTAGTTTTCTCCATGTCTTCAGGTGCCATCTTAATCTGGTTATAACCTGAGAATCCATCCATGAATGAGAATACCTTGTGTTGAGCGGTGTGTAACACCTCAAAATTTGCCCTCCTCTCTTGGGACTAGCTTAACATATTGCATTGCATTTCTTAAGTCATTAGTCATTAGCATCTTGGCATATCATGTGGCTACATTGAGCAAGTCATCCTCCTAAGTCTTGATCAGAAGATAAAGAGGTTAAGATGCAAGCTAGGGTTTCATTGACTGGATCATTGATCATCTGAGGGTGTGTGATTCAAATTAGGGTTTCTTGGTTGTCAAGAAGATTGAGCTTTATCTTGGTTGAAATGGTACATCATCATCATCATCATGGTCTTGTCATCACCAAGAGATTGATCAGATACCTTGGGATTAGGGTTTTGACCACTGGTCAACCCTAATCAGTTGAATCATCTGCATTGGGCCAGTCAGGGCTTGGCAAGGAGATGAGGTTTTCAATGGATATGGGGATCATTTCATGATTATATTGAGCTTATGGAAGCTAAGGTTTCATGGTTGAGCCATTTCATCAGGAGTTTGAAGCTCAACTTGATCAGTGCATAGCCAGATTCATCTATCAGTCAGAAAAGTCAACTGTGGTCAATTGTGCCTGAACTGATGGATTTGGAGGTGGGAGAGAGTTAGAGACACTTCTTTCATGTGTGAACAAGTTTTATTTGACATTTCAAACATCAAGAATGAAGAAAATAAGGTCAGATGGAAACTTTCCAAAAATAGAAAGTGACTTGTAATTGAAAACTGCCAAAAATGGAAAGTTTTTCTCCTCAAAATTACGTGTCCAAAAATGCTTCAAATGAAATTTTGTTCAACATGAAAGTTGTATATCTTGCTCTCACCTTTCCAAAAAGTCCAAGAACACTCATTTCTCATGTGTGGTTGGCAAGTTATGATCAAATCATTTTCCAAAAATGTTGAAATTCAAAGTGGCATAACGTTTGAATGGAATGGCCAAATTGAGTGAGGTTTCTTTGAGCAAACCACATTTGATGTGTACTATCATGATGCATTATCACATTTCATCAAAAATCATCATAGAAAAAAGTCATTTTTCAAGTGTTCACTTTGAAAATTGGTGGGAAAAATAGTGAATTTCCAAAATACATGTGATTTCCATACAAAGCCTATTCCAACACATCACAAACATCCAATGTGACTTGTTTGAACTGGTTTTTACTGTTGCATTGGCTGATTTTGCAAAAGGCCATTTTGGACATTTATGCTTAAAACTACATTTCACTAATTCACTTTCAATTTGTTAATTGTGATTAGCAAATGGATTAAGGCTTGGTATAAAATGATAATCATAACAGAAAATGGATAAACACATTTCACAATTTCAGATCTAACAAACTTTCCCTCCAAAAACCTCTCAATTTTCTTCACACTTTCACACACTTTTTTCCACAATTTCCATTGAAATCATCATCTATTGTGCTGGTTCTTGCATTGATCCTTCTCTACATGTACCATTGAGGAACGGTTTCAACAAAAATCGTGGCATAACATTGAGGAATTGGACTGTTGAAAGCTTGATCATCCATGGCGTTTTCATAATTCTTGGACCTGGTGCACAATTGAGCTGCAAGACTTCCTTCAATCATCTTCTACATCATCAAGCATCATCTGTTTTGGCTTTTTGGACCTTGAAGCTCGCGATTTCCAGTCTGCTATCTCCAAGAGGTTAGAACTCGATCTCTATAATTCTAAAAATCATGATATGGTTCTTATAGGTCTTTGATCATAGAGTTCAATGCAACTTGTAGTTTTGAAAATCATTGAGAATCGAGAGAGAAATCTGAAATTTAAGTTTGGATGTGCAAACTTCTTTTGATCGATTTGTTCAACATGTTAGGAATTAGAGGAAATCATGTGGATATTGTGATTGTACATGCTTAGACGAGTTCAACCATATACGATTTGTTCATTTTAGTGGAATTTTGTTCTTGGTGATTTTCTGGAAATTTGTTTGATGAACACGATGAAGAACAATGCCAGGAACGTGTTTGATCCATGTTTCTTCGTTTGGATTTTGAAAACCTGTTTCCCGCTAGCATTAGCCAATAACATGTTGCCACCGCGTTTAATGAAAACGCGGCGTTTTACCCTGGCTTCTCAGAATTACAAAATTGCCATTGTTGAATATTATTTCACATTATTTCATTTTTCTTTTTTCCAATTTTATTTCATTTTGATCAATGATCTTAGAAAATTCATAAGTTCTTCATTTTTAATCCAAATTTGATGAGACTTTTTTCACCATTCTCCTTGTGATGTGTAGTTTTTTATGGTGATTTTTAATATTTTTGTGCACGTGTGGAAAAATAAAATGCCTAGGGTTTGATTGAATGTGTCATTTGTGTGTATGTTTTGCCATATTGATCATGAAATAATGATGCCTTATCCAAAATGTGTGAAATTTTACATGCATATTCTTGACTCTTTTCTGGTGATTTTGAGGTATAGTTTGCTAATTTTGCTTTTCTGGATTGAAAGATATGATGTGATCAAGTTGAGTGTGACAATGTGTGTCACACTAGGTTATGCCATGTTCATGAATTTTGTTTCCATGCCTATGCTATGTCTTTTGCCCTGGATTTTTGCATATGATTCCATCTGTATGTTAGGATTAACCATGATGTTTTGTAGGATTTGTTGATCCATTTCCTATTTGATTGGGATTTTTGTTTTCTGTTTAGTCATTTTAGGGTTTTTCTTGAGTGATCAACTTATATGACTTGTTAAATTCTCATACCTTATCATATGAAGATGAAATTTGGTGGAGTGGTTCTTAACATGCGTAACTTCATTTTGGCTTTGGTCCCATTCATTTTTCTTTTGTTTCCACTGTTTTACACTTGCTTGAAGTTGGTACATGAGTTGTGGCCTTATTTGAAGTTGTATTTGCATACCATGACTTCCTGATTTTAATTTCCCCACTTCCACTTGTCCAAATGAGCTGAAATTTGATATGCTTGACATGTTGTGTGTTATGTTTAGGCTTGAAGTTTTGTGGAATTTATTGAGCTGTTTTGATATTGATTTGATTGTGATCATTCTGTTTGCTCCAATGTGTTTCCAAAGTGCATAGTTTGGCATGTTTTGTATATGAAATGGATTTGGTGCATAGTTTTGGTGTGAGACCAATTGGATTCTCTTCTTGCTTGATAAATCTTGGTTTTGATCAATTTTTACTTGCTGTTTTGAATTTTTCATCTCCTTTTGACCCTAGGCTTGTCCTAGTGGTCTTGTTTCTCACGTTTGGATGTGATTTTCAGGTTGAAGAAGCAAATGCTTTGACGATGTTAATTCAAGTTGATTGAATTTGGTTAATTGTTGTGAACTAACTTGTGTGTTTTGTAGGATGCTTGGCTCACTTGCTTTGAGCTTGTGCTTGGCTCACTTGAGTTGATTGTGCTTTGCACAGATGATTGATTGCATTGTCTGTTGATTCTTATGCTGTTAGTTTTGATTTTGTGATTGGTATACTGACTGTATTTGATCGATTTCAGGTACATTAGTTGCTAATAGTTCTTTGAGAACTTGCTGTGCTGCTGCTTGGTTGTATAAACCAATTGAGGTAGACTCTCTTGTCTCCATGTAGTCTGGAAGACCTGGCTTGTTATTTAGCCAGGCAACTGTCTGAAGTCCTCCTTAAGAGGCGATGTTTGTGATTGTTTAACTTTGTCCCCAAGCAGGAAAAGACCTTGATTAAGGCAATTGGCAGACACAAGAGGTGTGTAGTCCACCTCCTGCTATTCTGTTGAGTCGTCCCTCTGCTCACACCACTGTGTTGATGCATTGGGACATTAACCCAAGATCAGTTGAGTCAGAGTCATGAGTGTAGAAGGGTTCCTACTTTCTGAACCCACACTCCTTTGTCTGAAGCTCTCCCTGGCCAGGGATAAGAGCTGTGAAGTCTAATTTTCACTCACCTTTCATCTGGCTTCACCCTGACTCTCAATGTCAGGGTTAAGAGCCAACGCCACCCTGACACAGTTGTGTTGCTTTTGCAACTTAACCCTTGATTGAGCCCACCTTGTCTGGATATAGCGTGTGCTAACTGTGAATGTTTGATTTGTTTTGTTTATGCTTGCATGCTTTGCTTTTTCCTGGTTAGGATTAGCTTGCTGTTGTGCAAATAGATAGCGAACCATAACATAGGGCAATGATGCATGATAACATCTAGGCTCGAGTCCAGCTCCCTAGTAGTGTGTCTCCCTTTGTATCTGGTTAGAATTTCTTTCCTGTTCAGGGGAACTACGTCGCCCTGATCCTCATACCAGATGAGGTACGTAGGCAGGAGACCGTGCGAGGTCTCTCCGGGCACTTTTTTACTTTTTTGTGTATGTTTGCTTGTTAATTCTCTTGTGTGTCAGGATATGGATGTAAGCCCAGTGATTGGCTGTCCGTATCCTGATTGTGTTTGTTTGGTTCGAAAGCCGATGTAAGTCCAACGATTGGCATTCGGGTTCCAGGTTTGCCTATGTTTGTGTGTGTCTAGTTTGGCGTGCGTGAGCCGAACTACGACAGCTCTGATTCTCGTTCCAGACGAGATACGTAGGCATAGGATGCGATATCCTAGCGAGCCCTCTCTCCTCTTCTCCCACCTGTGTTGTCTTCAGTGTGTGTGTGTGATGTTTGTTTTAGCAACCTTTCCTATCTTTTAGAGCGTGGATCCCGTCGAGTACGACGGATGCGTAGGGGTGCTAATACCTTCCCTTCGCATAATCGACTCCCGATCCCATTCTCTTTGGTCGCGAGACCATTTCCTTTCCAAGTTTACTTCGAGCGTTTCCTTTCCCTCTTTTGGGATAAATAATGCATGGTGGCGGCTCTGTGTTGTTTTGTTTTAGCCCGCCGGTTGTTTTTCGCGGATGCGACAGCTGGCGACTCTGCTGGGGAACCTATAAGATGTTGACCTGTGCTGGTCTATCTTCCCTAAGCGAGTCTCTCCTAGCGTTCTAGGATAGTTTAGGTTGCTTGTGCCGCTTTATTTATTGGATTTATTATTCTGATTGTGTATATATTTGCATAAATATTTGCATGCATCATACTATCATTCTGCTGTCCTCTGTGCAGGTGGTTCCTCTGTTTTGGGATGGGTGTTCTGAGTGGGGCTAAAACCCAGGCCCGAGTATACACCTAGGATTAGTGTGGTCTCACGTTCCTCATTTGCTTTATCAGCATATTGTTGCAACGTGACATACCACAAGCCAGACGAGGTTCATTTGATAGTGCCCTTCCTTTGTGGAGTATCCACTTTGGTTGTGTCACTTCATCTGAACTATTGACTCTGGTGACCGATCATTTCCCGGATCTTTGGTTTAGACGATCTCAGGAGAGCTACAATGGTACACCCGAAAGGGCAAACCCATTGAGTATCTCTGCCCGATTGTCGAGACTATTATCCGCCTTAGGATAACCTGATTAGAATTTACCTGTGAGGGGAGGGTGATTCGTACAGATGCATGTTCAGATGGTGACTCAGATGGTGACTATTGGTTCCAGAGTCATATTTATAAGTCGGATTTATGGGCCTTTGTTTCAGAGACGCCGGAGTGCTGTCTGAGTTATTTATCAGTGGGGATCCGTTTATTTCAGGATTCCCCGGGCCGATTCAGAGGATTGAGGTTATCTGCTCAGAGATTGTCTGGTGATGATGGTGATGTATCTTCCGTTTATTTCGGAACCCTTGAGGAGGATTTGTGGTTACATATTCCTTCAGATGGTTGTGATCGGTTCAGAGATCAGGGCTGTGACTCAGAGCAACAGTTGATCAGATGACTTGGAGGATGGCAATGCATTGCATTCATTCATCAGCATCATTACATCTTGCATTTACTTGCATCTAACACATGTTTATCCATATGCAGGGACGGTTTTTATCGAGATCCTGGTTGAGAGACTTGCTGCTCAGATATGAGGACCGGTTTGAAAGACGATGTTGTCTATAGCTTCTTCAACCCAGAGATTGACGAGCTGAGAGATATGATAACATTGATTACGCCCGACCATGTGGGGATGTTCAGAGAGGCATACGGTGGTATTCTGAAGATGGTTTTCAGACTCACTGACAGCGATAGGAGTGCCATTCATACTCTTCTCCAGTTCTATGACCCGGGCTTGAGATGTTTTGTGTTCCCGGACTATCTGTTGGGACCTCTAATGGAGGACTATGCCAGCATCTTGGGTATTCCGATCCGAGATCAGATTCCTTTCTGTGCTATTAGGGGAGAGCCTGATGTCCTTGGGATTTCCCATGCTCTTTATTTGAGTCCGGAGATGACCAGGGAAGGTTTGAAGGAGAAAGGAAAATTACCGGGTTTTCATTTGAGTTTCTTGGAGGCTAAGGCCAAGGAACATGCTGCTGCGGGTAATTGGAAGACGGTTTGTGCTTTGGTTGTTGTGAGCATTTATGGTGTTATGCTGTTTCCTAATCAGAGGAGCTTTGTGGACCATAATGCTATCAGATTGTTCATGCAGAGGAACCCTATTCCTACTCTGATCGGAGATGTCTATTACTCGGTTCATAACAGGAACGAGAAGAGACGTGGTGGTTTGATCAGGTGTTATGCTCAGATGTTATTCAGATGGTTTATGGGGTATTTGCCTTCCCGAGGTGTTTTTGCTTCTCTTGATTCTACGGTCAAGTGGTCGGTCAGATTGATGGGTTTGCGGGCTGCTGATATAGCATGGACTCATAATGGTTTGGCTGGATGGAATTTTATATATAGCTGCGGGGATTTTCCCAATGTGCCTCTTATAGGAGTTCAGGGTTGCATTAATTACAACCCAACACTTCTTAGGAGACAGATGGGATTCGCTATGGAAGTTCCTCCCCTTGAGTGTGAGACTCAGGAGTCCTTTTACTTCCCGGTTGAGGGCAACCAGGCCAAGCTGATACAGGTGTCTGGGTCATGGCGTAACATCCAAAGAAAGGGCAAGGTTCCTTTTGGCAAGGTTAACAGTCGGTATTTTCCTCTATTCGATGATTGGCTTCGGAAGAGAATCGAGGTCACACATCTACCATTTCCGGGAGGTGATCCTTGGTGTCCTATGATTGAGGGTCCGCGTTCTTCTGTCAGTATGGAAGAATTCCTCGAGATGAAGAGAGCCAGAGATCAGTTGTTAGCGGAGAAAGCTGAATTGGAGATGAGTGTTGCTCGGATTCAGACGGCCAACCAGGAGATTAGGGTGAGGATGGAAGATCAAGATAAGCGACATGCCTTGGAGGCAAAGCGCTTCGAGATGGATACTGCCTACTATGGGAAGGTCAGTCAGGCTTTGGCATCTTCAACAAAGGAGCACGACATCACCAAAGAGAGATTGGCTAGAGCTTCAAAGGTCATTGAAGATCAGAAGAGGAGGCAAATTCTCGTGAGGGATCAGAGGGATGACAGAGTCAGAGTTCTCATTGCTGAGTGGGAGGCAAAGCTGAAGATCAAGGAAGCAGAGAGTGTGAAGATCATCGCCGAGAGAGATCATTACATTGCTGAGAGAGATCATTACTTCAGGCAGATGAAGATCCATCAGAAGGAGGTGGGGAGATTACAGCAGGAGAATACCGAGCTCAGGTTCGCAGCAGAGTTCGCGAAGATGGTTGATGATATAGGGCCGTTTGTGGGACCCTCATCAGGCTAGCTTTATCATTTGTGTGGATTACCGTCAGGCTTGTTGACGGAATTCATTTTTCCTGTATTTCTTTCCCGATTCTGGAAGATTGTATCTGATTTGATGTATGACTATGGCACTCTTTGTGCATTTTGCTATGTGATGGTTATTTTCATTCAGTGATCGATCTTCAAGCTTTATTTGCTTTCCCGTATGCACTCACACAGCACACACACATGGTTGGCGGTATTTTGCTAAATCATATATCTCTGATCTGTATGATGAAATCGATTGACGAATATCAGAATATTGCTGCCGGGTTATTATATGTCTCGATGAAGCCAGGATCGAGAGATAAAGTGTTCCTCCTGTGGATAAACACTGCATTCATGCATGATCATAATAACTTGTGTTTTATTTTGCAGGTATCAGTTCTAACGTGCTTGATTATTTCAGGAATCATTGCTCGTGCTCGCAGAGTTGTACCTTTGCACTCAACCCGTCCTCACAGATACTTCACTCGACGCAATACTCCCAGATTGATGGATCTCCCAAATTCAGATATCCTCGAGTTGAAAGACAAGATGACCGAGCTGATCAACATCATGCAAGGTTTTGCAGTTGGTCAAAAAGCTCTAGCTGACAAAGTCGAGAAGCTCGAGCGGGCTTCAGCGGCTAATAGTGGTGTCAACCTGGATGGTGTCTCCAACCAGGGGCTGGGTGGTTCTCGAGACGGTGGTAAAAGGACAATAGTGGGTATAGTGAACAACAATGCTGGAGGTTTTGGTGCTGCTGGTGGTCAACCTGGGCCGATGGGTCAGAATCTGAAGGACAGTCTTTTCCCTCCATTCTTCGGGGTCGATGATGACAGAGAGGAAGATCGAGAAGCCGATCAGTTCTCGATGCACAACGAACCGTTCGGTCAGTACGGTGCCCCACCACAGAATAAAGAGATTCAGCTGCTGGCTGAGAAGATCCGAGCTTTGGAGAGCTATGCCACTCCTGGGGTGGTCAACATGTCAAATATGGGGCTAGTGGAGGGGATTGTGATCCCGCAGAAATTTAAAGCGCCCACATTTGATCGGTATAATGGGAGTTCCTGCCCCGAGACTCATTTGCAGGCGTTTGTCCGTAAGATCTCTGCATACACCATGGACCAAAAGCTGTGGATGTATTTCTTCCAGGACAGCCTGTCTGGAGGCTCACTGGAGTGGTACACCAAGCTCAAGTCCTCAGATGTCAAGAATTGGCAAGATCTTGGGGACGCATTCTTTAAACAGTATCAGTTCAATGCTGATATGGCCCCGAGTCGTACCCAGCTACAGGGTATGTCTCAAAAGAATAACGAGGGGTTTAAAGAATACCCTCAGAGATGGAGGGAATTGGCTGCCAGAGTGCAACCTCCACTTGTGGACAGAGAGATGTCTGATCTCTTTATGGGTACTTTGCAAGGGGCGTTCGCCGAGAGAATGGTTGGTTGTCCGGTGACCAACTTTTCAGACATAGTGGTGGCTGGAGAGAGGATTGAGAGCTGGATGAAGCTCGGGAAGATTCAGGGTAATGCTTCTTCTTCAGGGTCGAAGAAGCCCTTCAGTAATGGCCAGAGAAAGAAAGAGGGTGATACTAGTGCGGTCTATGCTCAAAGAGGACCCAGTAGGGATCGTTACTTTCAGCACACTGCTGCGGTAACTATTCCTGCTGACAATCAACCTGCACAGCAGCAACAACAACAACCTTAACAGCAGAGACAACCCTTTCAGCAGAGGCCTTAGAGGGCTGGGTACCAAGTCAGGGGGAGAATGAACGACCGGCAGTTTGACAGGCCTCCTGTAACCTATTCCTTTTTGCTGAAGAAGTTGATGGATTTGGGGTTGGTACAACTCAGGACTTTGGCACCTTTGAGACCTGATCAAAGGCCAGCCAATTATGATGAGAGTGCAAAGTGCGAATTCCATTCGGGTGCTCCCGGACATAACGTAGAGAACTGCAAAGCTTTTAAGCACGTGGTTCAAGACCTGGTGGATTCGAAAGCTATCAACTTCGCACCATCTCCCAATGTCAATGCTAATCCCATGCCCGCGCATGGTCAAAGGGGGGTGAATGCTATTTCTGAGGAGAGTAGGGTTGGGCTGTCTACTGTTGATCAGTTGAAGACTCCGTTGGCTGAGGTTAAACGGCAGTTGATGTTGAATGGGGTTCACCCGGGCTGTGGTATTGATTGTGCTGAGTGCACTATTGTTCAGAATGGGTGTGAATTATTGAGGAGGAGATTGTCCAGGGTTTGATGGACAATGGGAGTATTCTGATCGAGAAGGTTGATTTGGGGAAAGATGAAGTCTCCACCGTAACAATTTATTTTGATCCGGTGGATTTGTCTACTCTTGCTGAGGCGGCTCCAGTTACCATCACGGTACCTGGACCAATTCCGTATGACAAAGATGATGTCGTGCCATGGCATTATGGGGGAGAAGTGTACTGTAATGGTGAGAGGGTGGAAGATCAGACTGCAAGTGAAACCACCGTTTCAAAGGTGGATAATGCCGGTCCCAGCGGTTTCACTCGCAGTGGCAGACTGTTTGCTCCTGATGCCTTGAGGGGAGGAGAAGGAGAAAAAGAGAAAAAAGAAAAGGCCGAGGCTTTAGCCAGGGCAAAAGGGAAAGCAGTGGTGAGCGATGGTACTCCAGTGGTGACACCGGCGCCCGTGGGGTCGGAAGAGAAACTTGATAATGATGCAGAGGAATTCTTAAGGATCATCAAGAAGTCTGAGTACAAGTTGGTGGACCATCTGCAGCAAACTCCCTCCAAAATCTCGATTCTGTCATTGTTGCTGAGTTTCGAGGGGCATAGAGAGGCTCTGTTGAAAATCTTGAAGAAAGCCTATGTTCCTCAAGAGATAACCATTAACCAGTTGGAGACGGTCGTGTCTAATGTGCATGCCAGCCATGGGTTGAGCTTTACTGACATGGACCTGACTGTAGATGGGAGAAATCATAACCGGGCATTACACATCACGATGGAGTGTAAAGGGGCCGTGCTTTCGCATGTGCTGGTTGATACCGGCTCCTCATTAAATATGTTGCCGAAGAAGGCTCTGGCTAAGCTGAATTGTGACGGGCTGATTCTGACTCCCACTGATCTGATAGTGTGGGCATTTGATGGGTCAAAGCGGGTTGTGTTCGGAGAAGTTGAGCTTCCTGTGAAGATAGGCCCGGAGGTGTTCAAGTCGACTTTCTATGTCATGGATATTCAGCCGGCATACAGTTGCTTGTTGGGTAGGCCGTGGATTCATGCTGCTGGGGCAGTGACCTCGACTTTGCACCAAAAGCTGAAATATATTTGGGAAGGACAGGTTGTCACTGTGTGCGGAGAAGAGGACATCTTTGTCAGCCACCTGTCCTCATTCAAGTACGTTGAAATGGACGGCGAGATATGGGAGACGCCTAGTCAAGCTTTCGAAACCGTTAAGGTGGAGAATGCTCTGTTTACCAAGGAAGAAGAGAAACCGTCCATATCGTCGTACAAGCAGGCCGCCGAGGTGGTGAAGAATGGAGAGGCTCCTGGTTGGGGCAGGATGATGGATATCTCTGCAAAGAAGGACCGCTTCGGAGTGGGGTATCAGCCGGGCCGAGGCTCAGGACAAGGCAGAGGACGTCGTACGTTGGTCACATTCACTAGTGCCGGAATGCTGGATCCGGACCACGTCTGCATGATGAGTGATGAAGCTGATAGTGACTGTGAAATAGACCGATGGATAAAGCCGTGCGCACCAGGGATGGGAATCCAGAACTGGAAGGCTGAAAAGATCATCCGGGTCACTCTGCTCGAAGAGTAATATTTTCCTGTTTTTGATTTTATATGCATGAAAGCCATACGTGTTGCCCGACACGTAATGGTCCATTGTAAGGGCCACCTCATGTTTAAATTTGCAAGTTTGCATCATCAATAAAAGGATGTTTTTCAGTTAAAAGCGGTGTTCCCTGTTTTTAATTTATTTTTGCAGTTTAAAAATAAAAAAAAATAAAAATGACAATGTTTTCATTTTTCTTTTTCTTTTTGTCTCGTTCCGGTTCTAAGCAATGCATGAATCCACATTCATGCAGATGCGATCATTCTCCGGATCTCATTGATAACAATCCTGTTACACCCTCATATGACTTTGACAATCCAATCTATCAAGCCGAAGAAGAAGGCGAGGAAGATTGTGAACTGCCAGGGGAATTAGCCAGGTTGTTGAAACAAGAGGAGAAGGTGATTCAGCCGCATGAGGAACCGATTGAGGTTGTGAATCTGGGTACAGACGAGGTCAAGAGAGAAGTGAAAATCGGGGCTGCTTTGGAGGAAAGTGTCAAGAGCAGAATGGTGGCATTGTTGAAAGAGTATGTCGACATCTTTGCCTGGTCTTATCAAGATATGCCAGGGTTGGATACCGATATTGTTATGCACAAGCTATCGTTGAGAGCAGATTGTCCTCCAGTGAAGCAGAAATTACGCAGAACTCGACCTGATATGGCGATGAAAATCAAAGAGGAAGTGCAGAAGCAGTGGGATGCTGGCTTTCTTGCTGTCACTAATTATCCGCCTTGGGTCGCGAATATCGTGCCAGTCCCGAAGAAAGATGGTAAAGTGAGAATGTGTGTGGACTACCGAGATCTGAACAGAGCTAGTCCGAAAGATGATTTTCCACTACCTCACATTGATGTGTTGGTAGATAATACAACTCAGTTCTCGGTGTTTTCCTTCATGGATGGCTTTTCTGGCTATAATCAAATCAAAATGTCGCCAGATGATATGGAGAAAACAACGTTCATTACACCATGGGGCACCTTTTGTTACAAGGTGATACCATTCGGTCTCAAGAACGCCGGTGCTACTTATCAGAGGGCCATGGTGACTTTGTTTTATGATATGATTCATCATGAAATTGAATGCTATGTTGATGACATGATAGCAAAGTCCCAAACAGAAGAGGGGCATTTGGTAGATCTGGCCAAGTTGTTCGACCGGCTGAGACAGTTCAGACTGAGGTTGAATCCGAACAAGTGCACGTTCGGAGTGCGGTCCGGTAAATTGCTGGGGTTCATTGTAAGTGAAAAAGGAATAGAGGTTGATCCTGCGAAAGTAAAAGCGATAAGAGAAATGCCTGAACCGAGGACGGAGAAAGAGGTTCGTGGTTTCTTAGGTAGATTGAACTACATTTCACGGTTCATATCTCATCTAACAGCCACGTGTAAACCGATTTTCAAATTGTTAAGAAAAGATCAAACAGTCAGGTGGAATAATGATTGCCAAGCGGCATTTGAAAAAATAAAAGAGTATTTGCAGGAGCCTCCGATTCTGATGCCTCCTGTGGAGGGAAGACCGTTAATTCTGTACCTGACAGTCCTCGAGGGGTCTATGGGGTGTGTATTGGGGCAGCATGACGAGTCTGGTCGAAAAGAGCATGCCATATACTACCTTAGCAAAAAGTTTACCGACTGTGAAACAAGATATTCACTGCTCGAGAAAACTTGCTGTGCTTTGGTCTGGGCTGCTCGCCGACTGAGGCAGTATATGCTGGTTCATACCACTTTGTTGATTTCCAAGATGGATCCAATCAAGTACATTTTTGAAAAGCCAGCATTGACCGGACGGGTTGCGAGGTGGCAAATGATTTTGACCGAATATGATATCCAGTATACCTCTCAGAAAGCAATCAAGGGGAGTGTATTGTCCGATTACCTCGCCCAACAACCCATTGATGATTATCAACCGATGAAGTTTGAATTCCCTGATGAGGACATCATGTTTCTCAAATCGAAAGATTGCGAGGAACCAATCCCGGAGGAGGGGCCTGACCCTGAATCCGAATGGATTTTGATGTTTGATGGGGCCGTTAACGTGAATGGTAGCGGTGTTGGTGCTGTTTTGGTTACGCCGAAAGGATCCCACATTCCTTTTGCTGCTCGGCTGACATTTGAGTGCACCAATAACGTGGCTGAATATGAAGCTTGCATATTGGGGATTGAAGAGGCGATTGATTTGAGAATCAAGAACCTCGTCATCTATGGAGACTCAGCTCTGGTTGTAAATCAAGTTAACGGAAAATGGTATACGCATCAGTCTCATTTAGTTCCATACCGGGATTATACGAGGAGATTGTTGACGTTTTTCACCAAAGTAAAGATGCATCATGTGCCTAGAGAGGAGAATCCTTTGGCAGATGCTTTGGCTACTCTGGCTGCCTTGATTAAAGTACAGAGGTGGAATCAGTTCCCCAGTGTTGAGGTAGGTCGTCTGGATAGACCGACTTATGTGTTTGCTGTTGATACAGCGTCTGATGATGAGAAGCCGTGGTATTACGATATCAAGCGCTATCTGGAGACTCAAGAGTATTCTGAGGGAGCATCTAAAAAGGACCAAAAGACTCTGCGGAGGTTGGCCATGGTGTTCTACTTGAATAAGGATGGGGTTCTGTACAAGAGGAATTTTGATTGGGTCTTGCTCAGATGTGTTGATGATAGAGAAGCAAGCCAATTGATGAAAGAAGTTCACGAGGGATCGTTCGGTACTCATGCCAGTGGGAATGCGATGGTAAAGAAGCTGCTGAGGGCAGGTTATTATTGGATGACAATGGAGGCCCAATGTTTCAATTTCGTGCGGAAGTGTCATAACTGCCAGATTTATGCTGACAAGGTGCACGTGCCTCCTAACCCGTTGAGTTTGATGTCGTCTCCATGGCCGTTTGCTATGTGGGGCATTGATATGATCGGAAAGATTGAGCCTACAGCTTCGAATGGGCACCGGTTCATATTAGTGGCTATTGATTACTTCACCAAGTGGGTGGAAGCAGCCTCTTATACGAACGTGACGAAGCAGGTCGTTGCCAGATTTCTCAAGAGAGACATCATTTGCAGATATGGGGTTCCCGAGAGAATCATTACTGATAATGGTTCTAATTTGAATAATAAGATGATGGCAGAACTGTGCCGGGAATTCAAGATTGAGCATCACAATTCTTCTCCCTATCGTCCGAAGATGAATGGGGCGGTTGAGGCAGCCAATAAGAATATCAAGAAGATTATGCAAAAGATGGTGGTGACCTACAAAGACTGGCATGAGATGTTGCCGTTTGCATTGCATGGGTATCGAACATCGGTGCGCACATCTACTGGGGCAACTCCTTTCTCCTTAGTATATGGAATGGAAGCGGTGCTACCAATTGAGGTTCAGATTCCCTCTTTGAGAGTCCTGATGGACGTGAAATTGCAAGAGGCAGAATGGGTAAGGACCCGGTACGAAGAGTTGAGCCTAATAGAAGAGAAGAGGCTGGCAGCCATCTGTCATGGGCAGTTGTACCAGCAGAGGATGAAACGTGCTTTTGACAGAAAGGTACGACCTCGGGTATATCACGTAGGTGATATGGTGCTGAAAAGGATCCTTCCTCCTCAAAACGATCGAAGGGGCAAATGGACACCCAATTATGAAGGTCCATTCGTGGTCAAGAAGGTTTTCTCTGGCGGAGCTTTGTTGCTGATGACCATGGATGGCGAAGATTTTCCATCCCCTGTGAATGCGGACGCAGTTAAAAAATACTTCGTATAAAGAGACCCGTTGGACAGAAAGAATAAAAGAGTCCAGGCAAAAATGGGCATCCCGGCGAACCAAAAAACAGAAAGAAAAGGTTCAGGCAAAAATTAGGGATAAAAAGAAAAAATGTACACCCGGCAAGTCGAAGACCTGAAAAGGCGACTTGGGCAAAAAAGGGTATCCCGGTGGACTGAAAACCCGAAAGGGCGGTCCAGGCAAAAGAGGGATTGAAACGAACAACTGCGTCTAGCATGACCGTTTGCGCTTTGGTTAAGGCATCATGGATAATACCCGGTAGGGATCAATTGGAAACGTTTTGTTCAGAAGGCAGAAAGCACGGAGAGTCTGAGGACATATGGGGTGTAACCGAATTGAAACTCGATGAGATCACGGGTTTCACATTGCCATTAGGATAGATTTTTCCTTTTGTGCGCAATTACCTCTTTTCAGGAATTGCTTCCTTTGTATTGCTCAATTTGAGCCACACTTTTTCAATCAATAAAATGCATATTCAGTCAAATAATTTTGTTTTTCATTACCGCTTTGATTGCAAAAACATCCGGTTTATTTTGATAAAGAATCTTGCATTTTAAGACATACATGTCCCTTCCAATACATGTTTATAAGATTGAAAGCTTGAAATCTTATTCGGAAGGTTGAGTGACCCAAGTGTTGAAATCTTGACACGCCTGGGGCACGGTTTTATCTAACGATCTCTTTTGCAGGTACTGTTAGATATTTTCACTCACTTGCAGGTTGTGATGTGGAAGCTGTTGACGAAACAATCCCCATGGAGTTCAATCAGGGACGAATGAATGGAAGAATGAAGAGACAACGATGAGACGTACGGCGATCCTTGGAATTAATCAAGAAGACTCTTCAAAGTCGGAAGATTGGAAAGTTTGTATCAATCCCAGGGGTTCGCTCTCCGTCGAGCGCGGAGCGGTTTGGAATACAGGATGATGGAGCAGAAAAGGTCCAGACGAGTCTGGGAGTTCTCAAAATTGGAAAGCTGACATGGGAGTTGGATATGAACACCATGGTTCGACGAATCGTCGAGTGTTCAGTACCAGATTTTCCTCATCTCTCCAAGCAGAGTCGTGAGGACTAATTCCACAGCAGATCCAAGGTCTGTGGCTTCCCTAGCAGGGTCAGGATGGTTATCCCCAGCAGGTTTTAGATCAATGCTTCCCCAGTCGCCAGACCTGAAGGTTGCTGTTCCCCAGCGGAAGTATCTGTGTGTGGTGGTGTCTCAAACAGAGTCGGGATTTATATCCCCAGCAAGTCTAAGACTGTTGTATCCCCACGGAGTGCATTGGTGGATCTTTCCCCAGCGATATCCCCAAGCGGATCGGGGGCAAAGGAGGTTTTCCCCAACAAGGGTTGCCTTTTCCTAGCAGCAGTGCTATTTCCCCAGCAGGGTGGAGATCGGAGTGTTGGCGGGATCCTCAGCAGAGTGTATCGAGCTCCCCAGAAGAGTCCCTCGAAGGGGATGCCTTTTTTATGCATTCATCATGTAGATAAGCATAGCATATTGCATAAAAAAAAAGTAAATAGCGTAGCATTTCCATAATTATGGAGCATTACGCAGAAAAATCGATCATGCGTCATATTACAAGCATAAGCTAGTCTCAGACCGTGGTTATTGTTTGAGGGGTGGTTCGTCCAAGAGGAAGATGCTACTCCGAGGAGTTTGGTACTATATCAGCAGTATTCCCCCAGTAGTGCGATATTGGAGGAAGAGTTTTTGTCGAGCAGAGATGGATATGATGATCAAGAAAGTTTCGGGGTCCAAAAAAGAAAAACAAGAAAGAGATAATCCCCACCTAAACGCGAAGCGTTTGTCTGCCAGGGTTGAATAGAGGGCAGTCGGCTCAGGGCTTGTTATCCTCAGTGTGGGTCGTTGTGGCACGCGTGACGTCTCATGTATCACTATTCCTTTTCACCGATGCTGACAGGCATGGAAGTTTTCCGGTATCCAGACCGAGGCGGGTATTCAGACCGATGTGGCGCTCAGGCCAGTTTCCGATTTCCAGATCGAAGAAGTTTCCGATGATCAGGTCGAAGAACTTGTGGCATCCAGGCCAGTTTTCCGGTATCCAGACCGAGGCGGGTATTCAGACCGAGGTGGCATTCCGGCCAATTCCGATGTCCAGATCGAAGAAGCTTCTGACAATTAGATCGATGCAGCTTGTGGCAGTCAGGCCGATTTTCCGGTATCCAGACCGAGGTGGTGTTCAGACCAAAGTGGTGTTCAGACCAAAGTGGGGTTCAGACCAAAGCGGCGTTCAGGCTAATTTCCCGGTATTCCGACCGACATCAATACTCTCATATTGTGATGCTCAGTATGCAGACTGACGGGCGTTCAGGCCATGGTTATCTTGGTGTTACTGTGTACTCAGAAATATTTCGGTTTCGGTATTCAGGCCGACTTTCTCCGTACCAGACGGATTTTTCTTTCAAGATTGTTTCTTTGCCGATTCTGACAGGCATTGTTAATTATTTTCCCATCAGAGTGCAAATTGTTCGTCTGTTCTTGGTATTCAATCACTCTTCACCCTGATCATCTGAAAGCCGAGGCTATTCATATCGACAGGTTCATAGTGGATTGAATAGGGGCAGCTGTAACACCTCAAAATTTGCCCTCCTCTCTTGGGACTAGCTTAACATATTGCATTGCATTTCTTAAGTCATTAGTCATTAGCATCTTGGCATATCATATGGCTACATTGAGCAAGTCATCCTCCTAAGTCTTGATCAGAAGATAAAGAGGTTAAGATGCAAGCTAGGGTTTCATTGACTGGATCATTGATCATCTGAGGGTGTGTGATTCAAATTAGGGTTTCTTGGTTGTCAAGAAGATTGAGCTTTATCTTGGTTGAAATGGTACATCATCATCATCATGGTCTTGTCATCACCAAGAGATTGATCAGATACCTTGGGATTAGGGTTTTGACCACTGGTCAACCCTAATCAGTTGAATCATCTGCATTGGGCCAGTCAGGGCTTGGCAAGGAGATGAGGTTTTCAATGGATATGGGGATCATTTCTTGATTATATTGAGCTTATGGAAGCTAAGGTTTCATGGTTGAGCCATTTCATCAGGAGTTTGAAGCTCAACTTGATCAGTGCATAGCCAGATTCATCTATCAGTCAGAAAAGTCAACTGTGGTCAACTGTGCCTGAACTGATGGATTTGGAGGTGGGAGAGAGTTAGAGACACTTCTTTCATGTGTGAACAAGTTTCATTTGACATTTCAAACATCAAGAATGAAGAAAATAAGGTCAGATGGAAACTTTCCAAAAATAGAAAGTGACTTGTAATTGAAAACTGCCAAAAATGGAAAGTTTTTCTCCTCAAAATTACGTGTCCAAAAATGCTTCAAATGAAATTTTGTTCAACATGAAAGTTGTATATCTTGCTCTCACCTTTCCAAAAAGTCCAAGAACACTCATTTCTCATGTGTGGTTGGCAAGTTATGATCAAATCATTTTCCAAAAATGTTGAAATTCAAAGTGGCATAACTTTTGAGTGGAATGGCCAAATTGAGTGAGGTTTCTTTGAGCAAACCACATTTGATGTGTACTATCATGATGCATTATCACATTTCATCAAAAATCATCATAGCCAAAAGTCATTTTTCAAGTGTTCACTTTGAAAATTGGTGGGAAAAATAGTGAATTTCCAAAATACATGTGATTTCCATACAAAGCCTATTCCAACACATCACAAACATCCAATGTGACTTGTTTGAACCGGTTTTTACTGTTGCATTGGCTGATTTTGCAAAAGGCCATTTTGGACATTTATGCTTAAAACTACATTTCACTAATTCACTTTCAATTTGTTAATTGTGATTAGTAAATGGATTAAGGCTTGGTATAAAATGATAATCATAACAGAAAATGGATAAACACATTTCACAATTTCAGATCTAACAAACTTTCCCTCCAAAAACCTCTCAATTTTCTTCACACTTTCACACACTTTTTTCCACAATTTCCATTGAAATCATCATCTATTGTGCTGGTTCTTGCATTGATCCTTCTCTACATGTACCATTGAGGAACTGTTTCAACAAAAATCGTGGCATAACATTGAGGAATTGGACTGTTGAAAGCTTGATCATCCATGGCGTTTTCATAATTCTTGGACCTGGTGCACAATTGAGCTGCAAGACTTCCTTCAATCATCTTCTACATCATCAAGCATCATCTGTTTTGGCTTTTTGGACCTTGAAGCTCGCGATTTCCAGTCTGCTATCTCCAAGAGGTTAGAACTCGATCTCGATAATTCTCAAAATCATGATATGGTTCTTATAGGTCTTTGATCATAGAGTTCAATGCAACTCGTAGTTTTGAAAATCATTGAGAATCGAGAGAGAAATCTGAAATTTAAGTTTGGATGTGCAAACTTCTTTTGATCGATTTGTTCAACATGTTAGGAATTAGAGGAAATCATGTGGATATTGTGATTGTACATGCTTAGACGAGTTCAACCATATACGATTTGTTCATTTTAGTGGAATTTTGTTCTTGGTGATTTTCTGGAAATTTGTTTGATGAACACGATGAAGAACAATGCCAGGAACGTGTTTGATCCATGTTTCTTCGTTTGGATTTTGAAAACCTGTTTCCCGCTAGCATTAGCCAATAACATGTTGCCACCGCGTTTAATGAAAACGCGGCGTTTTACCCTGGCTTCTCAGAATTACAAAATTGCCATTGTTGAATATTATTTCACATTATTTCATTTTTCTTTTTTCCAATTTTATTTCATTTTGATCAATGATCTTAGAAAATTCATAAGTTCTTCATTTTTAATCCAAATTTGATGAGACTTTTTTCACCATTCTCCTTGTGATGTGTAGTTTTTTATGGTGATTTTTAATATTTTTGTGCACGTGTGGAAAAATAAAATGCCTAGGGTTTGATTGAATGTGTCATTTGTGTGTATGTTTTGCCATATTGATCATGAAATAATGATGCCTTATCCAAAATGTGTGAAATTTTACATGCATATTCTTGACTCTTTTCTGGTGATTTTGAGGTATAGTTTGCTAATTTTGCTTTTCTGGATTGAAAGATATGATGTGATCAAGTTGAGTGTGACAATGTGTGTCACACTAGGTTATGCCATGTTCATGAATTTTGTTTCCATGCCTATGCTATGTCTTTTGCCCTGGATTTTTGCATATGATTCCATCTGTATGTTAGGATTAACCATGATGTTTTGTAGGATTTGTTGATCCATTTCCTATTTGATTGGGATTTTTGTTTTCTGTTTAGTCATTTTAGGGTTTTTCTTGAGTGATCAACTTATATGACTTGTTAAATTCTCATACCTTATCATATGAAGATGAAATTTGGTGGAGTGGTTCTTAACATGCGTAACTTCATTTTGGCTTTGGTCCCATTCATTTTTCTTTTGTTTCCACTGTTTTACACTTGCTTGAAGTTGGTACATGAGTTGTGGCCTTATTTGAAGTTGTATTTGCATACCATGACTTCCTGATTTTAATTTCCCCACTTCCACTTGTCCAAATGAGCTGAAATTTGATATGCTTGACATGTTGTGTGTTATGTTTAGGCTTGAAGTTTTGTGGAATTTATTGAGCTGTTTTGATATTGATTTGATTATGATCATTCTGTTTGCTCCAATGTGTTTCCAAAGTGCATAGTTTGGCATGTTTTGTATATGAAATGGATTTGGTGCATAGTTTTGGTGTGAGACCAATTGGATTCTCTTCTTGCTTGATAAATCTTGGTTTTGATCAATTTTTACTTGCTGTTTTGAATTTTTCATCTCCTTTTGACCCTAGGCTTGTCCTAGTGGTCTTGTTTCTCACGTTTGGATGTGATTTTCAGGTTGAAGAAGCAAATGCTTTGAGGATGTTAATTCAAGTTGATTGAATTTGGTTAATTGTTGTGAACTAACTTGTGCGTTTTGTAGGATGCTTGGCTCACTTGCTTTGAGCTTGTGCTTGGCTCACTTGAGTTGATTGTGCTTTGCACAGATGATTGATTGCATTGTCTGTTGATTCTTATGCTGTTAGTTTTGATTTTGTGATTGGTATACTGACTGTATTTGATCGATTTCAGGTACATTAGTTGCTAATAGTTCTTTGAGAACTTGCTGTGCTGCTGCTTGGTTGTATAAACCAATTGAGGTAGACTCTCTTGTCTCCATGTAGTCTGGAAGACCTGGCTTGTTATTTAGCCAGGCAACTGTCTGAAGTCCTCCTTAAGAGGCGATGTTTGTGATTGTTTAACTTTGTCCCCAAGCAGGAAAAGACCTTGATTAAGGCAATTGGCAGACACAAGAGATATGTAGTCCACCTCCTGCTATTCTGTTGAGTCGTCCCTCTGCTCACACCACTGTGTTGATGCATTGGGACATTAACCCAAGATCAGTTGAGTCAGAGTCATGAGTGTAGAAGGGTTCCTACTTTCTGAACCCACACTCCTTTGTCTGAAGCTCTCCCTGGCCAGGGATAAGAGTTGTGAAGTCTAATTTTCACTCACCTTTCATCTGGCTTCACCCTGACTCTCAATGTCAGGGTTAAGAGCCAACGCCACCCTGACACAGTTGTGTTGCTTTTGCAACTTAACCCTTGATTGAGCCCACCTTGTCTGGATATAGCGTGTGCTAACTGTGAATGTTTGATTTGTTTTGTTTATGCTTGCATGCTTTGCTTTTTCTTGGTTAGGATTAGCTTGCTGTTGTGCGAATAGATAGCGAACCATAACATAGGGCAATGATGCATGATAACATCTAGGCTCGAGTCCAGCTCCCTAGTAGTGTGTCTCCCTTTGTATCTGGTTAGAATTTCTTTCCCGTTCAGGGGAACTACGTCGCCCTGATCCTCATACCAGATGAGGTACGTAGGCAGGAGACCGTGCGAGGTCTCTCTGGGCACTTTTTTACTTTTTTGTGTATGTTTGCTTGTTAATTCTCTTGTGTGTCAGGATATGGATGTAAGCCCAGTGATTGGCTGTCCGTATCCTGATTGTGTTTGTTTGGTTCGGAAGCCGATGTAAGTCCAGCGATTGGCATTTGGGTTCCAGGTTTGCCTATGTTTGTGTGTGTCTAGTTTGGCGTGCGTGAGCCGAACTACGGCAACTCTGATTCTCGTTCCAGACGAGATACGTAGGCATAGGATGCGATATCCTAGCGAGCCCTCTCTCCTCTTCTCCCACCTGTGTTGTCTTCAGTGTGTGTGTGTGATGTTTGTTTTAGCAACCTTTCCTATCTTTTAGAGCGTGGATCCCGTCGAGTACGACGGATGCGTAAGGGTGCTAATACCTTCCCTTCGCATAACCGACTCCCGATCCCATTCTCTTTGGTCGCGAGACCATTTCCTTTCCAGGTTTACTTCGAGCGTTTCCTTTCCCTCTTTTGGGATAAATAACGCACGGTGGCGGCTCTGTGTTGTTTTGTTTTAGCCCGCCGGTTGTTTTTCGCGGATGCGACACGGTGTTATCTACCAGAACATCAATGTGCGAAAGTGGAAAGTCATCTTTGGGACTTGCTTTATTCAAATCTCTGTAATTTACACACATTTGCACCTTACCATCCTTCTTTGGCACTGGTACCACATTAGCAACCCATTGAGGATAAGAAGTAACAACTAGAAAACCTGCATTAAATTGTTTCATAACCTCGACTTTGATTTTCTCAGACATTTCAGGACGCATGCGACGAACCTTTTGCTTAACAGGATGACAATCTTCCTTCATAGGCAAACGATATACTACTATATCAGTATCCAGTCCTGGCATGTCTTCATAAGACCAAGCAAAAATCTCTACATAGTCATGTAACATCTGAATCAATCTTTCTTTGACACTGTTTTTCAAGCCTGCTCCTATTTTGACTTCTTTCTTGTCTACTTCAGTACCCAGATTTACAACTTCAATTGATTCCTCATGCGACTGTATAGTCTTTTCTTCTTGCAGTAACAGTTTGGCAAGCTCTCTAGGCACTTTGCAATCTTCCTCACTTCCATCCTCGGCTTGGTAGATCGGATTTTTAAAGCCATAATTAACAGTAGCAGAATTATTATCAACAGGATCCAGAGTGGATATGGATCTGCAATTTGTTACGTGAGTGTGTGTAAGAAAACATAGCTTATTTGAAAGAGGACATGAAAGATAAAGAGCGCAATATTTGAATGCAAAAAGTCCATTGATTTATTGAATGTGAATATGCTTATGAAAATGACAAAACCCTTAACAAATTAGCTATTGTGCCCCGGGCATAGACACAATGCTTTAAGAAGTTCAATTGTTCATAATAAAAATTACAAAATTTGAAACACTAAAATAAGCAATAACAATTACTCCTGACTAAAGGAAATCGGGATAGTGTCTTCAGCCTTCCAATTATTGAGTCCGTCACCAATTGTTGGGAAAATCCAGCTATCCAAGTCGCAATCGCTATCAGCATCTTCTACAGCATTAATCTGATCTTTGACTATCTTTTCAGAGCTAAACCCCAGGCCAAATTTATCAGACTTGTACGGTACATCGATCAGTTGACCCCAGCCAGTACGACCACCATCTTCAACCACGGTTTGAGCATCTTTCAGAGAAATCATAGCAGGAGGAGCACGAATAACCTTGGGCACACGGGAAGTTGGCTTAAGGACAGGACTGGTCGGAGGAACTACTTCAAATGACTGAGAATGAGTCTCAAATAATTCACCATCCATCTCGACGTATCTGAAGGTATGCACACTACTGACAATATACTCTTCTTCTCCACACACAGTGACAATCTTGCCCTCTATTGGATACCTCAGCTTTTGATGGAGAGACGAAGCTACAACACTTGCCCCATTGATCCAAGGGCGTCCCAGCAAGCAGGAATAGGCAGGATGAATGTTTATTACGTAACAGGTAGTGTTGAAGACTTGAGGTCATATCTTGATAGGGAGAACCACTTCACCATGGACAACACTCTTCGCACCATCGTAAGCACGCATCACAATGTCACTAGGTTTCAGTTCAATGCTTTTACAGTCAAGCTTATCGAGCACAGCTTTCGGTAGCACATTCAAAGAAGAGCCATTGTCGATCAACACATGAGACAAGGTGATCCCCTTACACTCAATGGAGATATGCAGAGCTTTATTGTGATTCTTTCCTGTTGGTGTCGAGTCAGCATCAGAAAAGCCTATGCCATTATCAACAGCCAAGTTAGCAACATAATTTTCTAACTGATCGACAGATGTCTCCTGAGGTACATGAGCGGTCTTCAAGAATTTTATCAACGCATTGACATGAGATTCAGAAGATAACAATAAGGATAACATCGAAATTTTAGACGGAGTATGCCCCAGCTGTTCTACCATATCAAAATCACTCTTACGGATGATTTTCAGCATTTCTTCCATTTCCTGCTTGGCAACATCTTCGGTAGTAACTTCGACTGGTGTCTTTGACTGAGAAGGATTGATTACTGGTCCCTTTCCTCGTGTTTCAGGGGCGGGAGGTGAGATTTCTGGAGAGAAGATCCTTCCACTTCGAGTAATTTTACTAGTCCCAACAATGTCAACATCATTAGGATTACCAGAATTATCATCTTGCTTTATGCCGTGGATGTAAACATCACATCCATAATTCCACGGAATGGCTTTGCTTGAGGAATACGATACTGGGCCATGTGCAGTAATAATTAGGGGAGCTACCTTGGGCTCAGCAGTAATCTTCACAGGCACTCTAGTAGCGGTAATCTTCACTGGAACTTTGGACCTAGCAATCACAGATATTTCTTCAATAGGGTTTTCCACCTTAGGAATCTTTTCAAAGAGAATTGTACGATCATCCATCAGCCGTTGAATACCATTCCTCAACTTCAAGCAATCATTGGGTCGGAGTATACAGAGATCGCTATTTTTAGCACAACCTGGAAATAAACCAGCTTGCAATAAATTCTTCTTGATGATCAGGAGAGGAAATGCTAAGTCAGCTACATTAGTAATGTGAGAATTGACATCCACAACATTAACAGTCTTGTCATGATTAGGCATAGGAGCAGTGATGACATTAGGAGTCTCCGGAGGATCAAATTCAATTTCTCCAGCGTCGATCATATCCTGAATCTTATTCTTCAACAACCAATAATCGTTTGTATCATGCCCGGGGCTATCAGAGTGATATGCACACCTGGCATTGGGATTATAACGAGGAGAAGTAGTGTTGGGATTTGCAGGAGGATCTCTGAGGGTGTCGCATCCGCGAAAAACAACCGGTGGGCAAAAAGCAAAACAAACAGAGCCGCCACCGTGCGTTATTTATCCCAAAAGTGGGAAAGGAAACGCTCGAAGTAAACCTGGAAAAGACATGGTCTCGCGACCAAAGAGAGATGGGATCGGGAGTCAGTTATATGAAGGGAAGGTATTAGCACCCCTACGCATCCGTCGTACTCGACGGGATCCACGCTCAAAAGAATAGAATAAGGTTGTTAAAACTGCTCAAAGAATGCACACACATACACTGGAATAAGACAGGTGAGATAAGAGGGGAAAGGGCTCGCTAGGACATCGCATCCTATGCCTACGTATCTCATCTGGAATGAGAATCAGAGCTACCGTAGTTCGGCTCACGCACGCCAAACAAAACACACACAGGAAACCGACTGCCAATCGCTGGACTTATGTCAGACTCCACACAAATAGGCAAACATGGAAACCGAATACCAATTGTTGGACTTACATCAGACTCCGAACCAACAAACACACACAGGAAACCAACTGCCAATCGCTGGACTTACGTCAGACTCCACACACACAAACGCCAATAGGATACGGACTGCCAATCGCTGGTCTTACATCCATATCCTAACACACAAGAGAAGGTTAACAAACAAACAAGTTAATAGGGAGTCAGGAACTCGAGCCTAATAACTGTCAAGCAAACACACACAAAAAGAAAAAAGGGTGCCCGGAGAGATCTCGTACGATCTCCTGCCTACGTACCTCATCTGGCATGAGGATCAGGGCAACGTAGTTCCCCTTAACAGGGGAGAAACTTTCTCCTAACCAGAGACTGGGAAATGACAAACTAGAAGGGAGACTGACTCGAGCCTAATAGTTATCATGTAATCCACCATGGTCCTAGGTTGAGGTTTCTATCTAACTTGCACAGGCAACAAGCTATCCTAAACATCATAAGCAAAGCAGAGCAAACATACACACAATTAGCACACACTATATACAAACAAAGTGGGCTTACACAAGGTTAGGCTGTGAAACACAAGCCAACTGGAATCGGGTGATGTTAGCTCTTAACCCTAACATTGAGAGTTAGGGTGAAGCAGATGAAATGGGAAGTGAGGGTAAGACCTCACAGCTCTTATCCCTGGCCTGGGAGAGCTTCGGACAAATGAAAGTGGGAGTTCAGAAAGTTGGAACTCTTCTCCACATATGACTGACTCAACAAAGATCTTGGGTTAATATCCATAATGCATCAACACAAGGTGTGTGAGCAAAGTGGATAACTCACTGAATAGCAGGAGATGGATTGCGCATCTCTTTTATCTGCCAATTTCCTTATCAAAGGACTTTTCCTGCTTGGCACAAAAATAAACATTCACAAGCATTGCCTCTTAAGGAGGGCTTCAGACAGGTGCCTGCCCAAGTAACAGGACAGGTCTTCCAGACTACATGAAGTCAGAGAAATTATACCTCAATGCTTAAGCAACCAAGCAAAGCAAAAGCAAGTTCAAAAGAACTTAAGCAACTTATGTACCTGTGGAAACATCAAACAAATCAGTTAAACTGTACAGACAAACAGACAACATGAATATCAACAGTCAAACCCAATGATCAAAGGCATAAGCCAACAAGTCAAACTCAAATGAGTTAACAACCCTACAAAACACACAATGTTAGTAGTCAAAAGCAAGCATCAAATGCTCAAGTGAGGTTGCATCATGAACCATATAACCTGGATGTTCAACCTGAAATCAAAGCTCAAAGATGAGACAAATCACTAGGTCAAGGCCTAGTGTCAAAGAGGGAGAAAAAATTCAAAACAGAACATGAAAATTGACATGAATCAACTTCAACCAATTAATAACATCATCCAAAAGATCCCACATCAATATCAATTACCAATTTCATTTCATGAACAAAATATGGCATGGTATGCACATTGTAACCACATTGTGACAACAGAATGAACAAATGCACAATAAATCAAAAATGATTCAATAAATCTTGGCAAAATTCATGGGTAAACAGAACATACAACATGATCAACACACAAAGAATTAGGGCAATTGGGCATGATTAAGCATGGTAATCAAATTCATTAAGTCAAGGCAATCAAAACAAGCTCAAATGAGATACCAAATGCTATATCAACTTAGCACAAGCCTAAAACAGAAATGGTAAAAGGTAAAAACCTCAAACCAAAGCCAAAATAAACTTCAACATGTCTAGAAAGAGTGTGCAAAATTTCACATCCATAGGATAAACAACCATCATTTCACAAATCATTGAATTTCAAGACTATTCAAAAACTCACAAATGGAAATCCAGAAAGAAAAATCCCAATCAAATCAAAAATCAATCCAAAAATTCCAAAAACATTCATGAGCATTCTCAACATTCATATCAAGCACCATACAAAAAATCAGAACATTTGGAATTCATTTGGCAAGACAATTTGATCAATCAAGATGAACATCACAAGGTGTGACACAAATTGTCACACCTAACTTAGAAAAACCATAACTCAGCAATGGCAATTGATAAAAATGCAAACTCAACACCAAAATGTCCAGCAAGATGTCTAGTTTAAGCATGTAAAATTTCATGAGCATTGGATAAGAATTGAGCATTTCACAATTGATATATCAAGGCAAGGTCAAAACATGACATGTATACACAAACCCTAGGGCAAAACATTATTCAGCCAAGCACAATTTACAAAATAATATCCATAAAGTTCTAGACACAAAATGTGACACAATGCAAAAACAACCATATTTTTTGGATCAATTTTCCATTTGTTGTGATTTTTTAAAGTGGAAGAAAAATTAAAAAATGCATGAAGAACACATATGAACATGGCATGGAAAAAAGAAAATGAGCTTTGGAAAATTGTCGCCAGCAGGACTCGAACCTGGGCGAAATTTGAACAAGGAAAGGGCGCGCTGCATGGGAATCCCATGCAGCCAATCACAGGCCAGCATTGGCGCACCCCTAAGGCCACGGTTTTGCACGGAAACAGCATGGACCAAAAGCGTTCTCAAAAGTATGAACTTCATCTTCTTCACAAATGCAGCGCATGAACAGTAACTTCATCAACATCATCAAGAACAATTTTCTTATTTTTTGCAATTAAACATACTAATGCCTAGATCTCTCATAGTACATCAAGAATCCACCATTAATTTAACAAGAATCAACACAACACGCATGAATCGAAGGATCTAAGTTTCATGAGTGAAACTTTAAACACATGTAACTTCATGAATATTCCACCAAATCACTCGATTCAAAGTGCAGAATTATCACCATTAAACGATCTACAAGAACATATCAACAATTTAGAGAATTAAGGAAGTCGAAAAAGTGACCTCTTGAAGAGTAGCACTTGTAATCACACGTTTCCAAGCCTCTTGATGTTTCAATCTCCTTCCAACGTGCTCCTTAAGGTGAGTGATGATGAATATGAGGCTTAACAATGAAGGAATCAAGCTAGACCTTCACTTGCCATGGAAGCTTCAATTCTTGAACATGAACAAAATAACAACCAATTCCTCTGTTTTCACGTGCAAGAATGCTCAATAATGGCTCAGGATCATGAATGAATCAAGGAAAAGTGCAAGAGATTGAAGAAATTTGGAGAAAAAAGTGAGAGAAATTTTTGAGATTTTTGGGATTCTAGATCTAAACTTGGGAAATGTGAAAAACAGTTAGAGGTTTTCTATTTATATGCAATGCTAATCATGATTAATTAAGCCTTAAGCCAAATGCTAATGGGATTAACAAGTATGAGGTGTTTTGACAAATTTGGAATTTCACCTCTATGCATGGTGTGCATGGATGAACAGTACGAAATTGGCCTTAATTTCACTCAAAATGATGTTTTGAAATCATTTGCAATGGCCAAAAGTCCAAATAATTCACCAATTTCAAACTTGAATTTTTCCCTCCAAAATTCAAGTGAAAAATCAAATAATTATGTGATGAGAATGTATGGCATGTGATGTATGTTTTGGATAGTATATGTCAAGACATGAACAATGCAAAAAGAACCACTCCATTTGGCCTTTTGGTTAGAAAGTTATGCATGTTTGAAGTTCCATGTTCATTTGACCAAGTTTTGATCATATCTCTTCAACCACACATGAGAAATTAATGATCTTGGACTTTTTGGAAATGGGAGAACAAGATCTACAACTTTCATGTTCAACAAAATTTCATTTTAAGCTTTCTTGATGATGTAATCTTGAGGAGAAAACCTTTCCATTTTTGGCAATTTCAAATTATAAGTCACTTTCTATTTTTGGAAAGTTTTGTCCTGACTTTATTTTCTTCAACGTTGATGTTTGAAATGTCAAATGAGACTTGTTTGAACATGAATGAAGTATTTCTAACCACTTCCCACCTCCAAATCCAACAGTTGACTCTTGGTTGACTTTTTTAGTTGATAGAGGACTTGGTCATGCACAGATGAATTTGAGCCTCAATCTCCTGATGAAATGGCTCCAAAATGAAACCCTAGCTTATACAAGCTCATTAAAACCATAAGATGATACCCATCTCAATGAAGACCTCATCTCCTTGAAAATCCTGATTGGCACAATACAACTGATTAGGGTTGACCAGAGGTCAAAACCCTAATCCCAAGGAACTTGTCAGGAACAATGAACCTCTTGGTGATGATAAGACCATGATGATGATGATGTACCAATTCAACCAAGATGATGATCAATCTCCTTGAGGAACCAAGAAACCCCAATTGAAGCACAAACCCTCAGATGGCTAGTGATCAATTCATGAGACCCTCAGACTTGAATCTTTTAACCTCTCTATCTTCTGAGAAAGACCTAGGAGGATGACTTGCTTACTGTTTCCATATGATATGCAAAGATTTAATGCCTAATGTCCTACAAAATGAGATGCAATATGCTAAGCTAGTCCCAAGAGAGGAGGACAAATTTTGAGGTGTTACAGAGGGTAATTAAATTTGCTTTTAGCATACCCTGCAGTGCTTGTGCTAAAGTCATATTGATCTTGGTAAACTGCCTTCTTGGCCTGTCTTGTCTGTGTTAGAAGTTTTGAGATGGCAGTGCTACAATCATAACTGCTCCAACAGTATGGTCACGATTTTTCTTGTTATGACCCCTTTGACCGTACACAACATTTGATTCATTCTTCCCCTGATAGGACTTTTTGGTGCTTGCAGAGGTAGCCGCCTGTATCTTTCCACTTCGAATGCCGCTTTCAACACGTTCACCCGTCAATATAAGTTCAGTGAAACCCAATGAGGAACTTCCCAATAGATGGCTGTAGAATGGGCCAGTCAGTGTACACATGAACATGTCCACTAATTCTCGATCAATCATAGGGGGTTTGACTCTGCCAGCCAAGTCTCTCCATTTTTGAGCATATTCTTTGAAGCTTTCTTTAGAGCCCATAGTCATATTCTGCAGCTGTAGCCGAGTAGGCGCTAATTCAGAATTATACTGGTAGTGCTTGTAGAAAGCTATCGCTAAATCAGTCCAGGTGCGGATGTTAGAGCTCTCGAGCTGATAATACCACTCTAACTGTGTGCCAGACAGACTCTCTTGGAAGAAATGGATCCATAGCTTCCTATCAGTGGTATACGGCTGGATCTTTCTCACATAAGCTCTCAGATGCATCTGAGGACAAGACGCACCATCATACTTAGTGAAAGCGGGGACCACATCAGAGACTAGACCTAAGCTTTCGAAATCCAGACCGGGCGCCTTCTGACCCTCCATAGCTAGCATACGTTCTTCCAGCAACTTATACTTATCATCTTTCGGAGAGTACTGTTCATTTTCATAATTTTCATAGTCATCCTCAGGGTTGAAGGGATCAACATTCTCATCTTCCGAATCATTTTTTGTCTCATCTTCTTTATCCTTCGGAATTCCAATCTTGACTGCTGGAGCCTGTCCTTTAAGCCTTCTTCCCGGGTTAACGTAACTCACAGATTTCTTGTCTTTCTTCTTCTCGAGCAATAGAGTCTTCAGTTCCTCCTGCCCCTTGGATAAGTTCAAGATCATCTCCTGGAATTGAGCATTCTGAGCCTGGAGATCCTTGACAGTTTGTTCGAGGGCCATTTTTCTATTTGAGAGGAAGACCGTGAGAACATTGATCCTTTAGAGTACCTGTTATGCAATGTTATGTTATGCTATGCAAAGTATGAAATGTTTTCAAGGACTTTTGGAATTTAACTTTGCGTAAACCACCAAAAAGGGGAACTTTTATTAATAATTTCTTTAATCAATGTTCATTACAAGAAAAAATGAAAGCTCAAGTCTCCCAGGGATGGCTTCTTTTTGGGCGGAGATATGCATTGAGACTTCGTTCCTCATTAAGCTGGCTGGTGAGCTCTAATACTTTCTTCCTTTCAGCACAGAACTGAGCTTCAAAAGTATCCCTTTCCTCTCTCAACTGGATCCAAGATTTCTTCAATTCTTCAACATTGGTAGGCATATCTGGATAAGGAATGATCTGAGGGGTACCTCCTTCAACTTTTGGTTCAACAATCAGAGGTCCGATTGCAAGATATGGCATGATAAGCTCACGAGCTCTGGCGCGCACCCATTTGAGATAAGGTTCCATAGGAATAAAGCTTTTCTGTCCTAAAGTACTTCTTTTCACCATGCCCCAAGCTCGTACAAACCTTTGACGGAGACCTTGAGAATCGTTGTCATAGTCAAACACAGTGCCTTGGATAATTATTTCATGTGGACCATCTCTTCGAGCATAACCAAACTGACGTAGGGCTAAAGCAGGATTATAAGTAATACCTCCTCTTATCCCCAGGAGTGGTACGTTAGAGAATTCTCCACAACGGTCAATGATGATAACATTTTCTTTGGGTTGGGGACACCAATGGATGTCTGAATGGGAGAGCGACATTATCCTTTGAGACCATTTCAAATTTTTCTCATTCTTCAAGACTGATTGAGGAAGGTGCGAAATAAACCACCTAGATAATAAAGGTACGCAGCACATGAGAGTCCCTTGCCTTTTCATAGTATGAGTGTGAAGGGAATGCAAAATGTCTCCAAGCAAGGTGGGCACAGGGTTATGAGTGAGAAATATCTTAACAGCATTCATGTCTATGAATTGATCCGGATTAGGAAATAGCACCAAACCATAGATTAGTAATGCTAGAACATCTTCGAAAGCGTGGACACTCATAGCTTTTAGGAATTCTCGGGCCTTATTTATCAGAAATTTGGCAAGTAAACCCTTAACTTCACTTCTTGTTACCCAATTAGTTTCAATGTCGGACTTTGTCATGTGTAAAGCCGCGGCAACCTCTTCAGACCTCGAAATCTTTTCTAAACCACTGAAAGGTGTTTGATCAAGGATAGGTATCCCAAGCAACCTGGAAAATTCTTCTAATGTGGGTACCAACTGATAATCTGGGAAGGTGAAGCAATGATGTTTAGGATCGAAGAACTGGAATAGAACTCTCATCATATCTTCCTTGAAACCGGTGGTAACTAAATTGAGGAGATAACCATGTTTCTTGATGAATTGAGCATGATCGGGAAGTTCCGACACTAAATCCTTGAGTTGAGGAGAGGTCGCTACAAAATTGATCCGGATGGTCTTCCTGGAAGCCATAGCCCTACAAAATAGAGCAAAGTTAAATCCCTAAGTCCTCGAAATGGTTAGTACAATGCCATGATGTCATGATGTCATGACGTCAAGTAAGTAACAAGCACAAACAAGTCACACCACAATCATTCCTAGGTTTTAAGGCTTGCATGAGTTCCATAGGTAAGTACCCTCCCCACTGAAGTTTGGTTGGTTCAACCTGTCCTAGAATAGTAACCGGGTTCTAGAAGGATCTCAAATCATTGACCTTTCCTTAAGTCCACTTCAGTGCAACACCAAGCGGTTGACCAAAATTTCCCTAAAGTCCAATCTCAAAGAGTGTAGTATCGAGTATCAACCAACCCTAGTCAGAACCGAAGTCAGTTATCTCACTACTTTCTAATGGCTAGGATGAGTCAATTAGGGTTCTAAAGGTCTGGTTAATGGTTTGATGACACCACGCAGACGCCAAATTTTTCCTCAAGTAAACATGAGGAACATCAGGACATCCAAAGTGTCACATTAACCGTAGCCATCATTTTAACCATTCCAGTATACGCCGGACAATCGCGATGATCTCTTGCTACTTACCTAAGGTACACTAGATCCGGGTGTAGGATATTTCACTCCAGCATAGAATACCCAAACAATCCCTTAAAAGTAAATCAGACAAAGAAACAATTCGAAAACATAAGTGATCTTATCTTTAAGGTAACCTTTCTTTTTAAGATTCCCCAGCAGAGTCGCCAGTTCTGTGATACGGTGAACCGACTTTGTGTTTTTGCTTTGAAAAGCAATGTTGTGGACAGCAAGAGTCGCCACCGACTTTTCTTTTATCTAATAAGGAAAGGCGGAAAAGAACAGGAAAGACCTTGATTAGATTTTGAGTTCGGAAGGTACATTATACAAAGGGAAGGTGTTAGCACCCTTTGTATCCATGGTTATCATGGGCTCTTAATTGCTTAACTCACTTATGTTTTCCTTGTTTGAGAAAGTGTTTGAGAAATGTGGTGTGTTTAGAAAATATTTTGAAAGGAGAGTTTAACTTTGTAATGATTCTTGTACGAATGTATACAAAGTGTTTATCTCGTTTGATTTTGAAAGATGTTTAGAAAAATATAACTCGGCGATGATTCTGGTGCGAATGTATACCAAGTGGTGATTTTCTAAAAGATGTTTTGAAAAGTATGAGGTGTGAAAAGTATTTTAAGCTGTGAGCAAGCATTTAAGAGTTATACCTAACCAAGGTCTTTATAGGTATTTCCTATCCTTAGGAGGGTAAAACTGTCCTTACTATTGAGAAGTAAGTAGTCTTATCCTTTGGATGTAAAGGGACATCGTGGGGTCGTCGATTGGTCATTGAAGGTAACATTTGTAAGGATACCTTAGCATTCAAAGGGACGATCATCATTTAATCGTAGGCTACAACGAAGGGTCATCGAGGGACAAAGTCATATATTCGAAGGCAACGTTCGAGGGACAAGGTCATATATTCGAAGGCAACGTTCGAGGGACTATGATTTATCTTGTAGGGACATTGACCTTTTGATCGAAGGGACTATGACTTATCTGTTTAGGGATGATAATGATTTAATCGAAAGGGTCTTTGCTAAGGGTATCCCCACATTCACGGGACATGACCGTAATATCGTAAGGCAACAAAGAGAGGGTTACCCTAGAGGTGCAAGTGTGGAAATGATTGGATTCAGATATATTATCTTGAATTAATTTATCTAAGTTCGATTATTTATCTTTCCATGCAATCCTATTAGCATACATCTAGACATTTATATTCACAGTACGGAAAAATTAAAGTGCGAAAAATAAGACTACGCTATTACATGGCTTCGGGATGGGGGTACATAATTTAAAAGGGGATATAAAATATCTAAATCTTAATTAACGAGTACAAAATTAAAAATATCTAAATCTTAATTAACGAGTACAAGACAAATGAAATAAATAAACAAAATTTAAGAAATAAAAAAAAATCCTAATTAAATCTATTACATAGAAAGTTCATGACAAATGAAATAAATAAATTAGTTTAAATAACTAATATAATATATTAATTAGAAAATTAATTAATGGGTCTTGGGGGCTCAAACCCAAGACCTCTACATTGCAATAACGGGGGAGCTACCAACAAGCCATGTTGGTCCATTCATTATTTATTCGCCTTCATTAAAATATATATTAATTCTACATGGATTTTTCCATTTTGACACAACACCACCATGCATGTTATAGCTTTCTCTCTTACGGCAAGCTACTTTATTTTTTCTCATGTTGTTTCTTTCATGTGAATACAACAAACCTGTAACTTCATCTTATATCAAACCACACACATAAAATAAGATCATATGTAATCATCATGCATTAATAAAAATAGCCATGCACAAATCAAGAAGCTTATATTATTTTACTCGTGTATTAGTTCTCTTTACTGCAAGTGATAATGATAAAACAAACCTTACACATACATGTTAAAGACAACCAAGGATTTATATTATCGCCATTATATCATCATCAACATTATTATGTAATAACAGCATGTGAAATAAACATAATCATGCTAGAAACAACACTCATATAATAATAATTAAATGGCAGATATAATTCTTTAATCATGCAAACAGAACTTCTCCAACATGCTATGACATATCAAGAACAGATGCATACTTGAATAAAGCAATATCAACCTCCACCAAACCATGAATACATCATCTCAATATATATATTAAACCAATATTATTCATGCATGAATTAAGGAGTATTGCAAGGTAATCATGCTGGATGCAAATTCCATAATGAACACTTACTGAGGATTTGATTCTTCTATCTTGCTCACTGTATGTGTGTTGTTCTTATTCAGGCTATGAGTGCTTTATGGCTGCTTCTCGTTTCCCTGCCCGTGAATCTTCTTGCTTCTGCCTTGCCTTGTGTATCTTCTTCTGCTGTATCTCTCCTCTTTTTCCTCTTCTCCCTCTCGCTGTAGTCATATGAAGTATTTATAATGGTGTGGATTAGGGTTTAACCTTGCTAAATATTTGGATCCCTTCCTATACTTTAGGGTTTAACCTTGCTAAATGTTTGGATCCCTTCCTATACTTTAGGAGAGTTAGGGTTTAACCTTGCTAAATATTTGGATCCCTTCCTATACTTTAGGAGAGTTAGGGTTTAACCTTGCTAAATATTTATTAAATACAAATATTATTATAAATAATGAATAATTTAAATAAAAATTAATTTAAATTTTAGTTACATAATTGAATTAAAATTTAAACCTATTTCTATTTTTACTTTCATCATTTAAAAAAAAATCAAAATTATTCTTACTTATATCAACCAAAATTATTTTATAATTTATGGGCTAAAAAAATGTTACTCTTATAAATAAATTTTATTAAGTAAAAAACGTGAATTACTAAATAAATACTATTTATAAATAATGAATAAATGGAACATGAGTCACTAAATTATAAAAAAATAGTTATTATAATTTAATGAGCTTTAACAAATAAAATTAATTTAAAATTTTAATTATACAATTAAAATTCAAATCTATTTTTATTTATCATTAAATTAAAACTATTTTATTTTTATATATAAAATTTATTTATATCATACAGATAACCAAAATTATTATTATTTTTATATCTGTATCACATAATAAATAAATTAAAATTTGTAATTTATATGAGAATGTATGCTAATGAATGCCATGCATGAATCAATTTATCATAAAAATTAACAGGCAAATTTTGGGGTATGACAATGTGTTACAATTAATTAATCATTTATTAATTTAATTTAATTATTTAAATATTATTGTTTGTGATTTTGGGTGGTTTGGCCGGTGAGTGGCAATTTCAGGTAAGTGTGCTAATTCATTAGATTTTTTATGGGACTTACATGATTAATTAATTAGAAATATGAGAAATTGATAGAATATCAGGAGTTTGGATAATTTTATAAATTAAGGGAATTAGGTGGTTAGTGGAGATAAGCTTATGTTTGGTTGGGCCAAAGTTACAGGTATAAGGAAACTAAGTTATTATATAGTTAGAAAACTAGAGAGAAATAAAGGGTTGGTGAGTTTTTACACTAAATATGAAAAGAGAAGAATTGAGAGGAGGAGCATTGGAGAGTTAAAGCTTGGGAAGAAGGAATCTTAGGAGTGCTTGCTTGTTTATTTTTGCTGAAATTATAATATAAGAGTGACTTATTCATTTAAGGGTGCTTTAATCATGAAAGGATATAGATGTTTCCCTTAACCTCCAATAGAGTTTTCTTCTTTCTCTTTTGATTGATTATTTGATGAGTTAAATGGATGTGGATTTGTTTCAAATGGACATCGTTTCATTTTGGTGGCAATTGACTATTTCACAAAATGGGTTGAAGCGGCATCGTATGTGAATGTAACCAAGCAAATTGTTGTAAGGTTTATCAAGAATCAGATCATATGTCGTTATGGTTTGCCAAGTAAGATCATTACTGATAATGGATCGAACTTGAATAGTAATATGGTGGAAGCTCTTTGCAAAGACTTCAAGATTGCAAACCATAATTCTTCTCCCTACAAACCTAAGATGAATGGGGTTGTTGAAGCTGCAAACAAGAACATCAAGAATATTATTCAGAAGATGGTTGTGACATATAAGAATTGGCATGAGATGCTCCCATTTGCTTTGCATGGGTATCGTACATCCATTCGCACTTCAACAGGGGCAACCCCTTTCTCTCTTGTATATGGCATGGAAGCAGTGCTCCCCACAGAGGTTGAAATCCCTTCATTACGTGTGCTCATGGAAGCCAAGCTTACTGAAGCTGAATGGTGTCAAACCAGATTTGATCAGTTAAATTTAATCGAAGAGAAGAGGTTGACTGCCATGTGTCATGGTCAGTTATACCAGCAGAGAATGAAGAAGGCATTTGATAAGAAGATCAGACCTCACGTGTTCAGAGAAGGTGACCTTGTGCTCAAGAAGATTTTATCTTTCAAACCAGATTCTAAGGGTAAATGGACTCCTAATTATGAAGGCCCACACGCTATTAAGAGAGCCTTTTCAGGCGGTGCTTTAATTCTTATAACTATGGATGGTGAAGAGTTCACTCGTCCTGTGAACGCAGATGCAGTCAAGAAATACTTCGCCTAAAAATAAAAGAACAACTCGCTAAGTTAAAAACCCGAAAGGGCGACATAGGAAAAAAGGAGCGTCTCGGTGGATTGAAAACCCGAAAGGGCGATCCAGGCAAAAGTTAGAGACACAAAACAGAAAGATTTATCCCGATAAATTGAGTACTCCACCTTAGGGCAATTTATGCAAAAATTAGGGATTCTAGCAAGTAACTGTATCCTCCTGATCTTCAGTTTTAAAGACGTTCTTGAGCATAATGGTCAATGTTGATTCATTGTCTCCAACGACAGTCAAGAGTACAATGGATATCAAGAGTTGATAGAAGGATTAGTGATCATTGTATTCAATGTACCCCTTTTCCATGTAAATTACCATTTTCAACTTTGTAAAGATCTTGGAGTCTTGTCATTTACAGACTACCATTTTATTAAATAAAGTTGAGCTTTTATCCAATTGTTTCTACTCTTATTTATTTCAGTCAAATAGATTTAAATTTTATTATGATCTTTTTTGAAATTAAAATTTTAAATCAAAATCATTTTTCTCAAACATATAAAAGCATGAATTTTAAGCAATCGATTTCATTTAAAAGGAATATCAACAGTGGTTCAAAAGCAGTAAGCCCTAAGTGTGGAGCATTATTTGGTTCTCCCCAAAGCAGTAGGCGCATTTCTCTTTCATCCCCGACAACATTATTCAACACTCAATGTTTGTTGATTTCTCTGGATAATTTTTGTTCGCCATTCCCCGGTGAAATAGCCAGCTGAGTTGGTTGATTAGTCCCCTGCAGAGTGTTTATTCCCCAGCCGATTTTGGTCTCCAGTGGAGTAAGAACGGGTTTCCTCACCAGTTCGCATGGTTGCAACAGGAACTTCGGTTTCCCCACCAATCGCCATCATATTCACTCCCAGTCAGAGTTTCCTCCTGGTTTCTGAGCAGCTATTTTTGTTTATCTTTTGCATGGTTGTCTCCCATTTGATATGGTCTTGACCTAAAATTCCCTGCAGGCTCGATAACAGTTTTCCTCAGCAGATCCTCTCCTTCCCCGGCTATGGTTGAGCTTTTGGGATGTTGGCTTCTCCTTTCTCCAGCAGTTGTCTCCCTCTTTTATGGATTGACCGAGAATTGTATCGATGATTCAAATCTGCGACACCTTTGTATCCTTTGCGATCATTTTGTCAGCATAATAGTCATATATGCATATATATATATATATACATATACATTCATATAATTTCATCATTGCATCATCACACTTGTTGATTCATTATTGTAATTTTAATTCTCTGTTATGGTGGTACTTTATCCCCATACAAGTTTGGTGTCTGTCCTCCTTCAATTGTAGAGTGTCATCCCCTTAAGCAGAAATACTTTAACCTTTCTCCTTTCCCCATTGAGTTATTTCCTCGTGGATGATGATTATTTCAGTTTCCTCCCTAGCCGATTATCTGGATGGAACCACTCCCCTTGAGTTATATCCTCATTGGGTTGAGTTTTGATTGACCGTTTCTTTCTAGATCTCACCTAGATAGATGCTTTGGGTCTGTCATACCCCAATTTTGGTCCTGAATTTTTTTCATTTTTTATTTGGCACGTGGCCTAATGTTCATTTGCTTACATTCATGACCAAAGGCAACCGTCCATTCCCAAATCCATATTTTTTGATAAACATTGGTCATTATCTAGGCTTTTTGATCATGGTGTTTTTGATTATAAAATGGATTCTAATTATTTGACTTTTTAATTTTCAATTTGATTTTAATTTCAAATTAAGTCTAATTCCAAATTTCAATTTAATCTTAATTGTGTTTTTACTAATGATTCAAACTCTAATTGATTTTAATTTCCAAATAAATGTTAGAGTTGATATCAAAGTAATTTTAACAAATTATAGATTAATTTGATTTTAATTGGTTTTATTGGTTTTTTTGATTTTAAATTGACATTTAGATGAGTCCTAGATTATTTCTAAAATCCATATCCATTTCCATAACCACAAACTCATTTCATTTAAACCAAGTTACAACCATTTTTTTCTTTACAATCACTTCAATCAAGTTCAAACTACAACCATAACCATACAATTCATTCAAGCTTTCAAACCTTCATTCAATATATCCAATTCCATTCAATACAATTCAATAAACATTCATTACATAATCCCATTCATTCAATTAACTTTCAATACACAATCTAAACCAATTCTAGCAACCACACATTTCCAGACATACTTAATTGCCCATGACAACAAGCATTCATAGCAAGCCAAATTCCAAAGCACTCACAAGCATATAACCATACATTATCATGTAGCAGACCACACTTTTTTACAAATCATGATTACAAGCAAAGCATCATCACTAACAGCCCTTTCATAACTCACAGCCAAAACTAACCATTTAACATGCTAACTACTGACATCATATGCGATCATTTTCGCAACATTAGCATCACACCATTTCCATTTAACATTCAAGCATAACAATGCATCACATCCATATCCTACAAGACTAGCTAGCAGCAGCTGAACCAACAATTCATTGCAGTTCATATCATTCACCAAAACACTAACAGTTAACAATTACACAGATGCATGGTAGCCCAATTTCAAGCACAATTTCAAATGTTTCCATTACAATTCTAATTTACAAGCACGCATTAAGAAAACACAAATACAACAGAATTTTTTTAATACATTGAGGGTCATTGTAACTATCCAAAGCATTGAAGATTTTTACAGGTTCCAAAACCTCTTATAGTCAGCTACATGTAGTGTTCTAAATCGAGCTCTTTACTTCAAGATAAGAGTTTGCTTCATATTTGAATATGCTCTCCGCCATGTCCATTGTTTTACAACTCGAGCCACCAACCTACCAAATCGATCAAAGAAGCGGAATGTCAAAATGAATATTCAAGCAAGGCTTACTTCAAGAGTTTTCAAGTCAAGTTTCAGAGAAGAGAGACTTATGCGCAAGAACTTCCTCACTATGGTCTGAAGTAGGTCTTACCAACTATGTTGCAGCCTATTGCACCGGTCTCCTGTTGGCTCGTCGCATTCTCAAAACTTTTGAAATAGATGGTTCAATGAAGACGCTATATGTCGAATTCATTTTGATGTACACTTCAAAAATAACCTTCGGCTATGAAGAGCAAAACCTTGTAGCAATTGCAATCCTCCATGAGCATAGTCCATAGCATTCCAACTCATCACCATGCCAAATGGAACTACAAACCATATCCAAGCCAAGCAACCAATGGAAAGAGCTTTAAGCATACCTGCAAATGATGAGCAATTCATAACCAACATGAGAACTCAGTTCAAAAACTTAACTAATTCCATTTCCATACTCTAAATAACAGAACTTTCTAATTCCACTCAACTTCAATTTCAATCCACCACACCACACCTAACATGAACAGTTCCACAGGCATGGGAAAAATGCAATGTTGCAAAGAGAAAGGCATTGACAAAAGCAACAAATCTTCAACAATCCAATGCTATTGATATCACAGGGAGACGGCAAAACACCAAGCATCACAAACCATACAGTAGGCAGCCGACAAAGGAAGTTTTGGTTCACCATTCTCCAGCCATGTGCGCACCCTGCAAAACCAGAGCAAGAATTCTTGCCATGACAAATTCTCAAACTCACATTCCAAGTAAAACCTGAAAATGGTGAAACAGAAATGCAAGCCAAATGTGGTTGCCTACACCTGCCTGATCAATGGATTCTGCAAGAAAGCAGACATGAGCAGGGCTGAAAAAGTTTTAAGAGGGATGAAATCCTTTGATTTAGAGCCTAAGGTTGCCACATACACCATACTTATTGGTGGTTGTTGTAAGACCGGTAAACCTGAAAAAAGATGCATCGTTTTTTTTGAGTTAATGCTGATGAGAAATTGTGTCCCAAATGATATTACATTCCATTATCTCATAAATGGCTTAACAAAAATTACAGACAATACACTTCTTATCAAAAAATGAGGAAAATGACAGGTCTTTAATTTCTTTGCAACAATGATATCAGATGGATAGAGTCAATGAATAAAAACTTACTGTTAGATGTGGAGAAGATCATTGTTATCATCTTATGCGTTCACTTGAAGCTTCTACCAAAGAATTAAAGTGTGTGATGACTGCAGAAAGCATTAAGTATGGGTTTGACATTCTTCAAGCCATCCAAAGCTGAGTTCAAAACCAAGGCCACGTGAAAAGAACCTAAGTTGCTCATGAATGCTCCAAATTTCACTGCAGTAAGATCAAGGTAAATTAGCCAAGGCAGTTAAAGTTCAAAAATCCCAAAATGGAATGGAGACAAAATTCAAAGAAAAAGCATAGGTTCAGGTTACCTTTTCCAAATCTAGCATCAAAAAGACCGATCCAAACTGAGTCCACCAAAAGGGAGTTGGCAGATACCTGTTTCAATCTACCATACAACAACCCGAAACCCTAATTTGTTGAGGATAAAAGGTGAGAGGTAAGGACGAAAAAAAAACCAAGGAGGCGGACAAGAGATTGAAAACCCTAAACACGAAAAAAGACCCTAAATTCGGAGACCACGAAAACCTGAAAGCTAGCGAAGGGAGGCAGTTGCAAGCTCGTCATTACCGCCGCCGAAGGTGAGTTTTTGCTTGAATCTCTCTGAAGCGTTTGATTTTTGGAGTGAGAGCGAAAGGTTGAGGATGAGTGAAAGTGAGACGGAGAGAGAGGCGATTGAGGCTAGTGTGAGCGATTGAGAGAGAGGGTTTTGATGAGAGATGAGCGATTGAGGTTAGGTTTGAGAGACAGAAAGATTCGAGACGCGCTTGAGAGGATGGAGGATGAGAGTGAGGACGATGAGAGGTTTCTCGTTACTGTACCTCACGTCTTGTTATTTTATTTTATTTTTTTATTTAAAAGAAACAAATGTTTAAACCATAGAAAATTAATTAACACTTTTAGTCTTCCTCTGTTTTATTAAAAAGGTGTATATTAATGTATTATCTTTTGGTGTTCCCAATCCATTTCTCTTTTGAAAACCCAACAGCCAGGCGGCTAGGGTTTATTTCTTGATTCCTCCATCATTTAATTGGTAGTCCAACAGACTATTTTATTTTAGCTTTTATTTTTTAATTTTAATTTCAATTTGTTCTGGTTTATATATCCAAGTTGTTATTGTAAATAATAACTAATTATAAGTGGTCTAGTGGAGAGAAAGTAGTCTTATTGTCTTTAGTGGAGTGGGTTTCATACTTGGGGATAACAAATCTCCATGTTTCTATTTGTTATACTTACTATTTTATTTAATTTTGTATATAACTTCTATCTACTATTTATTTTATTTTAATTTTTTTTATCAATATAATTTGATCGATATTTAGTCGTTTGTATCTTTAAATGTTTACCTTTTAGATTTAATTGATGGTTGAATTTCCGGTATTTTTTTATTCGATTAGTCAGTTTTTGTGTGTTAACCAATTTAGTTAGGTTATTAGTACCCATATCCATACTTTTACACGTGTAAATAATCATACCCAAATTTCGTTCGATTTCAAAATCAATTTCAACTTTCCTCAATTTCAAAATACATTCCAAAAATAATGTGAATCATTTCAAGATCATTTCACAAATCAAACATAATATTCAAACTCTTTTTCTAAAACGTGAAGAAAAAGATTATCCTGGATGGAATATCCAGTTATAATCCCAAATATTAGGCTCAAGCTGTAAGAGCTTGCAAGCCATAAATATTCGTCTTCCCTTCCACACTCTAATATTCAAATCGTTTTCTAAATAAAACGTGAAGAAAAGGATTATCCTGGATGGAATATCCAGTTATAATCCCGAATATTAGGCTCAAGCTATAAGAGCTTGTAAGCCATAAATATTCGTCTTCTCTCCAAAATATTTATGAATATCTAAACCATTTTCTTAATAAAGTTGGAAGAAAAAGATTACTTGGATGGAATATCCAGTCGTAATCCCGAATATTAGGCTCAAGCTGTAAGAGCTTGTAAGCCATAAATATCCGTCTTCCCTCCAAAACATTCGTAAATATTCGAATCATTTTCTTAGCAATATTGGAAAGAAACAGATTGCCTGGGTGGAATGTCCAGACGTAGTCCCGAGTACTAGACCCAAGCTGTAAGAGCTTGCAAGTCATAAGTGCTCGTCTTTCAAACTCCAAAATACTTAATTCCGATCTTAACCTCTTTCAATAAAGATGGAAATGGAACATGGTGTATACCGTGCACTCCTGAGATTAAGATTCGAGGCGGATGCCTCGCCCATCTTAGCTCTCGCCATCATTTAAGATTGCCAATACGGTTTCCTCAAATCCTTTCTCAATCAAACCTAAAAATACTTAATCTCTATTAAATACTTTTGCCAATGAAGATGGAAATGAAACATGGTGTATACCGTGCACTCCTGAAGCTAGGATTCGAGATGTATATCTCGCTCATCCAAGCTCTCGCCATCACTCAAAATACATCCAACCAGTCAAACTCTTTTTCGCCGCCGTGCGATTAATCAAAAACCTTCTTTCATAAACGAAAGATATCTTGTCTTAAGTGATACAAAACAATGTTTCGGCCACGATTGTTGAGTCGAGATAAGTGACTCTTTTCCGAATGTAGATTTATAAATCCGTTCGATGTGTGGTATGCATCCACTCCTCATCTGTTTTGGGTAAAACAATGTTTTCGTCGATTAATACAGTATAGCTTTCGCTAAAATCGACCAACAAACAAACATTTGTCTATCCAGAACTACGTAAGCCTTGATTTCTCTTTTAAGATACGTAGGAGCAGGATTTATAAATCTTGTCAGACCCACTAATAAAAAAACTTAGGTTTAGCCCTTCGTCAAAAATCCAAAAACATTCTCTTCTCATCCTTTCTTTCTTTCCCACCTAATAATTCGAAAAGCCTAATATTTCAACTAACACTAGCGCACACAACTAATCTAATGGTTCCCGTTGAGTACAACGAACGTGAGGGGTGCTAATACCTTCTCCTTGCGTAATCGACTCCCGAACCCTGATATTGGTTGCGATGACTATATCTTATCCTTTCTTTTAAAGGTTTTATCGATATTTCCCCTTTCCTTTTTAGGAATAAATAAAGTTCGGTGGCGACTCTGTTCAGTCCATCATTGCGAGCGTGCGATCGTGCTTTGCTTAAAGTCGTATCCCCATTTTTTCGAGGTGCGATAGGGTCCCCTAAGAGTTTATTACCCAGTAACTAGTAATATTATTCTTAGTTTGTGGTTTGTTACTTCTTACCTAATACCCGACAGAAGCAACCTTTTTCTCCCTAGAGAATTCATTTTTATGTTTCCCCAGGAAGTATATCCTTGATATGTTCATCCTAACCGGTGACAGATATTTTCTTCCCCTTCTTTGAGTTTATCCTTGATGTGTTCATCCTAACCGATGGCAAATATTCTCATCTTTGGTATTTTACCCAGTAAAAAGGTAGTTGTAATCCCTATTTTGTTTCCCGGAGAGTTAATACTTGATATGTTCATCATAATCGATGACGGGTTTCCTTCTCTTTGTGGTCTTCTGTCCAGTAACCGGTAGTTATAAATCCTGTTTCTTCCCCTTGCGGAGTTTATCCTTGAGATGTTCATCCTAACCGATGACGGGTATTCTCTTTCTGGTATTCTATCCAGAATTCGATAGATGTAATTCCTACTTTTTGTTAAGTTGGTTTATCCTTGATATGTTCATCCTAATCGATGACGGGTATCCTCCTTAGCATCCCCACGCAAGTCTATCCTTGATATGATCATCTTAACCCATGACCGATTTTCTTTCCTTTGAGTCTATCCTTGATATGTTCACTTTAACCAATGACAAATATTCTCTCCCTTTGGTCTTCTGCCCAGTAACCGGCAGTTGTAAATCCTATGTTTGCCGTTTCCCCCAACAAGTCCATTCTTACCCAATAACCGGTAATGAATACACCCTCCTGGCGACCCTCAGTGAGTCACCCTTGATATGTCCATCCTAACCGATGACGGATGTCCTCTTTGTCAGATCTTTATTATCTCCTTACCCAGTAACAGGTAGTAGATAATAGACTTCTGCTCCTCCTGTGTTGAAGTTTATTTCTTCCCCAGTTGAGTTGAGTGTGTATTTCCTTAGTGAAATCGCTTTTCCTGCATGATTCAAGTACTTCAGTTTTATTCTGATCTATTTGTTTCCCCTGCAGATACTCTTTTGCTTCCCCGACTGAGTCTTTCCACTTTTATGGAATTCCTCTAGTCTCCCAACAGTTTCTAAGTCGTATCCTGGCCTACGCATAACCTCTTCTATCCCCCTCAAAGTCTCTGTCTCCCTAGTGAGTTTTCCTACGGAATGCATTATGCTCCTGCGGACATTCGGTCTCTCTGATTTCTTTTTCTTTGTGGCAACATCTCCCCACAGAGAATTTGCTTTTACATTCATATCATATGCATCATGAGGTCTTTTAAGGACCAAAATTTGTTTCTATATGTTGTTATTTAAGTCCATTCTTCTGAGTCGATATGAAGATTTTAACCTTCACCTCCTCAGTTAGAATGTCCTTAAAAAGGGGCAGCTGTAAGACCCCAATTTTGACCCTAACATCCCTCATGCTATCTCATCATATGCATTAGCATTGGGATCATACTTTGGCATCCTTCTTACACCTTTTTCATTGGGTTTGTTTTGGAAGAGATCACCAAGCACCATGTGATTGTATCATACTTGTATATTATCATTTTACTAACCAAAATACCAAAAATATGTCTTTGTATTTGCCTAACTCTTTTGTAGGTAGGGCATGATCACCATTTATCTATCAAGTACATATCTAGGGTTTAAGACCCTCATTGCTAAGAGCACAACCAAGAAATGATCCAAAATGTCTCTAAGCATCACATATGAGTCCCAATGATCTCTACATGTTATTTTGACCAAGATTTATTCAAGAGTTTGGAGTTGGTTTACCTTGGAAACCCTAGTTTATCTGGGTATCTTGAGTAACTTCTTCAACAAGCTTCCTCACCAATTGATCAAATTTCTCAAGGGACACTTCAAATTCCATCATCTTATACATATATGATATACCATGAGCCTAAAAAGTCAAGAGAATTACAAGTTAGCAAGTGGGTTGATGGTGGTGGGCCAGATAAATTCATCTAATCAAAACTGGGTCTCCCTAGACCCTATCTCCTACAATTTTTATCATATGAAAATTATTCTAAGATAAACGTTACTCTAAATGACATTACAAACAACTTTCATGTTGAGGTCTATAGCTGATTTTGCTTGGAAAGTCATTTTCTATGTTGAAACATCATAGGTCATTTTGTCTAAACCCTAATTTGAAAGTCAACTTACTAAGGCCATAACTTGCTCAATTTTTATAAGATGAAAGATTTTCAAGTTTCAAAATCAAATTCAATATGTCTAATTCAACTTTGATGTTGAGAGTGAAAGCTAAATCAACTTTTATGAGCATGTGATATGAGGATATATTATAGGTCGTTTTGGACCAATACCATTGAACAAGTGATCTTCCTCAACTTCAAAAATTAATAACTTACTCATTCCGAATCCAAATGATGTCAAATGGGTGACCATTTTTATAAGGTATTTGAAATATCTACAACTTTCGTGAAGACACTTTTCTCATTTGGAGCTCACATAAAAAGTTAAGCAAGGTGGAATAATTGAATATGGGACTTGACACTTAGAAAAAATTTCAACATGTTGAAATTTATAAACTTCCACCTCAAAATTCACCATGATACAAGTTACAAATGGAAAAGTGTTCAACATAAGAATTGTTCCTCTAGATCTAAGCTTTCCAAAGAGTCCTAATTCATTCATTTTGGACTAAGTTTGATAGGTTTGCGCATGGTGTAAACAGACCTGTATCAGTTGGCAAAATCAAAGCTTCAAATGTTCAAATAACTTTGCCTTGCCATTCAAGCTTCATGGAGACCTCATTTCAGTTGATTATGGACCTAATTGGATTGCTTCATGGGCCTGTACACGTCCATGCAAACATGTGCATTACATTACCAAATTTGGACAATTTTTCAAGTGTGCAAATAACACTTCTCTTGGCTATAAATAGAGGTCTGATGCTTCATTTAAAAGGACCTTGCGCACCAGTTTTTCCCTCAACTCTTCAAACCCTCTCAATTCAAAGGAAAACCTGAGAAATTTCATTTTAATTTTGAGTTTGAATCTCACTGTTTGGAGATCCAAAAACTCCAGGATCCAAAGCTTTGCATTATTCTTAAGCCACTTCCACAAGCTCCATAAGCAAGATCAAGCACGAATTGAAGCAAGAGAGATCTAGTTCTGCACAACATTGAAGGTAATTTTCCAGATTTTTCTTCTCTTCGATTCTCTCTCAATTCTCATCAATTCTCTTGGATCTTTGGTTGTCTGAAGTCCTACCAATGTAGGTAAGAAGATTGAGTTGCTTTGAGGTCAAATCGAAGTAACTTAGTTGACATACCTCAAAATTCAACTCCACATATCTCCTTATATATTTGGTGTTAGTTAAAATTGAGGTGATATTCATGATCTACGCCATTTTATCTTTGAGATGATGTCCTCTTTTTTCATTTTTGATGTGGTAATGAATGGACCAGTCCGGCCAAGGTCGCATGAGAAGACGACCGACGCTTTGCTCCGACAATGATGTGGCGTGGTCCAGAACCATTGATCTGTTTCAAAATGTTTTAATCATGAGCGTACATTGTGATTACCCTTGGTACAACGTGTTGGCTCGGGCACATCATGGAACACGCACGCTCAACCACTCGATCTTCCACCTCAATTAATGAGGCAGATCAAGTGGTCCACGTTTTTTTAGTTTTCTGATTTTAATATTTATTCTTTTGATTTTCATTAATTCATATTAATTTTAATACTGATCCAAAAAATATGAGATTTTCACCAAAACTTTTTAAATAAAATCCTCTTTCATTTTCTGAATTAAAATTATTTTTTGGATCATTATTAACATTTTCCATGATTTAATTTATTTTGTGAATATATTTAATTGTTTAAAAATACTTTTAAGTCTCCAAAAATTCTGAAATTTTTTCTCCAAGGTCCTTTGACCTTGTTTGACCTATGATAAATCTCATAGCCATTTCTTTGGTGTTTTGATGAGGTTTTAGGAAATTGACCAACCATATTTAATTTAATGTATTATTTTTAATATTTTTAATTGTTTAAATGTCAAATTAATTGTGTAGAGCCATTTGAATTGACTTTGTAAGTTTGACTTGTGTTGTTGGGCCTTGGTCAAGGTTGATTTGACTTTGTTAGGTTAAGATCATTGGATTCAGGGGGTTGATGGAATGTACATTCTATATCCCAAAATGAATGAATGATCTTAACTTGGTAAAAATCATCCTTTGTCCAATTTGAGTTTGATCCATTCCCCCCCCCCCCCCCCCCCCTCCCCTCTTCTTCTCATTCCCCTTTTTTATGCATTAATATCATGGACCTATGATATCTCAATATCCTAAGGCCAGTTAATTGCAAAATTAACATAAGTATGGATGAGATTAGATCCCCCACTTTTGCATATTCTTTTTGTGGGTGGTATGTTTCATGAGCATAGTTCATCACACTATGTCTCTAACATGCATTAACACAAAAATTCTATTTCCCGACCTCAAATAGTTGTGACTTCTACATAAGTCCAATTACGATTTCTTAACATATCACTAAATTTTGACCCAAAGGCATAGCATTCTAGTTAGTGAGATTGTAACTCTCCCCTCTTTCATGGTATTGTGTGGAAACTTGGCCTTTTTTCCTTCCTTTGGAAGATGTCTTGGTTCAAGGATTTATGCTTGTGATAAGTGGGTTGAGTGTTCTCCAAAGAATGACTTAAACAAAAGCAAAAGCAATACTAACTCCTAACTCATTAACAACTAACATTTAATTTCAAGTCATTTACTTTTAATGCAATTTAATTTTTGAGCTCTTATTCATTTGCCATTATTCATGCCATTCTAATTGTTTATGTTAATGTAATTTTCACTTTGTCCACTTGAACCATCTTTTGTGATATATTTTGTTTGTGTATATTGTGTTTGGTTGTGTGGTCTTTGACCATTAATGTACATAATAAGAACAAAAACCCTAAAAAATATCTTGTATGGACTGTTGGTTTAATCTGAGACAATTGGACTTAGAATTTAGGCAACACTCCCTATGCAAAGGACTTGGCCGATGCCAACTTTCATGTAACCAAGTGCTTGAGAATTGAAACTTCATCTGAAACTTCATCTGAAACTTCATCTGAAACATCATTGAAGATCCATTTTGAGTTCATCTGCAACATGATCATTGTGAAGCTCTTACTTTGAACCTGTGATTTATGCATTGTGTAATTCATCTGCTACATGGGTAAATTTGAAGAAGATCATGGAATTGCTAAGCTTGGATGTGACTATCTTTATTTGATTCCTTGCTATTCAAGTTGATATTTTGTGCATTGTTTGTTGCTTGATTCTAATTGTCCAAGGGAATTTGGGTTTCTATATGACATTCTTGTCTATTGGATTGCAGCCCATCGGTAAGATCTTTTCAACTCTCAACTTTTAAATTTATGCTTAGGATTAGTCTCTTCATCTCCTTCTCACTTCTTAAATTTCAAAATCTCTCCCTCCTTTTAAAAAAACTTCTTTTCTTGTGCTAGTTTTCTAAACTTAGACCATCTTACAAACTAGAAACTTTGGCCTTATGCCATTACATTTTCAAACTTCTTTTCTTAATCAAAATTGTAAATAGAGTTAATTATACTTGACTTAAAATTTTCAAAAGCAAAAAAAGAACTAACTCATTCAAACCATTTTAGGCCTTTGTGCCTTTCAAACTTAATTTTTGTTAAAATCAATGCATCCACTTTGAAATTTATACCACGAACTACGAGGTTTTGATCCCTTATTTTTATGTTGGTACGTAGGCACGAGTCCGAAGGTCTTGTCAAACATAAAATATAATTAATGAATTATTTTCTCATTCCCCCCATTCTATTTGTTTGCAAACATCATTTGTACAAAAACACATATGCACACAAAAAAGGGCTCCCTAGGAGTACCTAGGACACTTTGGATGCTAACACCTTCCCTCTGTGTAACCAACCCCCTTACTTGTATTCTCTGGCATTTTATTAGTTTTGATTTGAAAACTTCTTATCCTGGGTTTTGTTCGTACTTTTTCCCTTTTCCCTTGGAAACAATAAAAGCGCGGTGGCGACTCTTGTTATTTGATGTCTTGCTTATCCATAGCTTGATGATCATGAATCTCCCGCTACAAACATTTTAAGATATTCAGCTTGGGTCATGGATATAATTGGCCATCAACTTTGACAATCTTAACTGCTAAACACTTGGAAAATTTTCCAAGTGTTGAACAATTTTACAACTTTGAGATCTCATATTCATCACTTCTAATCTTCCAATCCTTATGAGATCTTTGGTTCATTATTTCTACAAAGTTGAAGTATGGAACTTCATCTACAAGTACATCCTTTGATCATGAAAAATGATGGCTTGAGGAAGAAGTTACAAACTTGTAAAATGGGCTTCATGAACATGCAATTTCATAACTTTGAGAAATTTTAAAAACCCTAGATTTGACATTCTTGAACTTTTTCTTGATTTTCTTGATCAAATACATTCATTAACCGTATTTTCATGATTCTTGACTTGAGAAACCCATGTTAACCAAAAAATCTCAAAAGTAAAACTTTGACCTTGAGCAGTTGACTTTTCATCAAATGAATTCCAAATCTTCAATGATAAACGAATCAAACTTATTTAGCAAATTGAAGCACATGAATGTATCATAATGAAGCACTTGAGGACTTTGAATCATATTTCAAACCATTAGATCATGTCTTGGTCAAAAAGTCAACATCAGAGCAATCTTGATCAAAACCTTAATTTATGCATCAAATGAATTTGGAACTTGTTGATCTTGAATGGATGCAATCCTGAACTTGATTATGATGAATGGAAATCACTTGACTATTGTGAATGAATGAGAAGCTTGAATTACTGAGGAATGTCCATAATCTCGACCAGTCAATCACTTGAGCTTCTGAAACCAACACACCTACCTTATGAAAGAATCAAACAAGACAAAACATATTTTTGTATTTTCATAAGGTTTGTAATGCATAAAAGACACACACATGAGATGTTTGATGTTACACAAATGATGAAAATGAGATGGGATCTTAGGGGTAAAAATTAGGGTATGACATCGTGATGTTATTTATATTCCTGCTTTTAAAATTCTTCATTTTACTTCATATGTTCATTGGATTATATTTGGAAAAATAAGAACATAAGAACATCTTTAAAATATCCAAAAAGTATCAAAATCTAGTTCACCCCTTTTAGATTGCACTCTTATACTAATATGACAAAGGATATAGAATATCTTTGGAAGCTTAGCTTGGTGTAGTAGAAGAGTTGCATATATAATCTTGCAGATAAGAGGGATGATTTCTCATCCTTGAGAAGGTTATTGTTGGTGGATAATGTTGGCCAGTGACATTGGATTCAAGAGGTATGGTATTATTTGTGGTAGGGTCAGTTGGCGAGTCATGATGTGTGTGTGGTTGATTGGATTCCTGATGAGTGTCATTATCTATGGTAAAGTTAGTTGATGATGTGTGAGGTGATTTAATTGAGTCAAAGGTTTAGTTAGGTGTAATGTGAACATGATCAATTTGATATGTGTTAGTATGATTATCAATTGTAAATGGAAAATAATTCCATGAAGTAGATGAAAACTGAATTGTAGATTCCTAAGGGAAAATATGGTCATGAAAAATGATCATTCTAGATACAAACACTTATGTGGTATCAAAATCAAGTAGAACATATCCTTTCATACCAGGTTTATATCCAAGAAAATTGCACTTTCTTGCCTTAAGATCTAGTTTTGTTTTATGATCTTGAAGGGTTGAGGAGTAACATAGGGAACCAAAAAATCTAAAATAGTCATGGTTAGGAAGTTTATTATGTATTATTTGGTATGGTGATTTGTGTTTAAGAATAGGAGTAGGAACCCTATTGATAATGAATGTGGCAAATTGAAGGGCAAAAGACTAGTATGACTTAGGCAATTTAGACTGATACAAGATTGCTCTGAGGTACTAATGTTTTCTCTATACCCTCTCATTTTTTGGGGGGGTTTTAACACAATATTTCTAGTGTACTATGACTTTAGAGGCATAAAACTAGTTTAGCATGAATTTAGGTCCATTATCTAACCTGGCCGTTTTTTGTGTGATATGGAATTGGTTGATGATCATTGTTTTAAAGTTTTGAACTTGAAGATAAACTTTAGATTTGGATTTCAAAAAAATAATCATACAAACCTTGTATGATCATCATGTATGGTCAAAAAATATCTATGATTATGTCTAGATTGAGTGGCTAAGGGTCCTCAACTGTCAAAATGTAATAACTCATGAATATGAGAAGCAATAGAAGTGTTTGATGATAAGGAAATTTACTTTATTTTTCCAAATGATAAATATCACATGTAGCTTTATTGTCAAATTCAAAGGAATAATAAAATTTAGACATATGTCAATTCTCTTAGAAGAGACATGATCTAATCTAAAATGCCATAAGTCTGACTTAGGAATTCCAAAATGATTTGAACAAGAATGATGAACAAAATTAGTACTATGGCTGGTATTGGCTGGGTCATCTTGAGTTTGAGGTATGGCTTGGTTATCGAGGTTTTGAGTAGGTACTTTGGCCTTAAGGTTAGTGTCCTTTATTTGCAATTTATACAAACCATTCCCTTTACTACCTAAACCAATCATCCTCTTGGGTATTCAACTCCAGCAAAATACAATTATTGACAGAAAAATAGCAAGTCACTTCAAAGTTTGACACAATTTAGAAATATAAATGAGGTTTAAGTTGAACTCTTGTGCATATAGAACATGATTAAGATAGAAAAGTGATGAAAAAATGATGTTTCCAGCATAATGAACCATAACACAATTTCCATTGGGAAAACAAACTCTAATAGGCTTGATCTTATGGTATGAACTAAATAAATATAAAGAAGAACAATCATGGTCATTGGCTCCCGAATCTAGAATCCATGAATAATATGAAAATGTAGGATTGGAAATTGTATTACACATAATACATGATGAAGGATCAACAAGCGTATGACTTGCAGAAACCTGATTAGTAGCAGATGTAGAGACTAAGGAGGATACATTTGAATGTTGAAGCAAGTTAAGAAGTTGTTCATAGTGAGCTTGAGAAATTGGTACTTGGTTACTTGTAGAAGAAGCAAATTAAGCCTCGTCAACTTGTTGAGATTATGCATTGTTATCAACATGACTTGCATTCACAAATGACTTGATTTTATTAAAATTAGGGTGACCATATATCTGGTAGCAAAAATCAGCTGTATGGTCGGTTCATTACAAAATATGCACATTCTAGGAGAGTTCTTAGCATTATTGAAACTACCTTTATGTTTGAAATATGGCGTGCAACATTCACCAAAATAGAATTATCCTCAATTAGTACTAGATTCGTATGGTTGCTTTATTCTTGAACCACAAGAGAGTAAATGCGATTAATTGATGGAAAATGATCCATGAGTAAAACTTTAGTTTTAACAACTGAAAATGTATCATTTAAACCAATGAGAAACCAAATGGCTTGATCTTCAAGTTTGTACTCTTGAGTTTTTTGAACGACATTACAATGACATATATGAGCACAAGTACATATTGGTAATGGACCATTAGACTTAAGCTCCTCCCAAAATCCCTTCAACTCAAGAAAATTCTCCATAACAGATCTTGAATTTTGTTTCAGGTTGTTAATGGATGAACGCAATGTAAAGATTCTGACACAATCAACTTTTGAAAAATCATTCACGCAAATCATTCTAAACATCCAATGCATTTTTATGAAAAAGAATTGTTGAAACAATTTGATCAATAACTGAGTTAATTATCCATTAACAAATATCAACTTATTCTTGGCTCTCAAGGCATGTTTCATGGACTTGCTCCAAGACAAATAATTGGAACCATCGAGATTTGAAATAGCATTGACGGTGTTGGCACCTTCACTTGGATGAGCATAATAGATGGAATCATGAAGAAAAATAATGAATAAGAAGGTTGATGAAGAATGAATAAGAAGAAAAAAGTGTCCATTGATTGTGCTGATACCATGTTAAGATAATTGAAATGAACATGACGAAAGTTAATTCTTATTAAAGAAGAAATTAATTCAAGCTATGCTTATATACAAACTATATTCCTTGCACCATAAGATACAATGGATCAACTACACCATAGTGTACCTTAGCTCACAACTAACAACCCTTAATTACCTCTCTAACTAACTTCTAACAAATTCAAAGTTAGTTAACAATATGAAGTCTTGACTCATTCTCCTTTTATCCTTTATCATTCTTTGATTCCTTGTCATTTCCATACTTCAATAAGATCATTTACAAAGTTAAATATAACATAATTTTTTTACAATTTTTTTTATTTAAAATAACCCCCCAAAAGTTATATTTCTCTTTTATTAATAAAAATAAAAATAAATATGCCAAGTAATTTTTTATAGATTAAAATTTATTATTGCATTTTATGTAATACTTATTAGGTTGGAGTAATGCAACTAAGAGAACTCTGATTTTATTTATAAGAAAACAAATTAATTTTAAAACTCATTGAAACAATAATATATCTGGTATTCATATTGTTCAAATAGATCACTTATTCATGTATATAAATTTTTCTTCTTCTCATAAATAGACCATATGTTCATAGCATTTCTCTAAAAGAGTAACGTGAAGAAAACATCTGATTTGTTTTTGATACAAAAAGCAGAAAGTTACAACAATTAAATGACGCAACATTTTACATCCAAGGCAGTAGTACTGTTTGCGGCAGCTGGTTTGTTGATGACATGAGACCACTTTTGTGTGCTCTACTTCCCATACACAACTCATATTCCCAACGATGTTTGGACCAGCAGAAAGAGAAAAACACTTGGCAATGTTTGTCATTTTCTATATTGAAACTCTGCAAAAGAATGAAAAGCTCTCGTACTTATTTTTTATAGTATCAAATAAGTCACATGA